>NC_087345.1:87969187-88594187 GCF_030014295.1 Loxodonta africana
GTGGCCACACAGTTGCCCCCGGTCAAGCCAGACCCGCTGGACCTCCTCCAACCCGAGAGCAAATGGCCAGGTCTGCGCTGAGTTCTGGCCTAAGGGCTGCAAATGCCTCCATTCTCCCTGTAGGCAGAAGGTGGTGTTTGACGGTGGACAGCACCCTGGCGTCTGTGATTTAAGATGTCTGTTCGCTAGAAACGTAATTCTTAACATTGTGATCTTCGTCCAGAAGGGTCAGCTTCGAGTTCAGAAAGGAGGCTGCGGGCTGGGACGCTAGTAAGAGGAAAAATGCAACCAAAAGAGGTTTGAAACAATCAGGCTAGCTTGGGTGTGTGTTGAGGAAAATAATGATGGGGCGAAGAGAAATGAGCCGAGGGGAGGGTGAGGTCTCGCTAGGAGCCGGCTGCTCTCTAGAAGACTGGCTTCCCTGCAGCCGGAGTCCAAGTTCAAGGTAAAATGAGAGCAAACATGGGCTGGCCGAGTCTAGACTGGGTCGTGTGACCTTGGCCTCCGGGTCTGCTAGAGGCCCAGCTGGTGGGGGCGGGTATGTCCGCCTATTTCGAGCCGCAGGTCGTAGAGGTGGTGCGGAGGCCTTGGCCTTCTCTCCTGTGAGGTGACCGGTTCACGAGGAGAAACAGGGGCGACATGGACTGGCCCAGTGGGGCCACCAGCAGGAACAAAATATCTAAAACGTCTGTCTCATTCTTGGGTCTCCCTCCCGGGTTCAGGAACGCTCCAGCCCAAGACTAGGTGTGGTCCCCCGTGGCCCGGATCGAAAGACGCGTCCCCGGCCTTTGGAGATGGAGGCAGAAGACTGGGAAGGACCTGGGTGCAGGGCGGCCCAGCAATAAATAAAATTAATAGTATGTTCTTTTCCGAGTTTATGTAAGGGCATTAACTATTCCTATTGCAATGAGATATAGATTTAATTAACCCGGCAGCTTTACAATTCCATTTATTAGGGGCACTATGCAGCCAAAATTCAGCGGCGCGAGGAAACCAAAGTCCAGGCCACCGAAGCGACTTGTAGGAGTGGATAGGCAGGAGGGGAAAGTTCACCGCAAACGGCGCTAAAAGCCGCTGGGGAAGTGCCCGCATGCTCAGAAGGATGCCTTCTCTTTCGCTCAGTTCCCCTAGACCCTCGGCGCCTGCAACCGCTGGCTCCATGGCTGGGGCGCAACCTGAACCAGGAGGGAGGCGCAGAGGGAAGAGAGCCTCGTTGGTTAATTAGCTTTAAACCTGGGGTCGCCTCTACCCCCCTCCCCCGAAAAAATGCGGGTCTCGCTGAGACACAAATAAAACCAAATTAACACTCTAGGAGAATACGCATCACTGGACAAGTAGCAATTACATCTCCGAGGCTATCCCGCCCTAGAAAGCCGGAGCGGAAACCTTCGGCTGCGGCGCTCACCCCCCGCCACGCGACCACACCTCATCCCGCCGGGCTTTTGAGGATGGGGTGGTGGAGCTTGACTAGGGATGAAGTTTAGAGAAAACCAAGAGGAATAAGGACTATGGCCCCTTGGTCTTTAGCTGAGCTGCTGGTGGAGGGGGGGGGGGAAGACGGGAGAATTTAATTATACCAAATGAGACTGGAAAATGGTCCCTGGACCCCGCCCGGAAGCCCGGTCTCTCCTCTGGGCTCCATTTTCAAGGGACAATTGCAAAGGACGAGTTGGAGGGCCAGAGGGGGCCACTGTGTCCTTAGCTTCCTCTTGGCTAAACTCAGCTCTTGAAACTCTTCCTTTCAAAGGCTCTAACTTATAAAGGAGATAGTGTGCCTTCTCACCGAAACTGTGTGCGCCCATGGTTTGCCGACGTGTGCAGGCTGCACGTACATGCCCTTATGGACCCAAGCTCAAATGTGCTCACGAAGATACCAGGCTTTCTGCGGAAATCCTCTAAATGCAAATAAAGATCGCGGCTTGTCTGTTTATCTCTCAGCATACACACTTAATGGTTATTTGCATGCTAATCTTGGCCTCTACTTACAAAGACATTCCTCAGAAAAATAACTGGAAAATAAAGAGGCAGATGTCTCTGCTTTTCTGAAATTGAGAGGTGGAATTCCAGGTCCAATGTATTTAAGAGAAAAGTCAGAGCTGTAAGTTTGCAGCATTTGCAAGAGAGTGCAAGCTTGATGCCCACATGGGAGGGCTGGGTGTAGCTTGAACACCAGACCTGGGAGCACGATGAGAGAAATGAGGTTGGTATGCCCTTAACTCCTAGATGCCCTTCTCTGGAGATTAAATATCAGTTGATTTCCTTCCCTGCTCCCTCCTTCCTCTGTTTCATCAATATTCCCTGGAAAAAAGAGATTGAAGCTTTCAAACACTGCCCCCTTTTTTATGGGAGAAATTCCAGTTTTAAAAAAGGACAGGGTGGGTTGAGGCTGCAGGAAAACAAAGAGCCTTGCCACCAAGGGGTTTGGATTCTGGCTCAGACTTGGGGCTTTGGAGGGCAGGCATAGAGTTTGAGGAGCTCTTTCCTGTCCAGGGTCCCATCTGCAGGATGGGAGAGGAGATTTGTGTAGGACAGAGGCCACAGGGCCTGAGGATCCAGGAAAGAAAGAGATTTTTGAAATTGAGAGGCCACTTATAAGAAGAAGTTGGGGGTTCAGGGAGGCCATATGAGGGTGCAACCTGGAGAGTGTATCTGAGTGGGGAAACCCTACCACACACTTGGGCGAGGAACTCCTGGTGGGCTACAAAGGGCAATATTGGTGGGAAAGGAAAGAAAAGTGTCTCCCTGGCCCTGCCCAGTACCCTCCAGGCCTCTTTTCCTCCATCTTTCCTGCCTCAGCAAGCAAGGTCGGGGGCGGTCTAAGGAGCGTGCAGACGCGAGGATGCCACCTCCCAGGCTCCTCAATCCCTCTGGAACCTGCTCTACTTTGATCCCTCCACCCCCACAGCCCAGCTTCAGAGGAGGGCCACCCCAGTCTCTCCTCCCAGCCTGGGAACTTACCTCCTGGACAGGGGGTGCCATCCTGGTGTCTTCCACCTTTATTGTTCTCCCTTCCTCTGTCACCAGGTTGAGGGAAGATCAGGACCAGGGTGGCTGAGGTATCACTTTGCTCCTCATTTCAGAGTTTTCCACTCTCAGACCCAAACTTGCCTTCCTCCAGGCCTCACTCGATTCCCTCTTTTAGACATTAGGGAAATGTACTCCCTTCTGCTGCCTAGTTAGAACCTACAGCACTGGCCCAGGGTTTGGGGGCCACCCCATACTTCTTCTCTTTGTCTCCTTAGGGATTGATACAGGGGTCCTATCACTAATCTCCTCTTAGATTCCCCTCTAGCCTGTTCCAAGTCACAGACTCTGCCTGGTGGTATTACTGGCCTTGGTTGGGGAGGTCAGGTGGCCCCTTTCATGGGGCACTCTCAGGAAGCTTCCTCCAGTGGCCTCCAGAGTCCTCAACCCCACCCCCTTTTTTGCACAGCTTCCACATCCTCCTAGCCCAGACAAGCTCATCACAGAGCCCCTTCCCCAACCTTCCTCATTCCCTCCTTCCCAAGCCCCATCCCTTTCCTAATCCTCACCCCTCCCATCTCCTCTTCTTTTTCTGCAGCATCTCAGCCAGTCACTTGACACCCGCCCCCCCCCCCGCAACTCCCATTGACAAAAGAAGTTCAGGGAATAAATGCTGAGTTAAGAAATTAACAAAGTATCTCCTCCCCCTTCTCTCTTCCCCACAGCCCCTCTCTCCACCCTATCCTCAGTTTCAGGAGAGAGCTGTCAGGTGGGGCCCCCCTCCCCCAATACAGCTCCCCCTTTGAGTGAAGCCCTTCAGAAACAGACAAATAAAATCTCTCCTGGTTTTAGGGCCTGTCTGATAGGGAAGTCCAAGTTCATTTTCAAGTTAGACAAGGGAGCTGAGGGGTCTTGGTGAAGAGGTGGAGGAGTGTTTGCTGGGGGCTGGATTTGGCTTCCCAGGAGATATCTAACAAAGGCCCCTTTTGGTGAGAAAGCCAACAAACTGAATGCCTGGAAAAGGTAGTTATCACTTTCAATCCTTTCCTCTATCTTTTAAAGTCTAGGCTTGGGGCTCCTAGAAGGGAGGCACACCAACTACTCTTTTTGAAAGATTTTCTGTTATTTTAAAAGAAGATATAGGAAATAACATTTTTTCCAAGGACAGAGAGGGATTGTGGACTCCGATACATTTTTTAGGGTTGCAGTGAACAGTTTAAACTGTTTCAGAGAATGACTAAAAATAAATGGCATGGCTGAAGAGCTGAGCATTTCATCTCTACTTCTGTGAGGAAAAGGGTGTAGGACCCCTTAAAGCCACCATGTTGCTGAGAACTGGTGTCTGATGGGGTTGTGAGAGGCAGGTGGTAGAGTGAATATATATATTTCATCATGGAGGAAGAGGGAAATTTAACACCCTAAGTGGATTACAGCCAGTCCTGTCCATGACCAGACATCCTCAGCAGTCATAGCAGAAAACACATTCTAATCATTCTAATTTGAAAATCATTGAGCAGAACACAAGAAATTAAAGGACCTTCAGAAGATGTCTCACCAAAAGAAAGGATATTTAATTCCCTCATTACCAAGAAAGAGTGAAGAAAAGACACAAGGGTCAACTAAAGTGGAAAAAGAAACCCCTCCTTGGTAAAATGGTCAACTCTGTTTGGGATCTATGGCACAGAAAAACAGAGAGAGCGTTTGTGCCTGGGTGGATCTGGGAGAAAAATTCGTGCTTGTGGTGATTTTAATCAAATCTTCCTAAAATATACATAATTTGGTGTAATTTTAGTGGCTGGAGGGCAACTATCACTCTGATATCCTTGGTGCGGGAGGGGGAGTAGGGCTGTTAGACTTTTGCTACCTCACAGCCTCTTTCCTCTATCTCCATTACCCCTTCTTTAGGGAGTAGTTAGAGGCACCTTTTCCCCTCTTACCTGTGGTGTTGCCTTGTACGTGCAGCAAAGCCAATGAAATCTAAAGAACCAGGAGAATGGGGATATCATTTTCCCTCTTCCCAAAGATTATCTCACTCGGTTGCATAATCAGAGAAAATTCAACTCAGAGAAGAGGAAATACCTTTCCAAGCCTAGAGATTCCCACCTCACCAGACTCCCCGAACTTGATGGCCTTCAGAATTTCTAGGAAGCATGATTGTTGAGTCTTGGTTTTTGGATGCTGCTCCAGAGGGCACATGCTAGGAACACATGTTGCAGTGGGTGTGCTTTATGCTTGTATAGTGTGCAGACATTTTCCAGTCAGCCATGACATGGTGCTGGTTGAGGTAGGCTGATGGGGTTGGGGTGAAGGGAATGGAAACACAGAATGTGAACTTCAGGGACACTCTGTGAATCCACCCCCCCCCCCATGAATCCACTCCCACCATGGCCATCTCTCAGTGGGCTGAGCAAATGAACGGGAGAAAAGACCATCCTCAAGTTTTGCAGAGATGCAGTTCTTAAGATGTGGAGGGTGAATTTTGTGCAATTCCTCTCCTACTCCAGGGTCTTAGAAAAATTCTTTTATGTTAGAATCTACATTTGTGATTTAAAGCACTTGTAACTCTCTTTTCAGTGCTTGACTTATTAATGAATTTCCCTCCATAGAAGTCACACAGGTTTATTTCCCTCCCGTCTATTACAGACCTATCATCTCTAGACAAATAAGCATATAATATATGCTTTAGGGAACTTTAGATAAATATTAACATAAGATATACATCCTCAGATACCCATATCCATATAATTAGGTAATCTGTGTTAATTATTTTTGTTTTTTAAAAATTGTATTTCCCTTGAATATCACAATATACTCATATTTAATTTTAAAATATAAAGCCTTTAATTGTCTTTGTGCCCATGCTGAGATGGGAGAGGGTTTGGTGGACCTTGGGTAAAGTTATGTGTTGGCACAAACATGTTTCTTAATCCACCTCGGCTAGTGTTGCTTTGATACAGCTAACCATTAGGCGGAAATGGTGTTCAGGCTTAAGTGCAGAGAGGCTTTAAAAAAATGTTTCCTTTTAAGACAGAAAAAATATAGGAGATGAGGATGTCCAGGAGCAACTGCGCTGAATGTAATTCTGAGATCCAGTTGTTTTTTTTTTTTCTTTCCCAGTCATCACTTCTCCAGCGGAGTTGTGTGTCTGAAACCGATTTATTGTCTTGCCAAACTTGGTATAATCCTGGCGTTGGCACTGTTCCTTCAGGGTAGTTTTCTTCCACAGATTTTGGGAGATTCTGCTCACTTCAGGAGCCTCGATGGCTGTTCCCCTCAGCTAAAGGCGTCAGCTGCCGCCTCCGTCCGCCAGGAACTCGGCGCCAGCATCTAACTCCCTCTTTCTTTCTGTCTCTCTGGATCGCTCCCAAGACTTGAAGACTCTAAGTTCCTTAGTTTAGTTTAATAGTTTTTTTTTTTTTTTAAATGTGTGGTAAATTTTTAGTATTTGATTTCACTTACCCTGACCAAGCTTCAGCTTGGAGAAAACCGCTTCCACACGGGACGATAAATGGCCGCCACCGGGAGGGCGGCGGGATGAGTACCCGCGCTGGGAAGCGCTCTCTCCACTCCCCGCGGCGCCGGAGCGCATTGAGCAATCCAGGCAGGATCACACACGTAATCCTGACGCACTTGTGTGCACTCTGTGGGCACCTATAGCCGAGCACACAGGTGGGTATATTTATTTGTGGGCTAGAGCGACTCTAATGAGATCCGCGAGAGCTCTCTGCCTGTGGGTAGGCGCGAAGGCTTAGGAGTGCCTGGTCATTCATGGGTGTGTTTGGGTGAACAGATGTGGGGCGTTGGAAGCTAGGTACCCGTGCCTCCAGTGGCCCCGGTGCTTATCTACAGGGACAAGTCCTAACCGCAGATTTCTGTTGGCAATTATCACTACCAAGACCAAGAATCAGCTTTGGGGTTCCTTCTTTCTATCAGTCCCCAGGAAAGGGCATCTTCCAAATATGAAAAGAAAAAAAAAAAAAAAAAACAGCCGATTTTCTGTTCCCTCTGCCCAGTCTAGGGGGAGAGAAGTGGTTAAAAAGAAAATCATGTACCTACAAAGATTTTTCAGAAAATATTGAGAGAATCTCTGGGTTTTAAAAAATGAGGGAGGATTTGCTAAAGGATGGGGTCCAGAAGGAGGTTGAGAAAAAAGCTGTGGAAATAGACTTCTGAAAAAGTTGGCTAAGGTTCGCTGGCAGAATGGTAAAGAAAGAAAGCAAATTATTCTGAATTAGTATAATACAGAATAATGTCCGCAGGATGGTCTTTTCTCCCATTCACTTGCTTATTCCTGTATTAGTAATCTCAGTATTAATTTGTGTGGCTATGTATTGTTGCTTTTGTTACATATAATAAATATGAAGTAAGTGACATGGTCATGTTTTATACAGAAACCCATGGTGATAATATCCACATACCGTTGAACATGGTTCAAATCTACTTCTAGACCTGGTGCACAGTGAGTCTACAACCTTGCTATGTTAAATATTTTCTTTAGAACACTCTGTGCATGAAATAGTAGGGACAGGGCCATAGACAATGGTGAATTGCTTCTTTCAAATATTGCCAGTAAGAAAAGCAGACTTACTACCTTTCAAATCTAACCCCACCCTTGAAAATGGTTTCCCAAATGCAACTTACCTGGAAAGCGTAAAGCCCAACCCTGACTTCTCTCCCCACAAAATGACTGCTGGATCTTGGTCCGGTCAGTCCCAGGGGCTCTGGCCCTCAGAGTGCAGCCATTAGGGGAGTGGGCTCTTTGCTAGAGCCAGAGACACCCCTTGGTTTCCACCCTGGCCTCTCAGGGCTCACTCCTCAGGCTCTGAACCCAGCAGGGATTTCTCAGATGCTCTGCCCAGATATGGGATCTGAATCTGTGGTTTCAAGTGGAGTTTCCACCTGAGGGCTGGTTTCCCCCAACTTCACTCTGCAAGCGCACATACAGCCTAAGGATAATGGGGGGAGTTGGTCCTCCCACCCAGCTTTTATCATCCCAGAAAATCTGGAGCCCAAATATTCCCTCCAAGGAATATAAGTATAAACCCATTTGTTTTCTCTCTAAGCTCATATATAGCTACCTCTATCTATATTTATTTCTACCTCTCTCTTTATATGTATTATTTTATATACATGCATTTTGATAATTTTAACCAGCTCCACTTCGAAGAGACAGTCTCCTTCCAGGAACTGATGCCCAGGAAGGCAGGCTTTGTCCTTTAACATGAGCAAAAATGAACGGAGGACCTGTTCCTCCCTCGCGGTGCACCAGCTTTCCTTTTCTTCACTCTTTTTCCTCTCTAGCGATGAATCAACACAAGCAATCAGAATTTGCTTTTTCCTGAATTATTCAAAAACTCAAAAGGTAAGTAAGAGGAAGAGTTGTCTAAATTTTAGGGTATGCTTTTAAAAGGCTGGAATGTTGCCACTCTCCTGCCACCACTTCCTCATCGCCTGGGGAGAATGTTGGGGCTGTGATTCTGGCCACACATTAGAGGGTAAAGAATGAAGTCGCCCCTATTTGAACAGGGAACATACTTGTAATAACCTGAAAATCCGCCTTGATTACTATCACCTAGGACATTGGGGAAAACACCCTGACACCTCTCTCTCCACCATTTCTTCAACCTTTACTTGGTAGCTTCAGCTTCAGGTGTGGAAAGCTGCAGGCGAGCGTTCCCCTTCTCAGGGCCAAAAAGGCGCTTTTCTCTGTGCTCTGGGATGGAGCCAGCTGGGACGTGCAGGCACACTCTGGGAGAGGCTTGGCAGAAAAACGAGGGGGGTCATGATTCCCGCTCCCCAGATCTTTAGTGTATAGATTAGCAGCATTATTTAATTTTCCGCTTTCCCCAGGGCTCAGGAATGTTGAGGTCCTAGCTAATTTCACGGCAGCTTCTCGTTCGGCCCCCCAAAGCTGAAGACCTTCTCTAGCTGAAATCAGGCAGAGAAAATGACAGAAGCTACGCCTTAAGACCTCCGCTGAGGTCTCGCCTTTTTCCAGTCCCACAGCCGCTTGCTTTAGATCGGCCCTTGAGAGGCCCCGGCTTTGAGGGGGCAGGAGGTTGTGTTTAGTGCTTTCTCTACCCAGACTCTACAGTGATTCAGAGTCCAGTGGTCCACATGCAGCGTCCACAGAACCTTCCCCAGACTTCAGAGGCCGCCCAGGGAGCGCGCTCCTCTCAAATGGAACCCCAGACGGTTTGCGCAGTTCGGAGACCAAGGTCCCCACCAGTTCGGAGACCAAGGTCCCCACGCTTCCAGCGTGGGACCCTGCGACCCTTATTTTCTCAACCTCGACTAAACGAAATCTGCATCAGCTACGAACCTCAGCTCCCAGACCGGGTGGCGCCTGTCTGTCCACATCTTTGTTTTTTTTTGTAAGGGAATAGATTTTTAAAAAGACATAAATAAATAAATAAATAGATTCGGACAGAAACTTGTATTTTCAAACTTTTCTAGCGGAACTTGTGTGTGTTGGCGCCGCACTGGAGCCAGGCATCTGCCCAGCGCCTCTCTGCCCTCTCCAAGAGCTGAACTCCGCGGAAACATCTCCACTTTAGGCGGCCGGGAGTCACTTTCCCGCATTCGCCCTCATGGGACCTACGGCCCTCAAAAGCGTTTTTTTTTTTTTTTTCCAGAAGGGGCGGCCCCCTCTCCAGGCAACGTCGGAACCGAGACCAGCAAGGCCGGCGGCTAGGGGATGCGGTGCCCCGCAAGCGAAACCGACTTGTGGCTGGGTGCTGAGCAGGTCCTGAAATCTTCGAAGTCTTCGCATCCGGCTTTCTCGCGTGGACAGGCGACAAGGAGCAGCGACTCCTGCAGCCTCTAAAGACCGCACTTCTCAGCTCTCTAAACCTCAGAGCCCTACACGCAAAAAGGCGTCTACGGGGTCCTTAATTATGGCATTGGACACTACTAACCCCTAGGTGTCTACACTAACGGATTATTTTTTTCCCAGTCTTTCTCCTTTACTTAGGAAGCCCTTGGCTGCTCTTTCCTTTGGGATTTGACGGCCTCACCGTTGTTCTGTCCCCCACCCCTGCCCCAGGGTACCAGTTCCTCTCCAGAAATGAAACAGGGGAGAGCGCTTAAAACAAAACTCCAGTTAAAAGAGAAAATGAAAATGCTCACTCCACACAGAGGTGAATAAAGTAGTGAGTATCGCTGCAGAACGGTTCATTTGGGGGAGAACCGAGACGCCCCTTTATTTTTAATAGCGAGCTAAAGGCCTGGAATATAGGCAATGGGGAGATCCAGCTGCCTGCCCTAAGCTTTGCCTTTTGTAAGGGGTTCAGCAATGCTGTTTGCTCCCCACCACAAGTGAGAATACAAGGACAGCTGGTGTTTTTCATTGTAGATATCCAGACTCTTCTGGTGATGACCTCATCCCTGCCAGAGTGTCTTCTGATCCTCCGGAAATGAGGCACTTAAAAAAAAAATTAAATCTAGTTTTGGAATTAATCTAACGCAAATATGCTTATTTTGTTTAGGATTGAAGGGACAGGCAATTTTCCTGCCTTCATGAATTTTACTGGATTCTGTGTTCAGTAGCAAATTTTACTGGATTCTTTTCAGTAGCAAAATTTTTTTTTTTTTTTAATTTTAGCTCCCAAGACCTAGGAGCTTCAGAGATCAGAAATTCCATGGGGACAGGAACCAGTCTCCTGCAAGTGGAAGGTCTCAGTAGTCAAGCTACAGGACCCTTGTCCATCTTTGTAGGGCAGCTGATTGTGGCCACCTCTCCTTCTGGTCTTTCACAAGAGCCCTCTATTTTTTCCCCCTGTTCCCTCTTTACTCTCTTCATCCATCAATACACACTGTCTGGAAATAAGTCCCTTTGGGGAGTAATGATCTTGCTTTTGAAGGAAGACGTACTCTCTCACAAGTATGCTCTCTATAGTGGTTGGACCACTGGTAGTACTCCATGTGGCTCTTCCAGGTTGGTCTCTTGGCAACAGTCACTCCCAAATCTGGTAGCTCTTCTCTTGGACCCGTAGCTAGACATTCCCCAACTTCCTTTTCAGTTTGATGTGGCCATGTGACTGAGTTCTAGTCAATACATTGTTACGTGCCATTTCCCAGCCAAGGCTTTTGACAAGTGGATGTGTCCCTAGCCCTTTTCCCATGCTCTCTGTTCCCTTCCTCTGTCTGGATGTAGCCCCTGAAGCCCTGGGGGATAGTGGAGACACAAGACAGGGAGAGTCTGGATCCCTGAACCACTGTAGAGAACGGCCCATTGACAAAAATCACATGCCAAAGACTGTTCACCTAAGGGAGAAATCACCTATTGTGTTCGAGTCATTATACATTTTGGGATCTGTTTATTATCACAGCCCCATCCATCCTTAACTAACACCCTCTCCTTAAAAGATAAAAAGTAACTTAATTTTTGTCTTCCATCATCCCTCATAAATTTCAATGGGTATTAGGTAACCCCTCCCTGTCCTTGGATTAAAACTCCAGGAGGTCCCAAAACTCTTACGCTTGCTCTGACAGTCCTATAGCAACTTCAAATCACAAACACATTCTCAAATCAGTAGTTAGAATAGCTTGTTAAATCTCCACCATCTAGCTCAAAATTGCTTTAGTTTGGATACTCATAGTGGGAAAAAGAGGTGTTTGGGCTTCTCTATTTCTTGACCTTGTCTGTCTCTTTCTCCCACCATCCCCAGCTGTTCTTTCAGACCCACTAGCAGTTCAAAGGATCAAGAGTGGAGGATGGAGAGTGAGAGAGAGCTCAATTTTCTAGTGATTTTGAGTTGTGGAGACATACTAGTTGTGGAGATCAGGGATACTATAGGGAAAACTCTACGTAGAACCAAGTGAAGCAGAGTTTGGCAATTAATTGTCAAAATGTAGATCTGGATAATTTAGGATTCCAAGTGAATCTTCCAAATTACTTCATTCAATTACTTCATTTCCATACTAAGTAGAGCATGACCACTAATTTCACTAGGTAGTGTAGAAATGGCCCCAACTGATCTCTTACAAACATGACTGTTATGAAAGCATTTTCTCCAAAGGTCATAAGGATACACTGCTTTGAATTGGTTCACCCAAATTACTAGGTAACTGCTCCCCCTCTACTCCCTGAATGTACAGACACAGTCTCATGGAGTGAATTCCTGTTTTATGACCCCTGCCAACGTCAGGAACTGGGCAGCCTCCTTCCTCCAGCTCTGCTTTGCATTCTGCTTATTCTCTTATGGAAATCACAGCAGCTCTCTGATAGTCAGGCTGCATGCCAGCATCTTTGACACTTTTAAGACACTGGCAAATCTCTTTTTAACCAGTGCCAAGCAGCTCAGACCAGTCTTGAGGTCACCAAGTAGGGAGAAGTTCTGTCCAGCCACACCGTGCCAGATGGAGAAAAGAAGTGTTAATGATGCAGTTAAATTTGTCCATGGATGCTGATCAACTACAAGAATCTAGGGCTGTCATCTTGCTGACAAAAGAAAATGTCAGTCCTTCATAGGCTGATTTCCAAATATCCAGATATATGGTAGCATGTGAATGGATTAACCAGACAACATTTTCTTCCTGCTTGGCATTACATAGACCCTGATTAAGTGTGCATTCTCTTGAGTGGCACCAGCATTCTCTGAGTCTGGGCAGAGCTATAGAGTGGGATGTGAACAGACAGAAAGCATTGAAATCTGTGGGTGAGACTAATCACACTTGGAAACCTGTGTACCATTGTGAGCCAGGAGGGATTTTGGATGTCCACATTTAATAGCTAAATCAGTCTGGAAGTTACACTGAACTTTGGAAAGAATACAGATTGGGTTGAAGATTGAATTATCCATCACGGGATGACCATTTGGCCCACTTTCCCTGGATTATTTCCAATTTTATAATGGCTTTTTCAAGTGTATAGTGGGTTGTATTCACCATCATCCACTTTCTGGGAACAACAGAAGTGTAAATGGCTGATATTCAAAGGGAAAGCTGTGGGTCCATATAATGAAACATTATTCTGATAGTGAAGGATGCTAGATAATGAGAAGCAATTTGAAAAGTAATATTCATTACCCTTGCATAGCACTTTGAATTCCAGATTTTTTCCAATTTACTTAAGCAGAAATGGATGGGTACTAGACTAGAGACGGGGCATGTCCAAGCTAACCTTTCAAGGCCTCTCTTTTGCCTTTGGCTTCTATAATTTTCTGATAACAGCTGTACCTGTAAAATGTGTTGGATTCAGCAGCAGGGTCAGGGGCTGCTGTCACCTGGAAGACTTCAGCAACATGACCCTGGCAAAGACTTTCGAATAAAAACATCAGGAAAATAAATACTCAATGCTCCATTGCCAGAGGACCGGCCGGGAGCTGTCAGGTTGAAATACTAGTCTATTTGGGAAAGGAAGGAAAAAGAGCAAGGTCTCCAATACTCCTCTGACTCCTAGAACCCCCCACCGCCCCACAAGCAGCAGAGCTGATGTCAAACACATCAAATTAATTAAGAGATAGGAGAAGTATTCAGGCTATCGCTTCCACTGTAGCTGGTCTGTCAATCACCCTGTCAGGAGCAAGGCACTGGCTGAGCTGGGGGAGAAGAACATTACAAATCAGGAGTAAGGCCAATCCCTGCACATAGGGAGTCCTTGCCCCATCTGTGTGGGGAGATGGATCATAGACTCAGGACCCAGATAGAAATACAGACGAGAAGATTGAGAGCGGAGAGGCAACAGCAATCAGACAAGGCAATGTTTCTGAAGAGGAGAGCACTCAGCATTGAGGAGGGGAGCTGAAATGGGCTGAGGGTGGAAGTAGGAGGACTTCTGTCCCAGATTGGACAATAGCCTGTGAAGTTTAGAGATTACGGGGACCAAGTATGTGTTGGCAGAGAGTGAAGGCATCTGGTAGACCAGAAACTCTGCATCAGGGTGTGGTGGGAGAAGAGGTTGGAAAGCTGATGAATTATTAAGTTGGTAGGAAAGGGTGGACCAAATAAAAATTTCTGGGAAAAGGTGTTTCTCACAAAAACAACTGATAGGGAGAAAAGCCTTTGCTCTGGCTAAATTTTAGCAAGGAGTCTAAGGGATGGGGACGATGCAGTCATCTCTGGTCAGCTGTACAGGGCAGACACATCTTCTCTGGCTCCTGAGAAGAGCTAGGGAATGTATAGAAGCAATTGTCTGTCTACATTTCTGGGTATGTGTGTTTATGTTTAAGACTTCATGTACATGTGTATTTGTATGTTCTGATTGTGTTTCTTCTTGAATACTTTAGAAAATTATGCAAAGGATGTGCCAACAACAGAACAGTGCATAAATTGGTAGGTAGACTGAGGATAGGGTTTGAGTAATACACACCCATGGAGGAAAACATAAATATGTACTCCTCTACACACAAACACACACATGCAGATGTTGAATAACATTAATGTATATATGAGAAATGCAGGTGGGCATAGATATACCATTTCAGGTATGGATAAAGACACAAGTGCAATGGAGTAACTGCTATCCATTTCCACAGGTGTACAAGAGAGAAGACAAAGAATAGCAGACTTAAAATGGTATTTAGGTCATCTTGTCTATTTTTATTTTTTTTTTCTATAAAAAACCCCACCAGTTAACCAACTACTTCAAGCAACATAAAGCCTTCTTTTCTCAACAAATTACAGGAAATCAGTTGCAGTCTCTAGCCCCACTAGCACTGAATCAGAAGTCAAAAGGTATGAATTAGTAGTCCACACTCATCACCTAACAGCAGAGTACCCTTTAGTGAGGCATTGTTTACTCTGGTTCTGTTTCCTTATTTTTTAAATGCAAAGGTTGTCTATAAAATATAAGGTTCCTTCCAACTATACAACCATATTAGAATATATATATATATGTATCCCCTTTTGGAAACCCTGGTGGCGTAGCTGTTACGTGCTATGGTTGCTTTCCAAAAGGTTGGCAGTTCAAATCCATCAGGCACTCCTTGAAAACTCTATGAGGCAGTTCTACTCTGTCCTATAGGGTCAGAATCGACTGGACTGCAACGGGTTTGGTTTTGGGTTTTTTCTTATATCCTGTTACTCATATGATGACAAGTGCCCAGAAGTTTTGGTGGAAAAAAATTAGAAGGGTGACCAAATCTTTCTACAAAAACACCCAAAGAATTTACCAGCTCTGTAATCTAATGAAAAACCTCCAAATATGTTCTCTGACATTGTGAGACAAACCAAACCAAACTTGTGCCTGTCGAGTCAATTCTGACTCATAGCCACCCTATAAGACAGAGTAGAACTGCCCCATAGAGTTTCCAAGGAGTGCCTGCTGGATTTGAACTGCTGACCTTTTCATTAGCAGCCTTAGCACTTAACCACTATGCCACCAGGGTTTCCTTGAATGACTGGAATTTTTACCTTTCCGCCAAGAGCTGAGGTGGTGTTGTACAGATAACGTCTATGAACAGGTCTATAGTCACCTGTTCCACACAAATGTTGGAAATGGGTCCTTTGAGTATAACTGTAATTACACAACTTCAAAACAGTAGATTATTTAGGCAACATAGTGAAAAAAAAATCAGTTACATTAGTCATTTGGCATTGTGTTGTCAAAACAATTAAAAATTTTTTTAGGCATATCTAGTCTTTCCCTGGTGGTGCAGCAGTTAAGAGCTCAGTTGCTAACCAAAAGGTCAGCAGTTCGAATCCACCAGCTGCTCCTTGGAAACACTATGGGGCAGTTCTACTCTGTCTTATAGAGTTGCTATGAGTTGGAATGGAATCAATTGCAATGTTTTTTTTTTTTAAGTCTTTGTGCTATGGATATGTGCCAGTCTCTACTATAAGAGGTGCTTGGATCCTCCTGTTTCTGGATCTCTCTCCACTCTCATCCTCAATGCCCAGCACAGGGCTCCCAGAGTATCCATTCTGAAAGCCTGTCAGTTTAACAGTATAGCTTAATGCTCCACGTGGGTGTTCACATCGAAGAACAGACCATTAAAGAATAGCTTGCTCTTTTTGAAGGCTCCTGGTAGAGCACTGGCACCCGTCACAATATTCCATTGCAAAAAAAAAAAAAAAAGTCTGCTGCTTAAATTTCATCCTGGATGACAGCAAGGGGCTGATCTCAACAGCCTTAGATAACCTGTATCACAAAGCCAAAGCTGGCTGTGATTACTTAGCATTTATATAGCACTTTATCTGGGTCCTGTATGTCAGCATCATTAATGGGAGATAACTCACCAGGAGTTACAGCTGAGAAAAAAATTCATGACCCAAAAGGAAGAAGGGAATGCTTAAATGATCTGTTAAGTCCATAGGGGTTTGTGGTTACACAGTGAAGGGGAAAGGGTAAATATGCTATTTAAAGAGGACAAAGAAAGCTGTTCTGTCTCTCTGCTGTGAAGAGAAGTGGATGAAGGTACAGAGAGAGAGAGACTGAGTTCAGACTCAAGAAAAAAAAAACAACGCTTACAGTGAGGCTGACTAGGTCTAAGAGTTTGACTAACAGAGTTTATAGTGTGTCTCCTATAGAACTTAGATACCAGGAAAATTATTACCTAGTAAAGATTGTTAGTAATGGTTAGTAATGGGTGGTTCTATCTAGAGGCAAGGGGATGGTCAAGGTGCCCTTTCAAAACATCTTCTAAGCCCAGAAGTCTACTAAAAAAAATGAAATATTCAGAAACTCATCAAAGTTTCATTTTGGTAAGGCCCAAATTAATTAAAATCCTCAAAACAGATACTATAATCAGCCAAGTAGTTGGAATTTGCAAACGATCACTGTAGTAACAGAAGATTGAAAGAAGCAAGGACTATAGCTGTGGTAGAAAGAGAAGAGCGTGGGTTTTAGAGACAAAAGACCTCGGTTTGAAGCCACTTGTTATCTATGTGAACTTGGGAAAATTACTTAACCTCTAGGGGCCTTAATTTTCTCATTCGTAAAGTGGATTTTTTTTTCAGGTTTAATTTTTAAATTCTGGTGAAAATATACACAACAAAACATATTGCCATCCCAACAATTTCTGTGTATACAATTCATAGCATTGATTATACTCTTCAAGTTGTGCAACCATTGCTAGATTAATATGAGACAAAATAGACTTTCAGACAAAAAATATGTAGTCACTATGGAATCACAAAAAGGACAGTTCATCAGTAAGATACAGCAATTCTTTACTTTTACATAATCATTGCAAATACATAAGACAAAACTATAAGAAGTAATTGATAAATACACCATAATAATTGGAGATTAAAAATAACTTAACACTGTAGTAATTGGTAAGTTGGAAAACAAAAAGTAGTAAAGATATAACACAATTAACAAGCATGTTCTAAAGGATATATGTAAAACTCTTTATGTGACAATTAGAGAATACACGTTTTTTCTCAGTTTATGTATCTTTCTTTTTTTAATATTTTATTGTGTTTTAGGTGAAAGTTTACACAGCAAATTAGATTCCCATTCAACAATTCATGCACAGATTTTTCCATGACTTTGGCTACAGTCCCTGCAATGTGTCAGCACTCTTACCATTTACACCCAGCCTGCCCTGTTGCCATCCATCCAGTTTCCCTGCTCCTCCTTGACTACTCATCTTTGCTTTTGGGTAAATGTTGACCATTTGGTCTCGTATTGTTGATTGTTATAAGGTGCACATTCCTCACAGGTGTTACTGTTTATTTTATAGGCCAACCTATTATTTGGCTGAAAGGTGACTGCCAGGAGTGGCTTCAGTTCCAGGTTAAAAGGGTATTTTAGGGCGATAGACTCAGGGGTTCTTCTAGTCCCTATCAGTCCAGTAAGTCTGGTCTTTTTTGTGAATCTGAGTTTTGTTCTACAGTTTTCTCCCATTCATTCTAACTGGTACCTTCTATTGTATCCCTGGTCAGAACTGTAGCCAGGCAACATCTAGTACTTCCGCTATCGGGCTAGAAGAGGCTGTAGTTCACATGGGCCATTTGTCTTTGGTTTCCTTCACTCTCCTTTGTTACAGGTGGGAAGAAACCAATAGCTGTATTATAGATGATCACTCCCAGGCTTTTAAGACCCCAGGCACTACTCACCAACTAGGATGTAGAACATTATTTTTATGAGCTAAGTTATGCCTATTGACCTAGTCGTCCAACAAGACTATGGTCCTGAGCCTTCAAACCCAGTGAATCAATCCCACAAAGCATTTGGATATGTCTAGGAAGTATCCATAACTGTGCCCCCTATGTGCTTTATTGTATATATGGATATTCTAAACAGGTATCTACGTATTCCCTCAAATATACCTATACATGCACATGCATGTACTCTTGTACACCTTCCCACACTCATATAGCATACATATCTACCTATGTAACAACTCACATATTCTTTGCTTGTTATTACTATTGTTGCAAAATTTTATGTTATAATATTTACCGTACTTGCTCTTTATTCTTATATACCTCTCAGTGTCTTCATTTACCTTGGTCAAGTTGCGCTGACTTCCCCCATATTGTGTATTGCCTTTCCCATCACCAGAATTAACCATGTCTTGATGGCAATGGGTTTTTTTTTTTTTTTTGGTTTACTATCTAGTAAGTGATTCCCTCTCCTCCCTCCCTCATCCCTGGTAACCATCAAAGAACATTTTGTTCTGTGTGTATACCTATTCTTGACTTTTTATAAAAGTATCATGCAGTATTTGTCCTTTTGCATTTGACTTATTTCACTCAGCATCATGTCCACCAGATTCATCTATGTTATAAGATGTTTTGCAGACTCATCATTCTTCTTTATCACTGTGTAGTATTCCATTGTATGTATGTACCACAATCTGTTCATCCATTTGTCCGTTGATGGGCACTTAGGTTGTTTCTGTCTTTTTGCTATTGTGAATAATGCTGCAATGAACACGAGTGTGCATATGTCTGTTGGTGTCACTGCTCTTATATGTCTAGGAAATATACCTAGGAGTGGGATTGTTGGATCATAAGGTACTTCTATTTCTACCTTTTTGTGGATGTGCCATACTGTTTTCCATGGTGGTTGTATCATTTTACAATCCCACTAGCACTGTATAAGAGTTCCAATCTCCCCACAACCTCATCAACATTTGTTGTTTTCTGTCTTTTGATCAGTGCTATTTTTGCAGGGATGAGATGGTACCTCATTGTAGTTTTGATTTGTATCTCTCTAATGAAACAAAAAAAAAATTTTTTTTTTTTTTAGTGAAACCCTGTTGGCATAGTGGTTAACTACTACGGCTGCTAACCAAGAGGTCAGCAGTTCAGATCCACCAGGTGCTCGTTGGAAACTCTATGGGGCAGTCCTACTCTGTCCTATAGGGTCGCTATGAGTTGGAATTGACTTGATGGCAGTGGGTTTGGTTTTTTTGGTTAATGGCTAATGATCACCAGCATCTTTTCATGTGTTTGTTAGTTGCCCGAATGTCCTCTTTGGTGAAGTGTCTGTTATGTTCTTTGCCCCTTTTTTGATTGGACTGTTTGTCTTTTTCTTGTTGAGAATTCACATGTGTTTTAAGAACATAAAGAACATTTCAAAAGTTGACCATACGAAGGGCCACAAACAAATCTGAACAAATAAAAAGAATGAGTGTTATACAGGCCATATTTCTCCAAACATAAGCAATTAATTTAGATATCAATAACAAAAAGATAGCAAAACTCCCACGTGCTTGGAAATTTAAGAACAGATTTCGAAGAATAACTAATAATGGAAATTAGATAATACTTAGAATTGAACAATAAGGGAAAGAACTACACAATCAAAATGTGTGGGATACAGCTAAAGTAGCATTAACTTTAGCCGTGCACCATAGGTTTTTAATGGATGATTTTCAGAAGTAGATTGCCAGGTCTTTCTTCCAAGGCACCTCTGGGTGGACTCGAACTGTCAACTTTTCAGTTAGCAGCCAAGTGCACTAACCATTTGCAGCACAGCCTTAAATTAAAACATTAGAAAGTAAGAAAGAAAAACAAAGAGCTAAGTTGCCAGTGATCAATATTTGGACATATTTCCCTCGTAGCCGGAATACATGAAGCAGGAACCAAAAAGTGTATGTAGGAGTGACTCCTCTCACTGTTACACATAATGACCTACTTAAATATTTTTCTTGCCTACCATTACTTTATCATTGGACTCTGCTGGTTTAGAAGTATTAACTCCTAGGAGAGGATTGTAGCATCCTGGCCATTTGGGATTCTTCATGCCGCTGAACCGATAGGCTAAGGGGTTCCTATACCAGCTGCAATGAATTAGGGTGGTTGACCTACAATAAGGGCAGGGAGGAGCATGCTAAAAACCCAGGGGATTCTTTGGGGCGCTTCACAGTACTTCCATGTCCAGGAGTAGAGATAATGTAAGTTTAGAGCAACCCCATGCAGGCAGGACCACTAAAGGCTCAGGTCCTTCAGGTTGGATCTCTCCACCAGCAACCCAAACCAGCTGAGATGCTGACTGAGGATAAAAAGAACATGGAATGGGTAGTTGAAGAAGAAAGTTACAAATACCAGCTACAGACTTGTTCTCAGAAACTTTGGGGGCATACATAGGCCTTGCTGGCAGAAGCGACTGTGGGAACAGCAACAATTTCCTGGTCTTTGGATCACAATCGTGGTGACATGTTCTGCAACTTACTAGTTTAGTGGCTGCCTTTGACTCCTGCACTTTCAGATCTTCCAACGATTTTGTAAGCAATGAATTCCCTGTAGTAAATTCCTTTCTGCCTGAAATACTTAGAGAGGTTTCCCTTCTTGTACTAAGCCCTGCCTGAATCATATAATGATTAAGATAGTGTGGTATGTGCATAGGGATATTAAAATGGACCAATTGAAAAGACTAGAGAACCCAGAAACAGATCTATGCTATTTACACCAGTATCTAACATTTCAAACTAGTGGGAGAAAGGCTAGACTATATAATAAATGGTGCTGTGGACAACACGTTATCCATGGGGTTGGGGAATTAAATCCATTCCTCTCATTATAAACAAAAAATAAATGCAAACTGTTTAAAGGTCTAAAAGTGAAAAGCAGATATCGGCCAAGACAGCGGATTAGTCTGACGCACTAAGCCATCCCGCTGCAACAAAGACCGAAAAACCAAGTAAAACAGATGTCAATTCTAGAACCCTGAACCTTAAATGAAGGGATAAGTATTAGATTCGAAGTCACTGAGGAGAACAGACTGATAGAAAATGGGGAAGGAATAGAGATAGGGAGTGGAGGTTCCTGACCAGACGGCATGACCCAGTGTTGCCATCTTGGAATAAAGCCAATAACCCCTCGTGCAGAAAGATACCTGTATGGAATTTCCAATATGAGATAAAGGTATGGTGTGGACACGCCCAGGACTAAGTAAGACCATATTTGTTGGCTGCAACTCAAGAAGAACCCCAGATTCTCACACCCGGTAATCACAGGAGCACAGTCCTACAACTCCCACCCCTCCAGTGAACAGCAGCTATAACCACCCCATTGCAGCAACACCAACTGCCAGGAACCAGAGTACCAATCCATCCTATTGCTCTCCTCCATCTGGTCCCCTCTGCCCCTGCTTTTGCCCTCCCCTCCTACCTCTTCTTTGCCCCATGATCTGTGGCCCCGAGGGGACCCCACCTGGATCCCAGGCCATTTCCTGCTGGCTTGGGACCCCACCACTACCACCCTCTCCCTGCAGACAGCAGCGGCCCCACTCCAGCCCTTGGCTGGATTCATGCTGCAGACAAACAAACCATCTCCACCCCTTCCCTTCCTGTTAGACCTGCCCTGCTGCACCACAGCTGAGTAACTGGCCCTGCACACCAGGACAAGGTGGTGAGAACTATCATGCCCACAGAGCAACAAGCAACAAACCATGACTGGCCCAGCTGCCCAGACATAAACAAACAAAACAAAAAAAGCAGGATGAAACAAACAAACCTGCAATCAATAAAGAAAATAATACCTGAATGCCTAGGAGACAACAGACAATATCAAAACAAAAAAATGGGAAAAGGTGGCTCCAGCAAGCAACCAGAATAAAGTACCAGTTGATCTTCCAGCAGAAGAAAAGGCACTGGAACTACTTGATAGGGAATTCAAAAGTCTAATATTCAGGGCTCTCCAAGAGAGTAAGAGACAAAGGAAAACATAGACAAAACCAACTAAAACATGGCCAAAATCAAGGAAAATATAGACAAAGCAACAGAAGAATTCAGGAAAATAACACAAGAACAAAATGTCAAAATAAACAAACAAGTAGAAATCATACAAAAACAGCAATTAGAAATCCAAAAGATTAAAAACAAAATTTCAGAAATGGACCAATAGAAAGTTTTAGGAGCAAATTTGAAACAAACAAAGATGAAATCAGTGAAACTGAAGATAAATCCATGGATGCCACTTTGTTTGAGGAAAAATCAGAGAAAAGGATGAAGGAGAATGAAAAAAACCTGAGAACTATGTGGGATACAATGAAGAGTAAAAATTTGCATGTGATTGGAGTTCCAGAACAGGGGGAGAAAATGGAAAACACAGAGAGGGTCATTGAAGATTTGCTGATAGAAAACTTCCCTAATGTCGTGGAAGATGAAGAGCTGACCATTCAAGAAGCTCAACAAATCCCATATAGGATAGACCCCAAAAGAAAGTCACCAGGACATATCATAATCACACTCTCCAAAACCAATGACAAAGAAAGAAACCTGTAGCTCGAGAAAAATGAAAAGTCACATACAAAGGCGAAACAGTAAGACTAAGCTCTGATTACCTGGCAGAACCATGCAGGGAAGAAGGCAATGGGAAGATATATACGAAACCTTGAAAGAAAAGAAAATTGCCAACCAAGAATAATATATCCTGTAAAACTCTCTCTTAGATAAAAAAAAAATGATGGTGAAATTAGGACATTTCCAGATAACAGAAATTAAGAGAATTTGTAAAAACCAAACCAAACTTAGAAGAATTATTAAAGGAAGTCCTTCAGTTAGAGAACAAACAACATCAGACAACAATCTGAATCTAGGACCTAGATACTGACCTAGGTAATGAACTCTCGAGGATAAAACAAAACTAAAAGATTTAAAACGGAACTAGAGACGTCAATCTGTAATTGATGACAAAGTCAGAGCAATAAAAAGGGGACTACACGGTGTAGATATAGAACTTTCAAATGGAGAGGAAGTCAAGGCTATATGGAGTAATAAGAGACTGGTTCAAACTTAGGAAGGTAAGGATAAATTTCAAGGTAATCACACAAAAAGTTAACAAACCTACTCATCAAAATAAAGAAGAAAAATATAAAGTCTCAATAAACACAAAATCTTTACTAATCCTTTCCTCTGTCTGGAGCTACCTCCAGATACCTACCTGGTTCACTCCCTTACCTCCTCCAGGTGTTTGTTCAAATGTTATTTTCTCAGTGAGGTCTTCCTTGATCATTCTATTAAAATTGCAAACCACCTCACCATTCCCCATCATCTTTATTTTGCTTTTTTCCCCATAGCACTTAACAATTTCCAATATACTCTGTATTTACCCACTTATTATTTCTATTAACTGCTTTTCTTCTCATACTCTGAAAGCTCCATGAGGACACAGATTTTTTTCTTTTGTCTCACTACCGCATCCCCAGTGCCTAGGAGAGTGCCTGGCAGTAGTAAAAAAAAAAAAAAGTAGGCACTCAATTAAAATTGGCTGACTACATTAATGGGTTTGTATAGCAAAAAATTGGAAGCTATTTCACTGTCCTCTCAAAAGAGAATGTATAAATAAACTTGGGCACATTCTTTACATTGAAACTCTATATGAAATAAACAAACAAAAACAAACCCACTGCCTTCCAGTGGATTCCAACTCATAGCCACCCTACAGGATCGAGTAGAACTACCCCATAGGGTTTCCAAGACTGTAATCTTTACGGAAGCTGACTGCCACATCTTTCTCCCGTGGAGCAGCAGGTGGGTTCGAACCACCAACCTTTCCATTTGCAGCTGAGCACTTTAACCACTGTGTTACCAGGGCTCCTCTTAAAACTCTATACAGCAGTTAAAATGAATAAAATAGAGGTACATGTATGCACATAGATAAATATCCAAAACATAACACTGCACAACAAAAGCAATTGAAGAAGGATAACTATGGCATGCCAGCACTCGTAAAAATTAAGAAACATATAAAACAATATTGTATATAGCTTATATTTACATACATACATAGTAAAAGTATAAAAACCTCATTGGTAATGATAAACATCAAATTTAGAACAGGTTCCCTCTCAGAATAGAGGGGTAGTAATGGGGTAGAGGAAGCATACCGATGGAGCTTCCATTATATTTGCAATGCTTTATTTCTCAAGGTGGAAGAGGAGCACATAGATGTCCTTTTTTTTTTTTTTTAATTTCTATACTTTTTTGTATGCCTGAAATATTTAATAATAAAATTAAATGAGATAACAGTGACTGTCACAAAATAATAATAGCTTACTTTGAGCTAGGTGCCGTTCTAAATGCTTTACATGCAATAACTCATTTACAACCTCACAACAACCCTGTAATGTAAGTACTATTATTATCTCTATTTTAAGGATGAGGAAACTAAGACACAGAGGAGTAATTTACCTTAGACTTAGACAGCTATTAAATGGTGGAGCTGAGATCTGGGGTGGGAGTGGGAGGGAAGCAGCTTAGCTCTGGTTTTTAACTATTACTCTAAATTGCTCATAGTCTTATTAAGCATATAGTAGGTTCTTAATATTCAGTTGAAACTTATGAAATTGTCATTTTTGTAGGGCAAAAAACCAAACATATCAGCAATTTCATACAGCTCTACCCTGGTGGTGCAGTGGTTAAGAGTTTAGCTGCTAACAAAAAGGTCGGAAGTTTGAATCCACCAACTGCTCCTTGGAAACCCTGTGGGGCAGTTCTACTCTGTTCTGTAGGGTTGCTGTGAGTTGGAAACGACTTGATGGTAACGGGTTTTTTTTTTAATCAATAGCAAATAAAAACAAATACAGTTGAAATTATAGTCTCACAAGGCTCTAGGAGGACTCTGTAATTACTTTTAAACAGATTAAAGTCTTCGCCATGCATATCCTAGATGTTGTAACCACTGAAGCATGAAGGAGTGAAGTTAAACATCAAAAATAATTTCTTAACAACTAATACTGAAATCAAATCAAGAAAGGAAGATTTTCAGGAAAGAGTGGTCACGCTCACTTTGGGGTGGTTTAACAGCCAATTCCTGCCAGAAGGATGGCTGAGTTGCCTTCTCAACAGGCTCAAGTCTTCCTTTCCCTCTGCCTCTCTCAGTTTGTCTAAGACAAGCTGCTTCAAACCAGCGAAGACTTAGCCATGGGTTTGGCTCAGAAGTCCTTGTCTGCAAGCCTCTGAGTGAACTCCAGAGAAACCCAGACAGGGCGGCAGGCTTCTTCATTACAGCACTCAAGGGCATGAGATCAAAGGCCCCTCTCCCCCCAGTTCCTGGCTGTACCTCGACTCCCAGGAAATTGGAAATGGAGAAAAGGAAACAGGAGACAGATACAAATCCCCTCAGGTCCACTCTGTCTGGTCTTTGCAGTTACAGTCCTTTTTTTTTTTCCTTAGTGGAAGTTTCCAGGAGTCACTTTTTGCATCTGCTCAACTGCATAGTCTCCTTGTCTCTGGTGAATCAACCAAAACATTGCTCCCTCTTATAGGTAGTTAACAGAATAATCTGCATGGAATACTACTTTTCTTATATCCTTCCTCAAGAATAATTATTTACCATTATTCGATCAAAACTCTTGAGTGCAGCCTTCCACAACTCCTCATAACTTTCACAAATGTCTCTCTCCTACCATCTCATTCTGAAGAAAATCCACATCGCTGGTTGGACCTATTGGAGCTTGTGTGGAAACAGAAGAATGGATAAGGTTATTTCTGAAATGTGTAGTGACATTGTGTTGCACACTATTGCATACATGCTGTTTCTATGGGAGTCATGTATGTGTATGAACATAGGGTGGTGTGTGTGTATGCACACATGTGCAGATGTGCTTTTTAAGTGTGCCTGAAGGTGGTGGGAGCATTTTCTAGAACTCCATGCTCTAAGTTTCATTCCATAAATCTCTTTTACCATCTGTACTCTGAAAGCCAGGGGCTGTGTAATAATTTATGCTGCATTGTCCTTCCTCTTTTGCTCCCCTTCACCTGCCTAGGATGAAAAACTAAAGATTGATGGCTATGTCCCTTTGGAGGAGCCAGGGATGTCATTCATTCCCACTCCTTCAGTCTATTCCTGTAAGGCAGTTCTCCTCATGTCACTCCTTTTGTTCTGCTCTAGAGGATAAGCTTTCTGTCTCCTGAATTAGGTCTCTGTCTCCTCTTCTTACCCAAACCTTCTCCCCCACCCCTCCTGAAATTTTCTCCTCTTTATAAAAAAAAAAAAAAATTTTTTTTTTTTTAGGAAGCCACCCTGGATTAAGTAGCACGAGAAGCATTTGGTGGCTCGCCCAATCACGTAACTCAAGAAAACTCCTCCACAGAGATCCAAATTGCTCTAGAGGTCATCTCCTTCCTCCACTCAAAGCCCAATTTTCAAAGGCTCCAGGAAAGGTGAGCACACACTTCTGCTGGTCTCCAAGCAGAGTTTTTACAACTCTCAGTGCTCTACTGTTGATCGTTTTCACTATGGTTTTGTCCATTTTGTGTTGAAATTGTTCTGTTTCCACTTCTAGAAAGTTCCAGGTAAAGGATAGGAGGTAAGTGTGGAAGCAAGGGCAGAGAGAACTGGATAGAGTAGCACACATTTAGCTTAGTAACAGACTTTGCAGCCTGTTAGTGACATACTTGGGCTGAATCGTTTTGTCTGCCACCTCTCTTTCCTCCCAGCTGAATTATAACCTCTGTAGTTCAACAACCCCTGAGAACCCACTCGCTGCTCCCAAACAAAATTAAATAGATTCAATTGTTTCAATAAGCCACTCAAATCTTTGAAAACTCTCCTGGACAGGAAACTGCTCCTGAGGTTAAACCAACTGTCTTCTGTAGCAGTTCAGCTCTAATTCTGTGTAAATTGCCTACCTTTGGCATCTGCCTTCTGTGTAAAGAAGGAAAACCTCTCTTGATTTTTCCATTCCAAGTCTCAGACCTTTTCAAATATCAATTCCAGCACAGCTTTAAATTTTTAGGAGAAAACACAGAATGTCTTTAAGACCTCAGGTTAGGGAAAGATTTCTTAAAACAAGATATGAAAATTACAAATCATAAAGGAAAATATGAATACATTTGACTACATTTAAAAAAGCATTATCTTTAAAGGACTCCATTTAAAAAGTGACAAGAAAAAACACAAACTAGGAGATATTTGCAACTCAATAACTTCTAAAGAATTTGTATGCAGAAATATAAATAATTAATAAAAACCAACAAAGCAAACAACCTAGTAGAAAAGTGGATAAAAGACATGAATGAACAGGTCTTTCACTTAAGTGGAAATCCAAATAGCTAATAAACACCTGAAAGGATGCTCAAACTCTCTAAAACTCAATAAAATGCAAATTAAAATAATCTAACAGACCGACAAAATTTTAAAAGCATGGCCATACCAAGCTTTGGTGAGGATGTGGAGCGATTGGAGCTTTATTTGTGTGTGTATGTGCTTTAAGTGCAAGTTTACAGTTCAAGTTAGTTTCTCATACAGAAATTTATGTACACATTGTCATGCGACACCAGTTGCTCTCCCTATAATGTGACTGCACACTTCTTCTTTCCACCCCAGATTTCCTGTGTCCATTCAATCAGCTCCTGTCCCTTTCTGCCTTCTCATCTCACCTCCGGACAGGAGCTGTTCATTTAGTCTCATGTATCTCGTTGAGCTAAGAAGCACACTCTTGACAAGTGTCATTATATGTCTTATAGTCCAGACTAATCTTTGTCTTAAAGAGTTGACTTCAGGAATGGTTTTAGTTTTGGGCTAACAGAGAGTCCAGGGTGCATGTCTTCCAGGGTCCCTCCAGTCTCGGTCAGACCATTAAGTCTGGTCTTTTTACTAGAATTTGAATTCTGCCCCCTGCTTTTCTCCTGCTCAGTCAGTGACTCTCTGTTGTGGTAGCTGGGCACCATCTAGTTCTTCTGGTCTCAGACTGATGGAGTCTCTGATTTATGTGGCCCTTTCTGTCTCTTGGGCTAATATTTTCCTTGTATCTTTGGTATTCTTCATTCCCCTTTGCTCCAGGTGGGTTGGGACCAATTGGTGCATCTTAGATGGCCACTCTCTAGCTTTTAAGGTCCCAGATGCCACTCACCAATGCAGGATGCAGAATATTTTCTTAATAGTATTTGTTAGACCAGCAATTGGAACTCTTCTACACTGGTAGTGGGAGGGTGTATTGGTACTATTATTTTGGCAACAGTTTATCTCCTAAAGTTGATGATGTACATACCGTATCACCTAGCAATTCTGTTCTTAAATATATGTCCTAGAGAAGATTTTGCAAATGCATACCTGCAGACTTCCAACAATGTTTATAACAGCATTGTTTGTAAAAATAAAAACCTGAAAACAATCAGACTATCCACTGACAAGAGAATGGGTAAATAAATTGTAGTATATTCTTTTAATCAAGCACAGCAGTAAAGATGAACTAAAGCTTTATGCAGCAATACGGATCAATCTCATAAACATAATGTTGAGTGGAAAAATAAAGTCATCAAAGAATTCACACATTATGACAGAAATTATACAAAAGTTGAAAAACATTAAAAACTAAACAATATAATGTTAAAGAACCTATATGTAGAAAAACATATAAAATGCAAGGAATGATAAGCACAAAATTTGGATAGAGGTTTCCTCTAGCAGGAGAGAAAAGAGAGGCTTCATCAATATAAATAATAATCTATTTCTTAACCCAGGTGGTAAGTACATGGCTATTTGTTTTACTTATTGTTTCTTATATCTTGTATATACGTATTGTTGTTGTTGTTAGGTGCCATCAAGTCGGTTCCGACTCATAGAGACCCTATGTACAACAGAACAAAACACTGCCCAGTCCTGGCCATTCTCACAATCGTTGTTATGCTTGAGTCCATTGTTGCAGCCACTATGTCAACACACCTCATTGAGGGTCTTCCTCTTTTTCACTAACCCTTTACTTTACCAAGCATGATGTCCTTCTCCTGATAACATGTCCAAAGTACGTGAGACGTAGTCTCACTATCCTTGCTTCTAAGGAGTATTCTGGTTGTACTTCTTCCAATACAGATTTGTTCATTCTTTTGGCAGTCCATGGTATATTCAATATTCTTCACCAGCACCACAATTCAAAGGTGTCAATTCTTCCTTATTCATCGTCCAGCTTTCACAGGCCTACGAGATGATTGAAAACACCATGGTTTGGGTCAGGCGCTTCTTAGTCTTAAAAGGTGACACCTTTGCTCTTCAACACTTTAAAAAGGTTTTATTTTTTTTTTGCAGCAGGTTTGCCCGAGGCAATGCATCTCTTGATTTCTTGACTGTTGTTTCCGTGGGTGATGATTGTGGATCCAAATGAAATGAAATCCTTGACAACTTCAGTCTTTCTCTGTTTATTACATGATGTTGCTTATTGGTTCAATTGTGAGGATTTTTGTTTTATGTTGAGGTGTAATCCATACATATACACACACACACACACACACACACACACAGGGGCCCTGTTGGCACAGTGGCTAGGCATTTGGCTGCTAACCAAAAGGTCGGCAGTTCGAGTTCACCAGCAGTTCCTTAGAAACCTGTCGGGCAATTCTGCCCTGTCCTAAAGGGTCACTGTGAGTCAGAATCGACTCAATGGCAATGGTTTGGTGTATATATATATATATAAAATTATATATATATGAACTAGCTGAAGATAATAAAAATACAGTCACTTATTCGACAAATATGTATCAAGCACCTACTATGTACCAGTTACTGTTAGGTTTCTAGACCATTCCACCAGGGAAAGCTTTAGTAAATTCAGACCAAATTCTGTTAGTATGACCCATAATGGGCCAGAAGAGAGGACTCCAATCTGCTATCTCAGAATGGGGCAGTAATTATAGCTAACACCCATTATTTATAATGGCAAGGGACAATATGATGTGAATAATCCCAGGATTTATACACTTAACAAGATCACTATTATGGGAAGGAAGCAGAGGAAGAGTTCATTCAAAGCAGTAGGTAATTTAAAACATCAGTTAATCCAAATAACAGGAAAAAAGCAAAACCATTTGCATCTGCCTTTGGGATATATTAAACTGTAACTATAGCATATTCGGAGCCCTGGTGGCACAGTGGTTGAGAACTACCAAAAGGTCTGCAGTTTGAATCCATCAGCCACTCCTTGGAAACCCTATGGGGCAGTTCTACTCTATCCTACAGGGTCTCTATGAGTTGGAATCCATTCAGTGGCAACAGGTTTGGTTTTTTGTTTCATTTTGTTTTTTGGTTTATACATATTCACTTAATGCACTTTCTCTAGCACATTTTAAAAAGTAGCATTGTTAACTTCACACCAGTTGCCGTGGACCATCCAGCAGAAAACTGCTGCTGGTTCAGTCAGTCACTCAATGAATGTTTATTGGGCCTCTACTGCATGTCAAGCATTGCTCTGGGTGCTGAGGATACAAATATAAATAACACTTCACTTATGTCCTTAAGGAGCTTAGTTTATAGTGCAGTGGTAGAGAGAGAGATTTTTCAAAAACCTTTAAAACAGTATTATAAATGCTAAAGTGGAAATATGAACAAAACTTAATAGGCACATAGAGGAGGGAGCCTCTAACTCTTCCATAGGAATGAGTCAGCGTTGAATTCTCAGAAGTGGTGCTATTAGGCAGTATTGAAGGGTAAGTAAAACTTTTCCAGATGGAGAAGAAGAAGGGTATTTCAGACAGAAGAAGCAATATTTGAAGAGGCATGTGGCATAAAAGGGCATGGGACAACAGGAAATTAAATGTGGCAGCCAACACCAAAAAAAACAAACCCACTGCTGTCGAGTTGTTTCCAACTCATAGCGACCCTATAAGACAGAGTAGAACTGTCCCATAGAGTTTCCAAGGAGTGCCTGGTGGATTCGAACTGCTGACCTCTTGGTTAGCAGCTATAGCACTAAACCACTACACCACCGGGGTTTCCAATGTGGCAGCAGCCTATGGCAAGTAATGGGGAGTGGGATTGATTGGCAGTTAGTACTACACCCAAGGACTTGGCTTTTATCCCACAGGCAATGCAGAGTCAAAGTATACAGAAGGGAGTGAACTAATGAGACCCATATTTTAGAAAGATAATTCTGGTGGTGGCGGTGGTGTGGAAGTTGGACGGCAGAAGGGAAGACACCTGGTAGGGAGAAGAGTACGGTGGCTGTTGCAATAGTTCAGGGTAATGGTGGTCAGAGTCTGGACCAAAACAGTGGCAGAGGGGAGACAGAGGGGAAAATATATTCAAGAGATACTTCTAAAAGGCAATTTAATTGGTCACACACTTTGGTGATCAATTTGATATGGAAGAGAGGGAATTGTGAGTAATAATTACAACCTTTCTAGCTTGGGATAATGGGGGGATGGTACCTCTGTAAGCTGAGACAGGGAATGCGGAAAATTTGGCTTAGGAAAGAAAATGATGAGTTGAAGAGTGGAAAGGAATTGAAAAAGTTTCAGGGGAAAGAAATTAAGGAAAGGTTTATTTCGGGTGAGAAGATGAGAACATGAAGTCGAGGACCCATTGAAAATTCAGTTGACAAACGGACTAAATGGTGGGTGGAAGAGGAAGGAGATGAAGTCAGAAGAGAGGTGGAGAGGTTGATCTAAAAGTAGTAAGGTCCCATGGTTCTCTAATTAATAAGAGACTCAGAGGAAAGGCTGGGTGGTTACAATAAAGCTTAGAGGCCAAATTGAGGGAAGACGGAGGAGTTAACATCAGATGGCTTTAATTTTGGGGGAAGAAGTAAGAGGGAAGCTTACCTGTTGAAGAGGAATAGGAGATGCGAGGTGTAAAAAAATTGCTGTATTATGTACATTCCTATCTGTATATATTAAAGAGATTGCAGTTTTAAGCCCATGGTTACAATCTGCAACTGCTCAGCTTAAAACTCTTGCTGTTCTCATAGGTGGTCTTACCAGTCATTAGGTCTCTTAGAACCTCTTTCTTCCAAGTAGACACTGAGACTCACAAAGTTGGTTGGTATCAGAACAACTTCAGTTAGCAGATCAATGTCATTTCTTCCTGTTTTTATGGTTAAGTGCAAAATTGGAACCACTGAGACATCTGCAAAAACTTCTTGATGTGGCTCTTCCAGGTCGGCATTCTGATGAATATTTAGAAAGCTGCTTAAACATTTGAATTCTAAGGAGTCTGGATACATTCCTCAAGAAACATCTAGTTGAATTCAACATTTATTGAGAATGTATACACCGTGTACTACGGTAAATGCTAAGAATTCAAGGACAAGTAAGACCCAGCTTCTGTCCCTGGGAAGCTCGTAGTCAAGTAGAGTGACTTCACTCTGGTGTTCAGTGAGCAATATATTTCCACATATTTGGGAAGATGGACATTCCTTCTTCAGTTTGTAGATTATTAATATACAGTCAGGGTTTTTAAATTTCATAAATTTTGATGTAAGTATTCATCTATACAGCCATCATCACATTCAAGATAAATATATCTATCATCCCCAGAAGTTTCTTCTTTCCCCTTTGTCATCTTCCCATCTAGGACTCACCCGTACCCAGGCAAACCACTGATCTCATTTCTCTCACTATAGAAAAGTTTGCATTTCCTACAGTTTCATATGAGTGGAGTCATATGCTCTGGGTGCTTTATTACCTGCTAACAGCTTTCGACACGCCATACTAACGTAAGGGAATGTGGATAATTTTTTAACATGAATGATTTTTTTAAATAATAAAGAGAAAGATTTTTAAAATTAAGTTAAAGGTCATATAAATGGATTGATTAAGTTCTTACGGAATTTGTGTGAGAAATTTAAATACAGATAGGCTGACCATTGGCAAAAGTAGAGTACTCCTTTGAGTGTGATGTAGTAGAAAAAGGACAGGTGTGGGAGACAGAACTACATTCAGGTTTGGGCTCCACCATCTCTAGAAGAGCGACCTTGAGTGGATTATTTAACCTTTCTGAGTTTCAGTTATTTAATCTATAAAGTGGGAATAATAAGTATCTCTTCATTGGGCGATTGTGAGGATTCAGTGAGACTCTGAAATGGAACGTGTCTCACACTCAAATATTTGTTCTTCTTCCCTTAACTGTGATTCTTGTTCTATGAGGATATTACTTCAGAATTGCAAAGAAAGTCATCTAAAATTACTCATCCTAAAAACAGCCACTTAACAGCCTTTTTGAGAACATGTCTAATATATAAAAAATAAGAGTGGGGTTAATCTGGGTTATATTTTTTACAGCAGCCGGTTGACCTTCCTAATTCTGCTTTGTTCTAATTGACATGAAAAAGAATTTGATATTAGTGTTCCCTGACTTCTCATTGATTGAGGGTGGAAGAATGTAGCCAAGGGGCCAGGGAAAAGATCAGGAATTGACAGAACAAATGACTGTGGATAATCTCCAAAGTGGATAATCCATACAGAGAGACAAGTGAGGTGATGATGGAGCGAAAGTGGAGAAACACTTACTATATGCCAGGCACTGTGCTAAGGCTTTACCTGAATTATTGTATTTAATCGTCACAACAAACCCTTGAGGTAGGTACTATTATTTGGCCCATTTTAGAGACATGAAAGTTAAGGCTTAGAGAAATTAGGTAATTTATTCAAGTTCACATAGATGAAAGTGGCAAAGAAGGATTCAAACCTAGGTCTCTAATTTCGGAGATCAAACTCAACCATTTCTTTTAGAGAAACATGGATCAGTCTCAGCCTCAGACCATGTCTCTAACGTACAAACACCCAGCTCTCTTTAGATTGACCTTCTCAGAGTGGTTTTCTGCTCTTACAAAAGGAGAAAGGGAAGTCACTACAAAAACATTTCCTGACTTTTAAGAAAGCTATCATCCACAATGATTTTACTGGGATTCAGTCATTTCTTGGTGATCTTTTCTGGACTACCTGACCATGTGTCACCTATTTTAGGCCTTTCCAAAACCTAACTCCCTCCACCTACACACACCCTTGATTTCCTGTGGTTGGAAAATTCCTCCTGTGGTTGAATCTCAGTCTATCCCATTGAAGTAGAGTCCCTCCAGTTCTGGCTAACAGCCACTTCCCTCCAGGGTTATTTGTCGAGGAGGGGGTGAGCAGGGACTTAATGACATGCTTTCCTTAACAATCTCCCAAACCTATCATCTAGGATAGGGTTTATAAACATTCGTCAACAACACCCTAGCAAAGTAGGTTAGTAGAATGAGCCCACTAACTGTTTAGGAATCTGGGAGGCTAAGAAAACTTTACCAAGATGCAGAACTTGGTGGGGGGGGGGTTAATCCCAGTTCCTCCTTTACCATATGGCCTTTGGTAAGTTGCACAACTGCTCTAGTTGTCCACTTTATCTTTACCTTCCCTCCACCCCCACCACCATCATTTCTGTTGGCAGAATGAAGGCTGAGTTTTGCCTTACTTCCCACAGAACTAATTAAAGTCTACAAACTATTTTGAGAACCTTCAGTGTGGGGCTTTTGCCAAGGCAGAATTACAGGTGGGAATGACAAGGGATGAGAACTGGCTAAAACTAGGATATTTGAGCTGCTTATAAGGCTTCAACCAGCCTCTTCCCACTGTGAATCTTAAAGCTTTTCTGCTCAATCTGCTCAGCCATCTTGCAGAAGAATTCACGTCTTTTCCCCTTTCACAGGCTCTGATAAAAGGCAAAGTAGGAACTGAGTTCTGCAGATCCATCTTGCCCTTTGCCTTCAAATTCACGCACAGAATCCTTCAGACAACACTTGTCTTAAGAAAAGGTTGGATTACATCTTACTCTGGAGCAAAGCCCTCTGATGAAAGTGGACTGTTATATTTTCTGGGCTTTCAACTGTAGTTGGTTAATAATTGCTCTTGAGCTTTTGCTCTACCAAGGCTTGATATGGGCACCTTGGTGCCTCTGCAGGGGGAATAAAAAATTCCCCTGGAAGATATAAAAGACTTATACAAAGAAAACTACACTACGCTTCTGCAAGAAACCAAAACAGACTTATATAAATGGAAGAACATACCTTGCTCGTGGATAGGAAGACTTAACATTATAAAAATGTCTATTCTACCGAAAGTGATCTATACATTTAATGCAATTTCGATCCAAATCCCAACGACATTCTTTAATGAGATGGAGAAACAAATCACCAACTTCATATGGAAGGGAAAGAGGAGCCGGATAAATAAGGAATGACTGAAAAAGAAGAACAAAGTGGGAGGCCTTACTTTACCTGATTTTAGAAACTATTATTCCACCACAGCAGTACTAGGCTGGTATAACAACAGATACATAGACCAATGGAACAGAATTGAGAATCCAGACATAAATCCATCCACATATGAGCAGTTGATATTTGACAAAGGCCCCAAAACAGTTAAATGGGGAAAAGACAGTCTTTTTAACAAATGGTGCAGGCATAACTGGATACCCATCTGCAAAAAAAAGGAAACAAGACCCATATCTCACTCCATGTACAAAAACTAACTCAAAATGGATCAAAGACCTAAATATAAAACCTAAAACAATAAAGATCATGGAAGAAAAAATAGGACAATGTTAGGAGCCCTAATACATGGCATAAACAGTATACAAAACATTATTAAGAATGCAGAAGAGAAACCAGATAACTGGGAGCTACTTCACCAGAAGAGTAAAAAGACTACCTACAGACTGGGAAAAAGTTTTTAGCTATGACATTTCTGATCAGCGCCTGATCTCTAAAATCTACATGATACAGCAAAAACTCAACTACAAAAAGACAAATAACCCAATTAAAAAATGGGCAAAAGATATGAATAGATACTTCACTAAAGAAGACATTCAGGTAGCTAACAGATGTATGAGGAAATGTTCATGATGATTAGCTATTACAGAAATGCAGATCAAACCTACAATGAGATTTCATCTCACTCCAACAAGGCTGGCATTAATCCAAAAAACACAAAATAATAAATGTTGGAGAGGCTGTGGAGAGATTGGAACACTTATACACTGTTGGTGGGAATGGTACAGCCACTTTGGAAATTGATTTGGCGCTTCCTTAAAAAGCTAGAAATAGAACTACCATACGATCCAGCAATCTCACTCCTTGGAATATATCCTAGAGAAATAAGAGCCTTTACACAAACAGATATATGCACACCCGTGTTTACTGCAGCATTGTTTACAATAGCAAAAAGATGGAAGCAACCAAGGTGCCCATCAACGGATGAATGGATAAATAAATTATGGTATATTCACACAATGGAATACTATGCATCGATAAAGAACAGTGAGGAATCTGTGAAACATTTCGTAACGTGGAGGAACCTGGAAGGCATTATGCTGAGTGAAATTAGTCAGTTGCAGAAGGACAAATATTGTATAAGACCACTATTATAAGAACTTGATAAATAGTTTAAACTGAGAAGAAAACATCCTTTTGTGGTTACAAGGAGGGGGAAGGGAGGGTGGGAGAGGGACATTCACTAATTAGATAGTAGATAAGAACTACTTTAGGTGAAGGGAAAGACAGCACGCAATACAGGGGAGGTCAGCACAACTGGACTAAACCAAAATCAAAGAAGTTTCCTGAATAAACTGAATGCTTTGAAGGCCAGCGTAGCAGAGGCACGGGTCTGGGGACCATGGTTTCAGGGGATATCTAAGTCAATTGGCATAATAAAAATCTATTAAGACAACATTCTGCGTCCCACTTTGGAGAGTGGCGTCTAGGGTCTTAAATGCTAGCAAGCAGCCATCTAAGATGCATCAATTGGTCTCAACCTACCTGGATCAAAGAAGAATGAAAAACACCAAGGACACAAGGCGATTATGAGCCCAAGAGACAGAAAGGGCCACATGAACCAGAGACTACATCGTCCTGGGACCAGAAGAACTAGATGGTGCCCGGGTACAACCGATGACTGCCCTGACAGGGAACACAACACAGAACCCCTGAGGGAGCAGGAGAGCAGTGGGATGCAGACCTCAAATTCTCATAATACCATACTTAATGGTCTGACTGAGACTAGAATGACCCCGGTGGTCATGGCCCCCAGACCTTCTGTTGCCCCAGGACAGGAACCATTCCTGAAGCCAACTCTTCAGACATGGATTGGACTGGACAATGGGTTAGAGAGGGATGCTGGTGAGGAGTGAGCTTCTTGGATCAGGTGGTCACTTGAGACTATGTTGGCATCTCCTGCCTGGACGGGAGATGAGATGGTGGAGGGGGTTAGAAGCTGCCGAAATGGACACGAAAAGAGAGAGTGGAGGGAGAGAGCGGGCTGTCTCATTAGGGGGAGAGTAATCGGGAGTGTGTAGCAAGGTGTATATGGGTTTTTGTGTGAGAGACTGACTTGATTTGTAAACTTTCACTTAAAGCACAATAAAAATTATATATATATAAAAAAATTCCTCTGGAGAGTCAGGACCTGCCCAGGAGGAGTTTGCCTGTGAAAGCAAAACACACACAATAAACACAACCTAACAACAATTATAAAGCAACATATTAATACAGGCAAATAAAATAGCACTGGCAGAATTAAGGTTAGACTTCAGAAGAACTTCCTACTACAATAAATAAATACATGTGGTAGATTCTCCTTCACTTGGTAGGTCTAGGAATATCCCTGTTTGAAAGCAGGTGCCTTTTAGCCTCGATAGTTATCACTCATGTTACAGAAAACCTCAGTCTTTGAGGTCTTTTAAATATATCCTAATAATTTTAGGTAGGTTGACTGTACCTTGAATGTTTTTCCCCTTCTCTCATTGTCCTATAAAACATTTTCTGGCTCTATTTCCCCATTCTCATATCCTGAATAGCAAAGGCTTTCTGCTATCCAAATCAACCTATCCATTGTGGAACATGTCATAGAACCAGCCAATGTGCTTCCAGGTGAAGGTGAAGAGTGTTGTTAAATGTCCTTTAGTACATGTCTCAAATGTTATTCAGGTAGGACATCATGGGGCAAGGAGGATGAGGGTTGGTAGAGTTGTCTATACCTCATAACTTCTCAGGGATTAATCTCCACATCCTTTAACCAAAGGCTTCCAAGACCTTTCACTCTTTTAGAAAGGCTTCTCTATTGTCTCAGTTTTCCACTCTTCTGGTAGGAAACTGTGACACTGGTAGTCAAAACAAGAGATTTCTGATACATTGGAAGGTATTCCCTGAGGGATCTGACCTAGCAAGAAGAGTTTCTCCAAGGAGAATTCATATTAGGAGAGGTTTGTTTCAGTCTAGCCCTCACTAACCAACAGACTAAGGAGATGACCATGCCCAAGGATGCAGGGCTGGGACAAAACATTTGCTGTGAATAATTCCAAATATGAATAACACACACCAATGATGGCAAAAATGAGCAGATAGCTGGGGGCGGAGCCAAGATGGCGGACTAGGCAGACGCTACCTTGGATCCCTCTTACAACAAAGACACGGAAAAACAAGTGAATCGATCACATACATAACAATCTACGAACCCTGAACAACAAACACAGATTTAGAGATGGAGAACGAACTAATACGGGGAAGCAGCGATTGTTTCCAGAGCCTGGAGCCAGCGTACCAGTCAGGTACGGCACAAGCACAGAGACCTACTCCACCCTCCTGAACTAACCCTGGGAGGGGGACCAGCCGGTTCCGCGGGCGGCGTGGGACGCAGCCGGTAGGAGAAGTCCCCAGGAGACAGTGACTGGTCTTGGAGCAGAAAGAGCAGCATCCGAGCCGGGGAACCGTCCCGCAGGGATTTGGACTGGACGCAGGTACGCCATAAACACGGAGAGTTGCTCCACCCCCCTGAACTAACCCTGGGAAGGGGACCAGCCGGGTCGCGCGGGCAGCTTGGGACGCAGCCGGTAGGAGAAGTCCCCGGGAGGCAGCGACTGGTATTTGAGCGGGGAGAACAGCGTCCCAGCTGGGACACTCGGTCACGGCACAAGCACAGGGACCTGCTCCACCCATCTGAACTAACCCCGGGAGGAGGCTCAACTGGTTCTCGGGGCGGCACGGCCACGCGGCTGGAGGGATGAGAAGTCCCCGGGAGGCAGCGACTGATTTTGGAGTCGAGAGTGCACCGTCCCAGTAGGGGAGCCTTGACGCTGGGCGTGGGGCTGGAAGCGGAGGATCTGACCGTGACTCCAGAGGGCCAGACCCCCCGGGGGCAATCTCCACACAGCCAGCACACATAGGTGACGCGCCCGCGGGAATCTCAGATATAATAGTCATTCCAAGCAAGACAAGCAACTCTGGCTATATTCTGAGGTACTACTCTCCTATCTCTCTGTTCCCTCCCCCACCCTCCCCAGGCGGCTTCATTAACATCTGAATAGCCTGAGCCAGAGGGAGAACTCTGACAGGGATCTGACTGCATTTTTTTTTTTAGCGGATTTTCTGGAAAAACTAGTTTCCCAGTGATGGCTCGGAGACAACAATCCATATCAAACCACTTAAAGAAGCAGACCGTGACAGCTTCTCCAACCCCCCAAACAAAAGAGTCAAAACCTTTCCCAAATGAAGATACAATCTTGGAATTATCAGATACAGAATATAAAAAACTAATTTACAGAATGCTTAATGATATCACAAATGAAATTAGGATAACTGCAGAAAAAGCCAAGGAACACACTGATAAAACTGTTGAAGAACTCAAAAAGATTATTCAAGAACATACTGGAAAAATTAACAAGTTGCAAGAATCCATAGAGAGACAACATGTAGAAATCCAAAAGATTAACAATAAAATAACAGAATTAGACAACGCACTAGGAAGTCAGAGGAGCAGACTCGGGCAATTAGAATGCAGACTGGGACATCTGGAGGACCAGGGAATCAACACCAACATAGCTGAAAAAAAATCGGATAAAAGAATTAAAAAAAAATGAAGAAACCCTAAGAATCATGTGGGACTCTATCAAGAAGGATAACCTGCGGGTGATTGGAGTCCCAGAACAGGGAGGGGGGACAGAAAACACAGAGAAAATAGTTGAAGAACTCCTGACAGAAAACTTCCCTGACATCATGAAAGATGAAAGGATAGCTATCCCAGATGCTCATCGAACCCCATTTAAGATTGATCCAAAAAGAAAAACACCAAGACATATTATCATCAAACTCACCAAAACCAAAGATAAACAGAAAATTTTAAAAGCAGCCAGGGAGAAAAGAAAGGTTTCCTTCAAGGGAGAATCAATAAGAATATGTTCTGACTACTCAGCAGAAACCATGCAGGCAAGAAGGGAATGGGACGACATATACAGAACACTGAAGGAGAAAAACTGCCAGCCAAGGATCATGTATCCAGCAAAACTCTCTCTGAAATATGAAGGCGAAATTAAGATATTTACAGACAAACACAAGTTTAGAGAATTTGCAAAAACCAAATCAAAGCTACAAGAAATACTAAAGGATATTGTCTGGTCAGAGAACCAATAATATCAGATATCAGCACAACACAAGGTCACAAAACAGAACGTCCTGATATCAACTCAAATAGGGAAATCACAAAAACAAACAAATTAAGATTAATTAAAAAAAAAATAAAAATACACAAAACAGGGAATCATGGAAGTCAATAGGTAAAAGATCACAATAATCAAAAAGAGGGACTAAATACAGGAGACATTGAACTGCCATATGGAGAGTGATACAAGGCGATATAGAACAATACAAGTTAGGTTTTTACTTAGAAAAATAGGGGTAAATAATAAGGTAACCACAAAAAGGTATAACAACTCTATAACTCAAGATAAAAACCAAGAAAAACGTAACGACTCAACCAACATAAAGTCAAGCACTATGAAAATGAGGATCTCACAATTTACTAAGAAAAACGCCTCAGCACAAAAAAGTATGTGGAAAAATGAAATTGTCAACAACACACATAAAAAGGCATCAAAATGACAGCACTAAAAACTTATTTATCTATAATTACCCTGAATGTAAATGGACTAAATGCACCAATAAAGAGACAGAGAGTCACAGACTGGATAAAGAAACACGATCCATCTATATGCTGCCTACAAGAGACACACCTTAGACTTAGAGACACAAACAAACTAAAACTCAAAGGATGGAAAAAAGTATATCAAGCAAACAACAAGCAAAAAAGAAGAGGAGTAGCAATATTAATTTCTGACAAAATAGACTTTAGACTCAAATCCACCACAAAGGATAAAGAAGGACACTATATAATGATAAAAGGGACAATTGATCAGGAGGACATAACCATATTAAATATTTACGCACCCAATGACAGGGCTGCAAGATACATAAATCAAATTTTAACAGAATTGAAAAGCGAGATAGATACCTCCACAATTATAGTAGGAGACTTCAACACACCACTTTCGGAGAAGGACAGGACATCCAGTAAGAAGCTCAACAGAGACACGGAAGACCTAATTACAACAATCAACCAACTTGACCTCATTGACTTATACAGAACTCTCCACCCAACTGCTGCAAAATATACTTTTTTTTCTAGCGCACATGGAACATTCTCTAGAATAGACCACATATTAGGTCATAAAACAAACCTTTGCAGAGTCCAAAACATCGAAATATTACAAAGCATCTTCTCAGACCACAAGGCAATAAAACTAGAGATCAATAACAGAAAAACTAGGGAAAAGAAATCAAATACTTGGAAAAAGAACAATACCCTCCTGAAAAAAGACTGGGTTATAGAAGACATCAAGGAGGGAATAAGGAAATTCATAGAAAGCAAGGAGAATGAAAATACTTCCTATCAAAACCTCTGGGACACAGCAAAAGCAGTGCTCAGAGGCCAATTTATATCGATAAATGCACACATACAAAAAGAAGAAAGAGCCAAAATCAGAGAACTGTCCCGACAACTTGAACAAATAGAAAGTGAGCAACAAAAGAATCCATCAGGCACCAGAAGAAAACAAATAATAAAAATTCGAGCTGAACTAAATGAATTAGAGAACAGAAAAACAATCGAAAGAATTAACAAAGCCAAAAGCTGGTTCTTTGAAAAAATTAACAAAATTGATAAACCATTGGCTAGACTGACTAAAGAAATACAGGAAAGGAAACAAATAACCCGAATAAGAAATGAGAAGGACCACATCACAACAGAACCAAATGAAATTAAAAGAATCATTTCAGATTATTATGAAAAATTGTACTCTAACAAATTTGCAAGCCTAGAAGAAATGGATGAATTCCTGGAAAAACACTACCTACCTAAACTAACACATTCAGAAGTAGAACAACTAAATAGACCCATAACAAAAAAAGAGATTGAAACGGTAATCAAAAAACTCCCAACAAAAAAAAGCCCTGGCCCGGACGGCTTCACTGCAGAGTTCTACCAAACTTTCAGAGAAGAGTTAACACCACTACTACTAAAGGTATTCCAAAGCATAGAAAATGACGGAATACTACCCAACTCATTCTATGAAGCCACCATCTCCCTGATACCAAAACCAGGTAAAGACATTACAAAAAAAGAAAATTATAGACCTATATCCCTCATGAACATTGATGCAAAAATCCTCAACAAAATTCTAGCCAATAGAATCCAACAACACATCAAAAAAATAATTCACCCTGATCAAGTGGGATTTATACCAGGTATGCAAGGTTGGTTTAATATCAGAAAAACCATTAATGTAATCCATCACATAAATAAAACAAAAGACAAAAACCACATGATCTTATCAATTGATGCAGAAAAGGCATTTGACAAAGTCCAACACCCATTCATGATAAAAACTCTTACCAAAACAGGAATTGAAGGAAAATTCCTCAACATAATAAAGGGCATCTATGCAAAGCCAACAGCCAATATCACTCTAAATGGAGAGAACCTGAAAGCATTTCCCTTGAGAACGGGAACCAGACAAGGATGCCCTTTATCACCACTCTTATTCAACATCGTGCTGGAAGTCCTAGCCAGGGCAATTAGGCTAGACAAAGAAATAAAAGGTATCCGGATTGGCAAGGAAGAAGTCAAGTTATCACTATTTGCAGATGACAAGATTATATACACAGAAAACCCTAAGGAATCCTCCAGAAAACTACTGAAACTAATAGAAGAGTTTGGCAGAGTCTCAGGTTATAAAATAAACATACAAAAATCACTTGGATTCCTCTACATCAACAAAAAGAACACCGAAGAGGAAATAACCAAATCAATACCATTCACAGTAGCCCCCAAGAAGATAAGATACTTAGGAATAAATCTTACCAAAGATGTAAAAGACCTATACAAAGAAAACTACAAAGCTCTACTACAAGAAATTAAAAATGACCTACTTAAGTGGAAAAACATACCTTGCTCATGGATAGGAAGACTTAACATAGTAAAAATGTCTATTCTACCAAAAGCCATCTATACGTTTAACGCACTTCCGATCCAAATTCCAATGTCATATTTTAAGGGGATAGAGAAACAAATCACCAATTTCATATGGAAGGGAAAGAAGCCCCGGATAAGCAAAGCATTACTGAAAAAGAAGAAGAAAGTGGGAGGCCTCACTCTACCTGATTTCAGAACCTATTATACAGCCACAGTAGTCAAAACAGCCTGGTATTGGTACAACAACAGACACATAGACCAATGGAACAGAATTGAGAACCCAGACATAGATCCATCCACGTATGAGCAGCTGATATTTGACAAAGGACCAGTGTCAATTAACTGGGGAAAAGATAGCCTTTTTAACAAATGGTGCTGGCATAATTGGATATCCATTTGCAAAAAAATGAAACAGGACCCATACCTCACACCATGCACAAAAACTAACTCCAAGTGGATCAAAGACCTAAACAGAAAGACTAAAACGATAAAGATCATGGAAGAAAAAATTGGGACAACCCTAGGAGCCCTAATACAAGGCATAAACAGAATACAAAACATTACCAAAAATGGTGAAGAGAAACCCGATAACTGGGAGCTCCTAAAAATCAAACACCTATGCTCATCTAAAGACTTCACCAAAAGAGTAAAAAGACCACCTACAGATTGGGAAAGAATTTTCAGCTATGACATCTCCGACCAGCGCCTGATCTCTAAAATCTACATGATTCTGTCAAAACTCAACCACAAAAAGACAAACAACCCAATCAAGAAGTGGGCAAAGGATATGAACACACATTTCACTAAAGAAGATATTCAGGCAGCTAACAGATACATGAGAAAATGCTCTCGATCATTAGCCATTAGAGAAATGCAAATTAAAACTACGATGAGATTCCATCTCACACCAGCAAGGCTGGCATTAATCCAAAAAACACAAAATAATAAATGTTGGAGAGGCTGCAGAGAGATTGGAACTCTCATACACTGCTGGTGGGAATGTAAAATGGTACAACCACTTTGGAAATCTATCTGGCGTTATCTTAAACAGTTAGAAATAGAACTACCATACAACCCAGAAATCCCACTCCTAGAAATATACCCTAGAGATACAAGAGCCTTCATATAAACAGATATATGCACACCCATGTTTATTGCAGCTCTGTTTACAATAGCAAAAAGTTGGAAGCAACCAAGGTGTCCATCAACGGATGAATGGGTAAATAAATTGTGGTATATTCACACAATGGAATACTACGCATCGATAAAGAACAGTGACGAATCTCTGAAACATTTCATAACATGGAGGAACCTGGAAGGCATTATGCTGAGCGAAATGAGTCAGAGGCAAAAGGACAAATATTGTATAAGACCACTATTATAAGATCTTGAGAAATAGTAAACCTGAGAAGAACACATACTTTTGTGGTTACGAGGGGGGAGGGAGGGAGGGTGGGAGAAGGTTTTTTATTGATTAATCAGTAGATAAGAACTGCTTTAGGTGAAGGGAAAGACAACACTCAATACATGGAAGGTCAGCTCAATTGGACTGGACCAAAAGCAAAGAAGTTTCCGGGATAAAATGAATGCTTCAAAGGTCAGCGGAGCAAGCGGGGGGGTCTGGGGAACATGGTTTGCGGGGACTTCTAAGTCAATTGGCAAAATAATTCTATTATGAAATCATTCTGCATCCCACTTTGAAATGTGGTGTCTGGGGTCTTAAATGCTAACAAGCGGCCATCTAAGATGCAGCAATTGGTCTCAACCCACCTGGAGCAAAGGAAAATGAAGAACACCAAGGCCACACGACCACTAAGAGCCCAAGAGACAGAAAGGGCCACATGAACCAGAGACCTACATCATCCTGAGACCAGAAGAACTAGGTGGTGCCCGGCCACAATCGATGACTGCCCTGACAGGGAGCACAGCAGAGGACCCCTGAGGGAGCAGGAGATCAGTGGGATGCAGACCCCAAATTCTCATAAAAAGACCAAACTTAATGGTCTGACTGAGACTAGAGGAATCCCGGCAGCCATGCTCCCCAGACCTTCTGTTGACACAGGACAGGAACCATCCCCGAAGACAACTCATCAGACATGAAAGGGACTGGTCATCGGGTGGGAGAGAGATGCTGATGAAGAGTGAGCTAATTATATCAGGTGGACACTTGAGATTGTGTTGGCAACTCTTGTCTGGAGGGGGGATGGGAGGATAGAGAGAGAGGGAAGCAGGCAAAATTGTCAAGAAAGGAGAGACTGAAAGGGCTGACTCAAGAGGGGGAGAGTAAGTGGGAGTAGGGAGTGAGATGTATGTAAACTTATACGTGACAGACTGATTGGATTTGTAAACGTTCACTTGAAGTTTAATAAAAGTTATTAAAAAAAATGAGCAGATAATATTAGCGAAACAGTTAACTCTTGGCAGGATTGTATCTCATCATCAGAAGAAACAAAGGAAAAGGGAACTCTAGTTTAGGAAAGGGAAGAAGATTATGGAGATGACCTCTAGTGCAGGCATACCCTACAGATGTAGTTTCAGACCAGGGGCTTTTGTGCTCAAGTTTGCACAGCTCATGTTGCATCCCTGGAAGAGGAGGCTCTTTTCAATGGATTAGATTGGTCCAAGTCTTACAGACCCAATTTTCTCATTCAAGCCTCTTCTATCCTGCAGCTTTCCTCTCCTCTCCTAGCACGTGCAATGTGCACCTATGTTCCTGATCTGCTTTTTTTGCTTCAAAGCACATGTAAATCTCTTTAGACTCCACTGTATGCACTTAGGGAAAGGAGATGAACTACAACTTAATTCAGAGCAAATTTCCCTACACAGAAGGTAAAATAATAGTCTAATGAACTTGAAATGGCAGATGAGCCAATAATAATTATTTGATACCTGTGCAGGAGCCCCTGCCCTAAAGAATTCTGTGGAATTGAATAAAAGCAAAGACCTGAAGATCAGGCCTTGCCCAAGGAACTTACAGTCTAAGTGGGGAAACAAAACACAAAAACACCTGAGAACTATCACAAAACTCATACAAGCCTATGAAAAGATACACGGCACATACCGGAACAGGAGGGATTAAAGCTAGATTTCGCTCCATTCTTCTTAACTACCATTTTTGAGCATTCACTATGAGTAGGTATAGTGTTAGGAGATGCCTTGTATACCTTCTGTTCTTTTAATTCTTACAAATTTTTGTGGTAGGTATTGTTACCCTATTTCAGAAATAAGATTAAGTAACTTGCCCAAGTAAGTAGGAGATTCAGGATTGAAACCAGATCTATGTGACTTGAAGCACGTGTCCTTAGCCACCACCACATATTGCCTTCTCCTTCAGAAGAACTTTCTACCTTGAAAGAAGTTATGGGTTCTTTTTCTTTGCTTGAGAAGGGGGTGCACAGCTTAAAGGCAGTGCTACGAAAGCAGAGCAATGGATAATATGGCTTTGTAGCCTTCAGCTCCCTGACTGCCCCAACTCAACTCTAATCCCTGGGTTAAGGAAAAACAAAATATAAGCTCAAGTGGTGCTAAGGTTGCACAAGCTTCCAGGGGCTTTGGCCTAAAAGGCCCTTCGAAATGTCAACTCATCATCCTTCTGCTTCCACATATAAAGCTCTTTAGACTATCCCACTCCAATTCACTTAATGAAAGCAGATGAACTACATCTTATTATAAAGCTCCCTTGCCATAGAAGACAAATAACACATTTCATGAACTTCCCGACTGATTAGTCCCCTCTCAATTTAGCTTTCATTGTTTTATTAGACTCAGTAAAATTAACGGGACAAAGTATTCCAGAGATCTCTCTACTGACTTCCTGAAATGGCAGTTTTTCCATATATCTAGCTTCAATCCTTGGTGCAGCAGGATAAACATTAGAGCTTTACTGGGGTTAGGAAACATTCAACATACACTGCATGGAATATAAAAATATGTAAAGCAGTCATTGTCCTCCAAGAACTTGTGTCCTCATACGTAAGTAACTACAATAAAGGCAAGATTCAACATAGGAGGTATATGAAAAGAGTCCATAGCCCTCAACGCCAAGAAACCCTTCAGTCAATCATATATATATATATATTTTACCAATAGACCCACAATCTAGTTGAGAAAGTCTTGAGCAAGAAGGCTGGGCACTAGGATCTGCAGCTCAATTTGTGCTTCCAACCTACCCTCTCCAAGCCAGCATTCATGGAACAGTTATTGGGTACTTCAGATGTATCAGTAACAAGGAAGACACAGATGACTGTGATATGACCCTACCAGCAAGGCACTCACATACACCCCTTTATTAGAACTGGGGATCATGTCCCATCTAACACACCCCACCTCAGCAAGGAGTTTAATCTGGGAGTAGGGAGTGGGAGGAGCGAAAGGATTAGTGCTAACAGTGCTGAGTCAACAGTCTCTCCACCCCCACTTCCTCAGAAAGTGGGGGAGTTGGGAGAAACCACATGAGTTTCACTAATCCTGCATCAATAGAACCCACTGCATTACTGGCCTCATTATTTCTTAATGGGACTTCGTTGATTACAGACTGCTTAATTACAGTGACAGACTCCCTCTTGGTTTGAGGTGGCTGGGACAAGAGAAGAAGGGTGAGAAGGTATGAGGGGGTACTATGAATGCAGGCAACACCTTCTCCCACTGCTCTTCTATTCAAGGCAGGAGCTAAAGTGAAGTTGGAGTCTCTGATCAGTGATATTAGCACTCTCACTACTCCCTCCCCCAGAAAAAAAAGGCTCTAAAGATTAGGAAAAAAAACCCAAAACTTTCTTTTATAGCTGTTTCCGTAATACAGCTTTCTTCTTAGGCTATTTCTATATCAGATTGCTAGAAGGCAACAGTGGTGACTTTGGTGGTTCAATGGTAGAATTCTTGTCTTCCATGTAGGAGACTCAACTTGGATTCCATTTCCCGCTAATGTACCTCATGCACACCTACCGCCGATCTGTCAGTGGAGGCTTGCATGTTGCTATGATGCTGAACAGGTTTCAGCAGAGCTTCCAGACTAAGATGGACTAGGGAGGAAAATTTAGTGATCTACTTCTGAAGATCAGTCAAAAAAAACCCTGTGGATCACAAGGGTCTGATCCACAACTGGGCATGGGGGTTGTATAGGACCAGGCAGCATTTAGTTCTGTTGTACATGGGGTCACCATGAGTCTGGGGCCAACTCAATGGCACCTAACAACAACAGAAATAAACAGTGATATAGCATCACTAATGGAGCCCTGGTGGTACAGTGGTTAAGGGCTACAGCAGCTAACCAAAAGGTTGGCAGTTCATGTCCACCAGCCCTAGCTGTCCTATAACCTATAGGGTTATTATGAGTTGGAATCAACTCAATGGCAACAGATTTTTTTAATGGAGCCCTGGTGGTGCAGTGGTTAAAGTGCTCGGTTGCTAACTGAAAGGTCAGTGGTTTGAATATACCAGCTGCTCCATGGGAGAATGATGTGGCTATCTGCTTCTGTAAGGTTTGCAGCCTTGGAAATCCTTTGAGGGTAGTTCTACTCTGTCCTATAGGGTCACTATGAGTCATAATCAGCTCGACAGCAGTGGGTTTTAGGTACTGAGCCACAGGTATAGTACAGTGCCTGGCACATAGTAAGCACTTAATAGGTATTTGTTTAAAAAAATGGAAGATTACAGAGAAACAAAATAATAGGAAAGCACTTTCTCTTCCTACTAAATTCACAATTATGTGGCAGAGTTGACATCAGGAGGTGCTTTTTGAGTTATATAGATGCTTCTAGTGACCAACAGAGAGGAACAGAAGGAAGAAAAGGAGGGAAGGGGCTTTTTTATGTGCATGTGTATGTTTATGTGTGTGTAGCAGTCCAGAGAAGGCCAAGGTGGGAAAAACGGAGAATAGGAAAGGTGAAGTCAAAAAGACTGAATCAGCTACATGTTAGCGAAGATATGGGAGATGATGGGAATTTCAAGCAGTGGATGGAAAAGGTTTGAAAGTACTCTAAGAGAACCACCTCAAGTAACACAACTTAGTTCTTTTGTGATCTTGAAATTGGCCTTACCTTGGCACCCCTACCATACCTATCCCAGGCACTCAGTAAATAGTCTTGTGTTTAATCCCAGGCAACTCTTGATCAACTGTGCTAAAAAAATTAAGTGGATAATGAAAAGTTAGAGATTATTGGAGTAATCTTTAAATTTGGTTTTGCCTAAGGAATTACCTTAGCAATTATGATTTACGTAAGCATTCACTGGAAAGGGTTCACAATGCTAAGGAATGACTGAGGTAGGGCAGCCAAATTGCATGCTGAAGGGCAAGAAACAGTTAATTTAGGAGTTAAATTTCCTGAAGATAATATACGTGCCACTCTTTAAGAGTTGACTATTTGTACCCATGTATTGAACTATGTAATATATGGGAAAGTTGCTAATGGTCCATCTTTCATTTGTCATATTCATCAGACGTAGATATATTTCAGACTTCTTTCTCTCTTCTTTTATATAAACTGGCTTATTCTTTATGTTAGTAGAGGATTAAACTGTCTATAAAACTCCCTAAATTAATCACACAATGAGTTTAAACATAATAAACACGTGAACTGTCTCAGTTAATTGGCCCAAAAAATTGTGTTCATCCCCAGAATCACATTTTTTCTCTCTCTCATACTCCTATCGCCCTGAGCTAATGTCATAAGCAAGAAAAATTGTTCTTGGCAAATGCAGAATTTATATCCAAAATCAGAGCAAGACTTTAAGTAGGAATTTAAGGAATAATTCATTGACTTGGGGGACTAAAAAACAAGGCATCAGATGATGTGTACGTCAGTCACTTCTGGGAGTGTATTCAGGGAGTAGAGGAAAAAGTCAGAGTAAGGAGGTGATAAGATATAGTCCCCAGTATGGGGAGAGTCGGAAACCCTGGTGGCAGTGGTTAAGTGCTACGGCTGCTAACCAAAAGGTCGGCCATTCGAATCTACCAGGCGCTCCTTGGAAACTCTATGGGGCAGTTCTACTCTGTCCTATAGGGTTGCTGTAGGGTCGCTATGAGTTGGAATCGACTCTAAGGCACTGGGTTTGGTTTTTGGTTTTTTTATGGGGAGAGTCTAGTCCGATGGGGAAGATGGGGGAGCACTCAAGACAAAGAGACCAAGGCAAAGAAAGACAAGGACAGAACCAGGAGGTACTTTACTGAGCTCCAGAGGTAAGTGCTGGAAAGAAGTGAAAAACTACATAGAGAAAATCCAAGTCAGGAAGTAAAGGATTAAAATGAAGGGACATGCACAACATCCCATGTGTGTGTCTCTTTGTGTGTGTTTTACAAGGAGAATGGCAGGAAAAAAATGGTGAAAAGGGAGCAGACTTCATTCCGTGGAGAGAAATAGGGAAAGGATCCAAAGTCTGGGAAGAAAGCTAGGAGGTGAAAGACAGGAAGGCACGTTGTAAAAGATGATGAAAGCCAGACCAGAAGCCTTCTGCTCTCCCTGACTGCCTATACAAACCCACAATCACCTTTGCTGGGAAGGCCAGTAGCTTTTTGACCCATGTAAAATATGTCTTCAGGGTCCAGAAGAATGAAAAAGAGTAGTCTTACTTATGTGAAGGCTTCAGAACACTATTGAGGAATGCTTACAATTAAGTCCAATCTAATATGAAATGATCGGAACTGGGAGCTAACCATTTTCAAGAGCATAATGAGCTCCACATCTCTGAAGAGTTATCATTCAGAGGACAACCAGCAGCTATTCTTCATTCTTTCTGAGGAAATTAAAAATTACGAGGAAATAGAATGAGGCTGTAGAAGCAGGGACTGAGATAGATAGAAGGATTCCCTGAGTGAAACAACTCCCTCTTTTTAGTAGCCTTTCAAATCAAAAAACCCATGGCCGTTGAGTCGATTCCAAATCATAGCGACCCTATATAGGACAGAGTAGAACTGCCGCATAGGGTTTCCAAGGAGCAGATGGTAGATGTGGATTCAAACTGCCAACCTTTTGGATAGCAACCAAAAGTTTAACCACTTGCACCACCAGGGCTCCCCAAAACCCATTGTAGTCGAATCTGACTTATAGTAACCCTATAGGACAGAGTAGAACTGTCCCATATGGTTTCCCAGGAGCTACCGGTGAATTCAAACTGCCAACCTTTGGGTTTGCAGCTGTAGCTTTTAACCACTGTGTCAGCAAGGGCTCCCAGCCTTTAGGACTAGTCTTGATTAATACTCATATATCTGGAATGACTTAGATGCCAAATAGTTGAGCTTGTTAGAAAATAATACTAAATGCAAAGTTTCATCATATAGTCCAAATATTTCCTCATCTGTAAATAATGTTTCACAGAGATATGTGAGAAAATGCACAGCCCCATGACTGGCCTCTAGCAGATATATCTATATCTACACCCACATCTATATCTACATGTATATGCATATGTGTGTATACATATTAATAGCTATATATTATGTATAGATATAATATAGATAGATATATATCCATATATCTACGTAGATATATATAAAATCTTTTCCTTAGTAAATACTGATCCTTCCTTTGTTCCTCCTCAGTTTCTTTACACAGAAAATGGATGTGGACGGCATCCTTCAGAGGGTTTGGTGTGAAAACTGAAGGGGTTCAATGAATGGGAAAGTATTTAGAAACTGTAAACCATCACACACAAATATAAGTTATCATCGGAACCTCTCTGAAAGTGTTTTGCCAGCTTCAAATATATGGCCACCTTGTTGCAGACTCATTTTATTACAGGCCGGTGTCTGTTTCATGAACTCAAATTCTATCAGTAACCTTTGCCCCTTACTGAGAACAACACACGTGCCCTGCTGAAAAACGAAAAAAAACCCTGAAACCTCAAACTTCCCTGATGATGTGCCAGTTCTAGCATGTGAAAAGAAAGAGCATAACCTAGGAGCTAGGAGTTCTAGCATGTGAAAAGAGAGCATAAGCCAGGAGCGGGTCAGGCCTGAGTTCAAATCTCAATGCCACTATTACTTACTGTGCTTAAACCATGGTTTCCTCATTTGCAAAATGGAGTTAAGTACTATCTACCACTTGGCTTGTCTTATGGTTTTAATAAAATAAAATATATAAAAAGCCTGGCAAAGCATTAGTTCCCTCTCTCCTTCCCCTTCACATGAGATGCATTGCATTCTAATACAGGTCAGGGTTATGCTTGGAGACAGAGAGTGAACACATTGATATCTAAAAATGTATGATTTGGAGCAAGGTCTAGACGGTATGGAAAATGTCAGAGAGCATCTAAAACAGGACAGGACTGCTGTACCTTGCACAGAATGGCCTTCTTTCCCTTTATCTCTTTTTCTCTTTCAAAGTGTCCTTCCCCAAAAGAGATCCCTCATTTTTCACCTTAAGATTTCTGCACCACTTTAAATGATTTCCAGTGTCAAATTAGCCCCTGGGGCCTGCTTTGTTCAAGAGAATGGGGACAGTACTGGCAATTAAAGAAGATACTTTCAACCTGAGCTTGCCCCGCTCATCTAAAAAATTGATTTCTTTTCAAAGAGATTCTGACAAAATGTAGCATTCCTTGTTAGGAAAAGAAAGTGGAGGGAAAACAGAGGTCAGCAGGTGTGTTCCTGTGTGCATCAATATACACGTATATTAGAAAATGCATCTGAATTTATATGTATTAGTGAAGGGGATCACCACTCATCTGTCAGTTTGTTGTACTGGGGTGGCTGCATGTTGCTATGATGCTAGGAAGCTATGCCACTGGCATTTCAAATACCAGCAGGGTCACCCATGGTGGACAGGTTTCAGCAGAGCTTCTAGACTAAGACAGACTAGGAAGGACCTGGCAATCTACTTCTAAAAAAATTGACAAGTGAAAACCTTATGAATAGCAGCAGAACATTGATATAGTGATGGAAGATGAGCCTCTCAGGTTGGAAGTCACTCAAAATATGACTAGGGAAGAGCTGCCTCCTCAAAGTAGAGTCAACTTTAATGATGTGGATGGAGCAAAGTTATCGGGACCGTTATCTGCTGATGTATCATGACTCAAAATGAGAAGAAACAGCTGCAAACATCCATTAATAACTGAAACATGGAATGTACAAAGTACGAATCTAGGAAAATTGGAAGTCATCAAAAATGAAATGTAATGCACAAATATCAATACCCTAGGCATTAGTGAACTTGACTGTTATTGGCCATTTTAAATTGGACAATCATATGGTCTACTATGCTGGAAATGACAAATTGAAGAGGAATAGCACCGTATTCATAGTCAAAAAAGAACATTGCAAGATCTATCCTGAAATACAATGCTATTAGTGGTAGAATAATATCCATATGCCTATAAGGAAGACCAGTTAATACAACTACTATTAAAATTTATGCACCAATCCTTAATGCCAGAGATGAAGAAATTGAAGACTTTTACCAACTCCTGCAGTTTGAAATTGATCAAACATGCAATCAAGATGCATTGATAATTACTACTGATTGGAAGGCAAAAGTTGGAAACAAAGAAGGATTGGTAGTTGGAAAATATTGCCTTGGGGATGGAAATTGCGTGATAGAATTTTGCAGGACCAATGACTTCTTCATTGCAAATAACTAATTTCAACAACTTAAACGGTGACTATTTTTTTTTTTTTTTAATGCATGTGGACCTCGCCAGATAGAATGCACAGGAATCCAGTTGAATACATCTGTGGGAGAAGACAATGCAGAAGCTCAATATCATCAGTCAGAAAAAGGCTAGGGACCTACTGTGAACAGACCATCAATTGATCTTATGCAAGTTCAAGTTGAAGCTGAAGAAAATTAAAATAAGTCCGCAAGAGCTAAAGTACAACCTTGAATATAACCGAAACATGCTGTTGAACATAGAGTGGTAGCTAAAGCAAATGGAAGAAACGATGATGTAAAAGAGCTGAGCAGAAGATTTCAAAGGGTGGTTCGAGAAGACAAAGTAAAGTATTATAATGACACGTGCAAAGACCTGGAGTTAGAAAACCAAAGGGAAGAACATGCTTGACATGTCTCAAGCTGAAAGAACTAAAGAAAAAATTCAAGCTTCCAGTTGCAATATTGAAATATTCTGTGGGGAAAATATTGAATGACACTAGAAGCATCAAAAGAAGATGGAAGGAACACACAGGGTCACCCTATCAAAAGGAATTGGTTGATGTTAAACAATTTCAGGAGGTAGCATATAATCAAGAACAGCTGGTATTGAAGGAAGAAATCCAAGCTGCACTGAAGGCATTGGTAAAAAATGAGGCTCCAGGAACTGATGGAATACCAATTGAAATGTTTCAACATATGGATGCAATGCTGGAAGTGCTCACTCATCTATGCCAAGAAATTTGGAAGACCTGGCCAACCGACTGGAAGAGATTCATATTTGTGCCCATTCCAAAGGAAGGTGATCCAACAGAAGGTGGAAATTATCAAACAATATCATAAATATCACAAGCAAGTAAAATTTTACTGAAGTTAATTAAAAAAAGGTTGCAGCAGTACATTGACAGGGAACTGCCAGAAATTCAAGGCAGATTCAGAAGAGAATGTGGAGTGAGGGTTATCATTGCTGATGTTACATGGATCTTGTCTTAAAGGACAGAGTATCAGAAAGATGGATACCTGTGTTTTATTGACTATGCAAAGGCATTCGACTGTTTGGATCATAACAAATTATGAATAACATTGCAAAGAACAGGAATTCCAGAACACTTGATTGTGCTCATGAGGAATCTGTACATAGACCAAGAAGTCGTTTGAACAGAACAAGGGGATACTGTGTGGTTTAAAAGCAGGAGAGGTGCACATCAGGGTTGTATCCTTTCACCATACTTATTCGATCTGTATGCTGAGCAAATAATCTGAAAACCTGGACTATATGAAGAAGATCATGGCATCAGGATTGGAGGAAGACTCATTAACAACCTGCAATATGCTGATGACACAACCTTGCTTGCTGAAAGCCAAGAGGACTTGGAGCACTTACTGATGAAGATCAAAGACTACAGCCTTCAGTATGAATTACACCTCAATATAAAGAAAACAAAAATCCTCACAATTGGACCAATAAGCAACATCAGGATAAATGGAGAAAATACTGAAGTTGCCAAGGATTTCATTTTACTTGGATCCACAATCAATTCCCATGGAAGCAGCAGTCAAGAAATCAAATGATGTATTGCACTGGGCAAATCTGCTGCAAAAGACCTCTTTAAAGTATTAAAAAGCAAACATGTCACCTTGAGAACTAAGGTATGCCCGACCCAAGCCATGGTATGTTCATCTGCCTCACATGCATGCAGAAGCTGGACAATGAATAAGGAAGACCAAAGAAGAACTGACCCCTTTGAACTATGGTGTTGGCAAAGAATACTGAATATACCATGGACTGCCAGAAGAGTGAACAAATCTGTATTGGAAGAATTACAGCTAGAATGCTGTAGGATGTGATGTGACGATGGTGAGACTTCAACTCATGTACTTTGGACATGTTATCAGGAGGGAACAGTCCCTGGAGAAGGGCCTCATGCTTGGTAAAGTAGAGGATTAGTGAAAAAGAGGAAGACCCTCAATGAGGTGGATTGACACAATGGCTGCAACAATGAGCTGAAACATAGCAATGACTGTGAGGATGGTACAGGACCGGGCAGTGTTTCATTCTGTTGTACATAGGGTTGCTATGAATCCGAATCAACTTGATTGCACCTAACAACAACAACAGTGAAGGGGAGGAAGAAAGGCCTTGCAATCTACTTTCAAAAATCAACTGATGAAAAACCTACGGCTTAACAAGAAAAAGACAAATAATCCAATCAAAAAGTGGGCAGAGGACTTGAAAAGACATTTCACCAAAGAGGATATTCAAATTGCCAATAAGCACATGAAAAGATGCCCAACATTATTAACCATTAGAGAGATGCAAATCAAAAGTACAGTGAGATATCACTTCATTCCCATTAAAATAGAAATTATTAAAAAAAGAAAAAGGAAAACAACAGGTCCTGGTGAGGTTGCGGAGAAACTGGGGCCCTCGTTCATTGCTGTTGGGGATGCAAAATGGTATAGCCACTATGGAAGAAAGTTTGGCAGTGCCTCAAAAAGTTTAACATAGAACTACCATATGACCCAACAATCCCAATCCTAGGTATATACCCAGAAGAAGTGAAAGCAAGAACTTGAAGAAACCTGTACACTAATGTTCATTGCAGCACTTTTCACAATAAGCAAAAGGTGGAAAGAACTGAAATGTTCATCAACAGATGAGTAGATAAATAAAATGTGGTGCATACACACAATGGAATACTACTCAGCCCTAAAGAAAAATGAAGTCCTGATGTATGCCACGACGTGGATGAATCTTGAAAACATCATGCTGAGTGAAATAAGTTAGTCCCCAAAGGACAAATACTGTATGATCTCACTTATATGAAATAAGCAAATATACAGAAACCAAAGATTATTAGCCATTACCAGGGGTGGAAGGAAGAGGGGAGGAGGGAGTTTTTGTTTAGGGAACATAGAGCTTATGTTAACGGTGGTGGAATGATTTGGAAAAGGGTGGAGAAAATGGTTGCACAACTTGAACGTAATTTTTTGTACATGTAAAAATTGTTTAGATGGCTATGCTTTGTTATGTGTATTTTCACAACAACAACAAAAAACTATGACTTAAAATGGTCAGATCCAAATCGATTATGGCGTTGGCACAGGACCAGGCATTGTTTCATTCCATTGTGTTTGGGGTTGCCATGAATCAGGGTTGACTCCAAGGCAGCTAACAACAACAATTGTAGGGGAAAGTTGGGTGAACCTTGTAACTTGGGAGGTTTAGTGTTTGGGTAGATGCATGATTAGTGAGTATATACATTGGATAACTACTGTTGAGATGTACTATATGCATGTAGGTGCAAATGTCATCTACAGCAGGGCGTGGATACTAAGGACACCCATATGTATTGTGTATGTAGTGTTTGTTGTTGGAGAACGTGATGGCAGAAAGCCAAATGTAGGTAGAACTCAATTATCAAATTAAAGTGGAAAAACAAATCAATTAATTAAATTCCCCAGACAGTTTAGGCAAAAAGCTCACATTTCCATTCTCAATCTGTCTCTTAGTCCAGTCTTCAGATTAAACCACTAAAATATAAGCATCACGAGGGCAGGGATTTTGACTGTCCTGTTAATTGATATATCCTTAGCACCTGGAACAAACGGTACCTGGTACATGGTAGGAACTTGATAAATGTCTGATAAATGAATAAGTGATTTATTTAAACCACCCCAGACCCATTCTGGCACTTAAATGGGGAAGTTGGGATGATGGCAAGGACAGAAGTCAGGACTGCTAACACTAATCCTTAGGGATGAGAAGGCATAGGAAGAATGAGGCTGGAAGAATAATCCAAGCAGGCTCCTTTGAGGGATGGGAAAATAAAATGGAGAATGCCAACATTCCATACAGGTACTTATCCACTGAGCACTTATTCTCTAACATTTTATGAATACTCACCATGCAGTGGGTTCAGTAGATAAACAAACTGTGGTTTTGAGGTGTGCATTTCTGTGAAGACCAAGGTGAAAACAAACAGCCACTATGAAATGGGGCATGGGCCCTAGTAAAGGTTTGTAAAAAAAGTATTATGGGAGCAGATGGGAAGAGTGAATAAGTGCCTTGGAGAGGAGGTAACATTTGAGCTGGGTTTTGAAGCATGAGTTCCTTACTTGCCAAGTGCACAACAGGAAAGGGCTGTCCAAACACAGTAGGGCAAATTTCATGACGTGCTGTGAAAACAGGAGGGGCCTCAGCTTGCTGTGCATGGTGGGCAATGACATCAGAGGATGCACAAGGAGCCCAGGCTTTTAGATACAAAGAGTTCCTAGTGATGTGTCTTAAAGAAGATCATCTATAAGGCAAAAACCTAATGGCTTATGTGCTGTCTTCTGACTATACATGTGCCATTGCTTTCGTCCTTTTTGTCAGTAACAGAAAGAGGGGAATGTATGGATAAAGGTATTAAGAAGTTACATGGAGGTTTTTATGAGACAACATCAAGTGAAGAGAGTTGTAAAATGCAAATGAGAGGAAAGGGGAAAATGACAGTTGAAGACACAATCTCAGAACATAAATTCACTTAAAGGCACATGGCACATACATAGAAAAATGGCTTAAAAAACTTACAAAGCAACATATAAGTGCAAATAAATACAATACAGACTGAATCCCAGAATAACAACACAGAATAAACAAGGAACCAGTATTGGGCATGGGGAACCAGGGAATGCTTCCTGGAGGAGGGAAACAGAGTTATTGGAAATGCTGCAATAAGTATATGTTAAATAGAGTTACTTGGGAATGAATCAACCCAAGCTCAAAAAACAGAGGCCAGCCAAAATTTGCCCCATCTCCCCACTTAGTGCTTCACTACCAGCTTGAACTGGTTTTATGCCTACCACAATGAATATGTTACTTACTTGGGACTCTGAACAGTCTATTTTAATTTCCTAAGCTGTGGGCACTGCCTCAGATGCGCCATACAGTTTCTCATAGACAACTACAACTCTCGGATTTCTGGTGGCTCCAGAGTATGGGGGTCAGGTTGCCCTAGATCACAAGAAGACAATTATCCACATAATTTAGGCATCAATCCCACTTACTTTAAATAAGCAGGCTCGTCTACCCAATTTTCTGCTTCCCAAAGCCCTGGCAGTTGACCATTCCAAGACAGGCATGTGCAATACCAAGTCATGTAGGAATTTAACAATGTTAAATAAAATGCAGTTGTGTTGACATCATGTAGGGTTCCTTAGGTCCCTCAGCCACCTCTTCTATCTACCTTTTGATTTGACATACCCAGCACACTTCAGGAGCCTATATCAATTTAGACAAATTTCCAGTTTTATTTGTTAGGTTTGAAAGTCATTGTATTTCACTCACTTAGAAAAGGAATGTGAGTATGAGACAATTCCTCACCATGGGGATCTCTAAGCTAGAAGATTATTAAAGTGGACTGTTGTCCAAAAGGCTGCCTCCCCTAAAGGTAGATTTGAAAAATAAGAGTTAAAACCAAGAGGATTTGGTAATTTAAATAATGGTGGAGGGGGAGGGAAAGGGAGAAGAAGGAGTCAAGGTTAATGACCAGGTTTCTGGCTCAGGCAACTGGGTGACCCCAACTGAGACAGAATACAAAAGGAAGACCAGGTGTAGAGGAAGTAGGTGAGTTCTACTTTTGAGTACATTAAGTTTGAGCTACTTGTGGGTAGATAGCAGTTATACACTTCAGTACTGTATCCTGACTGCATATGTACCACTGCTTTCATATTTTAGTCGATAGCAGAAAGAGGGCAATGTTTGGGTGAAAGTGTTAAGAACTTACATGGAAGTTTCTATGTACTGGACTCACTTGTTCCTGGAGAGCAAAGCAGGAAAAAAGAGAGAACAAACAAAACATGTTACACATCTGACCACAGCTTCATGTAAAATTGACTGCTTCATATGGAAAGTCATCTTCATAGGGGCCATAAGAAGCAACTGCATCCCCAGAAAGTCTGTCTAAGAGAAGAAAGGGAAAATAATCTAACTGCTGGCTCCCATTACTCAAGTTTCATCCTTTGAGGTGCTGACTATCCTGCACTTCTGGGTTTCATATGTGTATGTGCTATACACAAGCTTCTTAAGGCCCAATGGCAACAGGGAAGTCCCAGCATGGGGCACAAAAGATACACAGCATAGATGTGAGGTGAGACCACAGTCCACGAATGCCCACAAGTAACATGAGGGACTTTGCTCAGCTATAACCAAGCTCTACCATTTCCCAGCAATAATAGGTGCTCAAGAGGCAAGGCAAGGCATGGCTTTGGCATGGCCGATCAACTGAATCTAATATACCTTCTTTACCATTTTTATAGTCCTAAGCCTGAAACTTGCTCTTGAACGTTGAGTAGCTAAAGCAAAAGGAAAAAACGATGAAGTAAAAGAGTTGAACAGAATATTTCATAGGATGGCTTGAGAAAACAAACTAAAGTATTATAATGACAAGTGCAAAGACCTGGAGATGGAAAACCAAAAGAGAAGAACACGGTGTGCATTTCTCAAGCTGAAAGAACTGAAGAAAAATTCAAGCCTTGAGTTGCAATACTGAAGGATTCTGAGAGGAAAATACTAAACGACACAGGAAGCATCAAAGAAGATGGAAGGAATATACAGAGTCACTGTACCAAAAAGAATTGATCAACGTTTAACCATTTCAGGAGGTAACATATGACCAGGAACCAATGGTACTGAAGGAAGAAGTCCAGGCTTCACCGAGGGCATTGGTGAAGAACAAGGCTCCAGGAAGTGAGAGAATACCAATTGAGATGTTCTGGAAGTGCTCATTCATCTATGCCAAGAAATTTGGAAGACAGCTACCTGGCCAAGTGACTGGAAGAGATCCATGTTTATGCCTATTCCCAAGAAAGGTGATCCAATCAAATGTGGAAATTACTGAACAATATCATTAATATCACATGGAAGTAAAATTTTGCTGAAGATCATTCAAAAGCAGCCACAGCAGTGTACTGACAGGAAACTGCCAGAAATTCAATCCGAATTTAGAAGAGAACGTGGAACCAGGGATATCATTGCTGATGTCAGATGGATCTCGGGTAAAAGCAGAGAATACCAGAAGGATGTTTATCTGTATTTTATTGACTATGCTAAGGCATTTGACTGTGTAGATCATACCAAATTATGAATAACATTGCAGAGAATGGGAATTCCAGATCACTTAATTGTGCTCATGAGGAAGCTGTACATAGATGTAGATGAAGAGGCAGTAATTCCAACACAACAAGGGTGTAATGCATGGTTTAAAGTCAGATAAGGTGTGTGTCAGAGTTGTATCCTTTCACCATACCTATTCAATCTGTACACTGAGCAAATAAACCAAGAAGCTAGACTATACGAAGAAGAACGGGGCATGAGGACTGGCGGAAGACTCATTAACAACCTGCGTTATGCAGAAGACACAACCTTGCTTGCTGAAAGTGAAGACGACTTGAAGCACTTACTGATGAAGATCAAAGACCACAGCCTTCAATATGGATTACACCTCAACATAAAGAAAACAAAAATCCTCATAACTGGACTAATAAGCAACATCATGATAAATGGAGAGGAGATTGAGGTTGTCAAGGATTTTATTTTACTTGGATCCACGATCAACACCCATGAAAGCAGCAGTCGAGAAATCAAAAGACGCATTGCATTGGGCAAATTGGCTGCAAAAGACCTCTTTAAAGTGCTGAAAAGCAAGGATGTCACCTTGAGGACTAAGGTATGCCTGACCAAAGCCATGGTGTCTTCAATCACCTCGTATGCATGCAAAAACTGGACAGTGAATAAGGAAGACTGAAGAAGAACTGACACCTTTGAATTATGGTGTTGGAGAAGAATATTGAATATACCACGGACTGCCAAAAGAATGAACAAATCTGTCTTGGAAGAAGTACAACCAGAATGCTCCTTAGAGGCAACGATGGCGAGATTACGTGTCCCATACTTTGGACATGTTATCAAGAGGAATCAGTCCCTGGAGAAGAACATCATGCTTGGTAAAGCAGAGCGTCAGTGAAAAAGAAGATGACCCTCAATGAGATGGATTGACACAGTGGCTGCAACAATGTGTTCAAGCATAGCAACAATGTGAGGATGGCGCAAGACTGGGCAGTGTTTTGTTCTGTTCTGCATAGGGTCGCTATGAGTCAGAACTGACTCGACAGCACTTAACAACAACAACAACAAAGCCTGGTTTAGAACCAAACTGGTTGTGTCTGGATTACCTCAACAGACTCCTAGCCAGCTTTCATGCCTCCAGTGCATCCCCTTTTTAAATTAACTTGGTAACTGGTTAGAAATCAACAGTCCATAAAGGATTATTAGACAATGGCTACTGCTGTTCATCATATCAAATCAAAGCTCTTCAGTTTGAGCTAAGTCACCTCTTATCTTACTTCCCCCTCGTCCCTGCAGTTAACCAGTAAAAACCAGCTTCTGTTGAGCCAACTCCTGGTGACTCCATGTGTGTCAGAGTAGAATGTGCTCCATGGGGTTTTCTTTTTCTTTCTTCTTTTTTCAACCATCATGCTATTTATTTCCAAAACTTTTTCATCATCCCAAACCCATTATCGTTTACTTTATCATTTACTCTGTACCCAATAAATGGTAACTGCCTCCTCTCTCTCCTTTGATCCCTGGTAATCACTTGTGTCTCTATGCATTTGCCTATTCTAGATATTGCTTATAAGTGGACCATACAACATTTGCCTTTTTGTGTCTGACTCATTTTACTCAGCATAATGTTTTCAAGGTTCATCCATGTCCCATGTTTGTAGCTCCATAGGGTTTTCAATGGCTGATTTTTCAGTAGTAAATCTCCAGGCCTTTCTTCCAAGGTGCCTCTAGATGGACTGGAACCTCCAGTGTTTTGGTTAGCAGCTGAGTGCAGTTAACCATTTGCAGCACGCAGCGCTCCTAAATGGCTTTCTAAGTAGAATTCCTTCTCTTATTCAAGCATTCTGTTTCCTCTTTTTCATATATAACATACTCATTCAAAATTTCAAGTCTTCATATCAGAAAAACTCTTTTCCTCTCCAGTAACTCAAATGCCTCTCCTTATAAAAGTTATAACAGCTAAGATTTCATGAATACTTACTATAGAGCAGGCATTGCACTAAAGGTTTTGCATGTATCATCTCAGTTAACCTGTAGAAAAATTCTTTGAGGCAGATACTATTATTGTCTACATTTTACAGAACTGTTAATGGTATTTGGAAAGATTAGGTGTTTTGCCCAAGATTATACAGCTAATAAACTGCAGAGCAATCACTTGAACCTTGCTTTGTCTAAATGCCATGTAAAACTCCCCATCTGCAGGAAGACCTCCTTTTTTAACTCAATCCAGTGGTGACAACTCTTTTGCACTGTACTGCTCAGCAGTAACAATGTACTTTAATTATGCTACTCTGTAACTTTTGACACATAAAGTGTTCCTAAGTTTTGCTGATGATGTGTGTGTGTGAGCGAAAAAGAGAGAGAAGGCAGAGAGATATTCTCTAAACAAGTCCCTAGACTAGGAGATTCCAGTTAGTCTAGGATCTGACTTTAATTTCTTATATTTATATCACTGTCATCAGAGGGCACGGCTCTTCTCTTTGGCACTGGGAGCACAAGGAATACTAGAATGCTAACAGACCAGTGCTCAGAGGTGACTTTGTCCAAAACAATGATGTGGTCACACCTAGAATAATGAACCCCAGTCACAGGTCTTTCTCTTTAAGACATAATGAAGTTAGAGTTGATTCAAGGCAGAGATGAGGGACTGACTTATGACAATAGATGAAGAAAAAAATAGTGACCTTTATGTAGAAAGGTAACATCTGGAGGATAAAATATGATGAAAATCTTTAAAGAAAGCTATGACTGTGGGTAAACATAATATTCACAGAAACCCAAAATAATGGAAAAAGGGAAGCACATTCTGAAACATAAAGGAAGCTGCTTTTCATTTAGATAGCAGACTAATAGAGCTCATCACCCTAAAACAAGTGATACAAGATGAAAATATAAGAATTCCTAAAATGGTTTGGATAGACCTCCTGTTTGAGAATGGTAGTGTGAAGATGGCAATATAAAGTTGATACATCCCTTTTCTCCTCTTGGAAATCCACTAAAAGTAACAAGGAGAATAAATCTGCCGTGAAGCTAGAAGAAAGCCAAACTAAGAAGTAGGTAGAAAGTGTGCCAAAAGAAGTGGTAATTGAACAGGATCCCAGAGAATGTAAAGAGAAGATGCCTGTAACTGAAGATATAAAGAATCAACAAAGTTCACTGCTTAGAGGAGTATACCTCGAGTGAAAAACCAAAATCTTTTACAACAGGGGACAGGGTGTACCAGCTGGCAATAGGAAGTTATCTGAATCTAGTTTGGTTTGTGGAAACAAAGTGGGGCTGAATCACACAAACAAGCCTCGTTTTCAGAAAACTGTGTGATGGAGGGGGAGATAAACTTTGTCTTGTGGCTAGCGCTTTAGCAGCCTATATCCATTGGCTTGGAAAGTCTAAAGGATCAAAATTCATACACAAAACTCCAAGACATAAGGAAAATTCCTCTTAACCTGGAATACTGAGCCCACATCTACTCAGTCTTCCCCCAGATGGCTGATACTGGGAAAATTTATCTCACTCAGGGATGAGTAATCACAAAGAACAAACCACTCCAGAAGGTAGCAGGAAAGGATAAAGCAATCAGAAAAAAATTTTTTTTTAAAGAGAATCTAAATTATATGAAGGTTAGAAGTAGAAGGGCCAACATTCTAATAATAGGAACCCTGGGGGGAAGGAAAGTGGAGGGGAGAAAATATTTAAAGAAACAAAGAAAAAATGTCCGGAATTCAAGATGAAAGACCTTAGACTGGAAGGCCTCCGAGAGGGCCAAATAGAACAGGGAAGTACATTACTGGTGAATTCAACAATATTAAAGACTAAGAGAGAATTCTAAAGTTAAAAGAGTAGATCACTAGTAAAGGAATGAGCATCAAGCTGATTAAGCTTCTCAATAGAACACAGGATGGAAGAAACAAGGGAGTAATATCTTTAAAGTGTTGAAGGAAAAAAACTTTGAATCTAGACTTTTACATGGCAGGTTGGGAAAAAGCTAGTTGCAATATTTAAATCTGACAAGAGACTAAATATCTAGATCAGCGTTTCTCAAATTTTAACATGAAGATTTTTTTTTCCTAGCAGTTTTATAGTTTTAGCTTTTATTTTTAAGTCTCAGCTTCATTTCAAATTAATTTTGTGTATGATGTGAGGTAAGGGTCAAAATTCCCCCTCCACAATAGTGTTCACTTGTTCCAGCATAACTGATTAAAAAGTAGCCTTTCCTACGTTGAATTACATTGGCAACTTTATAAAAAATCAGTTGACTAAGAGTGTACATCTATTTCTGTGCTGTCTATTCTTTTCCATTGATCTGTTTGTCTAAACTGGGTTATATATGTTTATCCTTATGTCAATATCACACTGCTTTGATTACTACTGTTTCACAGTAAGTCTTGAATTCAGGTTAGTCCTCCAACTAGTGTTTTTCAAAATTGTTTTGGCTATCCTATGTCATTTTCATTTTCGTATGAATTTTAGAATTAGCTTGTCAATTCCTAAAAAAAAAAAAAGTCTGGTGAGATTTTTATTGGAATTATATTAAATCTATAGAACAAATTGGAAATCACTGACATTTTAGCAATATTGAGTCTTCCAGTCCATGAGCATGTTATGTTTCTCCATTTACTTATGTTTTCTTTAACTTCTTTCAGCAATGTGTTATAGTTTTCAGCATATAGGTCCTGCATGTATTTGTCAAATTTACGTTTAAGTTTTCATGTTTTTTTTTGGTGATACTGTAGATAATGTTTTCAATTTTCTAACTGATCCTAGCTAATACATGGAAATACAATCGATTTTTCATATATTGATCATATATCCTGCAAGATACTTAAATTCATTTACTAGTTCCAGTAGCTTTTTTCTAGATTCCTTAGGATTTTCTGTATACACAATCATATTGTCTGCAAATAAAGACACTTTTACTTTTTTCCTTCCAGCATATATGCTTTTTATTTCCTGTTCTTGCCATAGTGTACAGGCTAGGATCTTCACACAAATGTTGAACAGAACTGGTAAGAATGGATATCCTTACCTTGTTCCTGATCTCAGGGGGAAAATGTTCAGTCTTTTACCATTCAATATGATGTTAGCTGTAGGTTTTCCATAGATGCCCTTTATCAGATTAAAAAAGGTCCCTTATATATTTAGCCTGCTGAGAATTATTATAAATGGATGTTGAATTTTGTCAAATACTTATTCTGCATCTGATAAGATGATCATGTGATTTTTTTCTATTTTTTCTGTACATGTAATGAAATATTGATGTTCAAATGTTAAGTCAACTTTGCTGGGTTCAGTTTATTAACAGTTTGTTAAAGGATGTTTACATCTATAAGAGATGCTGGCCTGTACTTTTCTTTTTTTATAATGTCTTTTTATGGTTTTAATGTCAGGGTAATGCTGGCTTCATAAAATGAGTCAAAAAGTTTTCCCTCCTTTATTTTCTAAAATTTGTAGGATTGGTATTATTTCTTCATTCAGTGTTTGATGGAATTTACCAGTGAAGCCAATTGCGTTTGGTGTTTTCTTCTGGGGAAGGCTTTAAAGCATAAATTCAGTTTATTTAATAAAACCCATTGCCGTCGAGTCAATTCCAACTCATAGCAACCCTACAGGGCAGAGCTGAACTTCCCCTATAGGGCTTCCAAGGCTGTAAATCTTTACAAAGCAGACTGCCACATCTTTCTTCTGTGGAGTGGCTGGTGGGTTCCAACTGCTGACCTTTCGGTTAGCAGCCAACTGCTTTACCACTATGTCAGCAGGGCTGCTTTTAATAAATCTAGGGTCACTCATATTTTCTATTCATATGTCAGTTTTGGTGACTTGCATATTTCAGGAGTTTATCTCATATAAGTTGTTGAATTTGTTGATATAAAGTTGTTCATAATATTCCCTTATTAGCCTTTTTAAGGTCTGTAGGATTTGTAGTAACGTCTTCAGTTTTATTCCTGATATTGGTAATCTGTGTCTTCTCTCTTATTTTCTTAACCAGTCTTACTAGAAGTTTATCAATTTTATTAACTTATTCAAAGAACCAGCTTTTGGTGTCATTGATTTTCTCTATTATTTGTCTGTTTTCTATTTCATTGATTCCCAGTCTAATCTTTATTATTTCCTTCCTCCTACTTACTTTAGGTTTATTTTGCTCTTATTTTTATAGATCCTATTTTTTGCTCTTATTTTCATGCTTTAATAGATCACTGATTTGAGATCCTTCTTCTTTCCTAATAAAAATTTTCCTTGAGGCACTGCTTTAGCTAAATCTCACAAATTTTAATACACTGTGTTTTCATTTTCTTCCAGTCAAAATATGTTCTATTTTACTTTGGGATTTATTTGTTTCATGAGCAATTTAGAAATAGTATGTTTAATTTTCCAATTTGTGGATTTTCCATATATCTTTTTGTTAGTCATTTTTTAATCTAATTCCGTTGTGGTCAGAGAATATACTCTATATGATTTCAATCCCTTCAAATTTAGTGAGGCTTGTTTTATGACACAACAAATTGTCTGTCTTGATGAATGCTCCATGTGTCTTTGAAAATAACACGTACTATGAAGTCACTGGGAGTAATGTTTTATAAAGGACAATGAGGTCAAGTTGATTGGTAATGTTGTTCAAGGCTTCCATATCCTTACTGATTTTCTGATCACTTGTTCTCTCAATTCCTGAGAGAAGAAGAGTTAAAATCTCAGATTATAATTTTGTGTTTGCCTATTTCTCCTTACAGTTGTGATAGTTTTTGCTTCATGTATTTTGAATCTCTGTAACTTGGTGAATTCTTATTTAGTAAAAAAAAAAAAAAAAAACTTTTTTTTTTTATTATTGTGTCATTTTGATGGCCCATTTATGATTATGAAATGTCTCCATCTGTGGTAATAGTCCATGTACTGAATTCTACTTTGGTATTAATATAGTCACTTCAGCTTTCTTATGATTTATGTTTGCATGCTATATCTTTCCCCATCCTTTTACTGTAACCTGTATGTGTCTCCATATTTAAAGTGTATTTCCTATAGACCGCGTATTGTTTGGTCCTGCTTTTTTATCTAGTCTCACAATTTCTGTCTTTCAATTGGAATGTATAGATCATTTATATTTAATGTAATTATTAATATTGTTGAAATTAAGTCTATTTGTCCCATTTGTTATTTGTTTACATTTTCCTCATTTGGACAATTTCTAGAATTTCATTTTTATCTTCATTATTGGCTTAATAGCTATACTTTTTTCATTTTATTACTTCATTGGTTGCTCTAGGGTTTACAATATCCATCTTATCAAAGCCTTTTGTAATATCATACCATTTCACACATAATGTAAGAACTTTACAACAGTTTACTTCCATTTCCTTTGTGTTATTGTTGTCATACATTTTACATCTATATGTGTTATAACCTCGATACGTTGCTATTATTTTTTCTTTAAACAGTTATCTTTTAAAAGAATTTTTAAAACAAGCAAAAGCCTTTTAATATTTGTTCACATATTTATCATTTCTGTAACTCTTATAGAACCATGTTTCCATCCAGTATCATTTTCCTTCAGCCTGAAAAAACTTCCTTTAACACTCAGAATTCACTCAGCTTCTGTGTCTGAAGAAAGTCTTCATTACACTTTATTCATTTTGAAAAACATTTTCACTGGATGTAGAACTCTAGGTTGACTTACCCTTTTCTTTCAGAGCTTTCAGAATGGTCTTTCGATGTCTCCTGGCTTGCTTTGTTCCTAACAAAACATCTCTGATAATTCTTACATTTGTTCCCTTATACTTAATCTATCTCTGGCTGCTTTTAAATATTTCTTTTTATTGACTTTTTTCAGTAATTTGATTATGATGCACCTTGGTGTAGTTTTCTTTAATGTTTAGCCAGTTTGGGGTTGACTGGGCTTCTTGAATCTGTAAGTTTATGGTTTTGATCAAATTGGGGGAGACTGCTTGATATTGTCCCACAGGTCACTGGGGCTCTGTTTGTTGTTATTTTTCAATCTTTTATTCTCTCCGTGCTTCAGTTTGGATGATTTTTATGTCTTCAAGTTCATCTTTCCTTCTGCAGTGCTTAATCTGCTGTTAAGCCCATCCAGTAAAATTTTCTTTTCAGATCTATTTTTCATCTTGAGACATTCCATTTGTTTTTAATATCTTCTATTTCTGTCCACTTTATGTTAATGTATTCCTTTAAATCCTTGCACATATTTATAATAGCTATTTTAAGGTCACTACCTACTAATTCCACCCTCTCTGTCTTTCTGGGTCTGTTGTCACTGACTGATTTTTCTTCTGTTTATGGGTCACAATTAGCTGCTTTTTTTATGGCTAGTAAGTTTTTATTGGATGCTGACATTGTGAATGCTACATTGTTGAGTGTTTGGATTTTGTTTTCTTCTCCTTAAAGAGTGTTGAAGTTTGTTTTGGCAAACATCAAGTGACTTGCAGAACAGCTTCATCTTTACAAGATTTGTTTTTAAGTTTTTTTAGAGTGGATCTAGGCTAGTTTAGCTTTAATACTAAACATCACCTTTCTCGGGTCTCTACTGATTACTCCTAATGTTCAATGATGTCTCTTTACTCTGGGTAGATAGAATTAAAAAAATTTCCCAGTGCTTTGTAAACTCTGGGAGCTTCTCAGCTTATACTTACCTTATATGGGTACGGTAAAATCTGTGGAAGCAGAAAACTGTGTGTCTTAGTCACCTAGTGCTGCTATAACAGAAATACCACACGTGGTTGGCTTCAACAAAGAGAAGTTTATTCCTTCACAGTCCAGTAGGCTAGAAGTCTGAATTCAGGGCGCCAGCTCCAGGGGAAGGCTTTTTCTCTTTGTCAGCTCTGGAGGAGGGTCCTTGTCATCAATCTTCCCTTGGTCTGGGGGCATCTCAGCACAGGAACTTCAGGTCTAAACGACAACCTCTGCTCCTGGCACTGCTCCCTTGGTGGTATGAGGTTCCCATGTCTCTCTGCTTGATTCTCTCTTTTATATCTCAGAAGAGATTGGCTTAAGACACTACCTAATCTTGTAGACCTCATCAATATAACTGCCACTAATCCATCTTGTTACATAATAGTGATAGAATTGCAACATATAGGGAAATCACAACAGAAGATAAAATGGCAGACAATTATAAATCATACAAGGCAATCATGACTTAGCCAAGCTTACGGATATTTTTTGGGGACACAGTTCAATCCATGACACTGTGTAAGGCAGAAATTGTCAGAGAAGGAAAACTCAGATATTTTCCACTAAAAGGAGTGATAGAAAAGTGGTAAGACTGCACCCTGTCAAAGGTGGAAAACTTGCAAGACCCAAAAAACAAGGCAGTCCCGCTCAGTTACAGCTCTTACAGGAGTCACTGTACTTATACAGCATCACTGAGTTTCACCTTATCCATGAACAGATTAGTATTCAGCCAAAAACTCAAAGAGGCTCCTACGCAGACTTCTGGGGCTCTTTCTCTGCATAGCTCTCTTCTTTCAAATATTCTGACCCACCAATTCTACTTGCCTCAGCTTCCGTGAACTCCAATTTTTGTCTCCTCAACTTAAGAAGTTGCCATGTTCTGCTTGATTCCCCTCTCTCTGTTGCTATTTGAAAACTGCCTCCAGGTTGGAAGTCAGGATGAATATAGGGTTCACCTTGTTTTCCGCTCAGAGATCATAGTTCTTCACTACTTGTTATCCCAATGTCTGAGAATAGCTTTTTAATATATATTTTCTAGTTTTTTTTTTTCAAATGGTGGAAGGCGAGTTCTGTATTAGGTACTTCTTTGTAGTCAGAGCAGAAGTCTGGCTCATTGTTTTGTTTTTCTCTTCATCATTGGTGTTTTGCAGTTTCACTAATGTGTGTTAGGTGTAGATTTCTTTTTTATTTATCTTGCTTTAAGTTCATTGGACTTAAATCAGTTTTGAAAAAATCTCAGTCATTATATCTTTAAATATTGCCTCTGCTTAGTCTTTCTTTCCTTTTGTCCCAGAATTTTAATTAATGTATAGTAGACCTTCTCACCCTATCTTCTCTCTTAACTCCCTTCCGTTTTCTCATATCTATGTCTCTCCATGCTGCATTCTGATTTCTTCTGGCCTATCTTCCAGTTTACTAATTCTCTCTTCAGCTGAGCCCAATCTGCTGTTAGACTCATTCTATTTGGTTCTGTTTCAAATCTGTTAGGTCTTTTTTTTTATATTTTCTTGTTTCATATAACTATTTTCAGGCTTGTCTTACAATATATGCCTGACAGTGCTAATCTCTGAAGTCTTTGTGAATCCGTATCTGCTGTTTCTAATTTTTGCTGACTCTCATCCACGGTGCCTTCTCTCCCTGTGTGCTTGCTTATTTACTACCTTTGGGAAATTATTTGTGGGTTTTTTTGAGGCCTAAGATGAAGGTGTCTTTATTGAGGGAGGATTTGCATTTGCTTTGTCAGGTCAAACGAAAACCAAACCAAACCCAGTGCCATCGAGTCGATTCCGACTCAAGTAGCTAGGCTGAAATGCCAGTCTGGGATAACTTTAAACTACATTCAAGGCTTGAGGTTTACCTTGACCACCTAGGTAATATAAACTTAGGCTGCAAATCAGGTTGGTTTGGAATTTTTCCCCTGCTTTGTTCAGCACCAAGGAAACTTTCTTGCAGTCTCTTGGGGAGGTAGCATAGAGGATAGGTTTACTTCTGCTTCATCTTTACTCTAAGGGTATAACCCTTTAATTTTCTAGATTAATGTGGAGAGTGTCTCCGATAAGGCTCCACTTTAGGCCAGCCCTGAGTTTTAATTTCTGAGGCCAGCCATCAGAACCAGAGTTTAAGTTTGTGTTGATCAGCAAACACCTTCTGATCAAAAGTTGTTTCTTTGTTCCACTTACCACTTTGAGTTTTCACTTTCCATTAGATTTTGACCTAGTATTTCCTTACTATCTTGTCAGCTTTTTGATGCTTTTAAGATGTTTTAAATATTTTATCCATCATTTTTAGTTGTTTTCAGCAGAAAACTTGATTCAAATAACTTAGCCTACCATGTTCCCAGACACTGAAATCTACTTTTATTTTTTTCTTTAAAATACTATCAGATAGCTTCTATAAGCAATCCAAAATAGCAATGACTAAGGTTTTTGTTTTGTTTTCAGGCAAAAAAATTTAGCCCCAAAAGTGCCTTATTTTTCAAAATAAAGTAATTAGAAAGTGTCTTTTATTATGACACTTTGTAAGGATTCAAATATAAAGCAACTTCCTCTTTTCTGAGAAATTACTTTGGGGAGATAAAAATTTATCTTGTATTCAGGTGTATATGGTATATAAAGAGCCTTTCATAATACCTACCATAGAAACCCACCAAAACCCACTGCCATCGAGTCAATTCCAACTCATAGCAACCTTGTAGGACAGGATAGAACTGCTCCGTAGGGTTTCCAAGGCTATAAATCTTTACAGAAGCAGACTGCCACATCTTTCTTCTGTGGAGCAGCTGGTGGGCTTGAATGGCTGACCTTTTGGTTAGCAGCTGAGTGCTTTAACCACTGCACCACCAGGACTCCTTACCTAGCATAGAGTCGGTATTTAATAAATACTAGCTTTTCCTTCCTCTTTCTCCTCTAGCTCTTCAGGGACTTTTCTTTTTTAAAAAATCTTAGTTGTTCAGCTGCTTAAAATAATGTGATTCTATTCCTGCTTATTCCTGCTTAGGGTAAGTGGCATAGTCAGCATGACATCCCTCCTTGTCTCTTCTAGTCCACAGTGGTAATCATATGAGACACACACACACACACACACGAGACCACATAACCTTGTAAATCACTGTTTTTTATGACCTTATATTTTACAGGGATTTTTAGGAAGCATAATGACCAATATATCATAGAAGAAACTCAAGTTCGGCTTAGAAAATGAAGGCTTTTTGGTTCCAGATAGAAATAGTCTTTTGACTCACATGACGTTTGGGAACTTCCAAGAAAAAATAAGTGAGAACTTAATGTAGGATCTTTCTTCTTTGACCTTAACGAGTGTGGGCCAACTTTTCCATAGGAGAATAAGCATATTTCTAAGATATAAGGCCACTATTCAGAGCTTAGGCCAAAGCCACTTCTCTACCTTCTAAGATGTATCATAACATTTTTTGTAAGATTACAAGAGTATAAGGATGTGCAGGAGTCCTCCCATATCCTCACTACAAATTTTCAGGCATTATCGCCAGCACCACCTTCACATTAAAAATGGCTTTGTTTCTATTCTGGTTTCATGCATGCTTTTTTCTTCTAGACCTCAGTCTCTCTACCTCTGCTCCCTCGCCCTCGAGCATATAAATATTTGGAGACAGTTAGGCAAGGGCAGATTTCAAGGCCACCTAAATAAAATTCTTTACATCGTTGCCTGGGGAATTCAGAAGGACTGAAAATGCAGAGATGGAGGAGAGAGAATGGAACAGGACTTGGGAATAAGGGAAGGTTAGAACTGAGGAAGAGGGAAGAACACCCCAGGTGGAGAAAAGTAACTATTTGAAGTTTCAGTCCAAGAAAAGGATAGCTATGTATGGAAACCCCGGTGGTGTAGTGGTTAAGTGCCACAGCTGCTAACCAAAAGGTAGGCAGTTCGAATCTGCCAGGCACTCCTTGGAAACTCTATGGGGCAGTTCTACTCTGTCCTATAGGGTCGCTGTGAGTCAGAATCGACTCGACGGCACTGGGTCTGGGTATGTTGGGATGGGGCACAATTAACAGCAACAAAAATATGGAATACTAGCTCAGGTCAACAATTCTCATATAATGGGACATATGCCACACTCTAGCTTGCCTCAAATAACTAAGGAAGATATGACATCCAACTAATATGTGAGAAGCATTATTAAAGAACTGAGACAATTCTAGCTGGAAAAGTGTAAGAACAACATGGGTCTTCCTTTTCACAATGAGAAGAAATGGGCTGAAATTGCCATAGAAGATTCAGATTAGACAACAAGAGCAAACAGTGGTGCACATATAACTGAAAGAGGCTGAAGAGTCAGAAAATCTTGAAACAAGGTCTGGAGGAGATACCTTTCAGTCTGGGATGAGTTAAGTTCAGTCCTGCCTAGAGGCAGAGGGTGGGATGAAATGTCCTGTCACAGAGTCTAGAAGTCTGGATCAGGGCCGATTCATGGAAACAAAGCAACTCATTATAGAGAGAGGTGGAGAACAGCAGGAAAAATCCCCAACCTATTTGCCTGGAGGTTCAGAGCAGGATAGACGCTTTCTGACTTGATCAGTTTTAAACTCTGATGTTAACAAAAAGGGTTTAGGTCAAACTAAAAGGACTTCCCATGATACTGTTGTAGAGCTTAGATCTCACTTATTGGGGAGTTCAGTAGCTAGAAACAACTAGCAAGAACAACTAGGCAGTATCAGAGAAACAGAGAGAGGGATAAAATTACTGTTTGGTTTGGGAATTTAGGATTCAGCTCTGAGACCTTAGAGCTTGACAGGGAAGGCTGTTCAAGTGAGGGTCCTCCTAGCCTAGTGGCTATGCAAGAACCCGCTTCTGGGAACCCACAGTGAAGTCAGGGTGTGTCTGAGCGTGTACCAAATTCCTGGCTTCAATTAGAGACTGCCAGGCGGCTGAAGAGTCCGTCATTGCTGATGTCATCATATTTACAAGATTCATAGGTCCCCTCTCCACTAAGACCCAGGAGTGAGGGCTTCTCTGTACCTGCAGCCACTTCCAACCAGTTTATACTGTATGAAGAAGCAAAGCATTGAGGGTGATAGGTCTCTCTTGTGTGTCCATTCACTCCCACAGGGAGAATGAGGAAATGATGACTTGGGGAAATTTATAGGGAGCACCACTGCCCTGGTCATGGGTCCCATGTTGCAGATTAGGCTACATTTAACAATGGAATGCTCTCGCGTTCAGAAAATCTCCAAGTGGGAGAGGTTTTTATTTATTTGAAATAGAGGTAGAAGCATGGATAAGATAATCTCTCAAATATCCTTTGACCTGAAATAGTCTGGTTGTCTATGAATTGTCTCCTGCCATTAAAATCCTTCTGCTGCAACACGTGGGGGATTCAAAAGAGCGTGGATACTCAATCTATCTTCTTCAAGTAGTCATTTCTAGGCTCTGCCCCTGGAGATGCCATTGCAGAACTGACAGGCATGCGGAACCGGCTTCTCCCCACGGAGTGAAACTCCCAAACAACCAGCCCCACATTCCTCTCTGACTCATGCTACCAACCCCCCACCGTGCCCTGAAGGTCAGTGGGCTGGTAACCTTGCTGCATCTGCAACAAATGCAGCTGGAATAAGATGTGTCCTGATAGCCAAGATTCACCTCTTCCCAGCTCCATCCCTGGATCATTCCCTGGTCCATGCCCCAGTGATTATGATAAGATGCAGCCAGTGATGGGAAGAGGACAGCCAACAAGGAATCTACCCTAGGGCTGCCAGCCTCGCCTGGGGAGATCTGATCATAGACCCTGTGGCTCATCTCTGACTCCTCCACTTGCTGTAGCATGGTATCTTCCCAGCCCCTGAGAAGCAGGCACTTCTCACTATCCAAGTCAGTGGATGAGAACAGAGGCACACATAATTTTTCATTTCTTGAGTACCTACCATGTGCCAAGTCCTATGTTAAGTGCTACATATACAATGATGTACAACATAGACACAAACTTTGCATATGGCTTGCTGTCTAGTGGGAGAGGCCAACATATAACAGTTTCACAAATTATGTAAACTCAAAATGTAATCAGTGTTACACTGAAAGAAAAGTGAAAAAAATTCACCTTACTTTACTTATGGATACCTACACAAAAGCTCTCATACATACAGAGATACAAGCATGTCATCTGTGTCTGTCCTTGATACTTTTTCTGACTAAGCAGTTCTACCAAACCCAAGATCAATCCAAGCGGTGAAAGGATGGAGTCCACAAAAATCAACAAAGTGAGTAATTCACAAAGTAGGTATAAAGGGTTCACGTTACATCAGTATAGAAATTCACCTTTGACTATTCATCTAGATATGAAAATCATCTTAAAATTGGTCACAAAAATTTCATTTACACATCTGAATTGAATAAACTTCATCCTCACTTCCTCAAAGGCTTCCATCTCTGAAGTGGAAAGGCAAAGAAAAAAAATTTTTTTCTTTTTTTTGGGAACTAGAGGGGCATGCAGCCATAAGGAAGAGAGACCTGAGAAGATGTGTTCAAGTCACCCTAGCTTCCTCTCTTTGTGTCCTATCCTGAAATCACTGACTCTTAGACCTGAAGACAGAGCTTTGGAGGTCTTTTCATCTATTCCATTGCCTCCAAAATCATGCAGACATGGTAATTGACCCCATCCTTCTAGCTCCTCAGATAAAGGGACTCCACGATTTCCTTCAATCAGCTAAGTAACCCATTCTGTTGGAAAGTTCTTTGGTAATTTTATTCCTTCTTTTCATATAACATTTAAGTTCCTTTCTTTGTATTTTGTCTTTTAAATGTAAATATGCCAAAAGAAAGAGGTGGATGCACTACAATATCTTTTTTTCCAAAACTTCATTTATATATATTTAAATATTCTATAGAAAGTGGCCACCCTTTCCTCTTGCTTCAGAGAAAATCCTAGCAAAGGTACAAGGTGGAAATATCATAAGAGTCTGAGAAGGTAGAGCTGGGACTTTGCTCCCCTGTGGTCAGTTAGCATATATTGCCATGTAGCATAACCCAGGTTTGGAAGACCTCTGTATAGTAGGCTGGGCAAACCCAGAGGCAATTTCTAGGTGGTATTTCCTCCCCTCAAACATGGTCACTCCAGAAAGGTAAAGATCAGTGGAAAGATAACTGATGTGAATGTTTCTTTGTTTCACCATGAAACTTTGTTATATAAGAAAAATGGGCAGATTGAAGGGTGTAAGAAGTATGTGGCTGGGTAAGGTAACTTCTGTAGAGTCAGTCTATGATTCCAGAACAGAATATAGCTAAGTGAAATGTGGAGTCCATTTGGATAAATAACTACAGCTGATATTAAAAAAAAAAAAAAAATTTTCAGGAACAGTGAGGCATTAGGCTTACGTTACAATTGATCTTTGTTCCTTACCTCATGTTGGCAGTGTTCTTTAGTCAAACAGTAGTCAGATCCTCAAAAATTTTAATGTCTTTTTCTGAAAAGCTAGGGGGAAGAATAAAAATTTTGCCATCCTGAAGTTATTTTATTCATTTTCCTGCCTCCAGCTAGGAAGACACATTATCCTATTTTGGTCATCCAGGTCCTCCACCAATTGTACCATAATCTCTCACCAAAGCCATTTCTCTTGACTCTTCCTACTTAGACCTTGTGCTTCAGCCAAGATAGCCTATTCACCAACTCCAACTTCCCTGTCTCATTCCCATGTCTAAGTCCCTAATTGGACAATGTTTCCTATCCCCTAGAATGTTGTCTTCATAGCCTCCACTTTCCAAAGGCTCCCATCAAAGCCGAGTTCAAAACACTTTCCTCAATTAATTCCAACTAATTGAGATTACTTGAACCAACAATCAACATCCAAGGAAGCAGCAGTCAAGAAATCAAACAATGTATTCATCAGGCAAATCTGCTGCAAAAGAAGTCTTTAAAGTTTTAAAAAGCAAAGATATCACTTTGATGACTAAAGTGTATAGGACCCAAGTCTAGGTCTTTTCAATCATATGCATATGCATGCAAAAGTTGGATAATGTAAAAGGAAGACAGAAGAATTGATGTGTTCAAACTGTGGTGTTGGTGAAGAATAGTGAATATACTATGGACTGCCAGAAGGATAAACAAGTCAATCTTTAAAGAAATGCAATCAGAATGTTCCTTAGAAGAATTTGGTTTGCTTACTTTGGAGATGTCATCAGGAAAGACAAATAGCTAGAAAAGGACATCATGTTTGGTAAATAGAGGAACAACGAAAATGAGGCAAGCCCTCAGTAAAATGGATTGACACAATAGCTGCAACAACAGACTCAAACATACCAATGATCATGACAATGATCCAGGACCAGGCAACATTTTGTTCCGTTATTCATAAGGTTGCCATGAGTCAGAGCCAACTCGATGGCACCTAACCACAACAGCAGCAATTGAGATTACTTCTTTGCTCCATTTCATCTAGCCATTCTGTTTCAACAATATTTAATAGAATAAACTTGCATGCACGCATGTGTGTATGTATATATTTCTATAAGACAAGGTGAGAAATTATGTTTCCTGTCTCAGTTTTTATATTATAAATTCCTTGAGGGCAAGGATCATGGCTTCTGTTACTTTGGAATCTCCAGTCTCCCCATTCCCACTCCTTAGGATTTTTCTGTAAGTGCTAAAACTACGTTTGAGACTGACTAACTGCTCACCACACAATGAGACACAAAACAGGTCTTCCGTATCAAGTTCAGAATTGAGATATGGAATGATAATGAATAGTAATGCCAAGAATCCAGCGCTGTGCAAATGGATGCAGTGCTGGAAGTGCTTACTTGCCTATGCCAAGAAATTTGGAAGACAGTTACCTGGCCAACCAACTGGAAGAAATCCATATTTATGCCTACTCCCAAGAAAGGTGAATCTCAACCAAATGTGGAAATTATCGAACAATATCATTGATGTCACATGCAAGTAAAATATTGTTGAAGATCATTCAAAAGTGGATGCAGCAGTATATTGACAGGGAACTGCCAGAAATTCAAGCTGGATTCAGAAGAGGATGGGGAACGAGGGATATATCATTACTGATGTCAGAAGGATCCTGGCTGAAAGTAGAGAATACCAGAAAGATGTTTACCTGTGTCTTATTGACGACGCAAAGGCATTCTACTGTGTGGATCATAACAAATTATGGATAACATTCCAAAGAACGGGAATTTCAGAACACTTAATTGCTCTCATGAGGAATCTGTACATAGGCCAAGAGGCAGTCCTTTGAACAATCGAGGGGATACTGCTTGGTTTAAAGTCAGGAAAGCTGTGTATTAGGGTTGTATCCTTTCACCATACCTATTCAATCTGTATGCTAAGCAAATAATCTGAGAAGGTGATGTCATGGATTGAACCATGTCCCCCCCAAAAATATGTGTGTCAATTTGGCTGGGCCATGATTCCCAGTATTGCATGACTTTCTTACATGTTGTAAATGCTGCCTCTATGAGGGAAGATTGGCAGCAGTTGTGTTAGTGAGGCAGGACTCAATCGACAAGATTGAATTCTGTCTTGAGGCAATCTCTTGAGATATAAAAAAGGGAAGCAAGCAGAGAGTTGGGGACCTCATACCACCAAGAAAGCAGCACTGGGAGCAGAGCGCATATTTTTGACCCATGGTCCCTGCACCAGAGAAGCTCCTCGACCAGGAGAAGATTGAAGACAAGGACTTTCCTCTATAACCAAAAGAGAGAGAAAGCCTTCCCTTGCTGCTGACGTCCTGAATTTGGATTTTTGGCCTAATTTACAATGAGGAAAATTTCTCTTTGTTAAAGCCATCAATTTATGGGATTTCTGTTACAGCAGCACTAGATGACCAAGACACAGGACTATATGATGAAGAATGGGGCATCAAGATTGGAGAAAGACTCATTAACAACCTGCAATATGCAGATGACACAACCTTGCTTGCTGAAAGTGAAGAGGACTTGAAGCACTTACCGATGAAGATCAAAGACCACAGCCTTCAGTATGGATTACGCCTCAACATAAAGAAAACAAAAATCCTCACAACTGGACCAATAAGCAACATCGTGATAAACGGAGAAAAGATTGAAGTTGTCAAGGATTTTATTTTACTTGGATCCATAATCAACACCCATGGAAGCCAAATCAAAACCAAACCCAGTGCCGTCGAGTCGATTCCGACTCATAGCGACCCTATAGGACAGAGTAGAACTGCCCCAAAGAGTTTCCAAGGAGCGCCTGGTGGATTCGAACTGCTGACCCTTTGGTTAGCAGCCATAGCACTTAACCACTACGCCACTAGAGCAGCAGCCAAGAAATCAAAAGACACTTTGCATTGGGCAAATCGGCTGCAAAAGACCTCTTCAAAGTGTTGAAAAGCAAAGATGTCACCTTGTGGACTAAGGTGCACCTGACCCAAGCCATAATATTTTCAATCACCTCATATGCATGCAAAAGCTGGAAAAATAAGGAAGACTGAAGAAGAATTGACGCCTTTGAATTATGGTGTTGGAGAATATTGAATATACCACAGACTTCCAAAAGAATGAACAAACCTGTCTCAGAAAGAGTACAACCATAACACTCCTTAGAAGCAAGGATGGCAAGACTACATCTCACATACTTTGGACATGTTATCAAGAAGGATCAGTCCCTGGAGAAGGAACATTACGCTCGATAAGGTAGAGAGTCAGTGAAAAAGAGGAAGGCCCTCAACAAGATGGATTGACACAGTGGCTGCAACAATGGACTCAAGCATAACCATGATTGTGAGGATGGTACAGGACTGGGCAGTGTTTCATTCTGTTGTACGTGGGTCACTATGAGTCGGAACCAACTCGACAACACCTAACAACAACAATGCCAAGAATAGGGAGAATGGTTAACAGAAGAGAGAAATCTAAAATTCTGTACTCTGTCAATGTCTTTCATACTTTCAACATTGTTTGGGAACATTTGATTAAGTAATTTCCCATATCAGGCCAATGTCTAAACTCTCACTTAGAAAGATCATAGAGTATAAGCTACATACAGGGGAGACGCAGATTAACTTAAGCAGATTATGTACTTAGGTAACTTAATACATAACAGATGCTCAGTCAGCATTTGTGGAAGGAAGGAAAGGTGGAAAGGACTAAGAGAGGAAGAAAGGGATCAAGAGAGTCAGCAATTCTAAATCAGTCTTTATTATCATCTCCTGAAGTTAAGAAATCAGACAACGTATTCCACTGGACAGATCTGCTCAAACCTACTTGTTGCCGTCGAGTCATTTCCAACTCATAGCGACCCTATGGGACTGAGTAGAACTGGCCCATAGGGTTTCCAGTGAATGGCTGGTGTATTCCAAATGCCATCTTTTTGGTTAGCAGCCACAGCTCTTAACCACTTCACCACCAGGGTTCCAAAGACCTCTATAAAGTGTTAAAAAGCAAAGATGTCACTTTGAAGACTAAGGTGTACTTGACCCAAGCTGTAGTATTTTTAATCACCTCATAGGCATGCAAGAGCTGGACATTGAGTAAAGATGATCGAAGAAGAATTGATGCCTTTGACTTATGGTGTTGGTGAAGAATATTGACTGTACCATGGACTGCCAGAAGAACGAGCAAATCTGTTCTGGAAGAAATACAGCCAGAATACCCCTTAGAAATGAGAATGGTGAGACTTTGTCTCACATACTTTGGACATGTTATCAGGAGGGACCAGTGTCTGGAGAAGGACATCATGCTTGGTAAACTAGAAGGTCAGCAAAAAAGAGAAAGACCCTTAATGAGGTGGATTGACACAATGGCTACAACAATGGGCTCAAGTAGAGCAACAATTGTGAGGATGGTGCAGGACCAGGCAGTGTTTCATTCTGTTGTACACAGGGTAGCTACAAGTCAGAACTAATTCGATGGCACCTAACAACAACAAAAGTTGGTTTACTTTCCAAGCAAGAGAAAGCCAGTCAATGATTTCTGAGGGAACCGAAGGCCATGGTAGTGGATACAAAGTTAAGAAGAAAATAGTATCAATATGGAGGAAGTTCTTAGTAGGATGGAAAACAAGATACAAATCACAGAGAAACAGAAATATGACTAGAAGACCTGGGCAGAGATCTAGCCATCAATGCTGGGGAGGATGAGGAAGGGTTAAGGATGTTTCTGGAAGCTAGTCAGAGAAGACTTTCTGGAAGAGGAAGTTTGGCAAGAAGGAAGCCACAGGATTGAGAATAGAGGAGTAGGGCTAAAGCAATTACCTGTGTGAACCATCAGAAATGAGAGAGGCTAATTATGGGCAAAGAAAACAGTTTTAAAGTTTGTCTTAGAATGAAAAGGCCCTCTTGAAAGTCAGGAGAACTGAGATGGTAGAAGAGTGAGTAGTTGATGAGAGGACTTAGCAAAAGAACTGAAAGGTTTCGATTTGTCTTTTCTTAAGAATATGGGGCATAAGTAGTCAAAAAACATTCCATGCTTCACTTCTTAGCACAAAGCACATGGGAACAGAGCTGTCAGCCCTTCCTCAGGCACCTGACAGGAAAAGTGCTGTCAGTGACATTATTGTAGCATAAAGAAACAAGTTTGGTGCCAAGAGTGAAATGAATACCTTTAAGCAAATACATCACCCTTTTTGCTGACACACAAAATCCTTAAACTGATCCCGTTCCCAGAAATTAGTTCCGTCTAATCTTCAGTTGCCTCTACCTTGATCCTTGTTTCTCCTTGAATGAATATCCACAGACACCCCTTCAAATGCCCTTTGCCAAGCAGAAAAGCTGATCTCAAACCAGTCCAGAAACTTTCCAAGGATGAATCTGTTTTCAGAGTCTTCTCAAACCTGCTGGTTCCACCTTCAATCTAACTTATATTATTTTATATGTTCAGGTCTTAAAGTAGGCAGAAGTGAAGAATACCTGAAGACTGATTTGGACAGAAGCTAAATGGTGGCATGGTTAGAGAAGCAACTGTAAATGTAAAGTAAAAATAAAAACTTGGCTATGAGATCAAAATTAATTTATATTTCGTGAGTACTTCCTATGCAAAGCATCATGCTAAGCACAGAAAGGGGTACAAAAGTTTAAAAAAAAATACAATCCCTACTTTCCAAAAGCTTACAACAAAGTAAAATAGACAAGTACATATATAAAACATTCCAATATAAAACAGAGCTATAATAGAGGGTCAAATAATGTGATTCTATAGTTGGGAGAAAGTTAGAAATAATTGTCACGAGAGAGATCAGGAAGTATTCTTAGAGGAGAAGGCTAAAGGATATGACCTTGATAGGTCAATGAGGAAAGTAATGATATTCCAGGCAGAAAAAACAACATGAGCAAAGGTCTGGAGGTAGAAGAGCATGGAACCAGTTCAAGTACCTCGAGAAGACCCATGAGGTTATATGGAGAAATGTAGATGTAAATATGGGTAGTGTCACTGTGCAGGGCTCTGAAGATAAGCCATAGAGTTTGGATTTTATTCTGCATATAATGCAGAAGAAGTAACTAAGCTAGAACCCTCATATTTCTTTGAAATTTCCAGATGGCTGACTCAACTTCTAATGTTTGAAACCCAACAATCTTCTAGTTATCCTAAGGAAAATAAGATGCCACATGGACTTCACAATGGAAGCTACTGTCTTTATCAAGTTCATCCATATTTATACAACTCCATTGCCATAGACTTAAAAACAGGCAACCAGGGAAGAATGCAAAGTCTTTCTCTCTGGAAGGGCTTTAACAGAAGAGAGATTTTCATCTGCCTAAGAAGGTGGTGGTTATAGTTTTGCTACCAGTCAGGAGGCTCATTCAAATGGCCATCTGGAGTCCCCTCATGAACGTGGACAGACAGTAGGACAGAGAGGTAAATGCAAAAAATGTAATGTTGAGGGATTATAGAGTAATGTAGTCCTAGGAATCAGGTAAAGCTAATTAAAGAAGCTAGTTCTGGTGGAAGGGAGTTGAGGACCAAATATAGAAAGAGGAAAAGGACAGGGTTGAACAGGGAGGACAGAGAAACAGTACCTAAGGTTTAGGGAGGAGGGAACTGGCCTGTGTAAATGTTTGGAGGCAAGTATGAGCAAGTATATGTGGTGAATGTCATGTGTGGGAGACAGAGAACAAATGAACTCAGCTGGAATGGAGAGTCTGTAACAAGAATTAACAAAGGACTTAGTCCATAGGTAGACCAGTTTCCAGCACAACAGCCTGGGTCAACACTGGACTCTATCATTGACCTAACCAGAAAGAGAGGTAGGAATTTCAGTCTCCATTTCCCCTTATACTTTCATGAGACATGGGTTACATTCCTCATTGTTCTGGAACACTGAACCATCCTCCTGTAATGAATGTGTCTAGGGTATGATGCTCACTATTGTACCAAGGGACAAAATGAGGCCAGGGTAAAGGAGGCTATTAGGCCCAAATTCAAATTATACCTATGAACTAAGTTCTACATGGGCTAAATATATATTTTTAGGATCCCAATCCTCATCTTCTTTTTCCCCTTTTCCCATCTGAACATCCCTTAAGAGATGTAGATTCTACCTAAGCCAGGTGTGAAAGTAGAGGTTATTACAGAATGACTTCAGAAGGCTTGATATGCCTTGGGTTAGCTGCCTTATCATAGCCCAGACTCCCTAGGTTAATGCACAACATTCTCATTTCTTTTCCCATCTGGATTCACAGATGGAAGTGACCGTAATGGAAATTTCCTAAAAAATTTGAATACTGGAGTAGAGATTGCTCATTGACAAATCTGAGCAACCTAGTGAAGCCATGCTGACCCTAAACCATTAGGGGAAAACTGAGTTTAATTCTGCTGAGTAGAGCAAAGCTTCCACAAAGCCCAACTGCAATTAGAAGATGGTGACAAATGTGTCCCTGAAACCCAGCTGCGGAATGTCTCATGTTGTCTCTAAGCTTCCCATTCTACCATAGAAGACTGTAAAAAAGGTTGACCCACGCCCTTCTGTAGGAAAAAGGTACATTTTGGAATGGTTTGGAGGCATCAAAATGGTAAGCAATTTTAGGGTACAATTAAGACCTGGCTCTCAACCCTACAATAAATTACCATCAAAGGCACTCACACGTCAATAGGGGGAAAAAAAACCACATGTGCTTGCAAGACGATGTGTGTTTGATGCTCATAAAAAAGATAAAAATATGGGTCATCATCATGTAACGAGCTTGTAGGTGTCAAAACGTGTGTTGCTGGGGGAGGTAGGGGAGGGGAAATAGAAAGAGATTGGCAGACCAAAAGAGAGCTAGAAATCAGGCTCATATCCCCAAGTTCTTCCCTCCTGCAGAAGGCATGGACCAGCAAGAGGGCTCAGAAGGACCTCCCCCTCATTTTTTATTTCTTGGGACATCCTCTTCCCCGCTCCCCCCAGCTAGATTTCTGACATATTAATCATCCCTCGCATTTTGAAATCAGTCAGTCAGGCTATTATTCAAGCATTGTTAATGACACCATCGGCCAAGGTATCAATTAGGCAAGTTGGGATAAGAAGAGCAGAGAGTAAGGCTGGCCAGAGAGCAGAACACGAGTCTGTTTTGGTGTATGTAACCCACAAAACACCAAGGGCTCCTAATTCTCTTATTTCTACTCCCCATAAAAGGCAACAGGAAACACACTGAATTTCCCAGCCAAGACCTACACCAAAGCTCTACTACATAGCGTCCCCTATCTTGCCCTCTCAGTCAACCTTTCACTGGACTTCAGCTCGCCACATCAAATCACTCAAGGGATGCAGATAAAGCCCACAGTTAACCAGCTCTGGCCAGAGCCTATTCCTGTGCCTGGGACTTTTATGTAAACTACCTTGGGTGGAATTTCTTCTCCTTTGCAACAATCCACATTCTAAGCTTCCTTTAAGATATAGCTCAGTGTTCTCTGACTTAGGAAGCTTTTCTTAAAATAAAGAAAGTTACTCATTTATTGATTGTTTAGTTCTTATATCTAGAGCTGAATATTGTTTTCCCCAACTGACCAAGAGTTTCTCAATGATGGCTTTTTTTCTTTTCTCTTTTGCTAAATCTGTCTGCCTTCCACACCTGCCTATACTTCTTACTGTCTGTCAAGACAGGCTCTGTTCAAAGGGGCTGTTCAGAACAAATGGGTGTGACAGGTATTCAGGTCACTGAAATTTGGATTCTGGAGAAAGGAAGGAAACCAAGACTAGAATCAAAACTATAGCTAAGTATGAATAAATTCAGTCATCATGACGTTCAAGTTCCTTCCCATTATATACTTAGGGAGATTTTCAGAGTGTTTTATTCCTAGACTCCAATCTTCTTGAGTCATTCTTCTGCTCCTCACCTTTCTACTCTCCAGATGGATACAATTCTCCATGGCTTTGTTTCCACATTCACCAATTATCCAAATCTTCAGAGAGATGAGGGACAGAGGTCAATATTTCATATTGTAGTGTCTCTGGACCCAAAGAAGATAGCTGGGTCAACTCAGTTCCAAACACAACCAAAACTAGAAATTCCAATAAAAATATTTATGTTTGGAGTCTTGAAGACACAATCATTACCTAACTATTTGGGCTAGGGAAATGAACAGGATTCCCAGGCCCTCTCCCTGAAGACTTAACTTCTTGAGTTCCCTTTGCTCTTGTTCTCTGTCATTTTTTCCTCCTCTACCCTCCTCCCTGCAACTTTCAACCTAAAGTCAAAAGCACTGGGATAAAATAGCCGATCAGAAAAAAATCAAATTTTTAAAAAATAACAGCTTTATTGAGATATAATTCATATACCATATGATTCACCTATTGAAAGTGTAGAATTCAATGGTTTTCAGTATATCCACAGAATTGTGTAACGATCACCACAATCAATTTTAGAACATATTCATCACTCCCAAAACACACCCTATTAGCATTCACGCCCCATTTCCTCTCAATTCCCCCAGCCCTAGGCAACCACTAATCTACTTTTTGTTCTGTAGATTCACCTATTCTAAACATTTCATATAAACGGAATCACACAATATATGGTCTTTTGTGACTGGCTTCTTTCACTTAGCATAATGTTTTCAAGGTTCATCCATATCGTAGCGTGTATCAGTACTTCATTCCTTTTTATTACTGAATAATATTCCATTGTGTGGATATAAAATACCACATTTTATTTATTCATTCATCAGTTGATAGACATTTTGGTTGTTTCCACTTTTTGACTATTATGAATAATGCTGCTATGACCATTCATATACAAGTTTTTGTTTGGACATGTGTTTTCATTTCTCATGGGTATATACACCTAGGAAGGGAATTAATGGGTTTTTATGGTAACTCTGCTGTTGTTAGGTGGCATTGAGTCAGTTCCGACTCATAGCGACCCTATGTACAACAGAACGAAACACTGCCAGGTCTTGCGCCATCTTCACAATCTTTGCTATGCTTGAGCCTATTGTTGCAGCCACTGTGTCAATCCATCTCCTTGAGGGCCTTCCTCTTTTTCACTGACCTTCTACTTTACCAAGCATGATGTCCTTCTCTAAGGACTGATCCCTCCTGACAACATGTCCAAAGTATGGGAGACGAAGTCTTGCCATCCTTGCTTCTAAGGAGCTTTCTGGCTGTACTTCTTCCAAGGCAGATTTGTTTGTTTTGGCAGTCCATGGATATTTGATATTCTTCACCAACACCGTAATTCAAAGGCATCAATTCTTCTTCCGTCTTCCTTATTCATTGTCCAGCTTTCCCGTGCATCTGAGGTGATTGGAAACACCATGGCTTGGGTAAGGTGACACCTTAGTGTTCAAGGTGACACCTTCGCATTTTAACACTTTAAAGAGACCTTTTGCAGCAGATTTGCTCAATGCAATGCATTGTTTGATTCCTTGACTGCTGCTTCCATGGGTATTGATTGTGGATCCAAGTACAATGAAATCCTTGACAACTTCAATCTTTTCTCCATTTATCATGATGTCGCTTATGGGTCCAGTTGTGAGAATTTTTGTTTTCTTTATGTTAAAGTGTAATCCATACTAAGGGCTGTGGTCTTTGATTTTCATCAGTAAGTGCTTCAAGTCTTCTTCACTTTCAGCAAGCGAGGTTGTTAATGAGTCTTCCTCCAATCCTGATGCCAAGGTCTTCTTCATATAGCCCAGCTTCTTGGATTATTTGCTCATCACACAGATTGAATAGCCATGGTGAAAGGATACAACCCTGATGCACACTTTTCTTGATTTTAAACCATGCAGTATCTCCTTGTTCTGTCTGAATGACTGCCTTTCAGTCTATATATAAGTTCCTCATGAGCACAATTAAGTGATCTGGAATTCCCATTCTTTGCAATGTTATCCTTAATTTGTTATGATCCACACGGTAGAATGCCTTTGCAAAGTCAATAAAATACAGATAAACATCTTTCTGGTATTCTCCACTTTCAGCAAGGACCCATCTGATATCAGCAATGACATCCCTTGTTCCACGTTCTCTTCTGAATCCAGATTGAATTTCTGGCAGTTCCCTGTTGGTGTACAGCTGCAACCACTTTTGAATGGTCTTCAGTAAAATTTTACTTGCATGTGATATTAATGATATTGTTTGATAATTTCCTCTTCCTTCAGTACCATTGATTCCTGACCATAAGCTACCTCCTGAAATGGTTGAACGTTGAGCAATTCTTTTTTGTCTAGTGACTCTGTGTATTCCCCCCATCTTCTTTTGATACTTCCTGTGTCATTCAATATTTTGCCCACAGAATACTTCAATATTACAACTCCAGTCTTGAGTTTTTTTCTTTAGTTCTATCGGCTTGAGAAATGCCGAGCATGTTCTTCTCTTTTGGTTTTCTAATTCCAGGTCTTCACACATGTCATTATAGTACTTTACTTTGTCTTCTCGAGCTGCTGTTCGAAATCTGTTCAGCTCTTTTACTTCATCATTTCTTCCATTTGCTTTAGCTACTCAACATTCAAGAGCAAGTTTCAGAGTCTCTTCTGACATCCATTCTTTTCTCTTTCCTGTCTTTTTAATGACCTTCTGCTTTTTCATGTATGATGTCCTTGATGTCATTCCACAACTCATCTGGTATTCAGTCATTAGTGTTCAACGCATCAAATCTATTCTTGAGATGGTCTCTAAATTCAGGTGGGATATACTCAATGGTGTACTTTGGCTCTCTTGGACTTGTTCTAATTTTCTTCAGCTTCAACTTGAACTTGCACATGAGTAATTGATGGTCTGTTCTGCAGTCAGCCCCTGGTCTTGTTCTAACTGATGATATTGAACTTTTCTATCGTCTCTTTGCACAGATGTAGTCGATTTAGTTTCTGTATATTCCATCCAGCGAGGTCCACGCATATAGTTGCTGTTTATGTTGTTGAAAAAAGGTATTTGCAATGAAGAAACCCTTGGTCTTGCAAAATTCTATCTTGCAATCTTGGCTTCGTTTCTACCACCAAGGCCATGTTTTCCAAATACCGATCCCTCTTCTTTGTTTCCAACTTTTGCATTCCAATCACCAGTGATTATCAATGGATCCTGACTGCATGTTCAATCAATTTCAGACTGCAGAAGCTGGTAAAAATTTTCAATTTCTTCATCTTTGGCCTTAGTGGTTAGTGTGTAAATTTGAATAACAGTCATATTAACTTGTCTTCCTTGTAGGTGTATGGATATTAGCCTATCACTGACAGCATTGTACTTCAGGATAGATCTTCAAATTTTACATTCCCACCAGTAATGTATGAGGGTTCCAACTTCTTCACAACTCCAATACTTCTTATGTTTTATTATTATTATTATAGCCATCCTACTGGGTGTGAAATGGTATCTTATTGTGGTTTTGATTTTCATTTCCTTGATAGCTGATATTGAGCATCTTTTCATGTGTTTATTGGACATTTGTATATCTTCTTTGGAGAAATGTCTATCCAGATTCTTTGCCCTGTTTTACTTGGGTATTGTCTTTTTATTATTGACTTATAACAGATCTTCACATATTCTAAATACAAGTCATTTATCAGATACACGATTTAAAAATATTTTCCCTCATTCTGTGGGTTGTCTTTTCACTTTTTTGATGTGTCCTTTGAAACACAAAAGATTTTAATCTTGATGAAGTCCAATTTATCTATTTTTTATTTCATTGTTTCTGCCTCAGTGTCATATCTAAGAAGCTATTGCTTAATCCAAGATCATAAAAATTTATGCCTATGTTTTCTTCTAAGAGTTTTATAGTTTTAACTCTTAAATTTAGATCTTTGATCCATTTTGAGTTAATTTTTGTATGTAGCATGAAGTCATTGTTAGGTACCGTCAAGTCAATTCCAACTCATAATGACCCTATGTATGACAGAACAAAACACTGTCTGATTCTGTTGCCATGTTTGAGCCCATTGTTGCAGGCACTGTGTCAATCCATCTCATTGAGAGTTTTCCTCTTTCTTGCTGACCCTCTACTTTACCAAGCTTGATGTCCTTCTCCAGGGACTAGTCCCTCCTAATAACATATCCAAAGTATGTGAGACAAAGTCTCACCATCCTTGGTTCAAAGGAACATTCTGGGTGTACTTCTTCCTAGACAGATTTGTTTGCTCTTCTGGCAGTCCATATTATATTCAATAATTCTTCGCCAACACCATAATTCAAAGGCGTCAGTTCTCCTTCGGTCTTCCTTATTCATTGTCCAGCTTTCACATGCATAAGAAGTGACTGAAAATACTCAAGCTTCAGTCAGGTGCACCTTAGTCCTCAAAGTGACATCTTTGCTTTTTAACACCTTAAAGAGATCTTTCGCAGCAAATGTTGTTTGATTTCCTGACTGCCTCTTTTATGGGCGTTCACTGTGGATCCAAGTAAAATGAAATCCTTGACAACTTCAATATTTTCTCCATTTAAAGTAGGGGTCCATAATTCTTTTGCATGTGGTTATCCAGTGATCCTCACATTATTTGTTCAAAAGACTAATATTTCCTCATTAAATTATCTTGGCACCCATGTTGAAGATCAATTGCATATAAATGAGAGGGTTTATTTCTGGACTCTTAATTCTGTTCCACTGATTAATGTGTTTAGCCTCATGCAGTACCATACTGTCTTGTTTACTGTGGCTTTGTAGTAAGTTTTGAGATTAGAAGCGTGGGTCTCCCAACTTTGTTCTTCTTTTTTGAATATTGTTTTGGCTATTCTAGGTTCTTTGAATTTCTATATGAATTCTAAGATCAGCTTGTCAACTTCTGCGAGGAAGCTAGCTGGGATTTTGATAGGCATTGTATTTAATCTGTAGATGAATTTGGGAAGTATTGCCATGAGCATGGAATGTCTTTCCATTTATCTAGGTCTTTTAATTTTTCAACAATATTTTGTAGTTTCAGAGTATAAGTTTTGCAGGTCTTTTGTTACCTTTATTTCTAACTATTTTATTATTTTTGATGTTATTGTACAATTCAATTTACAATTGACTTGTTTTCTTAAGTCCATTTTCATATTGTTTATTAAAAATTTTATAATTTTCTCTTGAACACTGAATTGATAAGCATAATTATTTACAGAGTAAGAAGTGCTCTTCTAGGTTGAATGGGAAATAAAGAGTACAGGACTTGGTTCTTAACCTCAAGGAATTTACAATCTAGTTGACTAAAAACAATAGTTTTCACATAGTTCACATTTACAATTTTTCAAAGGGATTTAAAATTATCTTATATGATCCTGACAACACCATTCATTCATTTATTTAAAAGTGTTTATTGAGTGACTAGTATGTGCAAGCACTGTACTATATGCTGGAAGTTAAATGGAGAAGAAAACGAACATAATCTCTGCTTTCATAAAGATTATTGTCTAGTTGGGAAGACAGTCATTAATCAAATATAAATCACAAATTGTTTTAAGTACTATAAAACAAAAGAACATTGAATAGTAAGTAGGATTGGAATTATTTTGCCCATTTTACAGAAAAGAAGACTGAGGTAAAGGAAAGCTTAAGTATTCTGAAGACAGAGGACAAAGAATTCTATGAGAAAAATCAGGCCTTTCAGCTTTAACTCTGAGTTGTTTGATTAGACCCAGAACATTTAGGTTTTATTTCAAGCCTAAAGTAAGGAAAAGGAAGTGACAATGTGATCAGTAGGTGTGCAAGTCCTCCTGTTCCAATCAGGTCAGGACACCTTGACCACCAGTCTTGCTCTCTGCCACGCTTAAGCAGAGAAGCCAACAGTGGTCTATGGAGAAACAGTGGTCTATGGAGGATACAGAACCATCCACCTGTTGCCCCGTTGCTCTAACCACAGGTCATTTTAAACTGTTTTACAGCGCTGGCAGAATTAAGCCAAATGGGTTCTTGAACATTGTATCACTTTTTCCCAGGTTCCAGCCTCCTGAGTACTAGTCAAACTATCCTAACTTTTGTGAAAAACAGTCTGGAGTTACAAATACTTCCCCAAATAACTTAAAAATACCTTTCATAAGTTTCACAGAAAAATGGGAAAAGACAAGGTTATAGAGGTGACAATTATTTTATGAATGGATTATAGAAAAAAAATTGATTTTACTTCCTATATATTATACATATCCTGGAAGGAGGGATGGTATGTTTTATTTAACTAGGGAAGTAGAAGTCTAGTATTGACCAGGAGCTTCCCTGATTTCATCTTGACAAGCAGTGACATGGCCAAAGTTACCAACTAGTCAATCGCAGAGCCTAGATCAAAACGCAGAACTCCTAACACCTGATACAGTGTTTCTGCCACTGTATTTCAGGAGACTCAATAACTTCTCGATCAATTAATTTAATAAACATGGCCCCATAGCTAGGGCTAGGAGAAACAAAGATGAATAAAATAAAGTTCCAACTCTCATCATCTTCTCCTCCTTGAGAGTCTACCTCCCATCCCACCCCTACTTCTCCTTTATGATTTCATAATACCTTGTACACATGATCTCTTTCACTACATTTAATGTGTTATATTATACTGTCTCTTAATATGTTGGTTTCTTCCACTGATACTGTGAGTACCTTGCGGGCAAGGATCACTTTCTGTGCTGTCCCAGAACCTAGCATAGTTCCTGGCACATAGTTGTTGTTGCTAGGTGTCATCGAGTCGATTTGGACACATAGTGACACCATGTGACAGGGTAGAACTGCCTGATAGGGTTTTCTAGGCTGTTATCTTTATGAAGGCAGATCGTCAGGTCTTTCCTCCCATGGAACCACTGGTGGGTTAGAGCCGCCAACCTTTCAGTTAGTAGCATAGCACTTAATCGTTGTGCCACCAGGACTTCTTTGGCACATAGTAGGGGCTCAATAAATCTTTACTGTATGAATAAATGAATAGCTCCAGCTCCACTTGCTTTCCTTTGTTTTGCTGGCACAAACCTACATAGTAGGTGACCACATAGCTCCCAGCTGAAAACTGGAAGGCTGATATACCCACACTACGGTTAATAAATGGTACTACCAATAATGTAAATGAAACAGAGCAACATCCATAAAACAGTAATTCTGTTCTCTCTTCCTATACACCCATGCCAAAGTGAAGAAAGACAACAAAAGTTGGTTTTATGCTGCATGTATTCAATAAAGGGGGATGTCTGAGACTGAATAATTCAGGAAACTCCCTTTTATTTCATCCATAATTAGCCTGTCTTGGGTATGAATAGGGTTGTCTTTTTCCAAAACAAGTTGTTTTCTTTTCCTCACATGCCTCATTTTGTCTTTGCCAACAAGTTAAGAGAAGCAGTTAGGGGAATGAGATGCATGTTTAAAGCTAAGTTGTTGAGAAGCCAGCTCAGAGAAAGAGGAATCTTATTAAAACTCATCTATATTCTTTTTCATTAAAAAATCATCATAAATGGACCTGCAAAGCAGTGTCTTGGGAGCCTCTGTAGTTGGCTCAGCCCAGACTAGCCACAGGGGACAGGTAGATGGTAGTGGATAGCTTCTTTCCCATGCCCCGTTGTTTACCGTGTAACTCTGAGCCCCCACTCTTGGAGGCAGTTTGGGGAAACACAGTTCCAATATCTGCTCCAATTTCAGGTAAAGAGTCAAAATGGGAGATAACCAGAAATGTGAGGAAACTCAGTTAAGAATTTTGTAATAGTTTGTAAACAATTTCTTAGTTAAACCCTTTTGGGACAAAAGCACATCTCTACATATGTTAGCATGTATCTACATGTATGAATAGTGTGTGCTGGTCTATCATTGTCTCTGGAGTCTGCTTAGGTTCACTTCCTCCCCTCCATGCACCATCAAGGTTTTGTCAGTCCAGTCAAGGAGGAAATTAGGGTCAGTGTGATAACAGTGAACACGTGTGTGTGCATGCAAGTGCACACATATGCAAGAAAGTGGATAAAGAGAGATTGAGATTCTAACTTCATCACGAAGTCAAACTGAAATTCTTTTTCTTAGCTATCACTTGGATGATTTTCCGCTCTTCCTACCTCCAAGAATATAGATAATTGAAAGTGGACCCAGTAGGTCCTACTATCTATTCACCACACATCTGCATCCTCAAAGGCAAACTGAAGTAAATTCAAGTTATTGGGGACTATACCTACATAGCACCAAATAAGTGAAGATTTTAGAGCTAGATTCACAGAATGAGTAAATTCAGGTTATCTAAGTTCCAAAGTAGATATCTGAGTCTGAATCATCCACTTGGCTGTCTACACAAAATCAATACCCTCCCTCCAGGAAAGCTAACATAAATAGCAACAAATATATATATACAAGATAAAACATATATTGTTGTTAGGTGCCGTTGAGTCGATTCCGACTCACAGTGACCCTGTGCACAACAGAACGAAACACTGCCCGGTCCTGCGCCATCCTTACAATCATTGTTATGCTTGAGCTCATTGTTGCAGCCACTGTGTCAATCCATCTCGTTGAGGGTCTTCCTCTTTTCCGCTGACCCTGTACTCTGCCAAGCATGATGTCCTTCTCCAGGGACTGATCTCTCTTGACAACATCTCCAAAGTATGTAATACAGTCTCGCCACCCTTGCCTCTAAGGAGCATTCTGGCTGTACTTCTAAGACAGATTTGTTCATTCTTTTGGCAGTCCGTGGTATATTCAATATTCTTCACCAACACCACAATTCAAAGGCGTCAATTCTTCTTCAGTCTTCCTTATTCATTGTCCAGCTTTCACACGCATATGATGCGATTGAAAATACCATGCTTTGGGTCAGGTGCGCCTTAGTCTTCAAGGTGACATCTTTGCTCTTCAACACTTTAAAGAGGTCCTTTGCAGCAGATTTACCCAGTGCGATGCATCTTTTGATTTCTTGACTGCTGCTTCCATGGCTATTGATTGTGGATCCAAGTAAAATGAAATCCTTGACAACTTCAATCTTTTCTCCATTTATCATGATGTAGCTCATTGGCCCAGCTATGAGGATTTTTGTTTTCTTTATGTTGAGGTGCAAGCCATACTGAAGGCTGTGGTCTTTGATCAAGTCCTCTTCACTTTCAGCAAGCAAGGCTGTGTCATCTGCATAACGCAGGTTGTTACTAAGTCTTCCTCCAATCTTGATGCCCCGTTCTTCTTCATATAGTCCAGCTTCTTGGGTTATTTGCTGAGCATACAGATTGAATAGGTAAGGTGAAAAAATACAATCCTGATGCACAACTTTCCTGTCTTTAAACCAATCAGTATCCCCTTGTTCTGTCTGAACAACTGCCTCTTGATCTATGTAAAGGCTCCTCATGAGCACAAGTAAGTGTTCTGGAATTCCCATTCTTTGGAATGTTATCCATAATTTGTTATGATCCACACAGTAGAATGCCTTTGCATAGTCAATAAAACACAGGTAAACATCCTCTGGTATTCTCCCCTTTCAGCCAGGATCCATCTGACATCAGCAATGATATCCCTGGTTCCACATCCTCTTCTGAAACCGACCCGAATTTCTGGCAGTTCCCTGTCGATATACTGTTGCAGCCATTTTTGAATGATCTTCAGCAAAATTTTGCTTGCGTGTGATATTAATGATATTGTTCTATACTTTCCACATTTGGTTGGATCACCTTTCTTGGGAATAGGCATAAATATGGATCTCTTCCAGTCACTTGGCCAGGAAGCTGTCTTCCATATTTCTTGGCATAGACGAGTGAGCACCTCCAGCACTGCATCTGTTTGTTGAAACATCTCAATTGATATCCCATCAATTCCTGGAGCCTTGTGTTTCCCCAATGCCTTCAGAGCAGCTTGGACTTCTTCCTTCAGTACCATTGGTTCCTGATCATATGCCACCTCTTGAAATGGTTGAACATCGACTAATTCTTTTTGGTATAATGACTCTGTGTATTCCTTCCATCTTCTTTTGATGCTTCCTGCATCGTTTAATATTTCCCCCACAGAACCCTTCACTATTGCAACTCAAGGCTTGAATTTTTTCTACAGTTCTTTCAGCTTGAGAAGTGTCAAGCGTGTTCTTCCCTTTTGGTTTTCCATCTCCAGCTCTTTGCACCTGTCACTATAATACTTTGTCTTCTTGAGACGCTCTTTGAAATCTTCTGTTCCGTTCTTTTACTTCAAACAATTCTTCCTTTTGCTTTAGCTGCTCGACGTTCGAGAGAAAGTTTCAGAGCCTCCTCCGGCATCCATCTTCATCTTTTCTTTCTTTCCTCTCTTTTCAGTGACCTCTTGCTTTCTTCACATATGATGTCCTTGATGTCATTCCACAACTCGTCTGGTCTGCAGTCACTAGTGTTCAATGCATCAAATCTATTCTTCAGATGGTCTCTAAATTCAGGTAGGACATACTCAAGGTCATATTTTGGCTCTCGTGGACTTGCTCTGGTTTTCTTCAGTTTCAGCTTGAACTTGCATATGACCAATTGATGGTCTGTTCCACAGTCAGCCCCGGCCTTGTTCTGACTGATGATATTGAGCTTTTCCATCGTCTCTTTCCACAGATGTAGTCAATTTGATTTCTGTGTGTTCCACCTGGTGAGGTGCATGTGTATAGTTGCCATTTATGTTGGTGAAAGAAGGTATTTGCAATGAAGAAGTCGTTGGTCTTGCAAAGCTCTATCATTCAATCTCCGGCATTATTTCTATCACCAAGGTCATATTTTCCAACTACGGATCCTTCTTCTTTGTTTCCAACTTTTGCATTCCAATTGCCAGTAATTATCAATGCATCTTGACTGCATGTTTGATCAATTTCAGACTGCAGTAGCTGATAAAAATCTTCTATTTCTTCATCTTTGGCCCTAGTGTTTAGTGTGCAAATTTGAATAATGGTCGTATTAACTGGTCTTCCTTGTAGGCGTATGGATATTATCCTATCACTGACAGCGTTGTACTTCAGGACAGATCTTGAAACATTCTTTTTGACGATGAATGCAACACCATTCCTCTTCAAGTTGTCATTCCCAGCATAGTAGACTATATGATTGTCTGGTTCAAAATGGCCAATACCAGTCCATTTCAGCTCTCTAATGCCTAGGATGTCGATGTTTATGTGTTCCATTTCATTTTTGATGATTTCCAATTTTCCTAGAATCATACTTCATACATTCCAGATTCTGATTCTTAATGGATGTTTGCAGCTGTTTCTTCTCATTTTGAGTCATGCCACATCAGCAAATGAAGGTCCCGAAAGCTTTACTCCATCCGTATCATTAAGGTCGACTCTACTTTGACTAGGTAGCTCTTCCCCAGTCATCTTTTGAGTGCCTTCCAACCTGGGGGGCTCATCTTCCAACACTGTATCAATGTTCCACTGCTATTCATAAGGTTTTCACTGGCTAATGCTTTTCAGAAGTAGACTGCCAGGTCCTTCTTCCTAGTTTGTCTTTGTCTAGAAGCTCAGCTGAAACCTGTCCTCCGTGGGTGACCCTGCTGGTATCTGAATACTGGTGTCATAGCTTCCAGCATCACAGCAACACACAAGCCCCCACAGTACGACAAACTGACAGACACGTGGGGAAAACATACATACGTACTTTATAATATCTGAATACCTGGAAACATCAGGATCAATGAAACTTCTATTTTCAGTCAGAATAAGAAAATGGCTACAGTTTTCTAAAAATATGCCTGAGGAGGCGGGGCCAAGATGGCGGACTAGGTAGACGCTACCCCGGATCCCTCTTGCAACAAAGACTCGGAAAAACAAGTGAATCGATCACAGACATAACAATCTACGAACCCTGAACAACAAACACAGATTTAGAGACGGAAAACGAGCAAATACGGGGAAGCAGCGACTGTTTTCGGAGCCTGGAGCCAGCGTCCCAATCAGCGGAATTTCTGGAAAAACAAGTTTCCCAGTGATGGCTCGGAGACAGCAGTCGATATCAAACCACATAAAGAAGCAGACCACGACAGCTTCTACAACCCCCCCAAACAAAAGAATCAAAATCTTTCCCAAATGAAGATACAATCCTGGAATTATCAGATACAGAATATAAAAAACTAATTTACAGAATGCTTCAAGACATCAGAAACGAAATAAGGCAAACTGCAGAAAAAGCCAAGGAACACACTGATAAAACAGTTGAAGAACTCAAAAAGATTATTCAAGAATGTAGTGGAAAAATTAATAAGTTGCAAGAATCCATAGCGAGACAGCATGTAGAAATCCAAAAGATTAACAATAAAATTACAGAATTAGACAACGCAATAGTTTTTTTTTTTTAATAGGAATTCAGAGGAGCAGACTTGAGCAATTAGAATGCAGAGTGGGAAATCTGGAGGACCAGGGAATTAACACCAACATAGCTGAAAAAAAAAACAGATAAAAGAATTTTAAAAAATGAAGAAACCCTAAGAATCATGTGGGACTCTATCAAGAAGGATAACTTGCGTGTGATTGGAGTCCCAGAACAGGGAGGGAGGACAGAAAACACAGAGAAAATAGTTGAAGATCTGCTGACAGAAAACTTCCCTGACATCATGAAAGACGAAAGGATATCTATCCAAGATGCTCATTGAACCCCACTTAAGATTGATCCAAAAAGAAAAACACCAAGACATATTATCATCAAACTCGCCAAAACCAAAGATAAAGAGAAAATTTTAAAAGCAGCCAGAGAGAAAAGAAAGGTCACCTTCAAGGGAGAATCAATAGGAATAAGTTCAGACTACTCAGCAGAAACCATGCAAGCAAGAAGGGAATGGGACGACATAGACAGAGCACTGAAGGAGAAAAGCTGCCAGCCAAGGATCATATATCCAGCAAAACTCTCTCTCAAATATAAAGGCGAAATTAAGATATTTACAGATAAACACAAGTTTAGAGAATTTGCAAAAACCAAACCAAAGCTACAAGAAATACTAAAGGATATTGTTTGGTCAGAAAACCAATAATATCAGATACCAGCACAACATGAGGTCACAAAACAGAACATCCTGATATCAACTCAAGTAGGGAAATCACAAAAAAAAATTAAGATTAATTAAAAAAAAAAAAGCTTATAACAGGGAATCACTGAAGTCAAAATGTAAAAGATCACAATAATCAAAAAGAGGAACTAAATATAGGAGGCATAGAACTGCCATATGGAGAGGGATACAAGGCGATATAGAACATTACAAGTTAGGTTTTTACTTAGAAAAATAGGGGTAAATATTAAGGTAGCCACAAAGAGGTATAACAACTCCATAACTCAAGATAAAAGCCAAGAAAAACGTAACAACTCAACAAACATAAAGTCAAACACTACGAAAATGAGGATCTCACAATTTACTAAGAAAAACGTCTCAGCACAAAAAAGTACGTGGAAAAATGAAATTGTCAACAACACACATAAAAAGGCATCAAAATGACAACACTAAACACTTATTTATCTATAATTACGCTGAATGTAAATGGACTAAATGCACCAATAAAGAGACAGAGAGTCTCGAACTGGATAAAGAAACACGATCTGTCTATATGCTGCCCACAAGAGACACACTTTAGACTTAGAGACACAAACAAACTAAAACTCAAAGGATGGAAAAAAATGTATCAAGCAAACAACAAGCAAGCAATATTAATTTCTGACAAAATAGACTTTAGACTTAAATCCACCACAAAGGATAAAGAAGGACACTACATAATGATAAAAGGGACAATTGATCAGGAAGACATAACCATATTAAATATTTACGCACCCAATGACAGGGCTGCAAGATACATAAATCAAATTTTAACAGAACTGAAAAGTGAGATAGACACCTCCACAATTATAGTAGGAGACTTCAACACACCACTTTCGCAGAAGGACAGGACATCCAGTAAGAAGCTCAACAGAGACACGGAAGACCTAATTACAACAATCAACCAACTTGACCTCATTGACTTATACAGAACTCTCCACCCAACTGCTGCAAAATATACTTTTTTTTCTAGCGCACATGGAACATTCTCTAGAATAGACCACATATTAGGTCATAAAAGAAACCTTTGCAGAATCCAAAACATCGAAATATTACAAAGCATCTTCTCAGACCACAAGGCAATAAAACTAGAAATCAATAACAGAAAAACTAGGGAAAAGAAATCAAATACTTGGAAACTGAACAACACCCTCCTGAAAAAAGACTGGGTTATAGAAGACATCAAGGAGGGAATAAGGAAATTCATAGAAAGCAAGGAGAATGAAAATACTTCCTATCAAAACCTCTGGGACACAGCAAAAGCAGTGCTCAGAGGCCAATTTATATCAATAAATGCACACATACAAAAAGAAGAAAGAGCCAAAATCAGAGATCTGTCCCTACAACTTGAACAAATAGAAAGTGAGCAACAAAAGAATCCATCAGGCACCAGAAGAAAACAAATAATAAAAATTCGAGCTGAACTAAATGAATTAGAGAACAGAAAAACAATTGAAATAATTAACAAAGCGAAAGGCTGGTTCTTTGAAAAAATTAACAAAATTGATAAACCAATGGCTAGACTGACTAAAGAAATACAGGAAAGGAAACAAATAACCCAAATAAGAAATGAGAAGGGCCACATCACAACAGACCCAACTGAAATTAAAAGAATCATATCAGATTATTATGAAAAATTGTACTCTAACAAATTTGCAAGCCTAGAAGAAATGGATGAATTCCTGGAAAAACACTACCTACCTAAACTAACACATTCAGAAGTAGAACAACTAAATAGACCCATAACAAAAAAAGAGATTGAAACGGTAATCAAAAAACTCCCAACAAAAAAAAGCCCTGGCCCGGACGGCTTCACTGCAGAGTTCTACCAAACTTTCAGAGAAGAGTTAACACCACTACTACTAAAGGTATTCCAAAGCATAGAAAATGACGGAATACTACCCACCTCATTCTATGAAACCACCATCTCCCCGATACCAAAACCAGGTAAAGACATTACAAAAAAAGAAAATTACAGACCTATATCCCTCATGAACATTGATGCAAAAATCCTCAACAAAATTCTAGCCAATAGAATTCAACAACATAAGAAAAAAATAATTCACCACGATCAAGTGGGATTTATACCAGGTATGCAAGGCTGGTTTAATATCACAAAAACCATTAATGTAATCCACCACGTAAATAAAACAAAAGAAAAACCACATGATCTTATCAATTGATGCAGAAAAGTCATTTGACAAAGTCCAACACCCACTTATGATAAAAACTCTCACCAAAATAGGAATTGAAGGAAAATTCCTCAACATAATAAAGGGCATCTATGCAAAGCCAACAGCCAATATCACTCTAAATGGAGAGAACCTGAAAGCATTTCCCTTGAGAACGGGAACCAGACAAGGATGCCCTTTATCACCGCCCTTATTCAACATCGTGCCAGAAGTCCTAGCCAGGGCAATTAGGCTAGACAAAGAAATAAAGGGCATCCAGATTGGCAAGGAGGAAGTAAAATTACCTCTATTTGCAGATGACATGATCTTATACACAGAAAACCCTAAGGAATCCTCCAGAAAACTACTGAAACTAATAGAAGAGTTTGGCAGAGTCTCAGGTTATAAGATAAACACACAAAAATCACTGGGATTCCTCTACACCAACAAAAAGAACATCGAAGAGGAAATCACCAAATGAATACCATTCACAGTAGCCCCCAAGAAGATAAAATACTTAGGAATAAATCTTACCAAGGATGTAAAAGACCTGTACAAAGAAAACTACAAAGCTCTACTACAAGAAATTCAAAATGACCTACTTAAGTGGAAAAACATACCTTGCTCATGGATAGGAAGACTGAACATAGTAAAAATGTCTATTCTACCAAAAGCCATCTATACATACAATGCACTTCCGATCCAAATTCCAATGTCATTTTTTAAAGTGATAGAGAAACAAATCACCAACTTCATATGGAAGGGAAAGAAGCCTCGGATAAGCAAAGCATTACTGAAAAAGAAGAAGAAAGTGGGAGGCCTCACTCTACCTGATTTCAGAACCTATTATACAGCCACAGTAGTCAAAACAGCCTGGTATTGGTACAACAACAGGCACATAGACCAGTGGAACAGAACTGAGAACCCAGGTATAAATCCAACCACATATGAGCAGCTGATATTTGACAAAGGCCCAGTGTCAGTTAATTGGGGAAAAGACAGTCTTTTTAACAAATGGTGCTGGCATAATTGGATATCCATTTGCAAAAAAATGAAACAGGACCCATACCTCACACCATGCACAAAAACTAACTCCAAGTGGATCAAAGACCTAAACATAAAGACTAAAACGATAAAGATCATGGAAGGAAAAATAGGGACAACCCTAGGAGCCCTAATACAAGGCATAAACAGAATACAAAACATTACCAAAAATGACGAAGAGAAACCCCATAAGTGGGAGCTCCTAAAAATCAAACACCTATGCTCATCTAAAGACTTCACCAAAAGAGTAAAAAGACCACCTACAGATTGGGAAAGAATTTTCATCTATGACATCTCCGACCAGCACCTGATCTCTAAAATCTACATGATTCTGTCAAAACTCAACCACAAAAAGACAAACAACCCAATCAAGAAGTGGGCAAAGGAGATGAACACGCACTTCACTAAAGAAGATATTCAGGCAGCTAACAGATACATGAGAAAATGCTCTCGATCATTAGCCATTAGAGAAATGCAAATTAAAACTACGATGAGATTCCATCTCACACCAGCAAGGCTGGCATTAATCCCAAAAACACAAAATAATAAATGTTGGAGAGGCTTCGGAGAGATTGGAACTCTCATACACTGCTGGTGGGAATGTCAAATGGTATAACCACTTTGGAAATCTATCTGGCGTTATCTTAAACAGTTAGAAATAGAACTACCATACAACCCAGAAATCCCACTCCTCGGAAGATACCCTAGAGATACAAGAGGCTTCACACAAACAGATATATGCACACCCATGTTTATTGCAGCACTGTTTACAATAGCAAAAAGCTGGAAGCAACCAAGGTGTCCATCAACGGATGAATGGGTAAATAAATTGTGGTATATTCACACAATGGAATACTACGCATCGATAAAGAACAGTGACGAATCTGTGAAACATTTCATAACATGGAGGAACCTGGAAGGCATTATGCTGAGCGAAATCAGTCAGAGGCAAAAGGACAAATATTGTATAAGACCACTATTATAAGATCTTGAGAAATAGTATAAACTGAGACGAACACATACTTTTGTGGTTACGATGAGGGGGAGGGAGAGGGTTTTTTACTGATTAATACATGGAAGGTCAGCCCAATTGGACTGGACCAAAAGCAAAGAAGTTTCTGGGATAAAATGAATGCTTCAAAGGTCAGCGGAGCAAGGGCGGGAGTTTGGGAACCATGCTCTAAGGGAACTTCTAAGTCAATTGGCAAAATAATTCTGTTATGAAAACATTCTGCATCCCACTTTGAAATGTGGCGTCTGGGGTCTTAAATGCTAACAAGCGGCCATCTAAGATGCATCAATTGGTCTCAACCCACCTGGAGCAAAGGAGAATGAAGAACGCCAAGGTCACACAACAACTAAGAGCCCAAAAGATAGAAAGGGCCACATGAACCAGAGACCTACATCATCCTGAGACCAGAAGAACTAGTTGGTGCCCGGCCACAATCGATGACTGCCCTGACAGGGAGCACAATAGAGAGCCCCTGAGGGAGCAGGAGATCAGTGGGATGCAGACCCCAAATTCTCATAAAAAGACCATACTTAATGGTCTGATCGTGACTAGAGGAATCCCGGCAGGCATGGTCCCCAAACCTTCTGTTGGCACAGGACAGGAACCATTCCTGAAGACAACTCATCAGACATGAAAGGGAACGGACAGTGGGTAGGAGAGAGATGCTGAAGAAGAGTGAGCTAATTATATCAGGTGGACACTTGAGACTGTGTTGGCATCTCCTGTCTGGAGGGGGGATGGGAGGATAGAGAAAGTTGGAGGCTGGCAAAGTTTTCACGGAAGCAGAGACTGGAAGGGCTGACTCATTAGGGGGAGAGCAAGTGGGAGTAAGGAGTAAGATGTATATAAACTTATATGTGACAGACTGACTTGATTTGTAAACATTCATTTGAAGCTCAATAAAAGTTAATAATAAAAAAAATATGCCTGAGATATCTCCATGCCCTACAAGGCTAGTATAGTTACAAAAATACATTTATATACCATTCTATTTAAGTCTACACACACACATATATACACATTATGTAAGTCCCTAATATATATATATATATATATATATATATATATAAGCCTATATATTTTATATGCTGAGATATATGGGGATTAATAAGCACATTTATTATTTCATTTATTAGATTTATACTAGACACGTCTATTTTGGTTTATTATCTAGTGAAAATCCGGCCTCACAAAACCCTACTTTCCCTCTTTCTATATTCCTGGCTGCCACAAGGACTTGTGCCCTGAAGCCCTGGGGGCTTTTAGCTACTTTCTTTTTTAAACTTGGGAGAAGTCAACCACGGCCTAAATGAGCCCATAAATACTGCCCCATCTCCTGGAATGCTGTAGGTGTAGCCAGCCTTCTATGTAGGGTCTGTTGTCTACAGACCGTCTACTGTTCTCTAATCTTCTTTATGTACTGCAATAAACAGGGCCAGTCCCACAGCAAAACTGCCCCATGTCTTGGGATGGGGAAACAGGTGGTGGTGATGGGGGGAAGGGACAACTGTTCCCATCTGGATTTAAATAAAACTCAGAGTTTGGATAAAAATGATAGGTAACCACTCTGCCCCTATGTTTATACTACTTATAATAGCTACACAGTGAGCTGAGCAGTGTAGGCAGTCTTCGTGACCCTGTCTGGGTTTCTTTACTAACCACCAAAGTCCCACATCATCTCTGCTATCCAAATACAGCTTCCATCTATCCAGGGGTTCTCATCCCTGACTACACATTGGAATCACTTGAGGAGCTTTTAAAAGCTACTGATACCTGGGCCCCACCAACTAAATCTATACGTCTGGGAGTGAACCCAGGCATCTCTACTGCTTAAAAGTTCCCCCAGCTGATTTGACCTACAATCAGGGTTGAGAGCCACTGATTTGTACTGACCTGGTGGTGCAGTGGTTGAGAGCTTGGCTGCAAACCGAAAGGTTGACAGTTTGAATTCACTAGCTGCTCCTTGAAAACCCTGAGGCAGGTCTACTCTGTCCTATAGGATTGCAATGAGTCAGAATTGACTCGACAACAACTGGTTTGGTGTTGTTTTAATTCAATTTAAACCAGAGAATTATCCCATGGATTGGGGACTGGTAGGCAATCAAGGTGACTCTAGCCAAAAGCAAACAAACAAACAAAAAAGCAAAGTTCCTTTCACTGAAGCATTTTTCATCATGTTAATATATGCTCACATAGAGATAGCCAAAGAAATTGGGCTGGGAGGGTGGAGATTATAGTTACAAGGAAAACTGGGACACACACACAGACACAAACACATACAGATATACACACACACACATACATGCACATGCACACATACATACCATGTAACTGCAAGAAACTTAAAACAAAAAAAATTTAATTGAATTTCAGGGCCTGGGGAAGATCTGAACCTATAATTATTTCTTAGCAAACTTGCTGAACACAGGGTTTCCCTCCTCTGGGACGAGATGAGACGGGTAGCATAATGAACCCTCTTCAATTAAAAAATAAAATGTTTTAGGATAATCATATCCTTCCAAGTTACATTATCTTTAAAAAAGGAAAGGAAGAATGGTGAGAAAAATGTCAAATATCAAATGCCCAGTGTTAGGCTGCCTGAAATGGTTCCCTATTTCTCATTCAACCCTCTAGATTCAAGATCAGGTCCTTAAGGGGGAGCTGGAGTCCCTGCATTGTTCCCAGTACAAAGCTCTTTTTTACCCTATCTGTATTCCCACTTCTCTCAAAAGCAACAGGCAGGTTTGATGTCAACTGATTCCAGCCAAGCAAAGCTGTGGGAAAGGAAAGGAAGTTGGGGCACTAAATCAGAGACTCCTAGCCCAACAGCTGTCTGCCCTAACTTTATGGGATTCTGTGGTAAAGAAGTACACTGTTGATGTTTCCCATTGGAGAGTTCTTCCCCTGTTCCTCAGGAGATATCTCGTGTATGGGTAAATAGATAGAGGTGGGAAAAGATTCACCTGCATCCTAGGATTAGGCAGGGGAGTTGGACCTGAATCCTAGAATTATGTATGGGGTTTAGGGGAAAGGCAGAGGGAAGTACCTACCTGCTTTAAGTGAAAATGTCTCTCTTCAGGATGGGGAACAAGAAAAAGATACCCATGGACTTGGAGGAGAAGTTTGTCCTGAATTCTTCTACTTCTCATCTATACCCTTAGCACAATGGGATCTGTGTGGACTCATGGCCTTAAGAGACAGCCAAGGATCAACCGCCAGCGTAAATATGGGAAATCCAACTCAGAAATTTCTTCTAGCTCTGTCATTTTCACTTTCTTTGAATCCTATTTCCTCTTCTACTGCTTCTGGGACCAACCTCTAACACTAAAGTTTCTGTATCCTAATGGGGATATCTTTATTCAAAAGAAGAAATAACGTATTAAAAAATTTAAATAAAAATTCTGTTTTTCCCAAACTTTTCCTATCCCACTTCCCTGGAAAGAAAGAGTAAAGATGCAAGACAGCCTAACACCTAATAGTGTAGATGACTTCTCACCAAAAATTACTTCTGACAGGATCTATATGTTAGGATATGTCTACACTCCCAACTGCAGACAGAGTGGCTACTTGTAGGCAGCTTCTTTAGCCACTTAGGATACATTACAGCTCTTTCCACGGGCAGTGTAAATGTATGTTCTCATAGTTCTAAGCTAGTCACTATAGGTACATTTATACTAGCCACTCGGGAAATATCTACACTTCAAGCTACATTTAGACAACTACACATACACACTCTCTCTCTCTCTCACACACACACACACACACACACAGCCTCCCCCCTCCCTATATCCCTATCAGACAGAGGTGCATTCACTGGTCTCAGCTGCATTTACACCAGCTACCTGGGATTTCTCTAAATTCTCATTTATGAATTTAGAAAAGGCAAAGAGAGGTTGATGAGCATTTTCTCCCAACAAGAGTACAGAAATGGGGTTTAGGATAACGAAATGTAGTAGAAGTGGGAAATAATTTTCTGAGATTTTTATGAGGCGAGTGAGGACAAAGATACACACGCACACGTACACACACCCTGCCTGAATCAGAAACACTCACCTGTTGTGGCTGAATGCAAAAACTGAAGAGACCTGGAACTCTACCAGTGGGGAGGGGCCTCACAGTCAAGAGCCTAGCGAGCGTTTGCCCTACCCAGGTCTACACCTGCCCAGGGAGAATTTTGGTAATTTTAATAAAAGCAAATTAAATCCTAAAGTAAGACCAGTTCGTGATTCAGTCGGGATGGCCCCAGACCATTATGGGGTGGCTATAAAATAAAAATTATAGATAGATAAGAATAGGAGCAAAGCAAATAAAATAATTTTAATGGAGGGGAGAGGGAGCATACAGAGAAGACAGAAAACTGCCAAATGTGGAGAAGGGGTTATTTACAGGTTTATCTAGTATAGGAGACGCTCTCCATTCACTTTTCTTTTGGTGGCTTTTGAGATGGGGCCAGCAGATGACAGAAAAGAAAAGATGGGCACAGATCCTGGGATTTGTGCATTTGTAATGAAGGGGAAGAGGAACGACTGATGAAGAATGCCTCTTTACTCAAGCACAGAAGGGAGACAAAGAGGTCTGAGAACGTGAAGAGTTTTGGAAAGAAACAAGCAGATTAGATCCCTGCTGTCAAGGAACTTATCTCTTAGAGGAGCAAGTTTAGATACAAGACATTCGAATCGACTTGACGGCAACCTGTTATTGGTACTAGCCACTTTCTGTGCACATTTTACTTAGTTGTCACAATAGCCTGTAAGATGAATAGTATATTCCTCAATTCAAATTAGGAAACTGAAGCTCAAATTGTTAAGTAACTTGCCCAAGATCAAAAAGCTAGAACCTGGAGTACCTAGGATTTGAACGCAGGTCTGGCTGAGTCCAAAGCCCACACGTGTTCTTCCTAACACCGTGAAAAAGATCAAACATAATGTCCACCTTTCCCAAAGAGATAGGGATCTGAAAGGATGCTCACAGTGTCAATTTGTTCAACCTATTCCTTATGTTAAATCCCTGCCCTACTCCCTGGAACCCCTTCCCTCACCTGAGAACTACCATGGGCAAGGCCTCTTTGGCTGAAGGTGGCTTCTTTCTCCCCCATCACCGCTGGAGGAAAAGAAGACATCAAAGATTGCGGCAGGGCCATAAAGAGAGGGAGGGTGTAAGGAGGGAGCCACCCTGGGCTCGTAAACTGGGCGGGGGGGGGGGTGGCGCGGTGAGGACCCACCCATTTGTCAGGCCACGCTGCATCTCACTTTCCTCAAAAACTGAGATCTCAGCTCTTGCTTCAGGGCAGGGCACTTAAGCAAAGTACCAGAGGTGGAAGGTGGGGGTGGGGCACAAACAGGCAATTGGAGCACCTAGTCATTCTGACAGAAACTGTGGCACATCTTCATTCCCAACCTGTGAGGCTGAGACATTCAGGTGGGTACATGTGAGGCCCTGGTTATAGTTTCAGTTCTGCTGCTCTGTGGCCTTGAGGAACTGCTTTCTGCCCTCTCAGTCTCTTTACCTTGTCCTGGGGTAAATCATCACGGGCTCCCTCTTACCTTTAGATGGGGAACTGAGAGAAGGCTTAGAGACAGAGAGGCACATCACACAGACCAGCCAAGTTCCCTTTGCCACAACCAGTCTATGTATCTTGAAAGACAGCTGGAAACATCAAAGAGAATCAGTCTATGTGGTCCCCTCATCATCTTCTTATTTTACCATCATAGCTAACCAGAGCTTCAGAACTCTTGGTTGAGTCAGTACCTGAACCTGAAAGTCACCTCTATTAGCATGAGAGCTCCCTAAGGACAGAAATCAAGCCTTCTCCTTAGAAGTTTCCTTCACCTAATGGAGAACTCAGTAAGTACTTTTGCAATGGAGTCAGGAAAGTCCACGAGGATCAAGAAGTCTATATTCTCTTAGGCAAATTGGATTGTTGCCATCAAGTCTATTCCAAATCACGGAGACCCCATAGGGTTTTCAAGGCTGCGACCTTTTGAAAGCAGATCACCAGGCCTGTCTTCTGATGTGAACCACCAATCTTTTGGCTAGTAGTCGAACGTTTAACCATTTGCACCATCTAGGGTAAATTGGATATTCTCCCTTCTTTGCCATCATGTTCACCATAGAACTGTTTTTTTCTTCATCATCATCATAATCAGCAAGCATTTCTTTATAAATAAGGCATTGTGTTTAGTGTTTCTGACACAAAAAGATATGACAGGTCCTGCAATCAGCAGAAATCATATATACATTAAAAAATATATACAGAGAGTATTGTGGAGAGCATGGGATCTGAGACCAAAGTGCCTGCGTTCAAATCTCAGCTCTGCTTCTTTTTAGCCATGAGACATTGGACAAGTTATTTAAGTAATATGTTCCTCTGTTTCCACATCTTTAACTTCCTCTCAGGACTGATGTAACGATGACTAAATTAAATAACGCATACAAGGCACTTACTATAGTGCCTGACACATGTAAGTACTTAACAAAGTAGCTATGGGAATCAGCCAAAGTTTCTGAGCAGAAAAGTGGCATATTAGAGCCATGTTTTAGGAGTGAGAAGCTGGAAGTGAGAAAAAAAGCCCAAGGAAGTTGGTACTATTTAGGCTAAAGAGGCCTGGAAAGTATGAATTCCTGTTTGTAAACTCATTAATGGGTATTACACTGAAAGATTCTGGGCAGATTTTCAAATCTCTCTTTCTATACGTAAAATATATATTCCCTATGTACCCCACGCCCCCTAACACAGAACTAGTGAGACTTGGATATGGCCTAAGATAAAATTAATGACAGACAGTGGGCCAAATACTGCAATGGACTCCTGTTCCCCTGATGTCTTTAAGAACTGAACATCCAACCACATGTTGCCAGTGTGGCTTAGAAGTAGGGACCTGGACAGAGTAGCCTATGGTGGTTCCTTCTAAATCAGAATACTTAGAACGTCCAAAATCTCAGCAATAATATATTATCAGCCTACAGCTGGATGGCGCTTCTTTCCCAGTTGTCTTAATATTTTCTTGATCTTGCAGATAGATTTAATGTATATTTTTCACCTCATTTCTTTTGGGCTCCAGGCCAAGACCATACTAACCCAACCCTATGAGTTTTTTTTTTTTTTTTATGAGTTAGGAACACTTCTGTACCTTTATTAGAAACTTTGCACCCTGGAAATTATTCAGGAAGGGATCCCTAACTCTTTCATATCTGGAAAATAAACAGACTTTCATCTCCTTAGCAACAGTTACTAAATATTGCTCAAATGCCAACACCATCACTTATAAGTTCTGTGACTTTAAGGAAATCACACAAATACTCTGCACCTCAGTTTCCCCATCCGTAAAATGAGGATAACCATTCTAAGCATACAAGGTTACTGTATAGTTATAAATGAAAACACCTAGGACAGAGCAGAACTCCCCCATAGGGTTTCCAAGGAGCGGCTGGGGGATTCGAACTGCCTACCTTTTTGGTGAGCAGCCTAGCTCTTAACCACTGCACCACCAGGGCTCCTATTTAACTGTTAGTTATCATTAATACTACCATTACAATATTTTAGTTTAGGTAGAGAAAATAAAAGGAGGCAACTGGCAGGAGCTCTGATCCCAACCCTCTTTTGACTTACACATTTTCTAAATCCTCAACAAGCTGAACCACTGGCCTCTTCCAAGTAGGTAGTACCTTAAAGTTTAAAAGGATTAATTGAAGTAAGTATTATGTGTTGGTGTATCGGAGGTCTCTCATGATATGTGGTATGTTAAGTCCTGATCAGGTCACTTCTTAATTGACCTTTAGCCTCTAAACTCTGCGGAGGATACTGGGACAAGAACTACACCTGCGATGGGAATGTAAATTCTATTCCATGCCATGAAAAGAAGGCCTGGAGGGAAGACATCAAGGAACCAGGCACCCTCCTTCCCCCTAAGTCCCATCTACAAGTAGTTACAGTAGGATTGGCAGGTGTGGGCTAAGGATAGAGGGGGTAGGAGCTCTAAGAACAGCAACTGTGTTGAACTATATGTATTTAGAGTTAGGCTGATGGTTGTCTGGCTTGCCCAAGGGATAAACAATAATAACCCTAATCATCCCTCAACATCAGAAAACAGTCATTGGTGTTCTGCCCCTTCTCTCCCTTCCTCAAGAGTAAGGATCAGGGCTGGTCCCATTTTGTAGATAGAACACAGATGCATCAAGACTAAAATTAGCCAGGATAGGTACCAGGTTCAGGAAAATGTTCCAGATGTTTCCAACTGCTAATTTCACCCACAAGCTCAGGTTTACCCCTGTAAAGATCTCTATCCAGCCACAGTGGATACCTATCTGGAATTTGGCAATGACTACAGTGGGAGGGGGGTGGGGTAGAGCGTAGGCCCTGTCATGAGAAGGCACAGGACAAAATGGAACAACTCAGCATCCCTCAGGGAATGATGCACAGGGGATTGGACTAGGTCCCCTCTCATGTTTGGAAGCTTCAGGACTCTGGACTCTCAGTAGTTTAGTTTTTCCATGATTTCCTTGCAACTAATAACAAAGAATTTAAGTCCAAGTATTTTGTCTTGTTTTGCTTGAGCCTTGTGAAATCTAAAAGAACAAGAGAGAGGACAGAAGAATTTCTCCCCTCTTCCAAAACTTAAAGAGTGGCGGGGGGGGGAGCACCTCATTCTAAGCAAGTCTGTTTACCAGCCGCCAGCCCAGACACACCCCCAACAAAATGCCATGGAGAAAGATGTCGTGACTCATGGCTTGGCAAGTACTAGGATCATGCCCTGGGCTCCCAGATACCACACTGGCTCCTCCAGGTCTCTCTGGCTGGATCTCCTCCTCCTCCTTTTCCCCAGAGGCATTCCTCATCCTCTCCTCTCCTAACCAGTCTCCTCCTACTTTCAAATCATTCTGTGCAAGGGGGCAGTGGGCAGGGGGAGGGGAGAAAAGGAAGAAAAGCAGGGCTAGAATTGACATTTGAGTTAAGGTTAATTTCAGGATTAGGATTAAGAATAGGGTTGGGGATAGAGTTACTCTGAGATGTGGTTTAGTCAGTGAACTTTTAGCTGATGGAGATAAACAACTACTAACTTATAGGTAATAAAGTCTTAGGGTTAGCCTTGGAGATGTTTTGGTAATCCAGGTTAGAGAACAGGGAGTGTCAACAATTAGACAAAAATGTAATCAAGAGTGACCTCCTGGGAATCTAAACAGAGGTTTTTTGGAATCAACTATATTTCTAAGTGATGTATATACCTTAGAACCATTATATCCATCCCCTGGGCATTATGCATTATTGTGAGACTTTACCCTGACCTCAGACTGAAAGAACTTTCTAGTACACCCAAGAGTCTTCCTTGGATTTCTTCTCCCAATCCTCTCTAAGCCTTATCAATGGAATTGTTCCTCTATACTGTCAACACTGGTAGATGGCTGAGGGAGTAGCTGAAGAACCAGGGCCCCTGACATCTGGGTACCTTGGGCGCCGTCTTGGCGGAGAGGCACTAAGCAAAGCATGCTGGGACTTCCCAAACTGAGACATCTGTCAGTAGGGCTCAGGAGACTCCCCTTCAGGCAAAGGACAAGATACACTGCAATTTCTAAGTTCAAGGAAAAAAATAACCTAGGAACAACTGCAGGGGCAGCAGAGGGGCATGGAGCAGCAGGCTTCCCAAGAAGTCATGGGGGTCCTCCAGAGGAAGCTGATAGATAAATCAAAGTGATACCATAGAGTCGAACTCCTAGAAACCATACTGAGTTACCACACACACACACACACACATCAGCACCTCTTTATACAAAGAGCCCAACCTACTAGGATGAATTAGCTAGAAGCCCACCCATTACTGTGCAACCCAAATCTCTTTCATTTGAAATGGGCCTCAGTCTCTCTTCTTTTTCTCCTCACTCCCCTTCTTTCTTCTACATCTGCTCCTTAGGTGCTTGAAGATCCTCATGCAAAGGGGCTAGGGGGGTACAAAGCTGGCATAAACCCAACCTCAGCCCTGCCCTCCCTATGAGCAGCAGCAAGATGGTGATTAGCAGCTCTCCCCAAGGCTCAGAGGCAAGGGATTTTTTTTTCTTTCAAACATGTCACATCTGGCACATCTGCTTTCCTAGCAATGATGCATCCCAAGGGGTATAATCAACAGTTGGGGCGGGGCTGGGATGCAGGTCTGTACTGACAGAAGCCTGAGCCAGAGACGCCAAGAGCAAAACTTAGGAACACCAACTACCCCCACTCCTATTCTAGCCCAGGGCTGAAGATGAGCCCTAACCCTGCGCTTCTCTCTGCCTTACAGCCAGGTGCCCTCCTCACAGCCCAAAACTATCTTAGGGCATAGAAGGCAATGCAATGGTGCATTTCTCTTTAAGAAGCAATACAATCCTTTCTTTTGTCCAACCTTAAATTCTCCTCCTGGAATTAGAAGGGAAGTGTAAAAAAAACAATTTCTCTTTTCCATGTCACAAGCTCAGAAGCAATATTCAGAAAGGCCCCTGGTAGTCTCTTCTGTATTCTTTGTACCTCCATTCCTCTAAGCTGCCCCTCATCTCTTCGATGCTGCACCACCTTGCTCTTTTCAAGACCAAACCTTTGCTGCAGGTGTGAAACCGCTATTTGGACCTGGTGTTTCAAAGGCACTATCTAAATGCTTCCCTACAGTAGACTGAAATACTACCAGCACTTTGACCTCTCTGCCCATTGGGACAGTCCCCTTTCCCCTGCTCCACTTCCTTGTGACTCCTCCATTCAGATACTTCTCTTCAACTAGGCAAGCCTGCTTCCTTCCCTGAAAACATCTCTCCTTCTTCTTTAAGGAAATGCTGGTGGCCTAGTGGTTAAGTGCTACGGCTGCTAACCAAAAGACCGGCAGCTGAATCCACCTTGGAAACTCTATGGAGCAAATCTACTCTGTCCTATAGGGTCGCTATGAGTCAGAATTAACTTGAAGGCATTTTTTTTTTTTTGTATCTTAAAGTCATTTTCCTCTTTCATCAAAGATGCTCTCCTTTTCTTTCTCTTTGGCCCTAAAATAAACCTCCTTTTCCAAACTGTCCTCCACAATCCCCTCTTGAAGGAAGTCTCTGCCACCCATTTGCTTCCAGTAGTCTCTCTCCATCCTCAAGCACTGCCTTTATCTCATTATATCTGTGTCTGCCATTGTCCTGGGTGTGAATCACATTGTTTCCATCAGACGGAGAGTTTCCTGAGGGTAGGGACTCTGTCTCTCTCTTCAGTTTTCTGTATAATCCAATGTTTCTTGATCCAATAAAGGAAGATAACTGAGTGGGAGGGAAGCATGGGTCCTAATATCGACTCTGTTCACCACAAAAAAGACACAACACACATACACACAAATACAAGTCATCCCAAAAATGACTGAGCTTGTCAGAAATAAATCATGTTTGGCATTCAAATGCAACAGTAATTACATGGTATCTTAACTATCTGTGCAAACTGTCAGAGAAAATATATTGGCAATTCAAAGGAAAGAGGAAGGGGAGGCTGGAGCATCCATTGAACACCACCTTCACCTTCTCTGAAGTCATCCGGAGATAGGATAGCACAGAAGGGCAAAGGCGTGCCAGGACCAGTCCCAGCACTTTTGGAGCCTAATGGTTTTTCAGGTGAGATGTGCCGTCACAAGCTCCCAGGGAGGAGGGGACATCCAAGATGAATTGTATGCATCACCAGCAGTACGTGGTATTGCAAGCAGCAGCATGAGGGATTTAGGCTAAATTTTCTGACGATACCCTGACAAGGTAGATTCTGGAAACAGATTCTGGAAAAAATGTGGTCTAACCTGTGGTCTCCAGACAGAACTGCATCTAGAGTATTTCAGACAGGGGGACAGTGATGTTTAAAATATTCAATTTTAAATTAATAACATATTAACTGTTTTCAATGAGTTCCCATATTTGAGATTAGGATTACTTAATTTTTTCTTAGATAGAGTTACAATTTGGGGTGTTCCTCACCCAACTTCTACTCTTACCTAACCTTTTTCCAAATCTCAGGCGGACATGTGCCTTAGCTTTTCTTTCCCTAAAAGTGCTGCCTGCCATTTTCCAGGCCATTTTTCATACACGTCTTTCTGCCACTGATTTTGGAGAAATCAGACTGATGGGTCTCACAAGGAGGACCTCAAAGTTATGTCGTACTTAGGGACAGTCCGAGGCGGGAAACGCAAAAGATGGGGAGGAAGAGTAAGGAAGGGGAGAAGAATAGATGGAAGGCAGGAATGAGGGCCTAAGGTTTACAATCTCATGCCTGAGAAAGAAGAGGCATTGGAGGAGAGCAGAGGGAGAATGAAGGAAGAAGAGATTTCTCATGGCCCCTTAGCCTGTCCTTTGCCTCAGAGCAGATTTCATATGCGTATATTGGATTACTCAAGGCACCAAGCCATAGAAAAGTGCTATCTAATGCTGCATTTATCAAGAGATTGCTGATGGATGTTTCTAATGTGTGCATGTGTAGATGTCCTAGTGACTTCGTGGTAAAGAGGAGAAGGAAAGCTGTCACAGCAAAAGGTTGTCACATGTGGCAGCAGAGAGTAGGATCTCCTCAACTAGAGAAGTTAGAAAGTAAAATAGAACTCATGTTCAATTCTGGAGAGCTCATTCTTTATCTTTCCAGACCTTTCTAACCTAACCAACTAATGAAACAGCAACAAACAAAAATAAAAAAATGAGACCACCATCTGAAGGGCAAATAAAGAAGTACACATTGCATTCCTAGTGTAAACTTACATAAACAATAACCCCCATTTCCCTAGTTAGCATCTGGATGAACCCTTGTTGGGTCAATACCCTGGCTGTCTCTCTAGGCCCACAAGTCCCTTGTCAAAGGAGTAAGAGTCTTCCCATGTTTCTCATTTAAGGACCTCAAGCTCACAAGCCCTATTGTCCTACAAAATCAGTATCTCATTATCCTACAGTTGATGTTCAGGAGGTGTTTAACTAACCTTTAAGCAGTTACTCTATCTATGGGCCAAGAGTAGTATGGTAGTCACATGGGCAACAGGGATCCAAGACAACAAGAGAATTGGTATACCCTATACCCTCACCCCCTAATGGTTGGCACAGCCTTCTGACTTCCCCAGATGCTATGGGATGAGGAATTAAAGAAGAAAGGTGACTTTTTTCCAGTTTTCAGAAGATAGAGCTCCAAGTCAGACCATTCCCAAAATTCCTAGGTTTCTAAAGATCCAGCATTCCTGAACTCCAAATACTGTCTAGCTGAGATTTCCTGACCTGTCCCCACAGAGCCATGAAATCCAGTTATAAGGCAAACAAGGCTGTGTTTGTCCCATAAAACCACCGTGTGTGAACTAATTAAATGACATCATAAAACAGGGAGATAAACACAGACAGCAGGGAGCCCATCTAGAAATGGGGATGGCATCAGATGGGTGGCTGAATAAAGACATGCCAGGAGAAAAGTTGGGAGTGAATATCCTCAACCTCAAGAGCAGGAGCTTACAACTAGCATCAAGTGAGGGCTGAGGGTAAAGAGAGTCAGAAGACAGAATAGCTATGCTAGGCCTAAAAGAAAAGATGCTAACAAAAGAAGCAAAGGAACTTAAAACAAGTATGGGCCTCCCCACTCCTGACACATACACTCATACAGATTTTTATATATAACAAACTGATTTCCATATATAAAAAAATACACATAGTTATATAGGGAGATACAAATAAAGATTCTCATATACACAAACATTCTAAACAAGATAACTCTCCTCCAATTCACCCCATGAGTGAGTTAGGCACCTTCTACTGAAATGCAGGAATTTGTAAGCCATGACTTTAGGGATTTCCTTTAGCCCTAAAAGAGTCTTTCATTTTGTGACCTTTGAGCACACTGAGAGTATTTTAAAGTGATATATGTTCACTGTTTTCCCTAAATAGGAACTCATTGAGAACGTCACCAAAATGATGGATACCTGGAGAAAATAAAATTTGCATGCTTATCTGGTCATGTGGCCTAGAACTCTGCTAGTAGTGGAATGAATGAAGGCTGTAACTGGTCAAGTTGTCTGTCCCAGATGAATACTCTGGCAGGTGAGGGACAGGACTCCACAGAATCCCTGAAATCAGCTTAAAAATTAGTTTCATTTATAGATCTTCTTAAGTGAAGTCAAGGTGGGTCTCAGGAACTTGTTCTACCCATACATTCCCTCTTCTATTCCCAGTCTATCAATCTCAACCTAAGGTGTCTCTTCTCACTGCTTTACCCAGGCTCACACCTCATCCAGAGAAGTTAGACTGAAAGTTCAATTCCTTATCCTCATGCCCCTTCCCAAAGATGGTAGTGTTAGAAGGAAAAGCTGGGGCTGGAAAGTTGGGGCCCGGGTAGTAAGACAAATTCAGGAATCCTGCCACACATCCATTGATTCATTCATTTACTCACACATTCAATTCAGCAAACAGTTATTAAGGGTCTTCTGTCTTCCAAGGGGAGGCTCTTGGCTCAAACAATTAAGTGCTTGACTATTAACCAAAAGGTTGGTGGTTCGAATCCACCCAAAGGCACCTCAGAAGAAAGGCCTGATGATCTGCTTCCAAAAGGTCACAGCTTGAAAACCCTATGAAGTGCAGTTCTACTCTGCACCATGGGGTCACCATGAGTCAGAATCAAAATGTCCTATAAAATCGGTATCTCATTACCCTACAGTTGATGTTCAGGAGGCTTTTAACTAACCAATAAGCAGTTACTCTATCTATGGGCCAAAAGTAGTAGGGTAGTCACATGGGCAACAGGGATCCAAGACAACAAGAGAATTGGTATGCCCTCACCCCCTAATGGTTGGCACAGCTTTCTGACTTCCCCATATGCTATGGGGTGAGGAACTAAAGAAGAGAGAGGTGACTCTGTTCCAGTTTTCAGAAGATAGAGCTCCAAGTCAGACAATTCCCAAAATTCCTAGGTTCCTAAAGATCCATCAACTTGATGGCAATGGGTCTGGGTTTTTCTAAAATTCACCAAGGGGAGTCCCTGGATGAAGTAAATGGTTAAGCACCCTACTACTAACCAAAAGGCGCCGCAGAAGAAAGCCATGGCATTCTGCTTCCAAAAGGTCATATCTTGAAAATCCTAGGGAGTGCAGTACTACTCTACAACACGTGGGGTCACCATGAGTCAAAATCGACTCCATAGCAACAGATTTTTTTTTTTTTTTTTGGTTTGGTAGCTACCAAGGACAGTGCAAGAAACTGAAGATATAAAAATGAATGACCTGGCCCTAGTCTTGAGCAATGCACATCTCCTTGAGCAAGGCCAGCTTCCACAGCAATCCAAAGAGGATCTTGATATCCTGAACCACTAGGCTCTACTTCATTCACCATTTTCTAGAGACTTCTTTTTTCTGCTGAGTCTGCAGAAAACGGGTGCCCTGAATCACTGGCAGTAGAGGAGATGGTCTCCCTGGACACTTAGGTTCTCTTCCTGGCTCCACCCTGACTCCTTGGGCAGTTCTGGACAAGTCATGGACTCAGTTTCTCTACCTGGGAAGCGGGGGAGGTTCCCGCTGACTAGTGCTCAACTTCACAGAGCAGCTTGGTGATTAATGGGTTAATGTCCGTGGGCGGCTTTGAGCTCTTGGGATGAAAGACACCCTAAAGCCCTGACTCTATTGGAAACTCTGCCTCGACAACAAGATACCCTGAAACCAGAAAGGGGGCCTTTGATCATATATTAAGTGTTGTCTTTGGAAGATTGAACTAAAGGGATTGAGTTAAAACGGCAGCAGGAATTAAGTTAACCTGAAAAAAGGACTTTCTGGCTCCTGAGTGGAGCCTCTTTCCCTGGAGTTGTTTACAGATATTTACCTGCCTGTAGAGAGAGGTGGTCTGGATCATTTCTGGAAGTTTCTTTTGGACATTGTACAGACAGCTCCATGTTAGATAATCTAACAAATATTTAATCCTTAAATAGTTTTCCCCACTCCCAGCATGAATCAAACTGGTAGTAAGCATGAAGTGGGATAGTCCATTTAATATTTAATAAAAAAATGTTTAACAAAGTTAAACATGCTAAAAAATTGTTATATAATTTATCCCAATAAACTATCGATTATTCATTATTAAGTCACAGTGTAAGTATAGAGATTAAAAGCTGGGTTATGGAATCAGATTTAAGTTCAAATACTGGCTTTGCCATTTACTAGTTATACAACTTTCAGCAAGTTGCTTAAACACCATGACCGTCAGTTTAATCATCTGTAGAATGGGAATAATAATAATTCCAACTTCATGTGGTATTGTAAAGACTAATTAGAAAAATCTGGTACTACCAAAGGTTGGCAAGGATGGTAAAACAATAAAAACTCTTAGATACTCTGGTCGGAGAGAAAATTGGTACAACTACTTTGGAAAACAATTTGGCACTACTGACTCCTTGGAAACTCTATGGGGCAGTTCTACTCTGTCCTATAGGGTCGCTATGAGTCGGGATCGACTCCGTGGCACTGGGTTTTTGTGGTTATGAGTAAACCTGAATGCTCACATATCCTAAAACCCAGAAATTCCACTACTGTAACCAAACGAGGGTTCTTGTCCTCTTGTATCAGCTGATTGAAATAAGACAGAGGCCACACTGCCAGTTGCAAGGGAAACAGAAAGTGGAAATTTATTGTTTGTGCAAACAAGGAGCAACATGGGGCCTAGCGGCCAAAAGACCACGTTCTCGCTGTCTGAGGGGGTTGGGGAGCTTTTTATTTCCAGTGGCATCCGGCGGTTGGGTTTGGTGCCTGGAACTCTCTGCCCTAGCCCTCCCATGTCCACAATTAGAGGTCCAGATGTTGAATCATGTTGGTGATGTTCAGGTCCAAGGACAGACTGAGGACACAGCTCTTCAGGTCCTGCACATGTTCCAAAATCCTGGTTCGTGAATGCGTGGGATTCTGGCACCAAATTCAAACTGTGGTTACGGCCACAGTGTGCTTGGGCCAAACTGCAGTTAGAAGCCATGGCTTGCTGGGCTGTGAGTGGGGGAGGAACCGTGGCAGAGTGGGGAAGTCTCAGAGTAGGCTTCATTACTAGGTATACACCCTTTAAAATGTGGGCACATGTGTACTAGGATACATGTTCAATTGAAAAGCAAAAATGTTACGTTGAGGACTAAGGTGTGCCTAACCCAAGCCATGATATTTTCAATCACTTCATATGCATGCAAAAGCTGGACAAGGAATAAGGAAGACTGGAGAAGAATTGATGCTTTTAAATTATGGTGTTGGTGAAGAATATCAAATATACCATGGACTGCCAGAAGAATGAACAAGTCCGTCTTGGAGGAAGTTTAGCCAGTATGCTCCTTGGAAGCAAGGATGGCGAGGCTTTGTTTCACATACCCTGGGTATGCTTTTAGGAGGGACCAGCCCCTAGAGAAGGACATTATGGTTCGTAAGGTAGAAGGTCAGCAAAAAAGAGGAAGACCCTCGACAAAATGAATTGACATGGTGACCACAACAATGGGCTCAAACATAGCAAAAATTGTGAGAATTGCACAGGACCAGTGTTTTGTTCTGTTGTAGACAGGGTTGCTATGAGTCGAAACCAAATCAATGGCACCTAACAACAACAACATACAATAAGTTCACCTATAAAAATGAACGTATTACAGCTACCATACAACATGGATGAATCTCATAAATAAAACATTGAGTATAAAAAAAAGCAAGACACAAAAGAATATACATAGTATGAGTGCATTTATATAAAATTCAAAAACAGGCAAAACTGTATTGGTTAAGGATGTATACATTGGTATTAAAGCCACGATAAAAAGCCAGAAGTTATTATTACAAAAGACAGGATAGTTATCTTTGGGAAAGAGAAGGGATTATGATCAGGGCTTCTGAAGTGATGGCAAAGTTCTATTTTTTCTTTTTTTATCTGAGTGGTGGTTAATGACGTTGTGTTTCACCACATTATTCGTTAAAATGCATACATATTCTTCACTCATTCTTCTGAATATGTGTTTTATTTTAAAATTTAGACATGAAAAAAGACTTAATTAGGTTATATATGTCAAGGGCTTAACATAATACCTAGGACATACTAGGTATGTAAATGGTAGCTGTTCTACCCACTATTCAGAAATTACTTGTACCATTCTCTCCCTCTATGGAATCATGGTAGATATGTGTATATGTGTTTAATATATCTAATAAACATTTATTGACTGCTTGCTATGTGCTACACATTGTACTAGAGAGAGGGATGAACCAGTGTCCCCCTCAAAGGTGCTTACTGCAGTGATCTGAATGCACCAAGACAGCTGTGCTTCTCCTAAGACACTTGGAGTCACCCAAACCATCATCTGTTCTTTCCACATACTTGGGCTAAATGTCAACTCCTCAGTAATGATGGAATCACAAACAGTGGTTAGTGTCCAGAAGGAAACTCCTACCCAACCCCCTATCCAGACCAGCCAAATGGCTGTACCAGATCCTAGGTACCTACTGACCCTGCTACATACACAACCCAATGCAACACACACCACGCCTGCCATACCCCTCAACCATGGCAGAGGAAAAAAGCTTTGATGAAAAACTTCCTCAATGTCTGTACTAACCCCCTACTCAACCCTCCTACCCCAACCCCACCATCCCAGCTTAAGGGTACGAAATACATTACAACCCTGGGCCTTCGTTTACGTGTAACAAACAGAGGTCAATTTACTTCTAAATCACTTTTTTTATAGCTCTATTGAACTATTTGCCACATTATTTATACGTTAATGGGCCAGGCCCCTCTGGGAAGCTCCTCATCTAATAAATAACGTGCCAAATCATTAAGCAAGGTGATAAAATCAAAGCCATTTAAAAATACATCAACCTGCATTCCCTTCCAGTGAAATAAGCTCCAGGGGACCAGCAAGGGAAAGACAAAGAAAAAAAAAAAAAAAAACCACTCTTCTATTACTGAGTTTGGTCAGGTGTAGGTTTTTTCTCTAGGCTTGAGATAAAAATCAGGTCTGGGAGATCTAGATAACCTGGCTGCTTACCCACATTCCCAGCAGGTACAGAGAGAGGAAATGGCTAGGAATTATAATAGGGATGACTGAGAGTAAGCTTCAGGCAAGAGGAAGCATGGCATCAGATTCTACCTTCAATCTGCCATTAAGGGGTATTTGGAGCAGGAGCCCTGTTGGAACAGTGGTTAAGAGCTACAGCTGCTAACCAAAAGTTAAGCAGTTGGAATCCACCAGCTGCTCCTTGGAAACTCTATAGGGGCAGAGTCGGAATCAACTTGATGGGTATGGTGTACGGTAGGAATGGAGCAGGCAGAGCTCGACTGGGCAAGAAAGTCGTGTCCTTTGGCTGGGAGTTTGAAGATTAAAAATAAAATCCACGGAAGACCTCCACTTCCTACCTGCATTCCATCACTACAACTCTCTCATGAATCTTAGCACTTATAAATAATCCGGGTCACGGAGAAGAACACCAATATTAATGATTACTCTGGTTCCCCCATCCCCCACCCTTCACCCCAAAGGTCTTGCTGTCCACTTCTATGCCATCGACCCATTCAGAAAACCTATGCAAAGCCAGCATAGCAGTTGAGAGCATGTGCTGGAACACTACCTCCCTTGGAATAAAACCCTCCAAGTGATCCAGAGAAAAAAGTCACAGGGCGGTCCATCAGTCTGTCCCTTTTGTGAGGCCCCTGAGGGTAGATCCCTCTCTTGGGTACTTAAAAGGAATGATCCGGATAGATCATCCCCTGGTTGATGGGAAAGGCAAGACCCACTCCCCAGGACTCTGACCCAGACTGGAAAACTGAACAGCAATACAAATGAAGGAAATACAAATTGAGTAAGTAGAGGCAGCATACAGAGTAAAGAAATTATCCACTGTATATAATTAAAAAATAAAAAAAAAAACGTTGCTGTCGAGTCAATTCCGACTAATAGTGACCCTACAGGACAGAGTAGAACTGCCCCACAGGGTTTCCAAGGAGCAGCTGGTGGATTCAAACTGCCAACTTTTTGGTTAGCAGCTGAACTCTTAACCACTGCACCACCAGTGTTCCATCCATTATACCAAAAAAAAAAAGAAAACTAAACCAAACCCCCTGCCGACGAGTCGATTACGACTCATAGTGACCCTACAGAACAGAGTAGAACTACCCAACAGAGTTTCCAAGGAGCACCTGGTGGATTCGAACTGCCGACCTCTTGGTTAGCAGCTGTAGCACTTAACCACTACCCCAACAGGGTTTCCATCTGTTGTACAGAGAGATTTAAATAAATATTTGTCAAGTCCTAAGCAAACAAACAAAACGTTGTTTAATTCAATCCTTATAAATGCCTTTGAAGGTATTTCAGAGAAGTTAGATCAAACACATGTAAGTAGAAAGCCAGGGTTTGAATCAAGGTCTGTTTGTCTACAAAAGGCTATATTTAATTCTTGTCATTAAATCATTATGCCAAGGAGCAGAGATGAGTTGCAAAGGAAGAGACACATATGAATAAACTAAGACAGCAGGGGAAGTAGAGTTGCCAAATAAAATACATAATGCGCATGCCCATATATTGCACAGGGCATATTTATTTAAATTATTCATAGTTTATCTGAAATTCAAATTTAACTGGTGTCCTGTATTCCAATTTTTCCACATCCTTGCCAATAATTCTTTTCTGGTTTTTGGATAATAACCATCCTAGGGGGTGTGCTAACCTAAAGGTCAGCAGTTCGAATCCACCAGGCACTCCTTGGAAACTCTACGAGGCAGTTCTACTCTGTCCTGTAGGGTCGCTATGAGTTGGAATCGACTTGACGGCAACAGATTTTTTTTTTTTAAATGGCTAATGATGTTGATTAAAAAAAAAAAACCACACCTGTTCGACTTGATGGCAATGGGTAATGGGAATGATGTTGAACATCTTTTCGTGTGCTTGTTGGCTATTTGTATCTCTTCTTTGGAGAAATGTCTGTTCAAGTCCTTTGCCCATTTTTTGATTGGGTTGTTTTTGTTGTTGAGTTGTGGGAGTTCTTCATATATTCTGGACATTAAACATTTATCAGATATATGATTTCTGAATATTTTCTCCCATTTTGTAGGTTGTCTTTTCACTTTCTTGATAATGTTCCTTGTGCACAAGTTTCATATTTTGATGATGCTCAATTTATCTATTTTTTCCTCATGCTCTTGGTGTCATATCTGAGAATCCATTGCCAAATATAAGGTTTACCCTGCGTTTTCTTATGAGACTTTTATGGTTTTAGCTCTTACAGTCAAGTAGTTGATCCATTTTGAGATAATTTTTGCATATGGTATGAGGTAGGGGTCCAATCTCATTCTTCTGATGTAGAAATCCAGTTGTCCCAGAGCCATTGTTGAAGAGACTGTTCTTTCCCCATTGAATGGATTTGGCATCTTTTGTCAAAAATCGTTTGGCCATAGATGTGGCCCTTTATTTCTGGACTCTCAATTTCACCCATTGGTCTATATGTCTATCCATATGTCTACATGTCTTATGCCAGTATCATGCTGTTTTGATTTCTGTCTTTGTAATATGTTTTGATATTAGAAAGTGTGAGTCCTACTTTGTTCTTCTTTTTCAAGATTGCTTTGGCTATTCAGGGCCCTTTGCAATTCCATATGAATTTACGGACCAGCTTTCCCATTTATGCAAAAAAAGCTGTTGGAATTTTGATAGGGATTGCATTGAATCTGCAGATTGGTTTGAGTAATATTGACATCTTAAAAATATTAAGTCTTCCAAGCCATGAACAAGGGAATCTTCCTGTTTATTTAGGTCTCCTTTAATTTCTTTCAGCAATGTTCTATCGTTTTCAGTTACAAGTCTTTTACCTCCTTGGTTAAGTATATACCTAAATATTTTATTCTTGTACATACTATTGTTAATGGAATTGTTTTCTTAAATTTCTTTTCATATTGTTCATTGCTGGTGTATAGGAACACACCTATTTTTGTGTGTTGATTTTGTACCCTGCAACTTATAACTTAGTTCTAGTAGCTTTCTTGGGGAATCTTGGTATTTTCTATATATAGAGATACATAATCTGCAAATAGAAACAGTTTTACTTCTTCCTTTCTGATTTGGGTGAGTTTTATTTCTTTTTCTTGCCTGACTGCACTGACTAGAACTTCTGGTACAATGTTGAATTGCAGTGGTGAAAGCGGGCACCCCTGTCTTTTCCTGATCTTAGGGGAAAAGCTTTTAGCTTTTCACCATTGAATGTGATATTAACCGTGGGATTTTCGTAAATGCCCTTTATTTATCATGGTTGAAGACTGACCTGTATTTGTTATTTGCTAAATCTGGCAACGCTTAAAGCAAGCAACTAGTTCACAGTTGTATAACTAGTAAATGGCAGAGCCAGGATTAAAATTTAAGTCTGACTCCATAACCCCAGCTTTTAAATCTTAAAGTAAGTCAAATGGCCTAGACGAATGAAGGGTCAGAAGTGAAGGAAAACAAGGTTTGTGGGGAGGATGGGAAATAGAGTTGCCTAGCTGGTGTAGATAGTTCCGTAGTGGGAAGTCAAGAAGTAGGGAGATGAGGTTGGTCATAATCAGCTGGTAGAAAGGTCTTAAAGAATATAAAATTTAGACTTGTCAATAATCTACTGCTGTCAAGTCTGACTCATAGTGACCCTGTAGGACAGAGTAGAACTGTCCCATAAGATTTCCAAGGCTGTAACCTTTACAAAAGCAGACTGACACATCTTTCTCCCACAGAGAAGCTGGTGGGTTCAAACCGCAGACCTTTTGGTTAGCAATGGAGCACTTTAACCACTGCGCCACCAGGGCTCCTTAGACTTGATGATAGAGAATAGGAAATCTTTGGTTCTGAGCTGTAAACCTAGAGGAGAGGATAAAAATAGTTCATAGGATCACAGAATTTTAGAACTAGAAGATAGTTTTGTTTATAACACAATACCTTTTATGTTATATTGTTGTTGTTGTTACTTGCTATCGAGTCAAGTCCTTTAAAATTTTCAAAGCACTTTTACACACAATATTTAATTTGATCCTCAGACACCTTTGCAAAACATATGTTATCTGCTTCTGTTGACTCTGCTCCCCCAGCCTACTAACTGGTCTCCATCTTTCCTTTTACTACCAACTTCCTGAAAGGCACTATTCTGCCCCCAAATCTACCACTCTCCTGAGACTGTTCATTCCTCATCCAGCTTTACCTCTCTTTGTCATTTAACATTGCTGATAACCTACTATGTGACACTATTCATCTCTTGTTCTCCTAAATCTTGGATCACTCTTTCTTGGTCTCCTTCACTCTTCTTTTGTTCTTCCATCCTTCCCTTAAAGTAGATGTTTTCAAGTTTCCATCCTTGGTCTTCTCCTTGGATTATTTCATCTATTCTATTTTCAATCCCTGCTTGTGTGCTGATGACTTCCAAATCTACATCTTCTACTAGTTTTCTGGATCCTAAATTAAAATTTTAAATTACTTCCTAGACATTTCCCCCTATTATTCTACTCCAAGGAGTCCCTGGGTGGAGCAAATGGTTAAGCACTCAGCTACTGGCCTAAAGGTTTGTGGTTTGAACCCACCCAGAGGCACCTCAGAAGACAGGCCTGGCAATCTGCTTCCAAAAGGTCACAGCCTTAAAACCCAATAGAGCAGTTCTACTCTGCACACAGGGGGTCACCATGAGTTGGAACTGACTCCACTAACGGCAACAACAATTTTATTCCAATTCATCCTCCTACTACTGCCAGACCTATCCATTTTATTCAACTGATGAACAGCTCCCCATTATTTACAGGGTAAATTCCAAATCCCTTAGCCATTCACAGCCATGTTTGTCCATAGTCATACAGTTAATGGCAAATTTGGACAAAACAGGGATTGGCAAACTTTTTCTGCAAAGGGCCAGACAGTACATATTTTAGGCTTTGCAAACCATCTATGGTTTTTGCTGCATATTCTTCTTTGTCTTTTTTTTCTTTTTTTATACAATCCTTTAAAAATGGAGGGTTGTACAAAGAACAGCCCTTGGGCTATAGTTTGCCAAGCTCTGGTCCTTTGCCAGGTCTCCCGATTCTCAGTCTTGTTCTTTTTCCCCTGCTTGAAGAAGATAAAAACTTACATTTACAGTACTTACAGTTTAAAAAATCCTTTCATATACATTATTTTACTTGCTCTTTCTTCTTTGAACTCCCATAGGACTTTATCTATAGCTCTCTCAGGGTACATATTCCAGTAGTTAGTTGTGTTCATAACTTATTATTCTACTAGACTATTCTTAATGACAATGATCATATCTCATTCCTTTTTATATATTCTATGGCATCTAGCCCAGTGTGTCATTCATAATAGGTGCTTATAAATGTTTGTTGAATGAATTAATAACTCGATTGTTTTTATTTAAAGGAGAAGTAACGAAGAGTGTGAAGGCTGAAGCCTCAGTCAGGTGACTGGTGCTGGCTATGCAGCTAATGGCCCTGTTCTGGACTGAGAGATAGGAAGGCCATGGGGTAGAAAAAATGGAAAGGATGAGAGAAGTCCCACTAAGCTCTGTGCTTCCTCTACTGGAAGTTTCATCTCCCCAAGAGTTGTACTGCCTAAAGTAAAAGAAAACCCAAGATGCCTGGGAGCTATAATTGCTCCCTGGAGTCTTAACTGTTTCACTCAAGCACCAAAGGTCTCCGGGACTGACTGGAATGAAATCAGAGAATTTTAAAGTTAGAGAGGGACCTTAGAGGGTCAGCTTCCCACTAAAATATCTATAATCAACTCTCAGTTATCTGGGCTAATGCGAGAGAGCCATGCCATAGCTCTGGCCAAGTCAGCAGAACAATTAATCTCTTTTGGGTTATATAGTGCATTTTTTATCTTCAAAAAGATGTGCCCGTGCCTTCAGAATTGTCTTAGGAATTATGCCTCTTAAAACAAAACAAAAAATGTCTCTTAAGTACACTGTAAAACCAAAACTAAACCCACTGCCGTGGAGTTGATTCCAACTCCTGGCAACCCCATGTGTTACAAAGCAGAACTTCTCCATAGGGTTTTCTTTATGGAGCATATCTCCAGGCCTTTCTTCTGCAGTGCTACTGAGTGGCTTCAAACCACCAACCTTTAGGTTAGTAGTGAAGCGCAAACTGTGCCTCCCAGGGACCTAAGTACACCTTACTGTGAGATAAATAAAACAGCCTTGACTGGGAAAAGAGATTGGATGAGAGTTGACTACACTATTCCTGCAGCTAATCCAAGCTCTGGGGGTTAGGATAAGATCATTGCATTTTAATATCAGGGCCTCAATAAATACTTGTTAATAAATTTATTAATCTACTCTTTTCATGAAGCTTTGTTCTCCTATACCTTCCTATTTTCTTTTATTAGCTTGTGCCATTGGAAGGGGCTGACAAAGAATTCCAGACATCTAAGCCTGGGGACTTCCAAAAGCATACTTAATCAATAGACTAAGCAGGGTCCTGAAGTTGGGACACTTTCACTCTGAGTAACTCACTAACCAGTTGCCGTTGAGTTGATTCATTCTGAATACCTAGGTCTAATTCAGATACCAGGAGTATCTAGGTAATACAAATGGTTAAGTGCTTGGAATCAACTTAAAGAGAACTGGTTTTTTTAACTCAACTACTAACTGCAATGGAATGTGGTGGAGGTGCCTCCACTGGTGGCTATCAACCAGTAGACATGATCAGAGCCAACGGAAAGCAGGGTGTACACTCAATAAGTCTATAGCCACCTCCCTTCTCTTAGGCTCAATTTCTTGCATTATGCTCACAAATATGTGTCAATACAATTGGCCAATTGCAATTCCCCTCTCCCAGGAAGAAGCTGACTCCTGTGGTTAATAGAACTGTTTCAAACCCTATCTACTCTGAAAATAACTCTGACAGCTCACGACAAAGTGAGTCAGAAAATGATTGCTATGGAGAGGTAGTAAACATGGTATAGAGCCTTACTGTTGTCCCTGGGTGGTGCAAACGGTCAAAGAGCTTGGTTGCTAACTGAAAGGTTGGAGGTTTGAGTCCTCCCAGGGGTGCATCAGAAGAAAGGCCTGGAGATCTACTTCCCAAAAAAGCAGCCACTGAAAACCCTATGAAGCACAGTTCTACTCTGAAACACACAGGGTCATCATGAGCCGGGATGGCAACTGGTTTAGTGTTTTACTACTCAAAGTGTAATCCATGGACCAACAACATCAGCATCACTTGGGGGCTTATTAAAAATGAAGAATTTTGGACCCCACCCCAGGCTTACTGAATCAAAATAAACATCTTAATAAGATCCTCTAGTGATTTGTGTGCTTGTTAAGGTTTGATAAGCACTGGTGTAGAGGATAAGACTTTGCTATTTAACAATTGTATGATGTTGGGCAAGTTATTTAACTTCTTCATAGCTCAGTTTCCTCATCTGTAAGTAGAGTAGATAATACCCCTCATACAGTTGTTTTGAGACTTCATTTAACACATGTAAAGCTCTTTGAACAGTGTCTGGCATCTGGTAAGCACGTGATAAATGTTAGCCATTATTACTATTATCTCTGATGCACTCGTCAATCCCACTAAGGTGAACTAGGAGTACTCAGGTGACAGGAGAGGAGAAAGAAGGGGAATATATGTCTGTCTGTGTGTGCTGGGACGGAGAGACAGGCGCGAATAACAGAAGAAATAAATCATTTGATAATAAAAAAAATCAATTGTAGGAGCATTAGGTCAAGCATGTGGTACCCAGAGCTCCAGGACAAGTGGCTGGTCATTCATATGATGGATTTATTAACATATAATATCGCCAGGCTCTCTGTTGGTATTGGAGAAAATAGTGGTGAATAAGAAAGACAAAGCTCCAACCAAAAAGTTCAAAGAAAGTCTGCAGTGTCTACTAACACTAAGGGAAGTGACGGCCTAACAAACAATGCTGTATTACTGTGCTCCATTTAAAAAGACAACCAAATTATGAGGCCTTGGAAATCTGGTTTGGCTCTCTTCATAAATCGTATTAACCTAATAATTGCCTCAATTCTTCTTCCTTCCGCGTGTCACAGATAACCAACTAATGTTGGCTGTATGAGAAGTTGAGCTGAATACCACAAAGTAAGAACCAGCCATCTTAGGGACTGAACCCTCAGCTTCACTTTGGGGTGGGAAGATAGTCAGTTGTCAACACGGTCCCTGTTTTCTGGAATTGTCTTTCTAAAACACATATCTGATCTTGCAACTTCCCGGTTTAAAAGCCTCTAACAGCACATGGGAAACCCTGGTGACTTGGTGGTGAAGTGCTATGACTGCTAACCAAAAGGTCGGCAGTTCGAATCCACCAGGAGCTCCTTGGAAACTCTATGGGGCAGTTCCACTCTGTCCTATAGGGTCGCTATGAGTCAGAATCAACTTGATGGCAGCGAGTTTGGTTTGGTTTTAATGGAACATATGGCCATTCACACTCTGTTCCCAAACTATTATGTAGTGTCATTACAAATTTTTATCCTTCCTTAGCATACACCCTACACTCTAATTACAAAGAGCGGTTAAGAGCTAGGGTTCTATTCAGAACTGGGTTTCAAATTCAAACTCTGTTTCTTACTGCATATGGGAATGTGGGCAAATTACTCAACCTATGGCCCAGTTTTTGCATCTGTTAAATAGGAATAATAATAATGGAACAATGCTATGAAATAGATACTATTATTATCTGCATTTCATAGATGAAGAACCTGAGGTTGAGAAAATTCTCTAAGGTCATACAGCTAGTAAGTGATAGAGCCAGATTTGAGCTCAGGCAGTAAGCTCTTATCCACTAAACTACATGTATTGAGCACTCACTATGGGCTAAATATTTAACATATGTGAAATGGGGTTAATAATAGTACCTATCGCATAGTATTCTTGTCGAGATTAAGTTAATCAATACGTGGAAAGTGCTTAGAACTGTGCCTTATATGAAGTAATAGCACTTATTTTTATTATTACTTCATTATTATTATTAGCAACAAACAGGGTTTATCATGCCTCCATACCTCTGATAATATAGTTCCCTCTTCCTGGAATAACTGACTTCCCCCCCTGTGCTGCAAATTCCTTGTCATCCTCTAAAAGACTCAGCTTTTCAGGCTTCCATACACAGAATAAATCACCTCCACTATGCATGGTCTTGTAGCACTTAAATACATTTCTCTAATTTGGGTTGGGTTATCACACTTATCCTAGTGCACTGGAGGTAGTGATTGCAGGCCAGCCTCCACCAGTAGACTGTGAGCTTCTCAGTGGTGAAGATCCTGTGTTACTTACTTTATATCACTAGGGCCTACTCCAATGTATTTCCATAAAGAAAAAAAGTGTTTTTTTTTTTTTTCTTTATGGAGGTACTAAATGAATGTTTGTTGAATGAATAAATGAAGGTATGACTGAATGATTAAATAGTTTCAGGAAAAAGCTTAAAATCACAAGTTCCCAGAGAAGCAAGTCAGGGGAATGAGACAATCTGGATATCTTCTACCCACATGGCACACTCCCTGGGCAGCAAAGCCATTCACTTCCCCATCATCTTCAGGCCTGGATTGCACCTCCCCACCAAGAACACTCCCCAGTCCCCCCTCCTGCTATAGACACACCACTTGCCTCTGGCAGTGACAGAAATAAAGAGGATTACATCATTTGTTACAACAAAATGGTTATTATAGTAATAAGTATAATTAGCATTAGACAATTACAATAATAACATATTTCCTTGCTGCAGAGGTACTTTTTTTAAAAAACAGGTTTATTTACTGTCCCCCTGACTCTCCCCCAAGAAAAAAACAACTCTTTACAGAAAGCAGAGGCCTCTTTCATTCCGCTGAGATGCTATGTTAATGAAGGGACATTGTCGTCAAATCTTATAAAATGGGAGCAGGTTCCCGTGGAGCAAAATCTCTCTTGCTCTCCCTCTGGTTTCTCTGGGGAAAAGAAAACCCTGGGCCTCTCTTTCGAGGGGTTGGGAAAACTGGTTGAGGAATAGAAAAAATGAGGCCGGGGGGGGAAAAAAAGTTTTCTCAAACAGCTAGAACTTAATATCAGTGGTTGACTCTCCCATTCTTTTTTCCTGGATTGGACAAACCAGGAAGGGAAAATGGGCAATTTAATCATACTAGTGAATGAGTGTTTTTCTAAGCTCCGTGGGAGCAAGAAAAGCGCAGAGTGAGATCAACAAAGGCCTAGGAGGAGATCTAAAATAGATAATGAACAGGGATAATAAAATGGGTAATGAAATGGACATATGCACATTAGGTGCACACACACGTTTCTACTGTGCCTAGTTAGTTACCGTCTGCTTTTTCCAAAAAGGATATGAGGGAATTTACAATACTATGTAATGCAAGATTTAAAGATTAGATAGGTGAGAAAATCAGGATACACACATATATTTCATTAGCTTGTTGACATGTATGTAAGTACATGTGCATTTTCCATACATGCATAAATTAGACACACCCCAGATGCATACACAGATGTGTACCTTGTACATAGTAGGCTCTCAATAAATACTTACTGGATTAAAATGAAACAAACCCAGCCCTAAAGACAAAGAAATATAAAAATAAGTAACTCTGATACATACAGACACATAAACACATATAAACATTCATACATAAAATGTGAATATATACCTCATACATACAAAACAGACCACTACCCATATGTAGTGTACACACACATTCTATACACATACATACACATTTTACACACCCTGTTACAATAGACACAATCACGGAGAGACATACAGGCACTTTGCAACCCATATACATGCATATAAAACATGGCCACATTTCTATACATATGTGCAAGTGCACGCTCACTCACATAAACACACATTCATACACATAGACAGGTGCATAGGCTCACAACATGCACACACACGTGCACACACACAGGATATAAATCAAACCGGAACAGCTGTAAAGATAAGCGTCTCTGCTCATTGCTCTTATTCTCTCAAAGTGACAGTGCCCAGAGGCGTGAACTTAATCTAGGCGTCTAACCCAACACACCCAATGCAAAAGATTCAGGCCACCCACTAGGGAATTGGTGGTCTCCAAGGCCCTCCACACATGTGCATGTCTTGTCCAAGCACCCTGGATTTCAACCTCACCACAGATCAATGGGAAGGAAGTGTGCGTTGACCTACTTTTCCAGGTTCACCAGATAAAACTTCTCTTTACCCTCATTGACTCTCAGGATGTGGTCCATCCCATCACACTTGCCTGAAGAAATTCCTTCCATTCTATTTGGTACTTGCAATTCTTTCTCGTCTGAGCTTTCAGCCAAATAGGTCACCCATAAGCCAGGGATACCCCACTCTCCTTGCCTACCCCTAAGAGCAGGGAATGTTCTCCTTCCTCTCTTGATATCAGTGCTCCTCTCTTCCAACAAGCAGTCTGAGATCTTTGCCTTAAAGCATTCAGTAGCATATGGAACAACCATGTTTTCTTTCCACAAATATCTTTACTTTTCCATAATGTTTAAGATGCATTTACTCCAGCTCTCTTTTGTCACATATTGCTTTAATGTTTGATTCTATTATTTTATCTCTTATGGATGTATCAATGTACCTACCTATCTTAGATTTTAAGTTTCTAGTTCTTAAGAGATTGGGCCTACCCATGGGCATGTTTGTATAGAACCAGTGCTGGTTCCGTGTCATCATTCTATCCCACTCTACCTTTGTTTTTGTTTTGGTTTAATTTTTTTATTGTACATTAGATGAGGGTTTACAGAACAAACTAGTTTCTCATTAAAGTTAGTACACATATTGTTTTATGACATTGGTTAACAACCCCATGACATGTCAACACTCTCCCTCCTCAACCTTGGGTTCTCTATTACCAGCTTTCTTGTTCCCTCCTACCTTCTAGTCCTTGTCCCAGGGCTGGTATGCCCCTTTAGTCTCGTTTTGTTTTATGGGCCTGTCCAACCTTTGGCTGAAGGGCGAACCTCCGGAGTGACTTCATTACTGAGCCAAAAGTGTGTCCAGGGGTCATACTCTCTGTCAGGCCAGCAAGTCTTGTCTTTCTTTTTGAGTTAGAATTTTGTTCTACATTTTTCTCCAGCTCTGTCCAGGACCCTCTTTTGTAATCCATGTCAGAGCAGTCAATGGTGGTAGCTGGGCAACATCTAGTTGTACTGGATTCAGACTGGTGGAGGCTATGGTAGGTGTGGTCTATTAGTCCTTTGGACTAATTTTTCCTTTGTATCTTTAGTTTTCTTCATTCTTCCTTGCTCCTGAAGGGGTGAGACCAGTGGAGTATTCTAGATGTCTGCTCACAGGCTTTTAAGACCCCAGACGCTATTCACCAAAGTAGAATTTAGAACATTTTCTTTATAAACTATGTCACGCCAATTGAGCTAGATGTTCCCAGAGACCATGATCCCCACAGCATTTAGCCCAGCGATTTGGTCCCTCGGGGAGTTTGGATGTGTCCATGGAGCTTCCATGACCTTGCTTTGTACAAGTTATATCCCATCCTATCTTTGAATGCACCCTATCTTGGATGTTTCAAGAAGATTCACAGAGTAAAAGAGATGTAATACCCATCTTTGAAGTTCTCAGACTGACAGGAAAAACAAATATCAAGAAAGAAGCAGATAAAAACTATAAAAGACTGCTGAAAGAGATTAAAGAAGACTTAAAAAATAAATGGAAAGATGTTTCGTGTTCATGGATTAGAAGACTTAATATTGTTAAGATGTCAGTACTACCTAAAGCGATCTATAGATTCAATGCAATCCAGATAAAAATTCTAACAGTCTTCTTTACAGAAATATGAAAACCAATCCTCAACTTTATATGGAATGACAAGAGGCCCCAAATAGCTAAAACAAGGTTGAAAGAAAAGAACAAAGTAGGAGGGCTCACACCTACTGATTTTAAAACCTACTGTACAGCTACAGTAATCAAACCAGCCTGGTACTTGTATAACAATAGACACATAGACCAATGAAATAGAATTGAGAGTCCAGAAATAAACCCACACATCTATGGTCAATTGGTTTTTGACAAGGGTACTAAGTCCATCTGATGGGGAAAGTAGAGTCTCTTCAATAAATGGTGCTGGGAAAACTGAATTTCCACATGCAGAAAAATGAAACAGGATCCACGCCTCACACCATACACAAAAACAAATTTAAAATGGATTATGGACCTAAGTGTGCAAACAAAACCAATAAAATTCTTAGAAGAACAAGCAGGGGCAACGCTGTCAGGCCTAGCTTTCAATAATGGATTACCTAATATAACAAATAGCAAAAACACAAATAGCAAAAGACAAAATAAATAAGTATGACTTCATAAAAATTAAAAACTTTTGTTCATCAAAAGACTTTACCAAAAAAGTGAAAAGACGAGATACCAACTAGGAGAATATCTTGAGAAACCATATATCTACTGTATTTTTATACAAATAATGCATGTCTCCATTTGTTTGCCAACTGCAACTTCGCCATATAAGGTATTTTCGTAAGCGCCACTATACCAATTTTTCCTTTAGCATATTGCTGTCAGAAAAAAAAATTCACATAGCTCTCTTACAAAAATATCTCACAAGAGGAGGGAGCAGATGACAAATGCAGAAGGCACGTATTATTTGCATAAAAATGTGGTAATAAACCAAAACATATAGAAAACTTCAACAACGTAACAACAAAAAGACAAATAACCCAATCACAAAATGGGTAAAGGACTTGAATAGACATTTCACTAAAGAGGACATTCAAATGGCCACCAAACACATAAAAAGATGTTCATCGCCATTAGCCATCAGAGAGATGCAAATCAAAACCACAATGAGATACTACTTCACTCCCACTAGGATGGCTAAGGAGCCCTGGTGGCGCAGTGGTTAAGCATTGGTCCACTAACCAAAAGGTCAGCAGTTTGAATCCACAGGCCACTCCTTGGAAACCCTATGGGGCAGTTCTACCTTGTCCTATAGGGTCACTATGAGTCAGAATCTACGCAACGGCAATGGGCAGTGGAAAGATGGCTAAGACAAAAAAAAAAAAAAAAACAGAAAATAACAAATATTGGCAAGGATTTTGGGAAATTGGAAAACTTACCCATTGCTGGTGGGAATGCAAAATGGTACAGCCATTGTGGAAAACAGTGTGACACTTCCTCAAAAAACTAAAAACAGAACTACCATATGACCCAGCAATTCCACACTTAGGTATATACTCAAAAGACTTGAAAGCAGAGATTCAAAAAGAAACTTGTAAACCAATGTCCACTGCAGCACTGTCCACAATGGCCAAAAGGTGGAAACAACTTAAATGGCCATCAACAGATGAATGGATAATGTGGCACATAGATACAATGGAATACTACTCAGCCAGTAGGAGAAATGAAGTCTTGATACAAGCTACTACAGTATGGATGGAACTTGAAGACAGTATGCTGAGCAAAATAAGCCAGCCAGTTATAAAAGGACAAATTTTATATGACCTCACTTATATAAAAAGACTAGAAAAGGAAAATGCAGAGACTAAAGTTTATTAGTGGTTACTAGGGGCGAGCGGGAGGAAGAAAAGAGGGTTAATGACGACGGAAAAATCTAATCAATTAAGGGTAGGGTTGCACAGCCGATCACTGTAATTGCTGTCAATATGTTGTACACATGACAAAAAAAAAAAAAGAATAGCTCTAAGGCTGCTTATGTACAACCAAACACTTCACAGGGTTTGGTTCCTTGGTTTGGAGGTTTAGGGTCATGCTTTCATGGAACATCTTTTAATTGGCCTAATAACGTGTTTACTGCTTCTGTTCTACCTCCTAGTTCATTGCGTAGTACCTGGGTTCTTAAAAGCTTGCAAGCAGCCATTCAGGGTACAACAGTTGGTCTCTGTTCACCTGGAGCAATAGGGGAAGAAGGAGAATCAGGAATAGGAGGAGGATATGGAATGTGTGGCTAATTGTCTCCATGAACAACTGCCTCCTTTGCCATGAGACTAAAAGAACTAGATGGTGCCCAGCTGCCATTACTGAACATTTTGATCAAAGATTCTATAGAAGAATCCTGAATATGCAGAACAGAATTTCAAATTCTCATGGACTCTAGACTTTCTGGAGCTATTGCCCTGAGATAACCTTTAAACCTTAAACCAAAAATGTCCCCTGTAGTCATCTTAAAATCCAACAATAGTTTAGCTTAACTAGTAAAAAAGATCTGCCTTGAGCATTATGCTCTTTTAAGAACTGTCTTATATGGGATCAAAGTGACAATAGCTACTCCAAAGATCAGATAAAAACCTTGGGGGGCAGTGAATTTATATTAATGAGAGAGGAACAACTCAGAAAATGAGGGTGAAAATGGTTGCACAACTCAAAGAACACAATCGATGTCACTAAATTGTACATGTACAAACAATTGAATTGGTGTGTGTTTTGCTGTGTATATTCTCAACAACAACAAAATAAATAAGATTTAAGAAGAAAAAGAAACAGAATAATATGGATAAAATCCTATAATGTCAGAGGTAGAAGAGGATTTAAAGAAAATTTAATTCACCTTTCTTATTTCCCATGTAAAGGAACTGGGGTCCAGAGAAGTGAAGTAACTTGTTCAGTGTCATCTAGAAAAATGACTAGCAGAAATGGATACAATTTCAGCTTCCTATTTCTTAGTCTAACATTTCTCCCACTACATCAGCATTTCCCAAACTGAATTTCATGGAACACTAATGCCCCAAAAACTGTTAACAGGTTTTTCTTTAAAGGAGGGTTCTGTGGTCTAATAATTTAGAAAATATTACATATCACAGTTCCTTCTTAGAAATTCAAAATAAATGTTAACATATTAAAGGTTCTGAGAAGTCCTGCAGTTTAAAAGATTTTAATTTTGTCTACTCCAGTGTTTGCTAGACTTACCTGATCTTATAGCACTTTTTCAAGAAAGCCTTGTTAACATCATGTGGGACATGATTGTTCTGAGGATTACACAATTTAGGAAACATGGCACTCCTCTAAACACAATAATGGAGAGGATCTGACTTGGGTTCCTTCTAAACAAAATAATAGGAGGGAATGAGCTGAGCACATATGAGATGATAAGTCCGCCACCTTTTCTATGGAGAAGAATATGAAACAGGGTTTGATGAGAAGTAAGGTGAGGTATCTCAGAGGTAAAAATGATCTATGCAAAGGCTCAATGATAGGAGACATCTGAGGTTCAGAAACCAAGTTCTTCCAATGGTAGGAAGGGAGAGAAAAGATGGAAGTATTAGCAATCTCCATAGCAAGAGTCTGAAAGCCCCAACCATGAGAGAGGAGAACCTCACAGTTAGTAGGCATTCAATAAATATGTGCTGAATTAATGAATCAAAGAAGCAAGCTGATGTGCCTCAGGCAACGGAGAGAGCCCAACCAAGTGAATGCAAAGTGAGTACTAGTATTCCGCACTTCCACTGAGGACTAATATTCTATGGGAAGGAGGTGTAGGAATACGCAAGAGCTGTGTCCTTTGCCTCTCTTATTTCCATAGGGTCTGAGGGATTTTTCCTGGCAAACATCAGCAAGGGAACTGAGTACAGTTGGTGGAGGGAATGAGTCAGGTTGAGTTGTTTGTTTGTTCTCCAGGGCAGGGACTCATAAGAGTCAGTAAACACACTAGAGCCTCTTTGACTAGAGCTTTGAGCAAGAGATCAGCTTGTTTGTTCCAGGAAACTTGAACTTGGGTCAAAGTGGCTCTTAAGGCCTCTCTTTCCTGAGGTAAAGACTTGCAGGCAGTAACTGAGGTCATCCACTGGGTAGCCAGGTGCTTCATATAATAATGCAATCACATAGGAAGGTCCCTTCAGCAAGCCGTTTTTTTTTTCCTTCATAGCATAAAGTGGACCCACCAACCTGCCACCTATTAGCTGCAGAATGGTTTATTTAGCACAGGCCACAAACAAATGGTTAACAGCACCAGGTTAAGGCTATGGAATATCAGAATCCCAGGACTAGAAATAACCTTAAGAAGTCATTTCAAATATCCCCTTGCCTGTAGGCATGATCATCATACCTGCCAGCCCCTAAATCACTCTTCTTTTCTTTCCGAAAATACAGAAATAATTTTTAACTTTCTAAGACTATTCAGTTCCAGCTGTAGCTCTAGTCAAGCAACAGTTTAAGATCCCCTTGTGTGTTCTAGGCCTTGACCTTAGGAAGCTCCTAATATAAGTAAACTGATAGGACATACATACCTATGAAGTGACTTTGGAATGCTCATTAAACAACAAAGCAGCAAGTACAAACCAAGAGCTGAGCTGAAAAGACGCAGAGCCAAGAAGCGTTTGGGAACAGAACGTGCTATTTAGGAATGGCTCCTTGGAAGAGGGCATATGAAGCTGGGTAGAAGAAGCAGAGGAAGAAAGAGGAAGAAGGGAGAGAAGTGAGGACATCTCAGACTGTGGAGGGAGAAGTTTCAGAGAACTTCCTAAGGGAAGTTTCAGAGGCCAGGTGGACAGGAAGCCACAAAGAAGCTTGGTTTGGCTAAAATAGACTGCAGGGAAGGACAGAAAAGAACTGAGGGGCAGGAAGTTGATAGGGGAGTCTTGTAAGTAAGGCCAGAGTTTGAGAGTGGCCTGTAGCAGCATGGTGTGGTATTAAAAGCCCTGAAATGCAAGTCAAGAGACAGAAAGTCTAGTCCTGAATCTGCCACTATCTCATGTACCATAGGTCTTAGTCTTTCACCCATAAAATAAAGGCATTGTATTAGAGAACCTCTAGGGTCTCCTGTAGTTCTAAAACTCTGAGATGCTAAGTTACAAGAGACAATGAGGACTACCATGGTGGTTTCTCTGCAAATCCATTTAATATTTTTCCCTTATACAAGACAATTCTAAGCTCCCTTTATCCCTGTGACTGAATTACAACTTGAGCATATTTACTACGTCAAAGATTAATCCTCTAAACCCGGCAAGCTTGCTGGTTGAGCACTAAGGAAATATCTCTATAAAAAGAATAGACTCTATAAATTATTGGTCACTTACCTACGGTTGTTACTAAATTATTTTAAAAGGATATATACTCTGTTCCTACACTCTCACTTCTGTCTCTCTCAGACTAATTGCTTCCTGAACTAGGAAGGGTGTCCAGACAGAGACCCAGGAAGGTTGATATATTCCAGATCCTTCAACTGCTGGGATTCCAGATGATAAATAAACTGCACAGTGGAATCTGAATCAACCTATTCATGGACTTGAAAGGAGTAAAAGGGTAAGTCATTGAAATTACTCTCTTTTTTCCCCTTCCACATTCTAAGCGGCATAACATTTCAACTGGCTTTGAAGTAGGGAGGGGCAGCTTTCTCATATTTCTACCTCAGTCCTTATCATATTGTATTTTGAATGTTAATCTTTCTGTCAATCACTCTAGACTGAAAGTTCCTTGATCGTAGGGATTTAATCTTATTTCTCTTTAAATAAGACCTAGCATAGTGACTAGCACATATTTGGTCCTTATAAATAATTGTTCAAGGCTTGAATGCATGGATGAAGAAATAATAATCTAATTAAGAAGGTTTTTCTAGTGTCTAGCCTTAGTCTTATGCTACCACAACCACTCACCCCTTTGTTGACTGGTCCAGTAAATGACACCCTCTTGCATCTGGGTTAGATGTCTTCCCCTTATCCCAGTATCCTATGCACACCTCTATCATAGCTCTGATCATGCTCTACTGTAAATGCTGGATTAATTTTCTATCTTCTTACCAAACTGAAAGACTGTAAAAGGCAGAGATCTTGTCTTATTCGTCTTTGCATCGCTTGTCCAGAATAATTATCTATCATAAATAAGGCAAATTACTGAATGAATTAATGAAGCACAGTAGCTCATCCTTTCTGTGTTATGACCAAAGAAAGAGTTCTTTAGGTGGATATCAATGGTCAATCTCTATGATATATACAAATCTATAACATTGTGTTAGCTTGGCCAAAGAAAAGGCTTGCTGAAGCAATCATCTGGATATTTTAATTCTCCAAACACGCTTCAGAAAAACAAAAGTTGTCTACACAGATCAAATTATATGGGTGCTTGTTTACCTCTGGCACCTTGAAGTATTATGAATTCAGGGTCTAAATTATACTATGAGGAGTATAGAATGGAACAAAAAATACTGCTGTCAGGAACTCTCACACTGAAGCACATCAGTGAGGATGAACATCAAAAAACTGAAGGCCTTTAATGGTATACTATAGGCCAAAGAAAAGCCTCAGACAAGGTAAGGCTTAGAGGTTGCTTGGCTTGGAAATGAGCAAAGATTGTTGATCATTCACATTTTCACAAGCTGTCTTCTGACTGGCCCAGGAGACCTTCTTAGGTGTAATGAGGAAAACACAGACTACTGGAAGGATGGGAAGCTATCTAGTCATTTGAGGGAAATCAAGGCCTGAAGTGCAATGTGAAAGAATGTTTAGCATTGCAGGGGAAGAAGAAATAGACCAAAAAAAAAAAAAAAAATCATTAATGGGGATGGGCCAAGGAGTATAGCAGCGAAAGAGAAAGAGAATCTCGGGGCTGATTTGTAGGGTATCATGAAATTCTCATAAAAACCAAATGTGTACTATAAAGGATCATTAGGAGAGATTGATGGAGGTATGAGATAATTAATCAACTGAAAAACCAAGATGATAAGACTCTTGATGGTCAGTCATGGAATCTATGCTCTAATGTTAGTCTACATCTCAAACTCACCCACCTCTACACAAAGGCCATTTTCTCTAAGATTGACTTCCTCTCTTTCAGCTCTACATTTGTCTCTTCTAGGAAGCCTTCCATAATTAACGACCTCCAAAATGCCCTTCCCCATACACCGGGCTATGCACTACCCATCCATTTCCTGACATTTTGTCACTTACTGTCTGTCTCTGGATATTGTAGTCTGTCTGACTCATCTCAGTGGAAGGACTCCCAGAACAGAAACCATCTTATCCTCCTCTTGTGAGTTTCCCTCCCAGAGGTTCATGACAGAAAAGCACAAACTGCCTGAGGAAGACAGCCATCAGATGGCTCCATTCCTCGCATCACAGCATCTTCAATGGGCTCTTCTCTCGCACTGGAGTTATGGAGCAGGAGTTATGGCTCTCCCTGTAAAAAGTCATTGTAATTATGAAAAATGTCTATGACTCTTTCCACCATTTAGGCAAAGCCTCTGGCTGTCCCGAGGAGCAGAGATTTAAGATCTTGTTCTCCATAAAGATGGCTAGATAGCCCAAGAGATATTAGATGTGTTAACGCCTAATTGGTCACTGTTGAGTCATCAAATCTGTTCCAGAGAGCAGGAATGGACAATCCTGAGAGATAGGGGAGGGTAGAAAACAGCCAGGGAGGGGAATGTCAAGGCATCATTTTAGTCAGTCCTCTCTTTCTACACTGGCTTGCCCATATACTTTCACTGTTCTTTTGCACAGGATTTCCAAGAAAGGTAGACTCCACAGTCTTTCTTAGGAGTAGCCTCATGTAACTTCCCAGTAAGGCAGTGCTTCCTTTAGTCTAATCCTAATCCCTCATGTTTAAAGTCCCAGTTGTTTTTGCTCTGACCTCAGGAAGGGTCAGCATTCTTCTTTTCTTGAGCTTTTAATACTTTAAATCCACTAGACAGCATTTTTCTCATCTCCTATTTTCCTCTCTCTTCCTCCACCACTCCTGATTTTTCTCTTTTCCATATTAACCACAACTCCCTTATTTTGTCCTTTTTATAAAGCCATGTGACTTTTTAAAACATTTCCATAAAACCGCTAATAACTGTAATGAATGTCATTTAATTCAGAGCGGGTAACGTATATTATTTAAACAATAGTCACTTTTGGCAGTAGATGGTGCAGAAATATAGGCCAGACACCAAGGACCTATAGACTGGGAGGGTACTGACTGAACCAGTATAGATGTGAGTGAAGATGTCACTATTAGCAATTTGTAGTTTTAAAACCAAGGGAAAATAGGACAACCTGTGTGGTTAAGAGGTTTAAGATGCTACCAGTTGCTGTCGAGTCAATTCCAGTTCATTGTAACCCCAAGTGTGTCAAAGTAGAACTGTGCTCCATAGGGTTTTGGTTTTTTTGTGTATGTGTGTGTTAAATATATATGTAACAAGTCATTTGCCTTTTTGACATTCTTCATGTGTACAATTCAGTGACATTAGTTATTTGGCAGTAGATAACCAGGCCTTTCTCCCAAAGTGCCTCTGGATGGACTTGAACCTCCAACCTCTCAGTTAGTAGTCGTGCATGTTAACCATTTGCACCACCCAGGGACTCCTTTTAAGATATTGTGTTTTTGTTTATTCATTTGTTTTTGTTAGTTGCCATTGAGTCGATTTTAACTCATGGCAAGCCCATGTGTGCAGAGTAGAACTGTTTCATAGGGTTTTCAAAGCTGTGATCTTTCAGAAGCAGATTGCCAGGCCTGTCCTCTGAGGCGTCTCTGGGTGGGTTCAAACTGCTGACCTTTCAGCGAGTAGTCAAGCAATTAACTGTTTGTGCAACCCATGGACTCCTGAAATTTTCATTTCAGGGTTTTAAACACAAGAAAGCATCTCTCTTTTATGGGTTAGAAGATTTTTTTAGGAGGCAAAAGTAATTTCCCAGGAGGATGGGACAAAATGATTTCTCAAGGGAAAGCTAAAACTTTTCTTCCTTCCCAAGGATGATGGTTTGTGGAAAAGGTAAAGGAATGGTGTTCATTCCCAGAGAAAAGGTACCGAGGCTAAAGCCAAGATGAGAAATAAGGAATCAAGGTTCTACTTGCCTCTTCCAGTGATACTCCCACATCACCCACCCCATCCCTGTGGTTCCTTGAAGCTCTGCTGTCTGCAGGGGCAATGGAGCAGCAACGCTATTTGAGTTTCCCCTCATAATACTCTGCTATCATCCTCTATTATTAGAGAATAAAGCTCAAAGCATAAACCCCACCCCTCTCAGGCAGAAAAGCGTGTATTTGTTCACTTAGTAACCCATATTCCTTTAGGGTATCCCCAGAGATCCTCCTGCCTCTGGCATGCTCTTTCACTTCAACCATCTAAGTCAGGGGTAAAAATTTTCTTCATTTAAAACCCTTCTGAGAAGGTGCCACCACCACTTCCCTGGTTTGACATGTTTCACATCTCTGTCTTCTTTAAACTTAACGTTACCCCTAAGCGCCTGAGGTTAGAACCCCTTTCCTTTTCTTCTCATGCCTACCCATACCTAGAATTGGTTTTCTCAGACCTTCCCTGTACCAATCACTACCCTTGACTTTCAATTTTAAAGACAGAAGGTCAAATGAGATGGTTATCCACCATCCCTAAGATTTGAGTGCTCCTCCACATCTAGTCCCTCCCAAGACATGGAAGCTAGAAAGGAGGAATCTGGCTTTTGTTCTACACTCCTCAGAAGCACTTCATCCCCTAGTGAATGAGCACTTCAGAGTTCACTGAGCTTTTGCAGTGCTACCTGTCCAGCTACAGAGGGAAGATGACAGAGAGTAAAAGGAACCTTGCTAATGCCCCATCAGAACCCTTCCCAGACAGAGCAAGGCAGTTAGCCATTCCTCAGAGAGCCTGGGGCTCCCTTGAGGGACAAAGAGAGAAGGGTGCCCTGATCATCTAAAATAATTGCCGCCGCCACCCAGCCAATAATAACCCTGAACCACAGACATCTCTTTTCATCTGAAGGATCTCAAAGCACTTAGCCACCAGGTACTCATTAAGCCCTCCTGGGTGAGGTTGGCCCAACAGGTCTGAGCCCTTGCTACAGACGGCCAGGGTCAGGGGGTGACTCAGAGAACCTAGGAAGCCAAATGTTGCAGGGGAGGGGTGCCCATCAGCTTCCCACACATGGGAAAATGAGCCTTTTTGGCCCAGAGGTCTGGGCCCGAAATGGAAAGAAGGCTAGCTCCTCCCCCAGCAGTCTACAAGCAGGGTCATGTAGAATTAATCCAACACAGAGCTCATTTACCCCAAATAACAGACAGGACTGTTTATACCCAAGAACTGGCGTGAAGCATGGGGGAGTGGGCATGGGCAAAGGTAATTTTGGAAGAGAGAAGCATATATTAGGGAAACATTAAAAGGAGTTAGGTAGTAGGAAACATTCTCTGAATCAAGAGGTGGTATGAGGAGGATGGTTCTGGGAAACTCAAGTCTTTGGCATGATGCCAGGGGGCAAGGCAGGGAGTGGCTGGTCTTCATTGTCCTGGGTATCAAAAGAGGAAAAGATTCATTCTTCCACAGAAGTGGCCTATATACAAAGACTGGATTCAGACTGAGAAGGGGGAGTTGTCTTCACTGCACTCTACACTCAGAGTGTGTCAACCAGAATGTGATTTCTATTTACCACCCCGTCTTCTCTCCTGCCCCAAATTTAAGCTTCCACAATACCATGCCAAGAGCTACGTGGATCAAGTAAATGAAAACATCCCAACCTGCCTCCCCCAGTTCCACAGTGATTACTACACTAGAACAAATCCATAATCATTTTGAATGGCTCTTTCTGCTACAGACCCAAAAGCTTGCCTTTAGAAATGGACCACAAACTAAATCCATACACCGTTCGGATGGGGCATTAGACAATCTCAGGAAATCATACACTCCACTCACTCCCTTTTGTTACTGCAAGTACTACAACAACAGTTTAAAGGGTTTTTGTATGATGGCATATGTGTTTTTTGAGTCAAATCTACATCAGAAAACATACTTTATAATAATGGCATTTTTTTGTAACCATTTAAAAATGTGTAAGTGGACAAGATTGTGTGCCTGTCCTGCTTTCTTCAGGTGACTCAAAGCCAAATCACCACGGATGCTCCTGGTGGAAACTGCTGGAGTTGCAGGCACATATGCCTTCAAGAAAACTGCCTTTGGCATGCTAACCTTAAACTCCAAACCTAAAAAACAGCAGAGTCTCTTAGTGGCCTAAAATATGGACTTGGAGGAAGATGATCCCCTGAGTAACAAATTTAGAGAATCAATGACTTAGAAAAACATTCCTTGAGAGGAAGAAATGGAGTCAGGTGATAGTGTCCTAGTTTGCTCTGAAAGCCAAAGCCCAGGAGCATCAAACCTGTTGTCCTGAAGATTTCCATGTCTCCAAAACTCTGCAATCAGAAGAAATATTAGAAGTATACCCTGTTTTATTTAGCATATTCCTCAAGATCATTTCCACATCCCTCCGCCTCTAAAAAGGACCTGTCCCTATCCTCCAACCTCAGCTATCAAGAAAAAGGAGAAGGCATCAATTTCTCCAGAAATTGGGAGTCCCCCCACCCAACTGCCAAGTGGTGGAGAAAGCAGGGGAAAGACACTCATTAGCAAGTTGCAGGTGGTGTTACCACGATGTTATTTATTATTTGTTGGCTGCCAAGGCTTCCCTGAGCCTGCAAAGACAGAGCCATTGCCTTAGGGGCTGCAAAGTCTGAGACAGACAAACAACACACAACCCAGGCATGAAATCTGCCCCACTGAGGAGCTGGGGGCAACTCAGGGACAGGAGTCATTCCCCTCTCTGCAGTGTCCTCTGGTTCCTGAAAGTCTTGGGTAGGTACAAATGTTCAGGTGAGATCTCAGATTGGAGAAGAATGGGCTCTGAAAGGGAATGAGAGGGGTTCCAAAGAAAGGAGCAGAGGCACAGGTTGAGGCAAGAGGTCTTAGAACGGTGTGAGAGGTAGGAGGAAATGAGATCAGGGTTACAGGCTGGGACAGCAGGCAGAGGAGGCGGGTTGAGGGGAGAGGCGTTCGTTGCTGAATGGATACGGGAGGCCAAGAGATGTCATCAGCTGTTGCGTGGGGGAACGCTGATGCCAGAACACAAGTTGTGGCAAGAATGAACCGCCAGAGGTACTGAATGATTGAGAGTTTAACCAGAGGGAAAGAGGGGCTTGGTCATCAGTAATACCCTATATTGAGATGATATTTTTCCCTGACAACTGGTCCATTCCCAGCATAAAGCAGACTGCAAAAGAAAAAGGCTAGCATATGGCAGGGTAGAACCCTTCAAGACAACATGCGGCCATGTACCCTTTTGCTGAGAGAAGTCCAACCATCCCAGAGAGCAGAGAAAACCTTTGAGTTTCTCCCATGACCTATTTCCCCAGGAAAGTAATTTCAGAGCTTACTATCCCTTAGGAGTTCTAGTCTGTAGAATCTGTGCCCGATAGTCCATTTTCCTGGTCTGGCCTCATCTCTGTGCAGACCTAACAGAAGGGAGCTTTTTTGGAGGCTTAGCAGGGACATGAGCTCTTTATATCTAACCAAAGAAAAGCACCTCTCTATTTTTCTAGGTATGAAGCTTCAAGAGGAATGTACCTGGAAGGGAGAGGGAAATAGGAGATTCCCATCTAGCCAGCCAGGTCAACCCTGGAAATTGATGAGGTGAGAGGTGTCAGAGCTGAACGTGGCCCTTGCAACTGACTGAAGGCAATAGAAAAAAGGCCTGGGAGGGACAGAATGGACTCTAAAATTATCAGTCCTGACTTACTGTCAAGAAGCTCTTTGCTAAGTTTGACCTCAGTACCTCCAGCTTTAATTTCTCTCAATTCCTTTTATTTGAAAAGGTGGAATAGCAGTATCCTTCTCCTTCATTTAGGTACCCCAGAAACTGCTTGTAAAAGCCCAAACCTGGTTATCAACTCCTTCAGTCCCATCTAAACTCAACACTCAACACTTTTTTCTGCTCTTCTCGAGGGTACTAGGCTGGGCCAAGTGAGAAACTCTGAAGACAAGGAACCTGCCAGAGTTTATTTATACCTCTCCTTAAAACATGCACCCATTACTCAATATCTTTGGAGGGCTCACCCCACAAAAACAACCTAATGCCAGCAAACACTGCACATTACACTCCCCTGCTATTCATGCCCAAGCAGGGACGCCAAATACCAGCCTCCTGCTGTAGATTCACTAGCCTCTCTGCAACAGAATGGACTAAAGTTAAATTTTCTAAAGATCTGGTCCAAAATGGCTTTAGGAGCTGTAAGTCAGGACAGCTCTCCTATAGAGGCGGTTACAGGGTCACTATCAAGAGCAGGTCTAACCTCCTCCAGCATATGTCCTAACAGTGGTGACTGAAAAGTCTTCTACCCTTAGCTTCCTCCAGGCTGTCAACAACCCCCCTCAATGGAATAAGAAATAGACTATGAGTCAGAATCAACTCAATGGCAATAAGTTTGGTTTGGAGTCTGATAACGCAGAATAAACCCCATAAGTTCCCACTTCCACCTCAAATGATAAATTCCTAAACTCAAACACTAAGAACAGAGAATAATGGCAAGGACAGTCCAAAAATGGTTGATAAGTTTTCTAAAATCTGTTTGGCTCTGCAATGTATTATGTGAGGCTTTTGTACAATATTTTCTTGTTTTATTTGGGCAGACATTAGATTATTTTTCCTTAACATATTCTTGCTTAAAGCTGTGTGGGAGAAGCAAGCCTAAAGTTACAAATCCCCTCCAAAGGTGTCATAGAATGGAAAATAAATAACTGACCATATTTAAGTGGTCCATTTCCTACCCTCTCACACTCACTATACACTAAGAAACCCAGACATGCAATCTATCCACCAGGGGGCCAGGCGGCCAGCAGTCTTACCCTACAGCAAACACAGGCGCTGAGAGAAATGAGGTATTATTACTAACCTCTGCAGGCTTGGGAGAGCATAGGAGGGTCTGCTCTCAAAACATCAGAGGTGGAATCAATTCTCTCCTTCAACTGGTTTTCAATTTGACTAATTTATTGAAGGAGGAGGCAATGAGGCCAGCCACAGTGGAAAACTTCCTAATAGGAAGGTGGGCCTATTAACCTCTAGGAGCCGTTATATCATTTGGCTTTAAAAGCACAGAATCTGTTCTCTTGATTAAGCTGGATTATAAGAAAGTCTGTCCTGAGGCAGTAGGATTGGTGAAATGCCTCTCCTGCTCCCTCAGCCTTGAATCTTCTCTCCTAGGGGAAGCAAGGGCCAACATCCAGGAGGTAAAGTCTGCAGTGTTATTTTACAAACGAGCCCTCCCTATATCACCGCCACTTACTGTACTGGAAGCCGGCATTAAGTGAACCGCTAGTGTAGTGCATCAAGGGCTTATTGAATATTGATTCCTATTTACGTGACAGCAAAATGGCCTAAGAAATCTTCTCTGGATGCCTCAGCCCCTTGATAAAGAGGGTGTTAGTTTTGTTTTATGAAGCTGGGATCCAAGCCAGTCACATCTTATAGCTCCACTTACTTTTATTTAATAAAAACAAGGGATGGTATGAGCGGGGAGGGGAGTGTGTTATGTTGTTTTTCAAGAGGATTCAATCTGTTAGCAAAGCAAAAGGAGCAGGAGTTAGACGTCAGGCAGGATTTTGCATCAGGCCATGGGCTAAGGGAGGAAATAGAAAAATCCTAAAATGGGCAAACCCAAAGGCAGATGTGGGCCTTTTTTTGCAACTAAATGACCCTGCCAGAATGTGATAAGGAAGGGATTTTGCTGCCCAGCAAACACTGAAAGAGATTGCTTTTGGCAATAAGAGTGGAATCAGAGAGCCTCTCTTTAGGGAAGCAGGACTCCAGAGGTTGCTGGATCTCTTCCCCATATGCCAGATCTCCCTTAACCCACCCCTTAGTCCATCATCATCATCATCATCCTGTCGCCGTCGATTCCAACTCATAGTGACCCTGCAGGACAGAGTAGAACTGCCCCATAGAGTTTCCAAGGAGTGCCTGCTGGATTCGAACTGTCAACCTTTTGGTTAGTAGACGTAGCTCTTAGCCACTATGCCACCAGAGTTTCCCCTTAATCCATAAAAAAAAAAAAAAATCCATAGGGGGGTAGAAATCCCTCCTATTCTCTAAATTTTCCACAGAACAAAAAAGGACTACACTAGATTCTCCACCTCACTCCAACTCACCCCCAGTTTCTAACACAGAAAAAAATCCCTAATGTTAAACCTTAGTTCTATTCACTCGTTTCTTCCAAATATTCCCCCTGAAAAATAAGCTACAATATTTTTTGGAAAAGAACCAACAGCTGATGCACCATCCCTGAATAGCATGGGAGTGGGGGATGGCAGTAGATGACAGGGGAGAGGCTTAGAAGGTGACTCCTGTGGACCTTTCCTGGTTTCCCCCGCTCTACCTCAACTCTTAAGGTTAGGCACAAGACAAAATATCCCAGTATGGAGGGTGGTAACCTCCTGGAAGGCTGAGGCATCTCTCTCTAGAGAGCTTCAACCACAGAAGCCATTTTCCTCCAGCCTAACTAGATGAGGTGCAGAGGCAGAGGGATGACATGATTGGAGACATGGCAACAGAGGGAGGGTAAACAGAGGAGCTCAGGGATGACCACAAATCGGCCAGCCTGCCAAGAGCCACTGACCCCGTTTTAATATCCCAGAGGTTGGAGACTAGAGTAGAAATCACAGGCTCCAGAAAAAACAATCTTTGAAAGAAAATTGCCTGTCGCAGCCAGGGATATATGAAAGTGCAGTTACAGTCGGGGGGAGCGACTGTAAAACTACACCTGGTTATTGCACTGACTGGCTGACACCATGATGCTTTTGCACTCCAAACAGTTTTGTTTGAAATGAAAAATCCCCATGAACTTGCATAACTAAGATGATGTGGAATGAGTTAAGTAGAAGAAAAGGGGGCAGGACTGCTCAAGCTTCAGCGTAAAGGTAGATCTGTGATAAATGGATTGGGAGTGGGCTGAAAGGACTGCAGGGAGGAAGGGTGGGGGACCAGGGGATTAGAAATCAAGTCCCACAATAGCAAGGGGCAAGAAGAAGGCAGAAAGGGATGAAAGGGATCTTACACCAAGTTCCACAAAAAAAGTCTCTATCTCTGTCCCTCTAGCAATCTTTGTTTGGCTTTTACTCTTGTCTCTGTCTTTCCATTTGACTTTACATTCCTTGTCTTTCCCTGTTCCTCTCTCCCTTATCCATCTTTGTATCTTCCACTTTCTGTCTGCTTCTGCCTGGTTTTTACTATCTGTTCCTCCAACTGTAAATATTTTTGTGTCTCTGTCTCCATGATACCTGCGCCTCTGGTGATCCTTCCTTTTTCCTTACAGCCAACCTTTATGCCCATCTATTTGGATATTACATTTCTCTCCCTGATTCTCTCTACTCTACCCACAAGTGACCAGGGAGCAGAGAGAGGGAATTGTAAAGAAAATGTTGACTACATTTTATTAAGCACTTGCTAAGTGCCAAGCCTTGCACTTAATAAGCCTATTTGCAAACCCTTACAATAGGAGGTAGGTCCTATTATCCCCATTTCTCAGATGGGAAAATAGGCTTAAAGAGTCTAAATAATACAATACTAAGTGGCAGAGCCAGAATTCAAACCCAGGCAGAGCCAGAATTCAAACCCAGGCCTGTCCGGCTTCAAATACCCCCATCCTTAACAATTAATGGGCAAGAAAAACTTGACAGAAAAATGGTAAGTGGCGAACACTGTGGAAGAAGGAGTAGAGAAAATGGAAGAATGAGTAAGTGTTCCAGATGAATCAGTGGGGGCAACAAGATCTCAATCCCTAACCTGCCTGCCTTCAGGCCTGATGAACCAATTACCAAATTTTTCAAGGAGATCACAGCCCTGTCCTGACACAATAGTTGGGTGTAAGGGAAAAGAGAACCACTAACCCCAAGATGAGCAAAAACCCCACAAGCTGGGCCTAATCCTTCTAAAGCCAGTTCTTTCCAACTGAGCCCTTAAATCCTTTGTGGGAAAAGTCTGGTTCGTTGTGGCTTGGGCTGACACTGCCTCAACAGCCAAAGACATCTGTTCATTTCGTCAGTGTAAATAACACCATCAGAAGCTATATTGGATCACAATATTCTCAGGCTGGAAGAAAACTTGAGAGGTCTTTCATCTATCCCCAATAAATCTCTCCTTCATTTTAAAGCCCCAGCCCTTTCCATTCCTCCCTTCCAGTACCTTACACACTGTTATCAAAGTTTTTTCCTTAGCACTCACTCCTTCCTCTCCCGTTAGAAACTGAATCTTGGTAGAGACACTGTACCTATTCACTTCTCGTATAAGGGATAGTGTCTTCTAGCTCCCATGAGCTCTGGGCGTGTGCCATGGAGCATGAGATGGGATCTCTGTTATCTCGGCGTCATTACAAATGGAATAATTGGTCATAAAAATTATGCAGCCTGTTGGAAAAGAAATAATAACACACGTACACACTCATTATACAGATTCCTGAGATAGCTTCTCCAGGCTAAAATTTCTTTTTTTCTCCATAACCCAGTCATCACCACTATCCCCCCACCTCCAAATGCCCCCAAAAGTTGAGACTTCCTAGAAAGAAGCCCGAAACAGAATACAGACCCAAAGCTATAACCACGCCTAGAAGAAGTTGAGGAGTTAAAAAAAATGTTTATCCCTTCTCTCATAAAGGAACTATGTGCAAATGAGTCAACATCTTAGATAATTTTTGAAGTAGAAAGGTGAGATTTCCTTAAATTCTGTCCTCATCAGCCAGTATATCCATCTATACAGACACCAGTATAAAGTGAGATCTAGAAAAAGAAGGTGTCCATCCTTGTCCACAGGAGGCCCTCAGCCTGATGGATAAACTGGACACGCTTAGGATTCCGAAACACTGACCAGAAAGATAAGGCAGTGGTTCTCAGAGTCAGGTTCCAGAGCTGGTACAAAACACAAGAATGCGCCATTCTGGTGATAAAGGAAGTGACCAACCTTCTGTCACCCCCAGAGAAGAAAGAAGTGTGGTTTACTCTAAATGACTTAAAATGCTGGAAACTCACCACCTCTATTCTGAAAGGCCTGGGCTATGCTCCGCCTCCTGGTCCTGACCACCAGGCCTCAGTGCTCTACCCTGCTACTTCCAGCCAGTCAATAACACTCAAGGATTAGATAATAAGTTACGGTAAAATTCAAAGCGCACTGCTTCAAAAGGCAAATACTTAGGAAGATGACAAGAGACGCACATGAGGTCATTTGCTCTGAAGTCCTCTGCTCCTGAAGTCACTGCTTGGAGAAGGCTAAGAAATTGCTCCATTGATAGAGCAAATCCAGAGACTCAGGAGCCCAAGAAAAATATGGGGAAGACCCTGGGAAACACCTCTTATTTACATTATTTTCCCATTCAGCATACCCAGAAGACTATCTCTTCTTCTCAAGTTTGCCCCAAACTACTTTGCCTTCCAGCTACTTTACAATCCCTTCATGCCCTAAAAAGCAGCAAGGGTAAGTGGATCCGGGCATCCTCTTCTGGAGATAACAAAAGAGGGCAAAGCACTAGCCTAAAGAATTTCAAAATCCTACCTCACAACCTTTTACCTCACAACCTTTCCCTCTGTACATTAGAGTTCTCTTATATCTGGAAATGGGAGAGTAGGGGGCAATGTTATCCACTCAGTTTGATTTCCTAAGGGAGAGAACAAAAGAAGAGGAAGCTGGGTATGGGCCAAGCAGACTCAGAGACTGGCCTTAGCTCTCCCAGCTGCGGACTCAACTTCTTGGAGTGAGAGCAAAGAATGAGATGAGATGATTGTTATGCGAAGAACAGGTTTGACTCCCACACCCTGCCTCCACTCTCCATGGCTCTCCTCACTCCTCTCAGTGGTGAAGAAGGAGAGAATTATACTAGCTCCTCAGCCATCCCCAGCTACAATCAAATCTTCTACAAAATAAGAATCAGCACCAGCTATGGAGGCAGAAACCAGAAGATTATTTTGAGGTCTGGAGCCCTGCTTCCCCTAGGACTTTGGTGACAAATGTCCACTTGGGGACAGGTGCTGGATTCTAGAGGAATACCATCAGCCAAACCTCAAAGTGGCTTTTAGGGAAGGTTGCCCTGTTTTCCCTAACAGGGAGCTAGACAGACAGCTAGGGAGGCTCTCAGTATGTAAGCCCCCATGCATTCCCCTTGACAGCACTGACTCCTGTACTCTTTCAGCACGGGAGCATGAATTTCCAGCTTTTTAGGCAATTCTGCTACCTGTTGCCATCAAGTCGATTCTGACTCACGGTGAACCCATGTTATAAAGCAGAACTGCCCCCATGGGGTTTTCTTGGCTATAATCTTTACAGAAGCAGATTGCCAGGCCTTTCTCCTGCAATGCCAATAGGTGGGTTCAAGCCACCAACCTTTAAGTTAGTAGTCTAGCACGAACTGTTTTCACTACTCAGGCATTCTGGTAGGGATCATAAAACCAAAAGATACAAAATATCCTCTTCCCCGCCTCGGAAACATCCACAATTTCAATCTAGTCTAGAAGTGTTAATTAGTTAGCTTTTACTTATGACATCCGCAATACAAATTATTTATCACTCCTCATACAGTCAAAACCAAACCAAACCCAAGGCCGTCCAGTCAATTCTGACTCATAGCAACTCTTTAGGGCAAGGTAGAACAACCCCATAGGGTTTCCTAGGCTATAATATTTACGGAAGCAGATCACCAGGTCTTTCCTCCCACAGAGCTGTTGGTGGGTTTGAATCACTGACATCATGGTGAGCAACCAAGCGCTTTAACCTCTGCACCACCAGAGCCACTTTAATGTGCATGTGGAATAACCTGGGGATCTTGTTAAAATGCATATCCTTATTTAATAGGCCTGGGTGGAGCCTGGGATTCTGCATATCCAACAACAACAAGCTCCTAAGTGATGCTAAGGCTGCTAGACTCCAGACTACACTTTGAGTAGCAGGCACCTAGAATAGAGTATACCTTTGGCTGCTAACCAAAAGGTCAGCAGTTCAAATCCACCGGTGCTCCTTGGAAAAGCTATGGGACAGTTCTCCTCTGTCCTATAGGGTCGCTATGAGTCAGAATCGACTAGAGGGCAACCTCTTTGGGTGTTTTTCTTTTGTTTTGTTTTTTAATACCTAACTCAGTATAGAAGCCCTGGTAGTTCAGTGGTTAAGAGCTTGGCTGCACTTATCCACCAGCTGCTCTTTGGAAACCCTATGTGGCAGTTCTACTCTATCCTATAGGGTCACTATGAGTTAGAATTGACTCGATGGCAATGGGTTTAACCCAGTATAAGCGGAGCCCTGGTGGCACACTGGTTAAAGAGCTTGGCTGCTAATCGAAAGGTCAGTGGTTTGAGCTCACCAGCAGCTCCATGGGAGGAAAGACCTCCAATCTGCTCCCGTAAAGATTACAGCCTAGGAAACCCTATGGGGCAGTTCTACTCTGTCCTACAGGCTCACTATATGTCCAACACAACAACTCAGCAGAGGTTTCAGTAAGAGGCTCCTGCCTTGGGGTTGCCTCCAGCCTGAGAGGTAAATAAGACACAGAGATTAAAACAAACAAAAAAAAGCAATAACAGGATAAGAGCGACCAGGAGGAATACCATACCTGACTGAGATGGATATTATGTAATAAAGCCTGACTCCATCCTCGTCATTAAGGTCAACTCTACTCGGAGGGGCTCATCTTCTGGCAAGAGATCAGACAATGTTCTGCTGCTATTCATAAGGTTTTCACTGGCCAATTTTTTCAGAAGTAGACTGCCAGGTCCTCCTTCTTAGTCTGTCTTAGTATGGAAGCTCCCCTGAAACCTGTCCACCAAGGGTTCCCCTGCTGGTATTTGAAAATATCGTGGCAAAGCTTCCAGTATCACAGCAACACAAAAGCCACCACAGTACCTCAGGGAGGATGTCTTAAAGCAGGGCAAGGACTGACCAGAATATGAAAGTTAAGGGCCAATTGTACTGAGGAGAAGAGTGGGGAAGGACAACACATGCAAAGAATCAGATGGGAAAGAAAGAAGCTTGCATGAGAGCTCGGGCCCCAGAATTGCATCTCAGAGAGAGACTCTGCGCCAAGTGATAAGAGCTCATTTGGAGTGAATCTGCAGAGGCCAGTGGAGAAGGGTCTTGACCTTCAGTCCAAGGTGCTGAGATTTAACAGAAAAAGAAATAGAACCCCTGTGGTCAGAATGATGCTTTAAGAAGCTAAGATGAATCATAATGAAGGCAAAGACAAGAAGAAGATGGTGCCACTATCTAAATGTGACTAGGATCCAAGCCTACTGCAGGCCAAGGAGGTACATCCTAAAGTCAAAACAAACCCCCTACCCCATACTTCAGTCTTCTACCATAAGATAGGTTGCTTATGTTTTTAAGGATTTGAAAGGAAAACAACCACATTACAAATGGGTTTCTGTTGTGACTTTGAGCTCAACCTATTCATCTTGAGTCATTAGGAGCAGGTACCTTGCATGTGTCTTCTCACTCAACAGCCTGCAGATGAAAGAACCGGTTAACAATGGGGGCAGGAGACTCTTAAAATGCCCAGACTCAGAGTGCTTGGGAACATGCAGCTGTTTTCTGGCTTCGCAAGGGCATTAGGGAGAAAAGGGATGAGCTGAACTAGCAGTGAATGAAAACGAACTGTGAAAGCAACCTACCAAACATCAGAATTGGAAGCATTCCCAAGAAGAAAATAATGGCTACCGCAACAGGCCAGAGAAGCAGACACAGACAAAAAGAGAAAGTATGCTTGAGCTAGAGAAGAGGCTAAAAACAACAGAATACCAGTACAATGTATAAAAGTTTCCACTAAGCTCAGGCTATGAAGAATGTTGTTGTTGTTGTTGGCTGCCATCGAGTCAGCTCTGATTCATGGTGCCCCCACATATAACAGAAAGAAACGTTGCCCGGTCCTGCATCATTTCATGATCATTTGTATGTTTGAGTCCATTGTTGTGGCCACTGTGCATTCTGAGTACCTTCCAACCTAGGAGGCTCATCTTCCAGCACTGTATCGAACAACATTCTCTTGTGATCCATAGGGTTTTCAGTGGTTAATTTTTGGAAGCAGATCACCAGGCCTTTCTTCCTAGTCTGTCTTAGTCTGAAAGCTCCACTAAAACCTGTCCACCATGGGTGACCCTGCTGGATTTGAAATACCAGTGGTATAGTTCCCAGCATCATGGCAACATGCAAGTCACCATAGCACAGCAAACTGACAGATGGGTGGTGGTGAAGAAATAGTCTTACTCCAAAATAAAGAATGAGCCTCAAACTAGACAACTAAAAGAAATTCCTGACAGGGTTATGATGGGCTGAGAAGAAAGTTTAGAAAGCCAAAAAAATTTTGTTTGGGTCAATCTGAAGGCGAGGAGAGGGAAAGGGAAACCCTGGAAAGCCAGGCAGTTGTCCTGAAACCCGTTATGCTGATCCATCAAATGAGGAAGCACCAGAGTGATACCCCATTACAACTCATCCATCAGGGTTAGCTCAGACAGCAAGGACTCCAACGAACTGGGAAAAGGCTGGCTTCCCATCCCAGGATCCAGGGAAGTTCTCTGCCCCTGAGCAACTCCTGCCCCTGCTCTCTGCCTCCACTCCCTGTAGGTAATGGGGTGAACCCCAGCCAGCTGCTCTTAAGTCATTAATAGGAGCAGGGCTTGATGATATTTTCTGACTCAGGGCAGCCTAGTCAGACTCTAAATTCTCTTGGAAATCCATTATCTAGGATCAAGCGTCACTACCGCTCTCCCATGTAATCCTCGGACTCCACCCAAGGTCATCATAGCAATTCCCATCTCCAGGGATAATGCAAAGGAATTGCATTAAGATTGGGATGGATTTCTCCTATTATGTTATCATACATAGGTGGTTAAGGAGTCCTTTCTCAGGTCTACTCTTAATACCTATTACTACAATGAAAGGCATTGTTGTGTTCAAGGAAATTTTTTTAAAGGGTCATGGATCTCACTGGCTATAGAGACCAAAGAATTGCCTTCCACAAATAGTAAGTCAATAGAAAAGAGACTGAAAGTTGATGCTAGTCAGAATTATTTAAAAAGTATCTTTCGTACCGCTTTATTTATAGGAGAAAAAATCTCTCCTCCATTTCCACTGAGAAGAAGGAATCATTATCTAACATTCACAGACTTTTCAAAGGACTTTTACACTCATTATTTCAACCTATCTTTACAAAGACCCCAGAATATAAGGAGAATAGGTATTATTATGATGATGCTCATTTTTGTTTAAAAAAAAAAAGTATAGGTGAGAAAATTGAAGCCCGGGAAATGATCTTAAATGCAGGAGTAACTAAGGTTAGACACTGAGAAGAATTTACCGTCTGCAGGAATTGGGAAACCCTGGAACTCACGACTGAGGGAATACCAGCCAATCCAATGTGTCAGAGCTGGAAGAGCTCTCTGGAAGAAGAAGGCCAAGGGGCTTCCCCACTTGTCACATTATATCAAAATTGCATTAGTACTTGTTTGTCTCCTCTCCTAGATTCTAAGCTTCCTCAAAGAGCTCAGAGGCTGTGGTTGTTCACTTCTGTACCCTCAAAACTAACCATGGGGCCTATCATTTATTAGGTGCTCCATAAATATTTGATGAAGGAAGAGGGAAGGGAGGAGAAAAGAAAGGAGGAAAAGCTAAGGCCAATTGTAGGGAAATGAGCAGAGGCTGAAACTAGAGAAAGGAGACAAGAGCTAAGGGAACATGGTAAAAGGCAAATGGGCTACGGTGTACAGGAGAAAAAAACAGGCATTGGAGGGACACAGGAGCAAAAGAACTAGGGGCTACCAGGACACCAGTGGAACCAGAATGGAAGCAGGGTCACAGGGGGAAAAGCAGGATATGGAGAAATTTCTGTGAAGAGGCCGCTACGGTTGGTGCCCCCTACTGGAGGAAGTACTTTCTCAGGGATCCTGTAAATTGGGGGCTATGTTAGGTGCTTAGGATATGATGGCCAAGAAAGAAATGAGACAGACAAGCAGGAGACAGATTTTATATAACAAACATCTCGTAGTAAATCTCCTAGGATGGAGGAGCCAGCTTTGGCAGCGCCTTTATTTCGAAGTCACTAGACAAGTCAGGCAGGTGGAAGGAATTTGGAGAGCACATAGAAGCTACTGTGCCTAAGACATGATCTCATTCTGCTGGGCATCTGGGCACCCACCTCAACTCAGAGCTGATTACAAAGAGGGTATGGCTGGGGCAAAAGTCAGGGTACTCTGGGACAGGAAGCAAGTTTGAATCCTGTATGTGCTATGTGTCTTTTCGTGAGTCACTCAATCTCTCTGGCCCTCACAGGGAAAGTGGATAGAATTTTGCAGCCAGGATTTTTACAATATCTAGGTGTTACACATTTGACACCAGACCCACAGCAGCAACAGCTTCTTCACTGGCCTCTCCTACCTATTCACCATCATCAGCCTCTTCTTCCGTGATTCAATCCCCTGTGCCCAACAGCTGGCAGACTGTGTTGAGACTTCCTGAAGAGCTGAAGAAATTCAGTGGTGTAAGAAATAAGTACCTATTGCTGCAAGGGAAATTTAAAGAAGGATCACTGGACCACAAGTACCCAAAATCAGTCTCTGGTTTCAGAGCAGAGGCAGTCCATTTGTCTATGCTTGGATCAAGATGGCACTGCTTGAAGGTGCTGCCTGAAACCCCAGACTACCCCTCTGGTAAGAAGGGTCTGGTTTCTGCTGCTTCTTTCCATCCATGAATTTCCTGAATGTACCTAGAGATAACAGAGGAGATAACTAATCTTGGAACCTGGAAACTCTATTCCCCAAAGACCTCTACCATCACCAGCCTCCCCCTCCTGCCCCAGATCTTGATTGTTTTGGTGAGATGAAAAAGTAGCAATTTCCCTTACAGCTTCTCCTGACATGCTGCAGAAATCAGAAGAATAGAAATGAAGATTTCAGCCATCACCATGGAAACTGGTAGTCTCTTTCCCTACCCCTCACACACACTCCACCATCAACTCTTTCCCTCCTACCTCTAGGTCATATCAGCTGTAAGATTCCTCTTTGTGGCCCACCCACTAATTCATTTGGAACAAAGAACAGAAAAAATAGCTGGCTTGGGAAAAGAAGGCTGGCCCTTACTTTTCAACCACTCACCTCTGCTGAGGTCCCTCCTAGATCATCACACCTCTTCTACACAGAAGCTCTTCCGAACCCCCATCATCCAATCTCATCATCACTCTGATCCCTTCTCCCTATTCTCACATAGTTCCCCCCCATCCGGAATTCCTGTTTTATTGGTCCCCCAAATACAGACCCTTTAGCTTCACAAGCCCCCTATTCAGAACCCCATCACCCTCCAGACTCCAGTGAAGGCATCAGAGTCCAGCGGTCTTGATTCTTATCTAGATCCATTTTTCATGCCACCGTCATGCAAACCCACTAGTTTCACAGTCTCAGAGCTCCCATTCTCACCCTTTACCTTCCATTCTTAATGTTCTCCAACTTAGGGTCCTCACCATCTATCCTGGCCCAATATTCTCAGATACCTTTGCTGATAAAGGATCTTATGAATATCAATATTTCCCATCACTCCATCCCCCTTTCCTCCATCAGTCTTAATTCAACCTCCAAACTGGATATTTGAACACCTGGGCCCCTTGAGAAACAAGAGAAAGAAGGGAAATCTCTCTCAGTGCTCCTTTCTCCTAGCCTTGGTTCTGCCCTGGCCCCCACTGGGGGCTATGAGACTTGAATAGCCTTTCCAGATAACTCTGAGATCCTTGAAAGAGGCTCCAAAGACTCTTCCGAGTTGGGAGAAATTTTATCGGCATCTTTTATGGCTTTGTTTGTTCTTCAGTTTCTCCAGCTCGGACTCTTTATCTGAGTCTCTTCAGTCATAAAACAATCTCAAAAGGATGAGTTGAAACCAAACTACCTAGAGCCACCTTGATGACTTCCCCTTACCCCACCCCGTGATTGGGAAGGGGTGCCTGGGTCCCCATGGTTGCCGCCCACCTCTGCCTCCACCCACCAACCACCCATCTCCAAAGATGGTATTCCACTGCCTCCCCTCCCCTGCCCCAAATCTGGGAAAATGGAAGCAGAGGATGACTCAGGGGGTCAGGGAGGGTCAAGGCTTGTTTAGAGCTTTGAGATCTCTGGATAAAAAGGAAAAGGGGTGGGGAGTTGTAAAAAAGTCAGGTGAAGCGTCTGGGGCTCAGGAGCAAATCACTGTCCACCCCACCCACCCACTTCCCAGACTTAGGTTCTTAGTCTTTCATAAACGGGTGCAAAACAGGTTTGCATTTAAGCATGAGCACTTTAAGTTAGCCTGAGCAGAACTACCCAAGCATTTACTTCTTTTTCTTTAAGGAGTTTAAAATTGAAAAGACAAACACATTTATCTGTAGTAGTCTCTGTTTCAGCCAGATGAGCTAAAAATTTTCCATGAAAATGGACTACTGTACTAGTAAGGATCTGGACTTTGGTGGAAAAGACTTACAGAGGTCTGAGCATAGGGTCTTGTATGCTTCTACTGCGTTATTTAACCTTCTCAAGAAAAAGACAAGTGATGAGCTGGGTAACAACATTAGAAGAGATTAAAGGTGGCCTATTATATACTGTCTTCTTCCCAAAGGTATCTTCAACTTTCTAGTTTCCCCTTTCGACACTTTCTTCATCAATTATCTCATCCATTTCCACAGCTTCAATTATAACTTTTATGTGGGTGAGTTCTAAATCTATCCTTTCAGACCCAATCACATTTTCTCTAATCTTCTACTTGAAATGTATAATAGATTTTCCTAGTGGGGGCTCTACCAGCACTTCAAACCAACTTAATCTAAAGTGTAGTTCATATTTCCTCCAAAACCAGCTTCCTCTTCTAACTTTCCCTATTTCTATTAGAGGTAAAAATATTCTGCTAATCACCAAAGCCAAGAACCTCCAGCTTCATCTTTGACTCCTCTTTCTTTTTCCCTCTTCTCCCATTTTATCCATCACCCTCCCCCACCACCACTACTGGCCCATCAAAGTCCATTAGTGACCTCTTTTCCCAACTTACCCACCCCCCACCACCACAACTACTACCCCCTCAAAGTCTATTAGTGACCAAATTCTGTTCATGATGCTTTCATAATGTTGGTACTTCCATCCTTTCATTCCTATTCCCACTGCCATCATTCTAATTTAGACTTTTAGCATCTCTCATCTAAACTTCTCACTTCCATCCTAACTGATCTCCCTGCCTCTCATCTCTTCTCCAAATTATCTGCCCACTACCTCAAGAATAATCTCATGTAAACAGTTTCTACATATTACTTCATTCCCTACATGAACATTCTCTGCCAGATAAACTGGTCATTCATTCATTCAATATATATGCATTGAAGATCTATCTATTACATCTTTGGCATGCTGAGAAACTAAATGTGGCTATATGTCATCCTTGACCTTAAGAACTCAAAGAAAGCTGTCTAGTGTCCCTAGAATATGTCTTTTGTTTCCCTACTTCCATGACTTTGTGCCATTAGATCCGTGTAGAATATTCACCTCTCTGTCTAGTCTTAAAAGCTTTCTGATAATCCTACTATATCCATGAAGTTTTCCCTAGCCACCCCATCGGTTTTTCCTCCTTCCTCAAAATTCCAATAGCTCTTACTTGTCGGTATCACTCACTTAGGATTCTTATTCACTTGACTTACAGTTTCCTAACTTTAAGTACAAATTACATACATTTATCTCCCCAAATGACTGCAAGCACTTGGAGGGTAGGGACTCCACTTATTCTTTTTGTTACCTACAACATTTAGCACAGTGCCTTACGCACATGATTGTGCACATGTTGGCAACACCATACTGGCCAACTGAAGAAGCAAAGTTTTAGAATGGAAATGCAGCGTAGTGTCATGGAAGGAACAATAGCTCTAAAGTCAGAGGTGTGTTTGCCTCCTAGCCCCATGAGTTATTAACTAGACCTTAAAATTCTGAGCCTAGTTTACAGGTTTTTATGAGGATTTCACTTAACAAAAAAGCAGATAGAAAGAGTAGACCAGCACCTAGCACCCAGTAAACATTCAATAAATATTTGTTTCTTTCATGTCAGTTTGGTTCTGGTAAAAAAAATATGTTGGATGGAATAACTTCCTTTGGGGGCCCTTCCAGCTTCAGCCAGCTTGTGCAGATCTTTAGGAATACAACTGAGAGAGAAGCAGTAACCTACTCAATCACGGTTGGTTTTCTCTCCCTCTTTATTCTTGAAACCCTCAGCACTTAGCCCATTTAGCCCACTTTTTGTTACTACGTTTGTTATTCCCAAACCCCTTCACTAGGAATCTTCCCATTCCCTACTTTCTCCCAAGATCCCCCAAGCTAGAAAGCTAGACAATTAATCCCAGACCCCAAATCTGGAGGACTGATTTTCTCCATCCTCCCTAGGCCCAACATTATCTTATTAATTCTTTCTGAAGATGCTTAAACTTTCTGGGGTATTAAATGCTGGGGTCTCAAAATCCCCACAGTGAGCCCATTCTCCTGCTCATCCTGAACCACCACCACTCCAGCATCTCACAGACATTGGGAAAAGGCTTGGGAACAGTGACCTGAGCAATGACGTGGCCAGGAAAGGGTACAAGAGAGTATCTAGCACCACCCCATTCAGTGTGAAATAAGCCACAGGTCATTCAATCTAGAAGGAGGGGAAGTGATTAAAGGTCCTTTCCATTTTTCTTTAGACCCAGTAAGGGTCTTAAAATAAGAAAAATAAACACAAAAGGGTAAAACTCAGGAATCTTGAACCAATGGTGTCGTTGTCTCCCAGCACCAGCAGCAGCAATTCTCTACTAGGGCTGGGAGAGATCCTCTAATAGGGAAGAACAGGCAAAGAGGGGAGATGAGTCAGCGGGAGCTGAAAACAGAGGGTTTTGTTCAAGGGGAAGAAGTTTGTGATGCAAGCTCGCAATGTGCTCGAGAGGGAAACAATGTGCTCCCTGTATCTTCACCCCTTTCCCTGCCCATCAGGCCTCCACCTCCCTCCCTATCCCCACACCCCCGCCAGGTTGCTGACCAGGTCCCTGGTCAGAATCAGGGCAACAGAGGAAGCTTCTTAAGAGCCTCATTTCCATCTAGCTACTCCTCACTCAACAACCTTAGTCTTCAACATCATCCTGATTGCACAGTATTGACTCTTTGCTTTAAGCAAAGCAAACCTGCTTCTATTCTCTGTTATCTCCAAACCTTCACACAGGCCTCTGTCTGCCATATCCTTTACTCTTTTTGACCTAGGTTTATCCATTCCTTTCTTTCAAGCCCTGCTCAGTAATCTCCTCCTCCAGGAAGGCTTCCCTAAACAAGCCAAATTTCCAGTTCCAACCCCTCTTTTACACTATGTGCTGTAGCATCTGGCACCCAGTTTACATTATTCATTTGTGCTTATTTCTCAGTCTCTGACTTGGGAAGCCTGACTCCTTCTTGAACTATGAGCTTCTCCTTCCCTTCAATAATTTTTTAGTGTTTTATGCTCAGAATAAACTATGAAAAGAGTCCAAGTTAGAGAGTGGGAGGAGGTGGGCAGTGATTGGTAGAAGATCATGAAGGTGGGAATGTGGGTTGTAGATTTGATATAAGAGGTACAGGACGTGAGAGTACAATCACTGAAATTTTATTCGTCTTCTATCTGCACATCTGCGCTGGGTGTTATACATAGAGAAATTACACAGACAGGCTTCCTGCACTTCATTTATCTATATCTATATCACAAAGATATAGATAAATAAAGAAGAAATGAACCCAAAAAGGCAAAAAAAATATGTATTAAAAACAATATTCTACAGAAGTAAGTGTAATTGGGGGCAAAGACCAAGATGTGTGCAAAATGAGACTGGGGTGGAAGGGGAGGGTTTAGGGTTTGAAAATGGAGTGAGGGAAGGGCTGGGGTGGAGGTGGGGGAGCTCCAAGCCCAGTTGCAGTGAGACCTAGGGAGCTACTAGGTCTCCTCTAATCTAGGAAGGCACCCTTGAAATGAAGGAACTTCTGGAATGCTTTGAATGATAGGAAAGAAATGGCTTACCAAAGAGTGTATCCCTTGGTTGAGAGAAAGTGTATCCCTTGGTTGATCCAGGTTGGAGAAGTGTTTTGCTCCCATCCCAGTCCTTCACCACTTTAGGAGACATCAGCGCTATGATCCTAGGCCTTCACTGCTCCCAGGAATAGAACATGTTCCCACCAGGGCTGGATTAGATAGAACAAGTTCCACCCCCAGGACTCCTTCTGCCCCCTACTGGAGGACAGGATTTCAAACCACAAAGTAAATTCCCTCATCAGTACACTTACAATTGTGTTGTATTTTACAATTTTCAAAGAACTTTTTATATATCTGATCACATTCGAGGCCTCCACTGCCTATTGAATTCTATTCTATACTTAAACCCTGTATCACAAATAGACACAGTGCTCCTAGTACCTATTTCAGAGTGCCTGGTGCATATCTGGAGACCCTGGTGGCGTAGTGGTTAAGAGCTATGGCTGCTAACCAAAAGGTCAGCAGTTCGAATCTACCAGGTGCTCCTTGGAAACTCTATGGGGCAGTTCTACCCTGTTCTATAGGGTTGCTATGAGTCAAAATCGACCCGGCAGCAATGGGTTTGTTTGTTTTTGGTACATATCTGGTACTCAGTAAACACCAAGGGATGAAGGGTTGATTGATTGTTCAAATATGTTTTAATTGCAACAGAATGGGGTGAAGACTAATATCAGAAAGGACTTCCTGACTGTGCGGGTGGGAAGACAGTAAAAACCAAAACCATTAATAGTTGCAGAATTGTTCCACAAATCCTCAGACCAATGTGGACCTACAAAATGTCTCTTCTTCCATCCCCAGCATCTAAGAAAGCATAAGATACTTATTATACCTCTACCGTGTGCTGGTAGGAAACCCTGGTGGTGTAGTGGTTAGGAACTATGGTTGCTAAACAAAAGGCCAGCAGTTTGAATCCACCGCGCATTCCTTGGAAACCGTATGGGGTAGTCTGACTCTGGCCTATAGGACTGCTCTGAGTTGGAATCAACTCGACAGCAATGGGTTTGGTTTTGGTTTTATGTGCTGGTGGTAGGTATTTATACATACATTATGGTTCTTATATTTATCTAAGCCATACCCCAGACCAGTTCTCCCAAAAAGACTGCTTATATTTTGTTCTTTAATATCCTGCAGAAAGGATGATTTCACAGATTTCATATAGTGTCTTCCTGCTTCCATTATTAAGGTCTTCCTTTTGACTAAGGGCCTTACTTTGTGGTGCATTTTAAATCCATCTCCATTCAAAGCTTCTTTCTTATATTCCCTGCCTTATCACTCTCCCTCCCTTACCCCAGAACCCCCACACCCACCCCACATATACCTTGTTTTCTTCTCCTCTGGATTCCTTGCTTTCTTTTTCCACCCTAAAACCAAATAACCCTCCCTAAACCAGTAAAAGGTAGATGGAAGGAAAGAGAGGATGCTGGACTAGAGTAGAGGCCTTGAGCCGGGAGAGACTAACAAGCGTGGGAGGAGAAAGCCACCCGCTCTCCGTCAAGGTGGCTTTGGCTGCAGTTTTTATTATGCATCGATTTTCTTATCCATCTTCTTTAGAGCCTCTTACGTCTTCAGGCTCCGGCTGTTTCTCCAAATTGTCATTCATTCCAAGCTCTCCAGCTCCTTGCAACAGCTAAGGGAGGGAGATAGAGGGGGAGGCGGGGGAGGAAAGGGGGGGGCGGAGGGAAAAGGCAGCCAAGAGAGGCAAATGGTGGTTGCTAAGTAACCGTTGCCAAGGAGCCAGTACCAAGGAGCATCCCAAGCTGCCTGCTTATTCCAACCTACCCCCCTTCTACATCTTCCTCTCACTTAAGTTCTCTCAGGTCTATAAAGCAGTTTGATTCTGTCACCTTCACCAGCTGCAGAGCTTTTTCCTCAGCTCTTCAGGTGGAGGACTGTAGACTCCAATGCCTGAGAATCTCACATTCCTAGACCTGGGCTAGTCATCGTGGATATCATCTGTCTTTCAGATGACAGTTAAAAATAAATAACAAAAAAAAAATTAGTTTAATTAACAAAAAGAAGGATCCTGCCTGCACAGGCAGATTCTTTGTGTTGGCAGCACGGATATGAGGGCCAGACGGAGATCCAGACAGTGTCCACTTCCCTAAGAGGATTTACACCTCCTCAGGGAAGCTTCATTATTTGATGTGGAAATGCTGTGAATTCTCAGAACACAAGATATATCTTGTTTGTATGTCAGGATCAATTACAAACTAAAATGCAATTTGATTATTTAAAATTTAGATTGTTGATTAATTAGGATTACTAATGAGGACTGTATCCTCAATTGATGCAGAGATTCCAGAAAGTACTATATAATATTTTGTTTTAAAAAGTTAACCTTATGAATTCCATTTGACACAAATAAGTATTAGAAGTTCACATTCCTTCAAAGTGGTAAGGAGAATATATAGCAGCAAGAATTGTGGGGTGAAGAGAGTGTCACTGAGGAAAGCCCATCTAGAATTCAAACTTTGCCAAAATAATCCAGAAAGCAGATAATCATTCTTCCGCCAATAACACTACATAAGCTAAGTCACCATCTCTCAGAAACTAGCTTAAAAGAAGTTAAGTAATGGTCACAGGTTACCCTGGGCTCTCACGGTATCCCCATCCCTAAGCTGACTGGGGGCATTCTCTTCACTTGGCCTACATCAACTCTGACTCATGGCAACCCCATATGTTGCAGAGTATAACAGTGCTCCACAGGGTTTCCAAGACTGTGACCTTTCAGAAGTAGATTGCCAGGCCTTTCTTCTGAGAGCCTCTGGGTGCATTCAATCTGCCAGCCTTTCAGTTAGCAGCACTTAACCACTTGAGGCACCAAACCAAATCAAACCCATTGCCGTTGAGTCAATTCTAACTCGTAGTGACCCTATAGCACAGAGCAGAAGAGCCCCATAGGAGTTTCCAAGGAGTGCCTGGTGGATTCAAACTGCCAACCTTTTGGTTTTCAGCCTAGCTCTTAACCACAACGCCACCAGAGTTCCTGTTATATGTCAGATATTTTTCTCAGTACACTCAAAAAGGTCTCTGTCTTTAGTGAAACAAACAAATGTCTCCTGTCATTACTGAGACAAACAGATTCCACAATCTCCTTCAGAATCTACAAGGGTTTCCTACTCCCAAGGTCAACACAACTTAAACTTTCCTGCTGCTGCTTCAGACCAAACAGGGGTAGTAAGGATAAGAAGAAGTCATTTTACCTAAGACTCTCCAAAAGATAATTGTACAATAAAATCCAGAGGGTGGTTAAGAGCAAGGCTTTACAGTTAGAGAGTCCTAATTCCTTGAGCAAGAAACTTCATCTCTCTAAGCTTCAGTTTCTCATCTATAAAATGAGGCTGGCACCACCTATTCCACAGAAAATTCTTAGAGAATTAAATAAGGTAGAGTATGTACAGTGTCTTAACATAATAATTGCTTGATAAATAGTTGCTGCTATTATTATCATAATCATTATCATCTGGTTAGAATCAGGTTAATGAACAAACCAAAGTAGGGAACCCACTCCTCAAAAATCTCATGTTTCTGTAGCCACCCAACTTCCAAATTAAGCTAATTATCAACAAAGTGAAGTCAGAAGTCTGAGACTATGCCTAAGGAACAACATGGACCAAAGAAGGTGATCTACACTAAAGCTGGGATGGAGCTAGAATTCAGCTACAACCTTGGCCCATATCACCTCATTAAGGATTATCAATTATACTGTAAGCCCATAAAACAAAGTCTGAACTAAGAAACTGAGAAGAAAGTATGGATATAGAATGTTGCTTTGAAGGACCAAGGAGTTCCCTTTGCCCTCCTCCCTTAACCTAATCCCATTCTGTTTAAGTCCCTGTCACCTGCATTCCAGCCCCATCTATTAGAGAGGATGGGTGGGGAGACAACTGGCCCTTAGGCCACCCATGTCAATGCCTGTCAGGTTCTTCCTGATAGTTCTTCCTGATGCCTAACCACCATCCCTCTTGCTGTGCTCAAAGCACACTCCCTCACATATGCCATCCCTTAAAATTAATCCCTACTGCCTCAAAGTTGGAATCATAAATGAAGAAGGTTGGGAGAGGAAAAATGGAAATGAAAAAGAAAGAAGGCAAGAAGAACTGGCCAGGAGATGGGGATGGGGGGTTAAAAGGACAGGAGGCAGGGGTGGGAGAGAAGCAAAAGACTGAAAATCAACAGTGAAGCAAATGAAATAGACAGAACACTTTCGTTAACTCCCCAACTCAGCTAAGCGGTGGTAGAAAGAAAGGGGCCTGGTGAGGAGGAGAAAGAGGAGGAAGAGAGAGGGATGGGGAAGTGTGTGGGGGCGGGGAGGGAACACAGCTTTTCTGCAGGAAAAGGAAATGGTTTAGGTCTAAGGGAGAAATTTCCAACACTGATGCTGCTTTGGTGCTGCAGAGCCTTTTGTGGAAGGGGCTTGGGGCTTCGAGGAGATGTTTCTTTGACTGAGATAGGTCATAGGGGTATCTGCTCAAGGGAGACTTGACAAGATAAACTCACATGATGTGGAATGGAAGAGCAGGTAAGTTATTATCAGTCTGGCTTTGTGGAAAGTGGTTGAAAAAGGGTAAAGGGTGAAAGTAAGGCAGTTGAAAGAGACTATGACTTTGACTAAAGTCTCCCAGTCTCTCTCATCATTGATTCAATGAACCTAGAGAGAATAACTGCATCCTCTTCCTTCCTCTAACTACCATCCTCTCCTCCGCCCCCTACCATCTTTTGAACACTGTTCCTTGGGAAAATCTGCCCATACTCACCTGCATTAATGTCAACCCTGGCACCAGAACCCGCCCTGGCCTGCCCTGAGCTACATGCCCTATCCCGTCTGCCTAAGAAAGGAACCAGTAACACTACCGCCCACTGAGGGATAGACTCCAGGAAGGACTTCCAGCTAGGCACTAAAATATTAGTATATCTTAGAGATTTTTAACTCTGTCCCTCATGCAAGCTCGCCCGGTTCAGGAGTCAGCTTGCCTCCCCTGCCTCTATGCAGGCTCTTGCCTCAACTCTTCCCTTTCCTTTTTTAAGGAATGCTATTTCCTATTCACCTTATTTCCCTTTAACCCACAGTATAAGATCCCTACCAGATCTAAAACCAAATTCATCTCCTAGTGCAGATGGAAGAAGGTATGTAACCACACCGCGAAACAGCTGTGCCAGAAGCAGGAGGCACCCAGGAGAGAGGATAAGATTCTCAAGCTCCTTCTGAAGAATTATAAAAGCACAAAATAGATTTATGTAGAGTTGTGGCTTATAGATGAAGTGGAGAGGAAACGACTTCTCCAGTTTCACTTTTCCTTTAGCCTTCTGTGAGCCAATAATAACAATAATAATAATAACAGCGACCAATTATTTGGCACTTCTCATATGGCAGGCACTGTGCAAAAGTGTTTTAAATACCCTATCTCATTTAATCCTCCCAAAAATACTATTGTTAACCCAACTTTACAAATGAGAAAAATGAGCCTGAGAGATTACCTAACTTTCTTAAGGTCCCACAGGCTGCAAGTGGCCAGCCTGGACCCAAACTAAGGATTGTTGGACTTCAAAGGCTATGTAGGTACCACTACTCTAAAGTGCCTGGCCATCTCTGACCATCAGAGGAAATCTGTCTTGTGCATGCCCTTAGCAGCCAGAGGAATTATAATTCTTTCTCTTCCAACAAGTGTCTCTTCAAAACAAAGCAATGTGAGGCCTCTAGGTACACTTCTGGACTCTGGAGCAGAGAGGTAGGGTTTATCTTGAAGCAGGGGTACAGCCTCCATCCTTGTGTAGGACACCACCTGCAGGGAAACTGGTCCCAACAGGGCAGGGGAAGGCTGAAGAGAAGGCAGGGCTACAACTTCAATCAGAGAAACTCATGTTAGCCTATGTAAGACCTTCTCAACAGTCTGAAGTGACCAAATAGGTCAAGCCCTTTGTGAAAAGAGGCATCATTAGTCCTGAACTAGAAACCAAAGTATGACATCTCAATAGCAATCAGGGGCCAGGAAACAGTCAGGGGGTGTAAAATCTCCAGGCACCAGTCTCAGATTCTTTTTACCCCCTTTTTGGGCTTTCTTAATGCAACTAATCCTCAATAATAGATAAGAGCTAATGCCACCAACATGTACCAGGAGGAGGGAGGCAGGAGAGCGGTCAGAGTAAGAGTCTGGTAATGAAAGAACCACTTGAGGCTGCTGGGGGATGGACAGAATGCATGCATCTTGCAGCTTTGGTTGTCTTCAACCTTGTAAGCAGGGATCCAGGAATGACCAAAGAAGCCTGTAAAGTAACTCAGGGGCTACCTTACCCCTCCCCAAAAGCTCAATGACCCTGACCAAGAAGTAAAGAACCCAGAGCCCACTGAGACTGAGGAAGGAGACAAAAAGGGAGTCTCTACGATAACAATTTGCCTCTCGTTTTGTCTGCTTCTGTCTCCATCTCTTCCCCCAGCTTCTCAAGTCCTGGGGCATTATTTCAGAGGCCTCTACCTTGATCTGTCTCCAAGTCTCCAGAAAGATCAAAGCTCTTAACACCTGTTTTGCTTGCTGACTCCTAGGCTGGAAAAGAGGGGGCAGGGTCCATCCTGAGGCAACGGGAGGACCCTTATTTCCTCTCTTCCCAAGGCAGAGTAGGTTGGGAGGCTGGACCAAAAGGAAGGAAGCAAATCTAAGGTTGGTTGACAAAAACGCCCCCTAGTGGGAAGGATGTTATTCTGTTATCGATTGTCTTTTTATTATTATTATTCAAGTTATAAATTGAATTAACTCATAATATATAGGATAAATATATTACAGTGACCAAAAAGGCCTTTCCTAATCCCTTTATCTAAAGAAAACCTCCTGCTATTCTCTATCATGGAAACCCTGGTTGCCTAGTGGTTAAGTGCTACAGCTGCTAACCAAGAGGTTGGCAGTTCGAATCCACCAGGTGCTCCTTGGAAACTCTATGGGGCAGTTCTACTCTGTCCTAAAGGGTCACTATGAGTCGGAATCGACTCGACGGCAGTGGGGTTTTTTTGGTTTTTATTCTATATCACAAGATTCTGTTTATTTCCTTCAGTTATTTATCACAATCTAATTATTTGATTGTTTTCTTGTTTATTGTGTATTTCCCACTAGAAAAAGCTCCATATTTGAAAGAAAGAATGAATGATGAATTAATAAATGATAAAGAAATAACTAAAAACTCGTTGTTGTCAAGTCAGTTCTGACTCATAGCAACCCTATAGGACAAAGTAGAACTGCCCCATAGAGTTTCCAAGGAGCGCCTGGTGGATTCAAACTGCTGACCTTTTGGTTAGCAGCTGTAGCACTTAACCACTCAACTAGTAGGATAAAAATTTCCTAATAATATGATATATTCCTCAAAATATCATGTTCAGATTTTTGTTAACAATAATATCCTTAACCAATATCCATTATGCACCTACTTTTCATCTTCCACATCTCTACTCATGACCTCTTCTCTACAAGTGTATGACATTCATTAAGTTTTTCTAACAATTCTTTAGTTCTGGGTTAAGCACTGTGGGGAGAATACAAAAACATACACGACACACTCCCTCCACTCCAGAAGGTCACAGTTAAGTAAGGGCGAAAGGGAAGACACGCAATAACTACATTTGAAGACAGTGTATGTTAAGAGCGACACAGTTGAAGATGTATAGGAATCCAAAGAAAAGGAATTGCTTCTGGCTGGGGTTTGCCGGGAAAGCTCAGGCAGGAGGTACCATTTAAGCTGCGTCATGATAATCGTGTAGAATTTCAGTCATCAGAGATTGGGAGGAGGGCATTCCAGAGGAAGGGCATAGCTGATGGGAGGGATTTCTTGACTTAGGGCATCTTGGATGTCTGTTCATCATTAGAGAGTGAAATTCAAGGACCAGTAAAGTTCAAGGTAAAACTGAAAAAGCTCAAGGCTTTAAACAGGGAAAACACCGGGCCCCACTTCTCTTGCATCCAGTTTTGTTTAAGGGATATGTTGCTGCCGCTGCTGCTGCTGCTGTGTGCTCGAGTCAATTTCAACTCATATTGGTACTGTAGGATGGAGTAGATTAGGACAAGGTGCCCGTCTATATGTCTCTCATCTTCCCTCTCCCCCCACTGAGCTCTTTATTAACAATGAAATGATTTCTTAATCTCATTACTGAGAAAAGCACAAAGCACAGAAAAGCATATGCTATACAAATTAAGTTAGTTAATTTGCATACCTGGGGAAAGAAAGAATCCCCTCCCGCTTCCTTCTCCACAGTCAATATTCCTCCATCTTCTGACACCATATGTCAATAAATATCTATATCTCCTCCTGCCCTGGACAGGAGATGCTGTTAAATGTCAAATGTAAAGTAAAGTTTGTCATAAAAATCCCTCATAAAAAAATCTCCCAACCGCTGGCATTGGAAGATGGAGGAGGGGAGTTTCTACACTGTGTTTGTGTCCTAATAATGGTCAGATTTTATCTTATCCAGCCTCCTGCCTCCAGGTGCATCTCAGTCGACCTCTCCTTAAAATTTTCTAAACAAGAAAACAGACTTTCAACTTCTCTTACCACCCTTGTTCCAGTAAAAGTCCATTCTGTTTTCTCGTGCAACAGGATCACTGTTTGAATGACCAGTGTCTCACAATCTCAAGTCTGGATTTCTTAATTAGTATAATTTTTATTTCTCCTTCTCCTGGGGTGGCTAACGTATGAAGTCTCACCTGGAAGCAAAAAAGTAAATGAAATGGTCTCTCTGAGCACTTCCCAGCAAGGAGTTCCAGGACAGCAGAGGTAGTTACCTGGGTGGTGTACATACAAGGGTGACTGTGGATTAGGCTAGAAAGAAAGGACAGGAGGGGATTGCCTTGCGACTGCTGTTTGTCTTCTCTGCAAGCCTCCTCTGATTATACTAGATTTATAGGGGCCCCAAAGCAGCCCAGCATCTTAGCCATAAACTTCCCAGAAAGAAAACTCATTGAGGTTCCCTTGAGAGGTGATGAAAAATAAATATCAGGGTTTGGTACAAACACATCAGCCAGGGCCAGGGGTGGAAGGCAGCCAGTTCCCCATAGCTGGTTTAACTCACTCAGGATTTGTGCACTCACACAGAGCATAACACAAAAAGTCTAACAAATATATTTATAGACCTACTGAGATAAGTGTATCCCACTCCTTAGTGCGTATTTCCAGTCACATGCAAACACATATGTCCACACAGTATTCATACACACATGACTTTCAATGAGCTGTTTTATAGATAGAATGCCCAGTCTCTCCCCTTCCCAGCAACTCACGATGGGGTAGGGCACAGTGAAAGTGAATGAGGGAATGTCTAAGTTTGCCTGTGTCACTTAGGGTGCCTCTGACTACATTCTAAAAAGCAAATAGAAATTATTTGTCCATTATTCACTGTTTGGAATTATCCACTGTCTTTTGATTACCTCTAACTACACCATCAAATTTCAGTGATTATCTAACTCTTACTGAGCCACTGCTCTGCAGAGTAAAGCTCAGGGGTTAAGAGCACAAGGCTTTGCTGAAACTTAGTACAAATCCTAATTTCACTACTGGCTTTGCACAAAATATTTAACTCCTCTGAGCCTCAGTATCTGTTAAATTTTAACTTAACATTTGAGTTTTAACATCCATAAAATGGGAATAACAATACTTATCTCATAGGACTCTTGTATTAGATAATTGTGAGGAGTGCATGAAACAATGTATAGGGCATACCAGTCGCCATTGACTCAATTCCAGCTCATGGCAATCCCGTGTGTGTCAGAGTAGAACTGTGCTCCACATGGGTTTTCAATGGCTGGTTTCCCAGGAGTAGATCACCGGGCCTTTCTTCTGAGGCACTTCTGAGTGGATTTGGACTCCAACTTTTCTGTTAGCAGCCAAACACGTTAATCATTTGTACCACCCAGGGATTCCATATAGGCCATGTTGTTGTTGTTAGGTGCCATAGAGTCAGTTCTGACTCATTGTGACCCTGCAGGATTCAACAAGTGGTAGCTATTACTATCATCATCATTGTATTAAGCACTGGTGATATAAAGAGGTACTAAGAGAGATGTTCATTTTCCTTAAGGAGTTTTTAAAATAAAAACTATTTTATTAGCTACATGGAGATACACAGAGAATGAAAGGACATGGAAACCTAAAACTTATTTGATTCCTAAAATGCAACTTATTTTATTAAATCCAAGCCTTGTTTTGCAGTTTTTAGCAATGGTTTCAATGCTCTGATGAGACTTGTTTTTTCTATCATTCTTCATCCCCATACCTCACCACTTTACACACACCCACACAACCACACCAGCCTTCATTTGAGGGGCCAACTGGAGATTCCTTGGGATAGAAAAGAGTTTGAGACACCCTTTGGGAGCGCTCCAAACCAAACTGATAGGGCCGTATGGAAGGCCAGAGAGAGAGAGAAATCTTCATCCTCCCATCTCTCAATCCTCCCTTCTAACCTCACAAAATTCCTCAATCTCAATCCGCTTCCCTTCAATATTGGCCTTTGCTTGTCCCTCGTCCTTATTGAAGATAAAATACACAAACTCCCCAAGAGCGTAAGAAAAGTTCTTAAGTTCCTATCTGGTAACTTATTTCCATGTTTCGTATATTTTGTCATTAGCCCATTAAAAACCATCAAAAGACCTTTAAAAAGTACTAATTTGGCCACTGCCAGGGTATATTCCCTTATCCGGTCATCTGCCCTCTCCTTAAAGCTTTCAAAAGAAGAAAATACCCTAACTTCCATTGCAGGTAATTCAGATAATTAAGAACTCCTACTTCAATCTCTCCGCCCATAGCATCCTCAATTAGTATCATCAAATTGTCACTCCTTTGATTAAGGGACAGGACAACCCTGAGGCACAGGCACGACTGAGATGACTTCCCCTAGTCACTTTCAGTCCATCCATATGAGGTATGAAAAACAAAACCGGCAGCAGTCCCAACTCACACTACACTTGCCGCAGGAGAGACCCTGAGGACCAAGCAGACTCCAGCTTGGGCACAGCAGCTTTCTCCCAAAGTGAGCAGAGTCCCAAACCCTGGGACTCATTTTCCCCCAGCCTAGTCTCTTCACTTGTCCTCCCAATTCCAAGGCTCTCAGGCCCTTCCTGTCCCCTTCCATTGTTCCCATCCCAGGCCAGACGCCAATCACTTATCATCTAAGCCAGTGCTTCTCAAACTTTAAAAGAGCACCTGAATCACTTAGAGATCTTGTTTAAAACGCATATTCTGATTCAATAGGTGGGGCCCAAGATTCTACATTTCGAACCAGGTCCCAGGTGATGCCCACGTTACTGGTCCATGGACCACGCTTTGAAGAACAAGGATCTATATGACCGTAGCAGTATCTACAAGAGTCTCCCAGGGGGACCCCACCTCCCTATCGCCATCTTATCCATCCCCCAGATAGCAATGAGAATCTTATACCTTCCTGATTCAGAAGTCTCCCTCCATAGAACAGTTCATCTCTTTCTCTGACTCATAAATCCTACTTCAATGTGACAAAACACATCCCTCACAAGAGTCCCATTCTTTCATGACTCTGAAGGTCCATGTAGCCTAGAATTACTGTCCCATTTTTTTTTTTCTGCCTTGTCTATCCTTATTTTATTTTCCAAATTGCTCCATAGGCATCCTCCTCCAGGAAGCTTCTCTTGACCAATATTCCTTTCTCAGTTTCTACCATTTCAAAGTTATGATGTCTCAATCCCTATGCAGTTATCACTTCCTCCTATTTCAGTCTTTCTCTCCATTTTGGGTGTGAATTTTCTCTCCCAGTATTCTTAGACATTCTCACAAGACTTTTACATCATACTCTCAAAAAAGCATCTAAAAGAATTGGCAAGCAGAGTGACCCTCCTTCTAGCAGGTTTCCCTGGTGTCACCTACTCCCAGAAACCCCACAAGGAAGAGGGTTCCTTCCCATCCCTCCCTCCAGGGCAGGCCCCCATATATAAATAAAAAAACTAATACAAAAGAAAAATACTGGCCCTTCTTCCATGCCAAAGCATAAAACTCCGGCTGCTGCAGGAAAGGTACCTGTTGTGCCCACGCTGGAGCCAGTCTAGTCTTCAGGGATTCCCTGGAGTCAGATGGAGGGGGTTGGGCTGTCTATCAATTTTGCTACTCCCTCCCCCTCCCCACATTCCATGGGAATAAATGGAGAGGGACCAAGGGATATCGTTTCAGGCATTCTCCTGCCCCTGGGTTGTATTATCCCTTGTTGCTCTTTGAATGAACAACCCTGTTCTCACTGTTGAGGGAGGAGGTCTAGAGGAAGAAGAGAACCCATTTCTTGCCAAGAACAAGATTCCACTATGATGGAATAGACAGGCTACTCACCAGGGCTCAGGCATAGACAGACAAAGGTAAAATTAGAGGCAGCTGGGTGCAGTCCTAGATGCTAGAAGAATGGGGAGAAATGCTGTTTGTCAAAGAAAATGGCTTTAAAGGAGTGGGACCATGCTAGCCTGAAAGGAAGGAGAATCTTTTGTACCATGGCAATGTGTAAGGTTCAATTCAATCAAACAGGTATTTATTAAATGCTCATTATGTACCTGGCACCTATGTAGGTGCTGTGGGGCAATGAACAAGATACACTCCTTCCCTATAACCTACAATCTAGAGAACAAAATAAAAAACATAAAGAGACACAGGTAACTATGATATTTTAATCCAGATGCTTTATTAAATGAAGATGAATGTTGGAAGGGAGCCTTTGTTTCTCTCACTTCCTCTTTTCATGTGGAGGGGCTTCAGCTACAGCTTTAGTTGTCAAAGCATGGTCCCTGGACTAGCAGTATCAGCATCTCTTGGAAATTCTTTAGAAATGCAAATTCTGGGCCCCACCCAGACCTACTCAATAAGAAATGCTGGGAGTGGGGCCCAGCAATCCGTGTTTGAACAGTCCTTCCAAGCCATGCCAATACAAGCTAAACGTTTGAGAACCACTGAGCAACTTAACGGGCCTCACCTCTCTCCACCCCTCCTCACTCGCTGTGACTTATTTGCTTAGTGAGTTAAAGCGACAGTACTGAGCATGCCAAGCTCAACCCCTTCTGTTTTGGCTTTGTTTTCACTTTTGCTTTCAGAACCAGCCTGCCCACGGGACACATGCATTCCAACCTTCTCATACATGAGAAAATCTAGTAAAATCAGGCTCTTTCCCTGTGGTAAGGAGGGCATTGGTGGTTCAGCAGTAGAGTTATTCCATGCAGGAGACCCAGGTTCAATTCCTACCAACGCACCTTACACACAGTCACCAACCGTCTGTAATGGAGGCTTGCGTGTTGCTATGATGCTGAACAGGTTTCAGTGGAGCTTTCAGACTAAGACAGACTAGGAAAAAAGGCCTGGCAATCTACTTCCGAAAATCAGCCAATGAAAATTTTATGGCTCACAATGGTCTGATCCACAATTGACCATGGGGATGGCACAGGATCAGACAGCATTTCATTCCATTGTGCATGGAGTCAGGAGCCAACTCAACAGCAGCTAACAACAACATCCCTGTGGTGGGAGGCAGGTGGTTGTTTAATACTACCTGTGACTGAGGGCTAAGTCTGTCTAATTTACTAGTGCAGTATTAGCGAGCCAATTCGACTACGGATCTAAAGCTGATGGTTTGATCACCTGTCAGCCTCCTATGTCTTAATTACCAGTTGGTTCCAAACATAGGAGGAGGGAAGGGGAGTATTATTTATTGGAACAATGAGCAATAGACAAAAGCAGGCAGGATGCAAGTTTAGATTGCTTGCAGTAGAGAGAACTAGTTGAAAGAGTAAGGGGGCAGAAGAACCAGAAGAAAACCTAGAACTTTTTAACTAAAAGGAACTTTAGAAATCATCAACTCTCACTTCTCATTTTTCAGATAAAGAAGCCAAAGCATTGAAGAAATTGAGTGGCTTCCTCAAGGTCATGTTGCTAGTTAGCGGCAGAGACGAGATTAGCACCCAGGGGTCCTGGCTCTTAGCTGTGCCCTTTCTGAGCATGTGGACTAAAGCAGACAACTTTAAAATCTAAGAATATAGACATCATAAAATAGAAGAATCAACCAGGATTTTCAGCATGATTAGGGGATTCAAAGCCAAAATGCTTTTTGATCATAGGAAAGCATTCAAGGCCCTCTAAGCTCTGGCTCTACTCTACCCGTCCATGTTGCCCCTTTACACAGCCAAGGCTCAAACTACATGGCCTGCTCAATGTACTCTGAACACTTCTTAGCAGTCCTGTACCTTTCCTAGTGTTAGTGTCTCTGCCTAGAATCCACCCCTCCTCCCATGTGTGGCGAAATCCTATCTATCCTTTAAGAGAGCCAACTCAAATGCCATTCTTCCACAAGGCCTTCTCTGCTTTCACTAATCTACCTCCACTATTGCACCAGCCAAAAATGATCATCTTCCTCTCTGAAATCTCAAGACACTTTATTTGTATGTTACTATGGCACTTATCGGAAACACTGGTGGCGTAGTGGTTAAGTGCTACGACTGCTAACCAAAAGGTCAGCAGTTCAAGTCTGCCAGGCTCTCCTTGGAAACTCAATGGGGCAGTTCTACCCTGACCTATAGGGTCACTATGAGTCAGAATCGACTCAACAGCAATGGGTTTGGTTTTTTTTTTTTTTTTTTTTGATGGCAGTTATCACTTTCTATTTTGTGTTGTAGCCGTGCCTTCCCTCTTCTATTAGAATATAAGCTCCTTCAGGGCAGGGGCCATATCTTGTATTTTACCTATGCTATCCCCCATTTTTTCTTTTTTTTTATCCCTCATACTACCTGGGATATGGTGCACAACAAATATTTATTGAACCCACTATTTAACCAACCAACCAAAGCCCAGAGTGACATGTCAAGCAACATGTCACCTGTTGCATCACAAAAACCAACACCAAAGAACATCATAGAAAAATCAACCCTGCTTCCCCCCACCCCAGAAAAAGCCCCAAATATCTCAACATTTTGCTTTTTTACGCACCACATGACATGATCCCATTTGGGTTCGTCTAACTCATGTAGCTTCATGTACTAATTAAGCTGTAAGACACAACAGGGCATGAATTTATTGTGCAATAATTCACACACGGGATGTTTGCGCAGTGCTTGAGCGTGAGTTATGACACATTAATTCACAGCCTAGAGGGCCTCGTTGCAATTACAGAACCATTTTTTAAATATCATCTGGGTTTAAAATACAAATATTGGTCCCCCAGTCTTATAACCCTTAGCCTCAAAATGCAGCTAACCAAGGTCAGATGTCACTTTGGCCCCTTTTTTCCTCATTTTGTGCTATCCATTTAGCTGTACTGATGGCAAAGAATGTACAGTCCAATCGCTGTACTCACCTATGAACATGGGACACTGTGAAGAGAGTGGGAATGAGAAAGGGGCAGGGACTTCATAGCTACTTGCAAGAAAGAGAGTGGAACTAAAGAGAGGAGCAAGCCCTGGGGTCAAAAAACTCTGGAGAAGAGGATGCAACAGCCAACTAAGGGTCCATTACTAAGAAAGGAGAAGAGCTGGAGAGGATTTTTATGAACTGTGACATTCAATAAACCTCACCCAAAGAAACCAGGCAAAATTCACTACAATTTTTATGTCCAAAGTTAGGAGAGTGTGACGGGTAACAAAAGAAGAAATAAGTCACCTGGCTCAGTAACTCCCCCCTCCAAAAAATTCATTCTGTCTCCTCTCTCCCCAGGCTTCTGATAAAGAAGGTGAGCTCACTTCTACAGACAACTCTACTTGTTGGCCACTTCATGCTCTATAAACACCCAGTATCATCTGTGATGTCAGCCACCAGCCGCCTGGAGGATATGCCCCGCTCTGTGAGCTTGTATTAAAACACTCACTTATAACTCCCTATTAATTTTTCACGAGAAGTTATTTTTAACTTGCTCAAACCATTACCTGAATATGCCAAATATATTTTCCTAATGAACGAGCCCTGCATGTGGTTCCTCCTTCCCCCTACTCCCCTACTGCTATTCAAATGGTCCCTTCTTCATGGGGAGCAAAGCTTCCGATGAACAATACACAACAGTGCCCCAGGAAATGAGAAGTGGAGAACAAGAGAAAACCAAGTCAAGTAGCCCACACTTTCCTCCCTACTCAGGCTTTGGTTTTGAGAGGATTTCAGGAGATGTTGACAAAGGTTTCTGAAGACAGAAAGATCATAACAAAACTTAAAAGTCTTCTCTATAGATTATCAAAAGGAACCTTTGGGTTATTGGGTTAGACCTGCCCTCTACAAATCCATCTAGACCCCCTATTGGCCATTCATCAGTCCCAATGTTATGATTTACTTGAAAGCAAACAAGGTAGGTTGTTGGTGTTGTTAGCTGCCATTGAGTCAACTTCGACTCATGGCTACTCTACATACAACAGAACAAAACACTGCCCACATGTTCGAGGCCATCATTGCAGCTATTGAGGCCATCATTGCAGCCAATCCATCTCACCGAGGGTCCCCCACACCCTCATTGGCCTTCTACTTTACTAAACGTGATGTCCTCCTCTAGCAATCGATTCTTCCTGATGACCTGTCCAAAGCAAACAAGTAGGACAAAGTTCTCTTGGGATCCGTAAGGTTTTCAGTACCTAATTTTCAGAAGGAGGTCACCAGGTCTTTCTTCCTAGTCTGTCTTAGTCTAGAAGCTCTGCTGAAACCTGTCCACCATGGGTGATCCTGGTAGTATTTGGAATACCAGTGGCATATCTTTCAGCATCACAGCAATACACAAGCCACCACAGGACAACAAGCTGACAGATGGGTAATGGAAGTAAAATAGGTAAAGGAGAGTCAATTCTTAACTCACTTAATCCTTCTAAAATATAAATCTGATTGGGTTGTTCCCTTGCTTAAAATCATTTGGTGGTCCCCTACTGCCTTCAGCATAAAGCCTAAACTCCTTAGCATGGCCCTTCCTTTCCTCATAATCTGACCTATGCTTATTCCTCTAGCTTTGTCCCCTTCCCAGTTCATGATCCAGTCATGCAATTCTAGGTCCTCCTTGTTCTCTTGCTTGTAATATCCTCTCAGCCCCCTTCACTTAGCTCACTCCTACTTATTTTTCAGTTCCCAGCTTAGAAATGATTTCCCCAGAAAGCCTCCCCCAAGTCTGAGCATCAGTGAGATGCCCTTGCTGTGTACTCTCATAGCACCTGCGCTTTTCTCAGCAGCCATTTATCATAATGTATCAGAATTCCAGTTCAGCTGTCTGCCTCCTCCATTAGACTGTGAGTTAGGTGCTCAATAAATATTTTTTGAACAAACGTACAAACAGAGAAGAGAAAACCTGAAAAAAGGAGATAATCCAGAATTTCTATCAGCTTGACTTTGAGATGCATCACTATGTAGCCAAGCAACCTTTATAAATCTGACTCAGGTAAATATATAAATGGTATTACGTTCCTTGTAGAAGGCAATCAAAATGAAAAGTGTGAAGGGAAAGGCAACTGTGATAAAATCTTGACCACAGATGATTCACGGCAAGTGTAAGCCACACATAGATGATAAAGAATTGTTTCCCTTGGAGGATACATGTTTTAAAAACATCAGGCTGCCTTGGGTTATAGGGAACCACCCTATCCCTAGACAGAAAAGCCATGCTTTTCTGAGGCTATCATGCTCAGCCCCTATAATCTAGGTAGGACATCCCCTAACCAGAGGCTCTCACGTGAGGGACAGAAGGAAGGCATACTTGAAGACACCTGGGGAACATTTTCATATTTTATATCCTCACCCTCCGGAGATTCTTTTACAACTAGCCCCTTATCTCCTATGGCTGATCTAAACCATCCCAATTGACAAGGAATTGTCCTAAATTTAAAAGGTAAGAGACTTTAAAACCTTCCTTCACAAGAAGGCAGCTTAGTTCAGTAGTTAAGAGTAAGGGCTCTGCAAGTAGACTGCTTGGGTTCAAATCTCAACTAAACCACTTCAAAGCCAGGTGAACTTGGACAAATTATTTAACCTTTATGTGCTTTCATCTCCACGATTGTAAAATGGAAGTAAATATAAATACCTTTTAGGGTTGTTGCGAGGATTAAGTGAAATAATGCTTGTAACATACTCATAAGTGCCTAGCAAATTATATACACTTAATACATTGTACCAAACAGTTAATTTAAAATCTGTGCCAAAGTCCTCCACCTTTGAGAATCCATTAGTCTTTATAAATGTCTAGCCTCAAAGTCACCCATTGAAACTCGAGCCTGTTAACTGGCCCTCTGGAGAAAATGAAAACAGTCTTATTTCATATAATTTACCTTGAAGCTCTAAGGACTCTAATTAGACACCCTCAGGCATGCTAGTACTGAACACTTTGGAGGGTCCCAGGCTTACTGTTATACTACACATGGAAAAATGCAAAATTCAAACATAATAACAGTAATAACAATAGTTAACCTGTTGCCATCAAGTTGATTCCGACTCATAGTGATCCTATAGGACAGAGTAGAACTGCCCCATAGGGTTTCCAAGGAGCAGCTGGTGGATTTGAACTGCTGACCTGTTGGTTAGCAGCCAAGCTCTTAAACACAAAGCCACCAGGGCTCCAATAATAGCTGAAATTTATAGAACATTTACTATGAGCACTACACTAAGAATTTTAGATGTCCTAAGAGACAAGTTTTATTGTTATCCCCACCTTACAAACTAGGAAACTGAGGCCTAGACAAGTTGAGAAACCTGTGCAAAGCCACGCAGGTAGTACATGATGAAGCCGGCATTTGAACAAAGACTGTCTGATGCCAAATCTCATGGTGAACTACTATGCCATACTATCCTTCTTCCCAGTATTGGGACTGTGCACAGCTTTCATTCAACACCGCAGCTCCTAAAACGGGCAGAGATTGAGAGGGAGGTTAGCGTTTCCTTTAGTGGCTCCTTGACTCTCAATAATTCTGTCTTCTGTCCAACCAGCTCTGAAGCAAGAAAGTTTCCGAAAGAGGAAGACAATATGAACAGTGAAAAAAATAATAACAGTTTTTTTGCCTATGGATGCCTTATCTTATTTCTGGAAGAGGTAGTACTGGGTATTACAGTGGTAAGAGCAAGGAACGCTGAGTCCAAAATGCTGGATTTGAGCCCTGGCTCTTTCACTTAAATATATAAACTTGAATAACTCGCTTAATCTCTCTAAGATTACCCGTAAAATGGGAATAATAATACTTACCTTACTGGATCAATATGAGAATTAAATGAGAAGATACAAACTATCACCCACTGCTGGTGGGAGTGTAACCTGGGGCCACCATCCTGGAGCACAGTCTTAGTGGAATTAAGTGTGCACACATCCTCTAACCCAGCAATCCCACTCCTAGGTGTATACCCCAGGGAAAATCTCTCCAAGGTTCATTGTTGTTATTGTTAGTTGCCATCAAGTTGATTCTGACTCAGACAATCCCTTGTGTGCAGAGTAGAACTAACTGCTCCACAGGGTTTTCAACGACTATGACCTTTCAGAAGCAGATTGCCAGGTCTGTCTTCGGACATAGGTCCATAAGGAGGGCCATACGAGGATACTCATCAACAAAGTACTACTGTTGTAGTAAGAAATTGGAGGCAATCTAGGTGTCTATTACTAAGAAAATGCATATGTAAAATGCGATGTATGTGCACAATGGAATATTGCACAGTGGTCAGAAATAATGAGGTAAATTTACATATAGTAAACATGGGTAGATCTCAAAAAGTTTTAAGTAAAAAAAGTAAAGCCAGAATGAAGTGTATAGCACAATGCCGTTAGCAGGTACTTTTAAAACTTAGCCAAATAACACTATTTCCAAGTGTCATGGATTGAATTGTGTCCCCCCAAAAATATGTGTCAACTTGGTTAGGCCATGATTCCCAATATTGTATGGTTGTCCTCCATTTTGTGATTGTAATTTTATGTTAAAGAAGTTTAGGGTGGGATTGTAACACTCTTACCCAGGTCACATCCCTGATCCAATATAAAGGGAGTTTCCCTGGGGTGTGGCCTGCACCACCTTTATCTCTCAAGAGAAAAAGGAAACAGAAGCCAGCAGAGGTGGGGGATGGGATCTCAGACCACCAAGAAATTAGTCAGGGGAGCAGAGCGCGTCCTTTGGACTGGGGATCCCTGCTCAGAGAAGCTCCTAGTCCAGTGGAAGATTGATGAGAAGGCTGACAGAGAATGCCTTCCCCTGGAATTGACACCCTGAATTTGGACTTTTAGCTGACTTTACTCTGAAGATGGAAACCCTGGTGGCATAGCGGTTAAGCTGTGAAGAAATAAATTTCTCTGTTAAAGCCGTCCACTTGTGGTATTTCTGTTATAGCAGCACTAGATGACCAAGACAACAAGTATACACATACATCTTTTAAAAACGTAAATCAGATTGGACTGGACTATGGGATAGAAAATGATACTTGTGAGGAGTGAGCTTCTTGGATCAAGTAGACACATGAGACTATGTGGGCAGCTCCTGTCTGGAGGGGAGATAAGAAGGCAGAGGGGGACAGAAGCTGGCTGAATGGACACGAAAATAGAGGGTGGAGAGGAGTGCGCCGTTTCAAGGTAGAGAGCAACTAGGAATATATATAGCAAGGTATATATAAATTTTTGTATGAGAGATTAACTTGATTTGTACACTTTCACTTAAAGCACAATAAAAATTAAAAAAAGGAAAAAAAATGTAAATCAGATCATGTCATACCACTGCTCAAAACCTTCCACTTGTTTCCGTTCTTATTCAGAGTATAAGCCAAAGTCTGTATTTACAATGGCCTACAAGGTTTTTGTTTTTTTTTTTACAAGGTACTACACAACTTGTCACTGACCTAGCTACCTCTTGGCTTTCTATTTCTCTCTTTTCTCACTTATTTTGCTCCAGTCACTGGCCTCCTAACATACCAGGCAAGGCCCTGCCTTAGGGCCTTTTTACTTGCTGTCCTCTATACCTGGATCACTCTTTCCCAAATAGCGGTATGATTGCTCCATTATTGGCAATTCATGAAATCCCATCCTTTCAGTAAGACCTTCCTAGATTACCCTATAAAACAACAACCCCACCACCACCAGCAACACACCTTATCCCCTTGTTCTGCTTTTTTTTCCCCATAGCACTTATCACTATTTAACTTACTATATATTTTACTTATTTATTCATGATTTTTCTCAACCCACTAGAATGTAAGCTCCATGAAGGAAGAAATTTTTTATTGTTTTGTTCACTGCTGCACGTCAGCACTTACAAATGTACCTGACACATAGTAGGCACTTTATATAGGCTGAATGAATGAATACATTTAAATAAATACATAGAACATGGATTGGAAGAGTATTTGTTAAATATACTCAAGTGGATGCCTACAGTAAGGAGGGGAAATGGGAATAGAAATGAGGAATGAAAGGGAAAAATAGAATGAATGGAAAGAGAGGCCTTATGTGAACTGATGGTGCTAGTGGGCCATGAGCTGAGAGGGGTGATGAACTCAGTTCTGTGCAGCTGAGGGTCAATTAGGGAATTATATGAGATAATGTTGTGACAGAACCTGGTATAAAATCTGATAAATGACAGACATTCAGTAGATTTAAACTGAAAAGGAATCAGAATCCTGTAATCATCATGATATAAAGTGTACAAAGAAGGAATATCAGCTAGAAAGAAGGTGAGAAAAATGGAAGATGGGGTACCCCTCCTACTAAAAAAAAAAAAAAAAAAAAAACTTTTTTTTTTACTAGCCCCCATTAAATCCATTTCCCTTTTCCCAATTCCTCTTTCTCCCTCCACCTCCTTCAACTGCCTTTGGATGTTCCTGTAGTTAGCACTAAGAATACTTATACCCAGATTCTCTGTCTAGAGAACTGTCCTCAGCCACCTACCTCTCAACAAAGACTAGAACAGTGGTTCTTAACACTTTCAAATCACAGACCCCTTTGAGAAGTCAAAGATCCCTAACGTTGCCCACCTCAGAAAAAAGCCAAACACTCCTCTGAAGCCCATCTGTGGAGCCTGAGCAAGAATCCCAGGTGAGCAATCTCTGAATGGCCAGACAGGATCAGAGGCAGGTAATGCTTTGGATCATTTCTGTTTCCCTCCTCTCTGTTACCCAGGGTGGTGCGTGAGCCTGCCCACTTTTACTGACATTGAGTGAAATTGGGCCTACAGGAAAAGTATAAAGATGCCAGAGAAACAACCCAAAGAACAAAACATATAGGAATAAAATAATCATATTGTATGACTTAAGCAGAAAAAGCAGGCAGAGCAAACACATTAAGAAACAAACTTACAGAAGAAAAAGTGACACATAATTACCAAAAAACCAAAACCAAACCTACTGCCATGGATTCTGACTCATAGCGACGCTATAGGACAGAGTAGAACTGCCCCATAGAGTTTCCAAGGAGTGCCTGGTGGATTCAAACTGCCGACCTTTTGGTTAGCAGACGTAGCTCTTAACCACTGTGCCACCAGGGCTTCCAAACACATGATTGGGAATCCTGAAAAAGCAAAAGCCTAACTACAATCCAGCCTGTCACAATGAAGAAAAACTCTTCCTCACATTCAGTTTTCAGAAACACCCTTTCCCTGCACAGTAGTCTGCTGTTATTCCAATAATTTATATTCAATCCGGATTCTTCAACCCAGCTGTCAGAGCCTCTCCCTAATTCCACCTACCTTTACCCTAAATCCTATCACCTCAACCCTAACTCAATCCTTTAAGTATGAAAATCTGCTCCTCACACCCTGATTTAGCCTGCATGCGATAAGCCTTTGGCCTGTATAAGTCACTTGCCCTGCCGGGGATGCCCTCCTCACTCCTTTCTGTCCAGTCTTGACCCTCTAGCTCTTCTCAACCCTATTCTACAACATCTCTCCCAGCTTCTAGGAAGCCTTTCAGACCATCCTGACTGATTTCTCTATCTCCAACCTTCCGCCCCATCCCACTAGCACTTACGGCTATCTGGGGTGCTCAGCAGAAACAAGTTTTCCCTCTCTGTCTAGGTTCTGGGTGTGTCCCTTAAACGCCTTTAGAATCTAAAAGCTTCCAGAGGGCAGGGCTAGGATCCATGTACCCCCTTCTGCTGAATCCCATCCCTGAAACCTGAGCCACCCAAACCCTTGCTACCCAGGACAAGAATCTCTGCTCTTAATTTTACCAAGAAATCCAAAGAGGCAATTAGGCCAGAGAAAATCAACATATAGATGTACTGATTGACAACTATATGTTAATATTCCTAGAAGTAGAAAACTTTTTTTTTGGAAAGATAGAAAGGGCCAGACAGAGGTGGGAATAGGAGATTAGAACATGCACAATCATCTATTTCAATAGCATTTCCTGAAGACATTTCCTAATGAAGGCCCTGGGTCTGTGGATCTCAGTTTAATTACGAAACAGTTTCTCCCAAAGGAGGTGCTTGGCACAGGGGAGGTTCTTAAAGAATTGCAGAGAGAGGCCAGGGAACAGGAAGCCAGCTTGTATGAATTCCATAATGCCCCAGGCTCTCTCCTCCACTCCCTCCTCCACTCCCTCCTCCTCCCTATGTTTCTCTCAGTCTCTGAGCTCATTCCAAACTCCAAAACAAAAATTCCATCCCAAGTAGCCAAGGACTCATGTCAAATCCAACAATCCACCCACTAAATTGCAGGCTGCCCGGCTTTCCCAGCCAACCCCACCCACTCTCCTTCGTCCTAGAGGTCATTGTGTTCATTCCTCTGTCTTTAAGAAGGGTACTACCCTAACTCTGGACCTTTCCTTCTCAAAATACACTTCCCAAGGAAGGAAGTTCCACTGGTTCCCTTGGCTGGGTGTTCGCGATCCTGACAATCACGAAGTTTGGTCTCATGGCTCCCTCTGAGTAGCTTAAAATATAGTTTGGATACAAGTTGCTTTGCTAGAAGTTTGATAAAGACTTGGGAGAAGAAGGCTATGAGGGCTAATAAATCATTATTTTCAGGTTTCAAAATTTTAGGGGAGTGGATTTAAAATGCAGCCTCTCCAGAGATGGTTTCAATCCCTTTGTATGCAAATACAGCTCCTTTCCTGTTCCAAAACTCATCCTCCTCAAAATTTCCAGAGAATGGAAACTGTAGCCAGTCAAACCAGTGTCTCTCAAACAAACAAGTACAACATGTTCTGGATATCTGAGCTTCCCCAAAGTTTCCAAAGTCCTGACTGAAGTACCCTTGCAACTATGGTAGAGGGCAGTCAGAAAGACAAGGTGGGGGTGGGGAGAGGAGCAGTCTTTGAGCTCAGGTATTTAGTACATCAACACTTCCAAATTAGAACCAGTTCAAAACACAAAAGAAAAGATAAATAGAGCAAAAGCCGCCATGAAAACTGGGTCTGAGCCATCTATCCAAGGTCTAGAAGAAATCAGTAAGAGCGAAATGAAAAATAGGATCTTCCTATGTTCTTTCTGCGTGTCTTCTGTGTAAGTATTCTGTCACAGACATTCATTCCTTCATTCATTCAACAAATATGTACTGATTCCCAACCATTCAGCACTGGGGATAAGCAATGAGAAAACACAAAAATCTCTTCACTGAAGTTGTTTACATTCCATCATGAGGAAGCAGACAATAAGCAAATGAGTAAGTAGAATACATACTGGATTAGGCTGTGATCAGCGTTGCAGAGAAAAGTAAAGCAAGAAAAGGTTAGGGTGTGCCCAGGGTGGGAGTTGTAATTTTAAGTAGAGTGGTTCAAGAAGGCCTCACTTCGAAGATGGCATTTCACCAGCAACCAGAACCAGGTGAGGGAAGAGGCCATGCAGATATGAGAAGAGTAAGTACAAAGACCCTGGCCATTTTTTGAGGCATAACAAGGAGGCCAGTTGGCTGGCACAGAGTGAATGAGGGAGAAGTAGTAAGGTTTGAAGTCAGAAAGAAAGCAGGAGGTGGAATCATTCATGTAGGGCTTTAGGGTCACTGTGAGAACCTTGGCTTTTGCTCTGAGTACAATAGGAATCCTAGATAAAGTGATAGTTTCAAGTGTGGGCTATTGACTTTCATGTTCTTCGAAATAAGTATTCAGTTCTCTAACTAGGCCTTCTCCAGAGTTTGAAAGCAAGGCATGGAGACCAGTTTTGCAGAGCTCTCAACAGATACGTGGCGGTTCTGACAACAAAATGAGGGCTAAAAAAGCTAAGGCATTCTTCTGTCTCCCTTTCTAGACACCAGAAAAGAGATGCCCTACACACACCTGCTATGGCCGCTGGGAGATTAACATATGAATTACCCTCATCGAAGTTGTTTATAGATTATCCAAGATTCAGTAGCTCAGAAATCAAACAAAAATAATTTTGTATCATTCACTATACCTACTCCTCACTCACCGACTGTCTTGTTATCCGACATTTTTCATTTACGACAATAGTAAAAAATCTACTATCCAAGTATTTTACACATTAACAATGTAACGAATGCCGAGGTGCAAGGTGAGAGTAACGCCGTTGCGATGGTTAAGTTTATGTGTCAACTTGGCTGGCCCGTGATTCTCAGTGGTTTGGCAGTTATGTAATGGCATAATTTGGCAGTTGTGTAATCACGTAATTTGGCAGTTATGTAATGGTATACTTATCCTCCATTTTTGTGATCTGATGTGGTCATCCTCAATTTTTGCACAATGCTGATTTTTACGTAATAACCTGGTCTTTGGAACCTAACCATGTTGATAAGTAAGGAGTGGGTGTATTTGAGATTATCTACATCATCAGTCTCTTCCACTATGTGGATAATCAAGAGCTAACATGGAGATAAAGCATAGTTTTTCAGGAACCTGGTGAAATGCAGGACAGCAAAGATAGGGGTAGGAGCAGCGTGAATTAGGCACTCACAAGCCTTGCAAAATTAAAAAGATGAATTCAGTTCCAAGCTCCAGATGCCTTAGGAAGGACTGTCAGAAACGTCTGAGATGATCAGAGCTAGGGAGAGAAAGGGCCCCAAAGGGAAGCCTGAAAACACAGTTTTGAGAGGCAAAGAGTACCTCTCATAACCTCGCTTCCCCCAGGCGACAGGGATGAAAGCTTCTACATCAAGATGAGAAGTCCAAGGAGTTATAGATTTTTCTCAACAATAAATAATCTGAAGAGAACAGCTGCCCAACCACCGTTTATGAATGTTGGAAAATACACACTTGTGTGCATGGGGAGGGGCTGGAGGGGGTAGACAGAAAGAGAATTATGGGGTTGTCCCCTCTGGGAAAGGAGAGGGGACAGAAATCAGTTTTCAACATGGCATTCTTAGGATTCAAATGGGAGCTAGGGAAGGGAAGGATGGTAAAATCTGGAAACCTAAATAACTCAGTAAGGAAATAGGCATGTATTCCTGGGTTCTCTGTGCTAATTTCCTTTCCATCTGAGGATCACCTTAATCATCTTCTTGCCTCTACACAGTATCATCACCACCCATCCACCCATGATAAATAGAGACACTGCAGCTTTTCTCATGTCACAGTCGCTATCTCATATTCCCTTTTCCGTGGTCTCATTAAAGAGGTCTTAGGTTACCTTTTTTAAGCCTCCATAGGCTTATAATAAAAATGGGAGCTAGGACATAGAATAAGGGTGCTTTTCTCCCTTGGATAGGAAAAAAATGGGTCTAAATAGCAATGAAAGTTTTAATTTATTCATTCAATAAATGCCAAGCACGTACTATGCACAAGTAGCACATGGTCAAGAAGGGATGGTACTGAAGGAAGAGTTCCAAGCTACACTGAAGGCATTGGTGAAAAACAAGGCTCCAGGAATTGACAAAATACCAACTGAGATGTTTCGACAAATGGATGCAGTGCTGGAGGTGCTCACTGGTCTATGCCAAGAAATTTGGAAGACAGCTACCTGGCCAGCCAACTGGAAGAGATCCATATTTGTGCCCATTCCAAAGAAAAGTGATCCAATAGAATGCATAAATTATCAAACAATATCATTAATATCACACACAAGTAAATTTTGCTGAAGATAATTCAAAAGTGGTTGCAGCAGTACATCGACAGAAAACTGCCAGAAATTCAAGGCAGATTCAGAAGAGGACATGAAACGAGGGGTATCATTGTTGATGTCAGATGAATCCTTGGCTGAAAGGAGAGAATACTAGAAAGATGTGTACCTGTGTTTTATTGACTATGCAAAGGCATTCGAATGTGTGGTTCATAACAAATTTTGAATAACATCATAAAGAATGTGAATTCCAGAACACTTGATTGTGCTTATCCGGAACCTGTACATAGAACAAGGGGATAGTCCATGATTTGAAATCAGGAAAGTTGTACATTGGGGTTGTATCCTTTCACCATACTTATTCAATCTGTATGCTGAGCAAATAATCCCAGAAACTGGACTATATGAAGAAGAACATGGCGTCAGGATTGGAGGAAGACTCATTAACAACCTACGATATGCAGATGATACAACTTTGCTTGCTGAAAGCGAGGAGGACTTGAAGCACTTATTGATGATGATTAAAGACTACAGCCTTCAGTATAAATTACACCTCAACATAAAGAAAACAAAAATCCTCACAAATGGACCAGTAAGCAACATCATGATAAACAGAGAAAATATTGAAGTTGTCAAGAAATCAAATGATGCATTGCATTGGGCAAATCTGCTGCAAAAGACCTCTTTAAAGCGTTGAAAAGCAAATATGTCACTTTGAGGACTAAGGTGCGCCTGGCCCAAGCCATGATATTTTCAATCTCCTCATATGCATGTGAAAGCTGGACAACGAATGAGGATGACCGAAGAATTGGTGCCTTCGAATTATGGTGCTGGTGAAGAATGTTGAATATACCATGTACTGACAAAAGAATGAACAAGTCTGTCTTGGAAGAAGTACAGCCAGAGTGCTTCTTGGAAGTGAGGATGGTGAGACTTTGTTTCATGTACTTTGGACGTGTTATCAGGAGGGACTAGTCCCTGGAGAAGGGCATCATGCTTAGTAAGGTAGAGAGTTAGCAAAAAAGAGGAAGACCTTCGACAAGATAGATTGCCAGAGTGGCTGCAAGAATGGGCTCAAACATAGCAACTATTGTGAGAATGGTCCAGGTCTGGGCAGTGTTTCATTTCGTTGTATATAGGGTTGCTATGAGTCAGAACTGATTCGACAGCACCTAACAACAACAACAACAATGCGTAGCCATCACCTTTCTGTCAGTGGAGGCTTGTGTGTTGCCATGGTGCTGAACAGGTTTCAGTGGAACTGCCAAACTAAGACAGACAAGGAAGAAAGGCCTGGTGATCTACTTCCAAAAATTAGCCATTGAAACCTTAGGGATCACAAAGATCTAATCTGCAACTGATCATGGGGATGGCACACGACCAGGGAACATTTTGTTCTATTGTGTCTGGGTTCACCATAAGTCAAGGGGCAAATCAGAGGAAGCTAACAACAATGACATATGCCAGTCACTGTGCTTCATGTTAGGAACACTATAAGGAGGAAAAAGACATGTTCTTTGCCTGCGTGGCACTCACTGTCTTTAAGAACAATATATATATATATATACATATTATAATATATAATATTCCAGCCCAAAACACATAACTAATCTAATCATGAAAACAATCAGTCAAACTCAAATTGAGTGACTTTCAACAAAACAATGACCTGTACTCTTCAAAACTGTCCATGTCAGGAACAACAGTTTGAGTAACTATTCCAGATTAAATGAGACTAAAGAGACGCGGTGATCAAATACGATGTGCACTCCTGGATTGGCCCTGGATTGGGAAGAAACATGTACTATAAAAAACTTTATTGGATAATTAGCAAAATTTGAATATACACTTGTCATGGATTGAATTGTGTCCCCCAAAAATATCTGTCAACTTAGCTGGGCCATGAGTACCAGTATTGTGTGATTGTCCACCATTTTATCATCTGATGTGATTTCCCTATGTGTTGTAAATCCTGTCACTATGATGAAATGAGATGGATTAGCAGCAGTTATATATTGATGAGATATACATGATTAGATAACATCTTAAGCGAATTTCTTTGAGATACAAAAAGAGACAGGAGTAGAGAGACAGGGGACCTCATACCAAGAAACCTGTGCCGGAGCAGAGTGTACCCTTTGGACTTGAGGTTCCTGCGCTGACATGCTCCCAGACCAAGGGAAGACTGATGAATCACAAGGAGCTTCCTCCAGAGCTGACACAGACAGAAAGCCTTCCCCTGGAGCCAGCGCCTTGAATTTGGACTTCTAGCCTAGTGGACTGTGAGAGAATAAACTTCTCGTTGTTAAAGCCATCCAGTTGTGGTATTTCTGTTATAGCAGCGCTAGATGACTAAGACCACATTGCATGATATTTATATGACATTTTGGTGTGTGTGTGTGTGTGTAGAAAGTGAGAGAATGCACAAATGTGGCAAAATATTAGGAACTGGTCGATCCCAGTGAAAGATAAAGGTGTGTCATTATACTATTCCTGTAACTCTTCTGTAGGTTTGATATTTTTCAAAATTAAAAAAGAATGTCCCAGTAGTAAAGGTTATATATTCTTCTTCCGTGAATGACTTTAATAATCAAGCTTGCCATCCACTTTTTGGTTAGAACAAAATTCTACCCAGTATGATCTAGCCCCAAAGCAGAAGCTTTAGGTCACAGGGGTGGGTGGGAAGATAGAACTTGCCTTTGATTTACAACCAAATTTTTTAGCAAGTAAAAATGCCTGCAAAGAAACCACAACATTGGCTCACGTTAGTATGGTTATAAAAAGTACACACTGTTATTGTCATCTTGTGGGACTAACACAAATTAATAAACCAAGACCCTCAGCTTGAACTGTAAGACTCATTGGGTAAGAAGTGCAAAGGCTGAAGGCAGAGAAAAATGTATCTGGCATTTAGGGCTACCAGGTATATGCACAAGAATTAAGGATAAATGGAGAGTGGGGTGAAAGATGACTAGAATTTGTTGAGCTACAAGCAATGATATGAGTATTATTATTCCATTTTATGGGTAAAGAGAAGTTGAATAACTTTCCCAAGATGGTACAGCCAATAAAAAGAACTGGTATTTTATTGCAAGTCTGCGTGACTCCATAGCACATGTCGTTCCTACTGCAGCCCTTGCCTCCACAAAAAGTAAGGATTGGAAGAGTATGGCTATTAACGGCGTATTTGAGCCAGTTCTTACCGTTGTGCCTAGGTCACCCCCTGCCAACTGTCTTCCCTTCCCTCCCAAATAGATACTGAGGGGCCAGGGCTGGAAGTAAAAAGATCATTAGATCCGAAAGCTCCATATGAAACAATACCCGCCAAAATCCTAATCCAATCTAGAGCAAAAATGTCTCCAGACTTTCAGATGCCAAGGAAGGAGATTCCAGAGTATCCCTGTAGTTATTCCAACAGTTCCCAAATAGAATTTTACATCAAATTATAATTCCTACTCTTGCAACTTTAACCCGTTCCCTTTTGCTTGGTTTTTAGAGGCAACACAGAGTAACAGATCTTTTGATGCCAAATATAAGTAACCCTTCTGAGACTTCTTTCATCATTCTAAAGCTTCTCTACTCACTACCTCGTTCTAGAGAAGAAAAAACTATCTTCAGTGCAGTTTAGGAAGTGCTAGAGAAGGAACTTAAACTTTGATTCTCAATGGCCAAAGGAAGATGGGGGCTGACATTTTAAAAATTGGGATTTCAATGGCAGGAAAATGGTTGAAATCTCCTTGACAACCTAGATACCTCCAGATTTGGCCTTCCCAAACCTCAGCAGTCACCCGACGCTTCCAGATGCTGCCAGTACACACCGTTAAGAAACATTTGTCACAAAGAACAGCCCCAATTGGGACAAAGGAGAGTAGAAAGGCAGATGGTGCCAGTTTAATGAGGATGGTTTAACAAAACATCTTTTAAGCTTCCTAATTCGCTCAGCCATTTGCTCCCCAGACTTCACTGCGAATCAGAAGCAGACTATGCGGAACATTTGCCAAAGAATGGCACTCTGGTCCTTATCCTTAACCAGAAGAACCCAGTACCAGAAAAATGTCACTTTGTCAGTCACTCTAAGGCAAGATTAACCCTATTCCAGAGCTAAAATTTCATCGTAGTGCTGGGGAAAGGATCAATGATCATTCTGGTTTGGTTGTTCTTTGCAACCAGAGACCCAGCTTAGTGGGATAGCGAAAATGGGCATTAGTGTTTCCCACTGTGACTCATGTCTGTGCCCGGTTCTGAGTTCACAACACCTAGTGCTTTCTTAGTATTTGTGAATCTTTCATGGAAATAAGTGCGAGGGCCAGTGGACATCAGGCATCAACACCGACCTCTTAGTGTTTCTTGTTTTTGGTCTCCTCATCATTTAAAAAAAAAAGATTCTTAAGAAATACAGACTCAAAATAAGGAGCAACTGGTATTCTTAACATGCTACCGGTATAGGAAGATCAACAGAGAAGATAAAGGATCACCTTTCCCTTTTAGTTTCAAAAGTAAGAAAGCTCCAGGTATGCCCAAAGTCAAGGAGATTGACAAAACAGTTGAAGGATCCTGATGGCAGGAAAATGCTTGCAGGATCCTGATTTTGCTCAGGGAAATTGCATGAAAATTTGCATTAAAACTAAGGAGTTCCAACTGAAAACACTGGTTTCGGATATTTGGGGATCACTAGCCTGGCCCTCAATTAAATTCAATTGACATAGAGTTACTCTGGCACTTGGCACGATATCCTTACTAGACTTCTAGCTAGTAGGTTCCTACAGATTGCAAATGTTATATATCTGTATCTATATAGCCTCCTGCTATACTGCCTGATCTATCCTTCAGGCCTCTAAAATCAGTAACTCTAAACAATGAGACCCTCTCAGATCCCATGCAGATCCACCCTAACAGCCATCAGGGAGTGCTACGCTTTGCTGAAACCAGCCACAGCCCTAAATCACTTTTACCCAGATTGCTGCATTGCAGCAGATAACTGAAGTGTGAGTGCCCTCTACCCTCCTTCTGGAAAATGACACTTTCCTCAAGTCTTGTGTTTTAAAAACATACACATACACACCTTCTCCCGAGCAGACCTAGAGCTTCCTATAAAAAAAAAAAAAAATTTTTTTTTAAAATTCTGCTCCCTGTTAAATCCGAACTTCTCAGACTGAATTTCCAGTGCTTTCTTTTCACTGTTCTTTAGCCCCCTTCTCCTACTATTGACCTTTTCCGTGGTTCTGACAAGCACAGCTTGCTGTCATTCACCTCAACCTTCACTCAGACTGTCCCTCTCTGCCTAAAATACCCGCTTTCCAAACCCTGTTCAACATGCCTCTCCTTCAGAAAGCTTCTCTAGCCACACCTACAGATGGATGATCTTTCTAGTACGCTCTCTGTCCCTGCTATCCCGTCCAGAGTTCTGTCTGTTTGCTGCTACTTCACTCCTTGCTGCACTGCCTGTGTCTGTCTTGAATATGTGTCTAACTTCCTCTGTCAGACTGACTTTCCTCCTCCACCGTTTGACTAGCCCAGCGTTAAATACTAGTCTCTTGTACAGCAGACCCTTAGGACAGAATGGCATAACTCACTGGCCTAGAATCTTCCACCGGGAAAATATCTAGTTAGGAAAAAAAGAGGGCAGCAATAGCAGATAGTAAGGTGGACAGGAAAAGCACAGTTTGTGCCTGATGCAACTTTCAGCGTGACTTTCCTTCCCCAGCTGAAGCCCGCGGTACAAAGATACCTGGCCACAGCCAAGGAAGCAATCCAAGATCGACAGCCCAATTTGGAGATTTCAGGACTGCAAAAAGAACTCTGGTCCAAGACTCTATTACTCCAACAAAGGGAACATGCAAAGAAAGTAACCCAAATTGGCTGAAACAAAGTACATGATCTGTGACATCTATTGTTTCCTCCAGTATCACTCCCTTAATGTCTAAGTACTCCACAGACAGACAACACAGTTTATTACTTTTGTTGCATTATTTAATTTGGAAAATAAGTTATCTAATGATCAGGCATCAAGCAACATGATTCAATACTCAAACTGAGGTAACTAAATTTAAGGTTAAACTACAGAAAGGAGGAGTGGGCCAATAGTCAAATGGTTAAATACTGTTTAGGGTAGGATTTTACTTGTTTGGGGGGTAAAAGGGGTTGGGAAGGTATCCACAAACTGCCCTTTTATTGTAAGCACCTAGAGAAGAGAACTTTCTCTATTTACTACCATTTATCCTGTACTGTGGGTAAGTGAGTGCACAAATGGATTCTGTTTAGTTTGGTTTTGGGTCTAAAGTAATGAATTAGATGGTTTGGCCTTTTCCTCAAGTGGAAACGACTAAAAGTTTCTAAGTGGATGGATGGGTTCAAACTATCAAAGATCAGATTTCAACTAAGTGTAAGTGAATACAAAGGCAATGTTCCAAATTAGAAAAGTCAAGTTCTAAAATGATTCTTCTTGCAAAGGAATTAAGCAAAAGTAATATCTTTTTTCCCCAGAATCGTTAAAAGCACCAAATTTTCCTTACGCACTCACATAGACACAGTGCAGGACAAATCATGGCATATAGAGAATTCCCTTCTCTGGGAGTTTACAATTAAGAGTGCTTCAAGAATACTTCCTCACCTCCTAAAAGAAGTAAAAGATATATAAACCATGGAAAAGAAAGGATAATCCTAAATTACAAATGAACATAGGCAAGGACAAAATCTCAGATGACTTCACAATTGTTGGAAGATGCGTGGCAGGGCCTTCATGTTTCAGAGTTGGCAAGATCAGGGAGTATCTTCCATGAACCTCTGGTCAATCTGAGAAGGCTGAATGGAAGAGGTAGGGATTACCCCATATTGGCATTTTGTGTGTTTCCCGGAGAAATATAGTTTAAGCTAAATCTTCATGATAGAGTGAAGCTTGAACTAGGATCCAATAAATCAAACTTCATTTAGGCCTTCCTTCCCTCCCTGCCTCCCACAAAAAAAAAAAAAAAAAAGAAACTCCACACACACTTTCAGCCAAAAAACCCAGTCTGCCCAACTGTACAGATCCAGTTAAGTATTTGATATAGATACTAATACAGATTCAGGTACTAAAGGATAATAATAATGAAAGTTCTCAGTCTTGTTCTGTGCAGAAAAGGAAACCAGTCAGACAGAAAGTCGGTAGTAATAACTGTGTTACTTCTCCCCTGGGGAAAAAGAAGTAAGCTCAGAAAGCTTCCCTAAAAGGTAAGAAAGAAAGCTGAAGTAACTAAATTCAGCTCATACTAAAGAAAAGAAATATCCAAGCTTATCTCCCTAGGAGTCTTCCAGGATGTACTCCACCAGACTGGCCACTTACCCAGCATCCTCCATACCACCTATGAGCTTACTTCGTCCTGCATTCAGTTTGAAATGCTACTTGAGGAATACTTTGTCTCCTTGTCTAAACTGAAAATTCCTTAGGGTAGAAGCTGTCTCATCTTATCCCACTGAGGCTAGAGATCGTAATTCTGCAAGTTTTAAATAGTATTAGCTGCAACTAAGACCTGAACTTGAAAGCTTTGGCAGCCTGTAAACTGTGTGCTTATTGGACTAAGAGGAAACACAGCCACCTCCTCCAACTCTCCTAATCACCCTACCACCCCCCTACTACTCTTCTCAAATCTCGTTCCAATCTGGTAGAGCTGAATCCCGAATTGGTGGACATCTATCCAAATGTAAGCCAAAGCATTTTTGCTTCCTTTCCTTGATTATTTATGATGTTTCTACTACATGCAGACACTACACCAGTATCGTTGGGCTATTATGTGGGTAAACAATTGGATAGCCAGAGCTTTTCTGGAGGTCATACGTGCCCCATGTTATCTAGTGTCCTTCTGGGATGGTTGTAAACAAAGCAGCTTTTCAGTCCCTTAGGATAACTTCAGAGAATACAAAGTCAAATTCAACTCTCTTCTTTCATGTTAGACACATTCATAGGTTTGGTCTCAGTCAGAGTCCAATTTTAGAGATTCTTAACATTTATATTACACCAAAAAAAAATATCATCAACTTGACAAGTCAGGAAATCCAGGGCTTCTGCATTTAGAGCTCTTAAGAAACTAAATGGGCTACCAGGAAGAATCAGGATTAGATTTTCCAAACAGGAATCAGTAAAGCAGCCAGGAAAAAACCAGGAAGGATGTGAAAGATTAAGGGATTAGAAAAGGGATGCAACACATTGATGTCAACAGTCAAAATCAATTTCTTCTCTCCTTCTTCCGCCTATGATTCTCTACTCCTCCTTTCTCAACCCAGCATCTTATCAACCCAAAATTCCTAGTAAAAGTCCTCAGAAGAAAACAGTAGGAGAAAAAATCCATCTGCTTGCCCACCACATTTTCCAATCTACAACTGTAATATAAAATGGCCTTTATCCACAGTGAGCCCTGATCCACACTCATTTTTTACAAGAAGTTTTGCTAAACTGCCTTGGTTCTGTTTTTCCACAAAAATTCTTCCTTCCCTTGTAAGCAAATAATCTAGAGATCCATCCAATGGTCCCATCTATCACTATACCCAGCCTCTATTTTTAGACTAGCGGTTGTCAGTGGTCACAGTCTATGGCCCCTTCTTCCCTGTTCCTCCTCCTAACCCCCAGGATAATGTACCACACACAAGAGGGCTTCGGAAATGCCAACCATCTCCCTATCTTCCTTCATATCTTTAAATGTGTCATTCTGTCTGCCCATGTAAGTGGTTGGCTGTATCCTTCCTCTCTCTCACCAGACTTTGCATGGTTTCTTTCATAGGGGTGCTCCACACCTTTCCCATAACTCTCTTCTTTGGAAAGCTTGCTTCGTTTTGTTGAAGAAAAACACCACATCATCCAAGTGAAGTACAGGTTGTATCATACCTCAAAGTCCTGAGTTCTTATCCAAATATAGATCAATATGATTTCTCTAACCAACACTCACCTAACCCACTCCCAGCCCATGCATCATAATGTATAACAAACAGCCTCTAACACCATGATTTTTAAAGGATATTCCTTAGCCCGATTTCCAAATTCTTTCTAATCCCTAGTCTACCTAATGATTTTTGTGATAATAAGAGAAAAAAGTGACAAGGATAAGCCAAAGGAATATAATCTAAAAATCGTTTTTATTAATTTAGAGCACTTTTTTTTTTTTTTTTAAGGAAATTAGCCTTTCTACATGATTTTGATTGACTATGGTTAAAATGAGTCTACCTTCTTGGGCACACATCACATATCAACTGATGATGGAAAGGAGTAGCCCAAGAGCCTCTAGAAGGCAAGGGAAAGTCAACCCAGAATTAAACATTTGATACATATAATCAATAAAACAGGTAACATGCATGAATAAGTGTTGTCTGGGCTTCTGGTGTTGGGATATTGCCCAGTGTGTACATGTGTGTGGGGTAGGGAGCAGTTTAGGACTCCAAGGGCCAGTCCTATTTCGGGCTCCTCCTCCAAGCCTTTATCAGTCAATAAATGTCTGTCATGGACATAAAATTGATAGATTCCAAGAGAGAACAGAGCCATCAAATTTCAAAGTTTATTTAGCACTGGGCTCATTTTCAATATACTCAGGACCTCAGGCAAGACTTCACAGTTTTAAAGACCAGTAGGCAGCCACCAAGGAGCTTTGGTGGCACCGTGGTTAAGCATTCAACTGCTAACTGAAAGGTCAACAGTTCGAACTCATCAGCTCCTCTGCAGGAGAAAGATGTGGCAGTCTGCTTCTGTAAAGATTACAGCCTTAGAAACCTTATGAGGCAGTTCTACTCTGTCCTATAGGGTCCCAATGAATCCAAATCAACTGGATGGCAACAGGTTGGGCAGCCATAACCCAATGGAATTTGGTAATCTTTCTTTCTACAGCCTTATCGGCCCACCATTGCTTTTTTTCTTGTTAGATAAAAAAGGCTAGAAGACTACCTTCAACAGCTGTACAAATGCATATCTAGCTCCTTGAGCACCTAGGAAGATCATTAAAGTCCTTTAAAAGGACTGCCTTATCAATTTGGAGCTGATAGTCTGGGAAGCACACATCAATACCCTCCCTAAGAAGATGGATGCAGGGCCATACGTCACTTTTGTGTGGCCTTTCTCACCTTGGTCTTGTAAATCCCACCCGAATGATTGGGTAGAACTATGCAAATAAGATCACTGTGGCTCACCAAGGGAACTGGTCAGTTTTGCCATCCCGCTAGGCTTAAAAGTCAGCCAATTCCAGAGCAGAGAGAGGATCCCACCACCACCAAAGAACAGCCAGGAGCGGAGAGCTCATCCTTTGGATCTAGGATCCTTGCGCCGAGAAGCTCCTGGAACCAGGAGACAGAGAGAGAGAACGAGTTCTTGAGAAATGGTGGCAGAGAAATGATGGCAGGAGATGGTATGGTGGGCTTCCTGGCCCATGGAACAAGAAAGCTGAGCCTTTAGGCAGGAGGCTTGCTGGCAGAGTAGGGTGCCTTTGGGCATTATGGCAGAGCTAAAAGAGCTTTGTAACACTTGCCTGAGCAGGGCAGAAGCTGAAGGCCAGAGAGGAGTGCTTGTGAGCCTGGCTGAGAAGAGGCTGTCCTGATGAAGAACTGTATCTTGAGCATTCCTGAACCTGAATTGTAACCTGTTACCTCCCTAATAAACTCCATAATAGTGAGTATTGTCTGTGAGTTCTGTGTAGCCATTGCAATGGATTTGAATTATCAAACCCAGCAGAGAAGTAAAGAGTGCCATGGAAGGGATGGCTGGTGTCAGAATTGGTAAAGATGGTAGAGAGAGGAGGCATGGCTGACCTCCACTTCACAGGAATCAGCCTTGGACTGCTGATCTTTGTTCTCCTTCCCCCTTGTGAAGTTAGAGGAGGTCAGACACCGCCACTACACCATTTTTACAATGAGATACAGATAGTTTCAGAAACTGAAGTGAGAATGGGTGGCAAAATATGTAGGCAGCAGACTCAGGTGAGAGAATATTCATTCATTCAAAGTACATGTCTTAAGTGTACTATGTACTGGACCCTGTGAGAAAGACAAAAATGAACACAGCAAGTCCTACACAAGTAGCTGTACCTAAGTACCCCTAGTGTCATAGTGGTTAAATGTTAGTCTGTTAACTGAAAGCTCAGCAGACCGCCGAAAGCTCAGCAGACCGCCGAACCCACCGGCCACTCCCTGAGATGGTACAGTCTGCTGCCATAAAGATTACAGCCTCGGAAACCCTTTGGAGCAGTTCTACTCTGTCCTATAGAGTCACTAAGGGTCAGAATTGACTTGATGGCAATGGGTTTGGTTGTTTTGGTTTTACACCAGGAATGAGGGCATGGCAAAGAGGAGGAAAGGACTCTGAAGGGCTAATAACCTCTGCTAACTTGTATTTGGAGCCCTGGTGGCACAGTGGTTAAGAGCTATGACTGCTAACCAAAAGGTAGGCAGTTTGAATCCACCAGCCGCTCCTTAGAAACCTTATGGGACAGTTCTACTCTGTCCTACAGGGTTGCTATCAGTCAGAATCAACTTGACAGCAAGAGGTTTAGGTTTTTGTTTGTTGGGTTTTTGTTTTGTTTTGTTTTGTTTTTTAACTCATATTTACCTGGAACCAACTCAGCCAAGGACTTTTCTGGTTTGGAGAAAAATGGAGTGTCAGCCTCCAAATTACTCTGGCAGCAGCAAACCTACCTGCCGTCCTCAAGCCAACAAGGTCTCTGGTCTGCATCCCCAATCCACAGCCCTGCTCTGGCACTGTGGAATCCCCCTGCTCAAACTCCAAAAGGCTTATTCTTCCAGCTGCGCTACGCACCCAGCCTTCTTCCTCTCTGATTTTGTCTCAGTTTTCTTACCAACTCTATGGCCAAGAAAATCACTTACATATGGCCTTTTTCAACTTCAGAGGAGGAAGACCTGAAGAGATAAATGCAAACCCAGACCAGGGGACATCAAGCTATGAACACAGGTCCAGCAAACTCGCCTACTTGGCCAAGCAGCGCCAGCAGGCAGGGCCGCAGGGAGGTGGGAAAGGAGTGTGGGGGTGGGGCTGAAAAGGGGGGCTTAGGGAAGGGTAAGTGTGAAGGAGGAGGCATTGCCCAAAACCCTGGAGGAAAGCCTGGAGGTGGGTACTGGGGACGGGTTCTGGGACCTGGTCTTCATGAGGACATAGAGTTGGGGCTTAGATGGAACTTGGTTGGACAGTAGGCAACAGGAAGTAGATTTAGAAGTAAGCAAGGTTCAGGGGTCCACTTGTCAGGGATCCAACGTGGGGGTTCTGCCCGTTGCTGAGTATATTTATTTCAGTTATGCATTCTGGAACTGGGAAAATCACTATAGGATGGGTTCTCTAGTGAAGCAAAACCAGCAAAGCATATAAATATATATTTATAGAGAGAGAATTATATTAAGGAAATGATTTACAGGGTTGTAGAGGCTGGAACATGGGTCAGGCTGGAGGCTGCTCCTGATTCACGCAGCTGCAGGGGCTGGCAGACCCAAGATCGGCAAGTCAGACAGCAGGGCTCTGGCTCACAGGCTTCAAAGACTGACGAATCCTAAGATTGGTAGGCCAGACGGCAGGTAAGCTGCTAGCTCAAGTCTCAAGAACCGGAGGTCAGAGGAACAGGAGCCAGCTGCAGGATACAGTGTGAGCAAAAGCCCACAAGCCTTGCCAGAAAGTCCATCTATATTTGATACAGGCCACACCCCCAAGGAAACTCCCTTTCAATCAATTGGCTACTCACAGCCAATTCCATCAAGGAGGTGATCACACTTTATCAAATCTCATCAGGGAAAAGTGATCACATCATCGTATGACTGCCAAACTACATCATAATGGCCAAACCACTGAGAATCATGGCCCAGCCAAGTTGACACATAACCTTAACCATCACAAGGGGCAAGGTCTGGGTAAGGAGGGGTGCTGATTGGTTGGAGGCAAAGCTGGGGAGGGAGCAGAGCACTGCCTGTAGTAATTTGAAGGCCAGTCCCAGATCCAGATCAAGAATCTCCACTCATGAGTCCTTTAAGCAAAGACTAATTAAAAAAAAAAAAAAAAATGCTGTCAAGTCAATTCCAACACATAGTGACCCTATAGGACAGAGTAGAACTCCCCCATAGGATTTTGAAGGAGCAGCTGGTGGATTCAAGCTGCAAACCTTTTGTTTAGCAGCCAAGCTCTTAACCACTGTGCCACCAGGACCCTAAACAAAGATAAAAGCACCTTATCTCCAAGCCTCTCCCAGGATACTCCTACTAGATTCCTCTGCTATCACCATCCACCCCACCCCCTCACCCTCATTTCCCATGCCTTAGAGAATGGGGCAGTTCTACTCTGTCCTACAGGGTTGCTATGAGTCGGAATCTACTCCAGGGCACTGGGTTTTGGGTTTAGAGAAAAAACTAAAAGGTACTTGGCTTCAGCTTCAGCATGAGGAATTTCCTGCCACATTAATTCAGCATTCATAGCATATGCTAATTGAATGGAGTCCCTGGGTGGTGCAAATAGTTAAAGTGCTGAGCTGCTAACAGAAAGATTGGTGGTTGGAGGCCACCCAGAGGCACCTTGGAAAAAAGGCCTGACTATCTACTTCCAAAACAGCCATTGAAAACCCTATGGAGCACGCTTTTACTCTGACACACATGAGGTGACCATAAGTAGCAATCAACTCATGTGCAACTGGTATGGGTTTGGTTAATTTAATATACATCCAACATTATGCTGGAGAAAACAAAGGTGAAAAAGAGACAGTCTCTCCCTTCCACAAGTTTCCTGTGCTCTAAAATCTAGACATTCAGAAAAAGTCGGGGTTCTAAGACTTTGACACAGATGACCAAAGGAAGGTACCTCCTCCTTCCCTGGATGTTAATTCTCAAACATAAGAGAGACTATGAACTGTCAGGGATGGAGAACCTGGGGCTGAATGGACAAGTGATCACCTCAAAAGTCATCAGCCCTCATGAGAAAGGAACATTGCCACCTTTACTTGATGGTGCAGTCAATCCTCTGAACCCTAAATTAGGTGCAGGAAAGACTGGAGTGAGGAGGGGGTAGCAGGACCGGCAGAGGTAGGGGCTAACTATGGTAACTATACTAAGACAGAGTAGTACTGAAATTGGAGCAAAAGGAATTGTGGCCACATCTCAGAAAGAACCTCCAACTGAGGAAAACCTAAAATTGTATTGACCTAGCCCTAATGTCTCCTTTAGACATTGACCAAGAGCATTAATTAAGCACCCTTTTGTGCCAGGCACTATGCTAAGGAGTGAATGAGTGGTCCCAGTCAAGACAACAGAGCCAAAAATTCCTTGAGGCAAAGGAGACAAGCAGGGATTGGAACGATGGCTGTAATGACAAAACAGTAGGGGAGGGGCATCTGGGTGTTTGATTTATGTCTGTTCCAACAGTCCTAGGCTGTCTTCCCCTGCCTCAAGCTGGGATTTTCCCAGATGTGCATCTGCTTGAGGGAAAGAAGGGTGGGTACAGGGGGAGGGTCTCCATGTCCTTGCATTTGGTCCAAAGAGCAATCCCTTCCCCTTCCTCCCTGTGCTGTTCACTGCCTGCTGGGTAGAGGGTGGGAGGCTGGGGGAAATGCCATGGCTCCCAGATAATCACCAGGTAGTGAAAAGAACTGGCCCAGGGCTGGGGAGAATGCAGGGGATATGCAGAGTTGGGGCCATAAATCTCTCTTGGAGGAGGGGGTACATAATGGGGGGAGCTGACAGTTGGAGCCCATCCAGGTGATTTCACATGAAGTATCTGAACCTTGAGGGGTGGAGGAGGGAAGATGAGACAGGCAGGCAGGGGTGTGATCCAGAGACAAGAGAAGCTGAAAGAGACAGAGATAAGAGAAACAAAAATGAGAGATGGAAGGAAGGGTAAGAGATAGGAACAGCCATAGGGAGAGGAAGCAACAAGGAGATAGATGGAAGGGGATGTGGATGGAGAGACCTGAGCTAGAATAACTCGGAGGTGGGAGAGATTGACAACAACTAAAAGGCACGCAGCAGTAAAACTCATAAAGATATGACGGTATTAGAGACCCTCAGAGACTGAGGGAGGCAGGGAGGGAGAGAGAGGCTGATTGCCAGTATAGTCGTGGAAATACTCAGGCCAAAAAATATTTGGAGTCAGGGGAGACAGACAGGCGGACTGACAGACAGACCTGCCTGACAGAGACTAAGGTAAAGGAGGCAAAGAAGGAACAAAGAAAAACAGGGATGCAGGGAAGAGGGGGGAGGGAGCAAGACAAAGAGAGAGAAGGAGGCAAGTGCAGAGCAGGCGGAGGGAGTGAGGCCAGGGAGGGGGATATATATTTTCTTTATGATCCTCTTCAATCTCACTCTGCTCGCTGCTGAGCCGGTTCCCCTCTCAGGTGCTGCTCAGTGGTGGATGTGCCCAGAAAGCTGATGGGGTGAAGCTGCTGCCATGGCTGCCGCCTCTGGACTCTCTCCCAGTGCTAACCTAGGGGGATCTCAGAGACCCCTTCAGGGATCTGAAAACCCAGACTGCTCCCCATAAAAAAAAAAAAAAGAAAAATTCTCTCTTTTTTTTTTTTTTTTCCCAAAATGCTACAGTCAGTAGAGGCCTGAAGCCCAGCCCTAAATTTTCCAGAGCTTTAATGCAGCCTAGTTCAACAGTGCAAAAGAGAGTGGGGCAGAGAGAAAAGAGAAATAGAGGCACGCAGGCAAGTTCCAAGGGCAGGACCTGGAGGGCTGGGGACAGACTTCGACTGGGTATCACTGGAGAAGAGTGAGGAGAGGTAAGGGCTGAGGAAATGTCTGCATTTAGATCTAAATAAGCAGCACACAAAACATATGCAAAATAAGGTACTAGTGACTGTCCACTACTTTGGGGCCAAAAATTTAGACACCTTCTAAGAAGACATGAGCAATGCCTTCAATCAACTCCCCACCAACAGACCCCTACAAATACACACATGAAACCCACAAAAGGAGAAACTGAGGCATAAAACAGAGATCCTGAAGCCAGTGTACACGTTTGAATCCATGTTTTAAGGGGCAGGTGATACAGTAACCAGCCAAGTTTCTGAAGACACAAGACTGAGCCTGGCAACCTGAATCTTCCCTTTTTTCCCTAGGCTTCTTGAGGCATAGAAGATAGCTGAGCTCTGCAAAGACTAGCTCCCCCAGGTCCTCTTAGGCCCAAGTAAGACCAGAAGATCATTAACGTAGGCAATCTAAAGGGGAATTGTTCCCGCTTCCCCACCAGCCGCATTCAAGGTCCCAAAGGCCAGATGACTGGTTACAGTCAGAGCCCAATGAGTCTCTTTAGAAGCAGGGAGAGCCCTATCACAACTGGTTTGGGCTAAATTCTGAGGCTGCAGAACAACAACTGAAGTCACCTACCTCTTCTTACATCCATCCCAAAGGGGTGGGAGAAGAAAGCCACCAGGCGACATAATCAGAGGGATTTCACAAACCAGGGAAAAAGAACGCCCAATCCCCAGGGTTCCTGACAACAGGTAGATAACTCAGTACATCTGGAATGGGAAACCTGGTTGAGCAGCCTAGGCTTCAGGCCAGCTGAAGGACCCTCAAGGCAGTTGCAGATCTGTTCCTTAGGTGGGTCACACAAAGTGGGCAACTGGAAAGCTCCGCAATACCATAGAGGACCGCTAGGGAGTGCTCGCCAACAGCCTGCCTCCAGAGAGGCAGGAGCTGGCTGACTTGAAGGAGACCGGAAGACAATCGATCAGAGTCGCCCTGGCAACCGGGCTGAGCCCGAGACAGACAGCACATCGATAATGAAATCATCGTTAAATGACTTCAAGCCCTAATTAATAATCCAGGCCAACCGAGGCCATGCCTGACTGGGGTCGGGGGAGGGGATGTCTCTGTTGGGGAAGCACTGGAATCTTCTGGACAATTAATCAATTAATCCACTCACTCAATAATTGGCTCCTTTGTCCTCTGCCATGCCCCCCTCCCCCACCTCATCCACCTCTGCCTGCGGAGAGAGTAGGAAGAGATGTAGGGTTAATAGTTTCCAAGGGCCATGGAGCCTCCCTCTCCCCTCCTCTTTCTTCATAGGTCTGTTTCCTGGACCAACTCCCAAAAGCCTTTCCTGTGCTGTTCTACAAAAATCAGAACTTCCCTGTGCTTTTCTACAAAACCCTCCAGGACTGTTCCAGGGTTTGGAGTCCTAGCTGTCCAGATACCTCTCCCTTTCTCCCCACCAAACTCCCACCTCCTCCCATCAGCACACACACACACACACACACACACACACTGCTGACTCCCAGCCCACACAGGTTGAAGAAAAAGCACTGAACAGGGAGTCCTGAAAGTCAGGTAATCCCAGGCTCACCACCAGGTATGTGACCTTAGGCAAGTTACTTGCTCTCTCCAAGGCCTCAGTTTCCTCGCCTGTAACCTGAGTAAAACTGATTTCTAAAGTTCCCCGTTGTATATTATTCTGCTAACTGGATCTGGATCATCTCCCACTCCTCTCTACTCGGTTTCCTTACCTTGGGGAGATAAAAGAGGGACTGGGAGGAGTGTCAGGTCCTGATTTATGAGGTGGCCCATCCCCAAGGAACTCACCTTGAGACCTGGAAAAGGGGAGATGGCAGAAGAGTATATTCAGGAAAGTTCCCCTAGCCCATCCCCCACCTGCCCAGTCATTCTGGCCCTTGCCACCCACCTTGCTTATAGCTCAACACAACCCCCAGCAGGAAATGAAAAAGGTACAGGAAATTGCACTTTAAATCCCCCAGCTCCTGGCTCCCTCCACAAAGCCAGGGAACTGGGGGAAGCCCAACCTCACAGACCAGGCTTTCCCTGTTTGCAATTAATAAGACCCTTAGGAGAAAAAAAAAAAAAAAAAAATTTTTTTTTTAGGAGGGAAGGGGGCTCCCAGCAGAAAGAGCCCCTCTTTCCTGAACAGCTAAGCATGTTATCCCCTAAAAGTAGTACTGGGGTAGAGCTATTGGGTTTGGAGGGAAAGAACCAGAGGATCTTGGGAAAGATAAAGAGAGCCAGTGAGACACCTGGGCTGGACAGGAGATAGCCTCCTTTCTGGGAGAGCTGATTTATAGCGCCACCTGTAGCTGGGAGAAGTGGTGTGCAGCCAATGTCTGGGGGGCTGGGGGACTCTAGAGGAGCCCTCTAGAGAAGCCCTGCAGAGAGGAGCAAGGAGCAAAACCCCCTAGGTCCATCCCACCCTCATGGACACTAGGAGTTTAATAAAGTTCAGAACATCCAGGGCTCATGTGCAATTAAAGCCAGAAGCTGGGTAATTACATTTCTTTTCCAAATTCCACCCTTTACCTTCTGCCACATATACACATCTTTTACAAAAGACATTGAACCAGATCCTGGTTCAACGTACCTCCACTAGAAAGAGCCTGGTGGTGCAGTGGTTAAGCGCTTAGTGCTAACTGAACGGTGGTTTGAACCCACCAACCGCTCTGTGGGAGAAAGATGTGGCAGTCTGCTTCTGTAAAGATTACAACCTTGGAAACCCTATGGGACAGTTCTACTCTGTCCTATAGTGTTGTTAGAGAGATGGGCTTAATTTCAGCAAAAGAAATTTATCAAATTTGGGAAGGACTTTCTTAAAGCTAGGGTTAGTAAATGCTAGAACAAATGATCTAGAGAAGACAAACATGATAGAATCTCCGTCAACTCACATTCCCCATCACACTCTCTCTCACACACACACACAGACAGAGAGGCACACCCCAAACAGAAAAAGAAAAGCCCTCTCTCTTCACTGCTGTTTCTTTTCATGGAAGACTGGTCTCCTGATGGGGCAAAATATAGTCTCTCTAAATATTAGGAAAATAACTCCCCTCTATCAAAGGAGAGCTGGTGGGGCAATGGTTAAGTGCTTGGCTGCTAACTGAAAGGTTGGCTATTCAAACTCACCAGCCACACCACAGGAGAAAAGACCTGGAGATCTGCTCCTGTAAAGATTTCAGCCTTGGAAACCCTATGAAGCATTTCTACTCTGTCCTTCAGGATCATTATGAGTCCGAATTGACTCAATGCCACACAACAACAACCCATAGTTCTGAGAATCCCTAGGTAGGGCAAATGGTTAATGTGCTCAACTGCTACCTGAAAGGTTGGAGGTTCAAGTACACCAGAGATGCCTCAGAAGAAAGGTCTGGCAATCCACATCTGAAAAGTTAGCCACTGAAAACTCTACTGGGGACAGTTCTACTCTGATATGCATGAGGTCACCATGAGTCAGAATCAACTCAATGGTAACTGGTACTGGTTAACCCATAGCTCCAGGAGGGAGAAGGCTGTTTCGCCTTTCCAGGTCAAGGGGAGGTAATAAAAACACGCTGCAGAAGGACTATACAGTATGTAGGTAAGAGTCCCACAAGCAGACACCTAGCTTTGTGCCCTCTCGCCCAAGCCCTCACTCTCCCATTTTATCTCAACCTCTTGCGCTTTTCAGTGTCCATTCTTTGTACTCACCCTGTGAACCCAGCCCCATCCTGAGCCCTGAGGCAAGGGAAAGGGTGCAAAAGGCGGAGGAGACAGGACTCTCCTCTCTGGGAGGTAAAAAAGGAGACACACAAGACAAGAAAACCACACTGAGCAAAGAAGAAATGCAAAGAAGACAGATCTCTCAAGTGCTGAGAAGATGTATGGAAAGGAGAGTGGAAGTTGTGGATTGAGAGTATAAAGCAAGATCAAAGGGAAGTAAATGCCAGGTTTAGCAGCTGGAGAGGGAGAAAAGGGCTTGGGAGGCAGGAGGCTGGTGTGCCTAGTAGGTGTGAAGAGAATACGCTGGGAAAACATCGAAGATGAGGTTGAGAATGGTTTCCAATGCCTAATACTTTTAGATCTATAAACAACTGTACAAAGTTCTTTTGCATAAATATCATTTTATTCTCAATAATAAACCACAGAAGCAGGTATTAGTATTGCCATTTTATAGAAAACAAAACTAAGGCACAGAGAGGTTAAGTAACTTGCCTAGGGTCAGAGAGTGGGTAAGTGGCAGAGCCAGGAATAAAGTTGCTGCCTTCTAGTGCCAACTCCTGCAGGTTCTGCCCTGGGAGGCTGTCAGACTTGGGGCCCAGTTGTGTAAGGAAAAGGTTATTCCCCAGAGGACAGAAGACTTGCCTCCTGGTGCGCCTTTCAGTATATTCTGCCCAGGAGACCTCTGGCAAGTCAGTTAACTTGTCTAGGTCTCACCTATGAAATGCAAAAGTAATATCCTCTGAAGGTGGAAGCCTAGACTAGATAATTTATTGAAGTCTTTTAGCTTTAAAATGCATAATTCAATCCATGAAAGGGGTGGGTAAAGAGAACAACCATGATATAGGTCCCAAAGCCTCCAGTCTTCTTCCTATTACCCCCCAGTTGGATCCCAGTCTTCCTCTCTCTTTCAGTCTACTGACCCCCAGAGGCCTCTTCCCCATGTTTCATGGCCTAAGCAGCTGTCTCCACCCAGCCGTGGCTCACTGGCCCATGAAATCCAGGCTCATCCATGCTTACAGCATATGAGGACACACCAAGGCCAGGGAAGCCAGCCTGGCTTCCCAGTGTCTTGCCTACCTAGTCCAGGGTAACTACAGCGCTATGATAATGGGGCATTTTATGCTGCTATCCCACCTGCACTGCCACTGCCACCCCATCACAGGAATCTTCAGAATTTCCTGGCCCAAGCTCTCTGCTGTGGCCCAGCAAACCTGCTCTCCCAAATCCTGCCTCCTCCATCCCTCTGCCTCCCCAGTACACATTCCCCAACACATACACACACATGCACACTCACACATTTCTTCCTCATCCGCTCCACCACTGCTCACATTAGCCATTCCCTACCCCCATGATAATGGATTTTACTGAGAGCTCTAACTGGTCCATTCTTCTCTCTGTTTTGCTGCTCCCTACTAATTAAATGAGTACTATTCTCCCAGTCTTCTAGGAAGCATTCTGAAATTTCTCCCTCTTCCTCCATTTTCCATCATGAGGCTTGGTCCAGTTGCTCCTGACCAACTCAACTCAAACATTTGCTGAAGGAGTGCCCAGAGCTCTAGTCTTACCAGCAGCCTAGGAGCTCCTGCAAGACAGAATCCATTCTCCTCCCTCTGGGTGTTCCCTCTGTGCCTGGCACAATGCTCTGCACATAGCAGAATGGTCAGACAAGAGGGTAAGTAGGGGATATGGATCATTGATTCTACTTCCTAGGAGAGATCGGGGATTGGGGGAAGGGACCCAAGCAGGGATAGAATTCTGGATCCATGCTTTACCCTGTAAAGTTTAAGTGTCAAGGAGACATGCAAATGGAGGAAATTGATCTCAGACGGGTCCTGCTTTCCTCTAGAAATTTCAAAACACTTTTGGTTGTGTGTACATACTTAGTGGTGGGGAGAGGAGGATGTGGGTCTGAGGCTCTAGAAGTCTGATTCCTATCCGGATGCTGGAGTACTGGGGAAGCTGGACTCCCAGACCCATTGCAGCCTCTGAGAAGACACAGTCCCGTAACTCTGCACCGCCACAGAGGACAGCCAGTGTAGTTGCAGTAGGACTGACATAGGTTAGACTTTGGACATGCCCCCTATGCCCTGGATTTTCATTTGCTAAACCCAGGGTACCAATCCACATGGTTTCCTTTGTTCTCTGGTTCAGTCCAATTTCCATTCTCCCTTCTTGTCTGCACTCACCAACATCTCCTGTGCTCATAGCTTAGAGCATTTATTAGGTTGAGCCATATGAAATTCCTGATAGTCAATCGTTTTTGGTGTACAAAACCTATTACTTTGGTTCTTCTCTCCTCAAAACATTTTTTTTTTTTTAACTCCAGCCTGTGGAGGTAGGAAAGTAGATTGAGCAAGGGTAGAAGAGAAAGAGAATAATAACAAGCTGATTTTTATTGGGCACATACTATGTGCCAGGTACGTTACATTCATTATCACAGTACTGACTCTCACAATACTTGCAGAAGCACCTAACATTATTTGCCCACATTTTATAGGGAGGAAACCCAGATTAACAGACCACATGGTGAGGAACAGGGCTGGGATTCACTGAGCCCAAACCCCACTGCTTGGTCACTGTCACCCATAATCAAGGAAGCCCTAGCAGAGACAGAGCTACCAAGGAAGGGCTGCAGCTTGGCAAAAAGAAGGGAGAGGAAGAAACAAACCAAATGCACCAGCGGAGCCCCAACTGAGGGAGCTAAGGCAATGCCCAGGGACGGCACCTGAACGACCTAGGGGTAGAAGGGCCAGTCAGCAGGAAGGTAGTGGGGCACGTGAAGAAAAACCCGCAGAATCGGAGCGAGGGTGGGGAAGGAGACTGGAGACTGAAGCAGCAGGGGGGCACAAGGAGAGCGGAAGGCGAACATGGAGGGGAAGGCCAAGGAGTGCATAGGTAGAGGTGAAGGGTGGCCACAAAGAAACCAGACTACTGAGCCTACAACGCTAAACAGAGAAAGGCAACAGCAAGTCGCGCAGAGGGAAGAGATAAAGCCCAGGCGAAAGTCTGACACACTGGGAAGGAGAAAGAGACCCTGTGGAAGAGATAATGGAGACTGCGGCAAAAAGGAGAAGCAGAGCTAGAGGCAGAGAGGAGAGAGCGGGAGCTGGAGTCATCCGTAACGACAGAGAGAGAGAGACCCTAAAAAGAGAGAGAGGGGAGAGAGAGATCTTAAAACCGCCGCTCTGGTGTGGGGAGGGACCTTCATCTCAAGGACACGGAGCAAAGTAGAGAGATGGGGGACCAATGAGCTAGCGGCCGTCCAGGGAGGCGGGCCGCCCAGCCTGGACGCCCAGCCTGGACGCCCCGGGTGGCCCCCCTCCTCGGCCCGGCCCGGCCCGGCCCGGCCGCCCTCCCCTCGCCCCGGCCGGGCCGGTCCTCCGCGCGGGCATGAAATTGGCTGCAGCCGTAATGAGTCCGCGCCGCGCGGAGGAGGCTGAGGGCCCGCCAGGGAGCCCTGCGCGCCTCGTTTAGCTTGTTTATTGTTCAGGCCTAATTAAAACGTTCCACCGCGCTGCGTTTACATCCGCCCCCCGCTAATGAATTCCCGGCCGCCGGGCGATTTCGGAAACTGCCGCGGGCCGGAAGGGGGGTGGGAGACGGCGGGGCTGGGGAAGGATTAGAGGCGGCGGCCCCTGCACCACACACCCCATCCACGGCTACGGGAGCAATAAGACCTCCGGCGATTCGCTCCGAGGTCCAAGTGCATGCCCCAGCCCCAGCGCCCCAAACCCTGGCAGGTTTGGAAGGCAGGGTCTGACAGCTCGGAGCTGGGCGTGGGGACTGTGGTCAGGAGTGAGTGTGTGTGCTCCTGTGCCTGCGGCGAGTCTCTGTGTGCCTGTGCGTGAGTGCACCTGCTCTGCGGGACGCGTCCGCGAAGTGGCTTCGCAGGACTGTGTCTGTCTGTCCGTCCCTCTGGCTGTTGAAATCAGTTTATCCTCCGCAGGGGGAGTCTGCCTGGCTTAACAATGTTTCTGGTCTCTGTGGGCGTAGTTGTTTGCCGTTTTGCTGTTTGCCTCCTTGTCACGACCTCAGCGAGGGCAGATGGAGCCAGCGGAGGGAGAGAGACGGCGATGCGTGGGCAGTGAGGACTCCCCGCTGACCCCACTCCTCCTGCAGATACGGGCACGAACACACACACACACACACACACACACACACACACAAATAGAGGCTTACATCCACTGCAAGGAGCCAAATAAAATGCACAAGTAACAACGGAAACACCATTCACACATGACCGCACGGAAACACAAATGAACAAATGTGCTCAGACATAGCCACATGCCAATAACACACAGATGGAAAGACAAGAGCTGGGGCACAAAGCCACGTGGCACAAAGCCACCTAGACATACATGCTACATACACGCATACACAGAGAGAAGATATTTGAAACTTGGGTACACACCTGTCCAGACCATTGCACGCACACATCATTGCCTAGGCACGTGGCAGTGCAACCTCCAGTGGGCCACAATCACCCAGCCTGCCCTCTCCATTCCCCTCGGTGCTGGTTTCCTCCTAATTCAGCTCTTCATTCCAGGCCCACATAGTTGTCCCTGGCCTCGCAGTTTGCTCACCCCTGCCTGAGAACCATCAGAGAGGCTCTTTTACACCATTCCATTCCCTGTTGGATTTCTCCTTCCACATCCCCACTCATAACACCCCTCCTCCAGGCAGCCTTTCTTGATGAACTAATGCCTCTGATTCTGAATTTGCCCTAGTCATTTGAATGGTACCAGGTTACTGGTAATGTGCGCTGGGCTGTAAGCTCCCAAGAGCAGGAACACTTGTGATCAAGTATTTCTGTCAAATGCCAGGCCTCATTCCTCTAGTGGGGAGGGAAGAGGGCATGAGAACACTCCTAAAATAAAAAAAGGAACCCCTTAGTGATCCTATAGGACGGGATAGAACTGCCCTGTATGGTTTCCAAGGAGCACCTGGTGGATTCGAACTGCTGACCTTTTGGTTAGCAGCAACTCTTAACCACTGTGCCACCAGGGCTCTGGGAACACTCCTGCATGGTTTTAATGAGCAGAAAGATAAACCTAGGCCTCTAGCAGCTGCCAGGAAGGTCACTGTCACATCCTGCAAGTGTCTCCTTCAGAATGGACTTTCAGAGCCACTTTGGAGGAGGGTACACCCTCCACTGTGTCTTTGCACGTTCACCTTGTTCTTGATACTGCTCCCCAGCTAGGTTCTCACCTTATTCTCTCACCTTGATTCCTAACACTTGACTGCTTGCAAAAATAGATCCGCCCCTAAAGGTTAAAGATTTGCCTCTGGTGAGGATACTCAGAGCTGTGCTGCAGGCTCTAAAGGCGATCCCCAAAGGGGAATTGCCAGGAGTGACCTAGGCAACAGCAGCAGCAGCTGAAAGTGCTATTTTGAAGGCGATGGTGTGCATTCGAATAGGTTTTTTGTACTGAAAAAAAAAGAAGACAAGGTCACCTTAAAAAAAGCTCTCCTTAACTGCCTTCCCAACTCACTGTAGAGTTGTTTCATCACAGCCCAGCCTTTTTGGGGAGACAGGTGCCCTGCCTGCTTTCACCCTTTCCATTTCCCCTTACAGTGCTTCTTCTAGAAAGAAAGCCATGTCCCTCTCCTTGCTCCTCTCTCCTGTCTGCAGTCAGAGGCCCCCTCCCTCTCCCTGTCTTCCACCCACGCACGCCTCCATTATATTTCTTTCTCCACCTCTGTCTCTCTGACTGTCCTCTGTCGGTTTCTTTACTCCCCTTTTCTGTATCCATTTCTCCCTCTGATCTCTGTTGGGGCTTTGCCATTTATATCTCCATCTTTCTCTAACTTCAGTCTTTTTTCTGTTCTCCCCGACTCCACCCTACCCCCCGCCCCAGCCCCAATTGCTCAGACCAGTGATTGCAGAGACGGGTGTGTGGCAGTCTACTTCAGCACCAGATTCTAACATTTTAAATAAAAGCCCTGAATTGCTCTGTACCTGTACAGACCAGGTCCTGGGAAGAAGGCACACAGCCTTGGACCCAGAGCCTCCATCCCGCCCTCTACAACCTCTGCCTGCCTCTCTCGCGCTGCCTCCTCCCTCCTTGAGTTCCCATTTACTCTCTCCTCTGGCTCCCACGTCCCCCCATTTCTTTCCCTGTCTGCCTCTCTCTGTGTGTACACCTCTCCCAGCCTTGGCCCCAAGTCGGGCTGTCTCTGGCTCAGGGTCCTTTGCTTTCATTTCTGGGTCCATCTCTAGTCTCTGAGTCCTATCTATGTTATCTCTGGTCTATGTCTTTTTGTCTTCTTCACTCTTTCTGCTCTTTCCTGTCTCTGGGTCTGTCTCCTGTGTCTCTGTTTCCGCTCTGCAAGTGTCCCTCTCTTCACTCTATCTCCTTCTCCGACTCTGCCCTTGTCTCCAGGGTGTATGACTGACTCTGCCTTATTAGTTTCACTCTGTCCCTCTTGGCTTGAATTTACTGGGTCTTTCTGTCCCTGTCTGCCTGTCTGCCCCATTCTCTGTTTCTTTGCATTGCCCCGCAGTTATGGGGATAGGGGGCCTGGGAGGAGGAGGAGGTTGGTGGCGGAGGACTCGGAGAGGGAAAGGGGCGGGCAGCCCTTTGTGTAGAAGATTGACGGCCGCGCGGTGCAGTCTCCGCAGGGCTGATTAGGATGCAGCGCGGGCTCCGACTGCAGCAATCTCCTCCTCACCGAACATTCTCCACGATTCCAAATGCTGGTCCCCTCCCTCCCTCCTATCCTGGCCTCTCAGGGTCGTATGGCTTTTCCCCGGCCCCAGTTCGCCCATTGGGAGCCACTGGAAATTTTGGGAGGGTACTTGAGGACCCCCTCTCTCCGCCCAGGTACCTACACGTCTTGGTGATTGTTAAGAAAAAAGAAATAAGGAGAGGCAGACTCGAGGGGCTTCGCGGAGAAGGGAGTGTAGAAAGAACAGAAACGTAGCTGGGGGCGTTGTCTAGGCATCCCTGGCACAGATGTTTCTAGACCGCCGTATCCCACTCTATGCTCTCCCTTCCCCTCTGCACTTAGAGGCCAAACAGCTCCTTGCACCCCCTCGGACACCCTTGAAGCAACAAGTCCAGGGAGGAGTCACCAGAGGTCTTAAAATACAGGAAGGGAAGGGAAATGTCTTACCTCTCTCTTATACCCTCATAGCACCTGTAACCATTTTCTGTACCTAGTAAGGTCTCAATGCAATTGTTGGCTCCTATTTCACCGTTTCTCCCATATTCTGCCTAAATCAATGGATCTCAATTCCTCTAAATACTGTTTGCTTTCCCATGTCCCCCATCCACTCACCCCCAGCAACTCAGTATCTGCTTCCTGGACGATTTCCACTGTCAAGCATTCGAAGCCCCCAAGTCACTGGACCCAGCTCCAGATCCCAGTCATTCCAACCATTATTCCTCCTTCATCTACCTGATGTCCTTCATTCCCCCTCTCCCTCCCTTGCCCATCCCAATGTTGCTTGGCACACTGGGTTTCTCTCCAAAGACAGTCATTAATGAGCAGTGAGTACTTGGAGGGAAGAGCCAAGGGCAGCCTGGTGGGTGGGAGGGGATTCCAGAGCTAGCAAATAACGAGCCCTGTCAGCATCTGTCAAATATGCCATCTCCCTCCATCACCCCTGTCTCCTGCTTCCTGGCTCCTGCCAATCCATCTCCCCACTTACAGTGATGGACTGAGCTCAGAGCAACTTCGTGGAAGCCAAGAAGCACAATGCTTGGTCTGCTCCAGATCTGTCTCCTCCAGGAATGTAGCCAGACCCTGACTTTTTTCTTTGGAAACTCCCAGTGACCCCAGGAAGCTGGGTTGTAGATAGAATGCTCTTCTCCACCCACTCAATATCTTGATCCCAGGCCCTTGTCTCCGCTACGCATTCCCCAAAACCAGAATTGAAAACTTCAAGTAGTGGTATAGAGGGTTAAACCTCAGGAACACCTTCCCAGCTTTAAGGAACCTTTGAGTACCTCTAGAAACTAGGGAAATGGTTGGGAAAAAATGCGATAGACGAAAGATAGCATCTTGCAATATATGAAATTTCCACCAGAGGGCGAAAGACGCAATTCTGCGGACTTGAACGGAACCTTCAGTGGCGACCTGCGAAGGACTCGGTGGCCACAGGAGGGCGACAGAGAACAGAGCTCTCTGCAGAGCCTGATGTGGGCCGTGGGGTGTTGTCTGGGAAGGGGTAAGATCAGCCTAGGCTGCCCAGGCCGGGGGAGTCTTTGCTGCAGCAACAACCCACGAATTTACAAATTCAGGAAATTCCTCTTGTAGCCCTTTCCACCAACATCCCTTCTCAGAATTCTGGGTCCCTGAAGTGCTATCGGCCACCCAGGCCCCCTTCCATTTTCTGGTCCCCCAGTACTTCTGGGGTTGCTGGCACAGAAGGGCCCTGTGGCTTTTCCCTCAGGGTTGTACAGCAAATAATACTCAAGTTTAAATAAGTGACCTTTCCCAGGGTCCCAGCTGATAACTGGAGCCAGAACTAGAATCCAAGTTTTCTCAATTCTCAGTGCAGGGGTCTTCCCATTGCATCTTTGAAATAAAACCATCCATTCCAAGTCCCAATGGGAGCCAGCTGTCATGGACTGATTTCTGTCAATATGTGTCAAATTGGCTCGGCCATGATTCCCAGTATTGCGTAATTGTCCTCCATTTTGTGATCTGATGTAATAGTCCTCCATTTTGTGGTATTATATAATTATGTATTATAAATCCTAAACCTCTATATGGTAATGAGACAGGATTAGTGTTTATATCTTGAGTCATGCCATTACTAAAGAGTGTGACTCAAGTCATACCCTTACTCAAGTCACTCCCTATTCAAGTCAGTGCCTTACTCAGCACACATCCTTGCTTGAGTCACAACTTTTATTTGACAAGAGGTAAAAGGAGAGAGAAGCGAGCAGAGAGGGGAGGGACCGCACTACCAACAAGAAAGAAGTGCCAGGAGCAGAGCATGTCCTTCGGACCTGGGGTCCCTGTGCTAAAGACTTCCTAGACTGAGGGAATGATTGATATCAAGACACATGGAGGTTTCCAAGGAATGCCAAGCTCACAAATATTGAAAGGAGACAAAGACCTTTCCCCAGAGCTGACAAAGAAAGTATTCCACTAGAGCTGGTGCCCTGAATTCAGACTTCTAGCCTCCTAAACTGTGAGAGAATAAATTTCTGTTTGCTAAAGCCATCTACTAAGACAGAATTTGGTACCAGAAGAGTGGGGTGCTGCTCTAACAGATACCTAAAATGTGAAAGTGGTTTTGGAATTGGGTAATAGATAGATGCTGAAAGAATTTTAAGGTGCCTAGTTGCCTTGAAGAGACTGTTGGTAGAATTATAGACGTCAAAGACAATTCTGATGAGGGCTCAGAAGGAAGTGAAGAGAGCTATAGGGAAAGCCTCTCTCATCTTAGAGAACATATGACATCAGCGGCAGAACGTTGCTAGGAATGTGGACATGAACTGTTCTTCCGGTGAGGCTTTAAAAGCAAAAGATGAACATATGATTGGACAATTGAAGAAGGGCAATGCTTTTTATGCAGTGGCAAAGAACTGGTCTGAATTATGTTCAAATGTTTGATGGAAGGTAGAACTTGTAAGCGATGAACTTAAATACTGACTGATGAGATTTCTAAGGAAGATCTTAAAGGGGCCATGTGGTTTCTCCTTGCTGCTTATGGTAAAATGTGAAAGAGATGGACTTAAAAATGAACTGTGCAAAATGAAACTAGAACCTAATGATTTGGAAAATTCTGTTGTACAAAGTAAGTACACATGCCCTTAAAAAATTTACCTAGGACTTGGTGACTCAATCTTTTGTTAAGGAGATTAATCCTGTGACTGATGGATCTAACCAACTGCCACAGCAGAAGACCCATCAGCTTAGAATGAAGGGGACAGAGAAAGAACAAAAGGAAAGAATGCTGTCTGACTCTTGGAATTCTACAAACAGGAAACAGACCAAAGGTGCTACATCTGTTGTCCTCCGAGAAAAGAAAAGGGCCATCCCTGGAGCAGCTCAGAGATCAGCAGAACTGTTGGAACGAGTATGGGAAGCAGAGCCTTCTTGGTTTCAAAGGGTGGGGCCATGGTCTCCTGGATCTCAAAGGGTGGGGCCACAGCCTCCTGGGTTTCAAAGAGTCTAATCTTCACCAACTTGGTTTGAGAATCCTGCAGGGGCCAAGGGATTGGGGCTGCCACCCAGATAGACTAGGAGAATAGGGCCTCCCAAAGCCAAGGAAGCAGAGTTGCCATCCCAGTGGGCCTGGAAGTACGGAGCTGAAGCCTAGGGCCGAGGGGCCTCCACCCAGAATCCAGACAGCCTGGCCAACACCCAGAGTCTGGAGAACAAGGCCATCGATTAGATGGTCTCAGAGAAGAGAGGATTATTTTCAAGCCTAATGTAATTTGTAAATCATTCTGCTGGCTTTTGGACATCTCGGTGCCTGTTATCCCTTTTTCCCCTCCAGTTTCTCCCGTTTGTAATGGAAATGTCTACCCTGTGTGCCTGTTCCACCATTGTACTTTGGAAACAGTTAACTTGTAGTCTAGATTTCATGAGTTCACAGAGGAAGAGGAATTGTGCCCTAGAATAGAATATGCCTAAAGTCTCATCCATATCTGACTTACGTGATTCAGAAGATGAGATTTTGGACTTGGAGATGATTTAAGACTTTTAGGATGATATGATGGGGTGAATGTGTTTTACATGTGGCAAAGACATGAATTTTGGGGGGCCAAAGGATGCAATATCATGGATTGAATTATGTCCCCCCAAAATATGTGTCAACTTGGTAGGCCATGATTCCCAGGATTGTGTAATTGTCCTCCATCTTGTGGTATTGTATAATTATGTATCATAAATCCTAAACCTATATATGTTAATGAGACTGGATTAGTGTGGTGTGTATCTTGAGTCACACCCTTACTAAAAGGTATGACTCAGGTCACAGTCTTACTCAAGTTACAACTTTGCTTGAGTCACACCTTTTATCTTACAAAAGATAAAAGGAGAGAGAAGCGAGCAGAGAGAGGAGGGACCTCACAACCACAAAGAAAGAAAAGCCAGGGGTGGAGCACATCCTTTGGATTTGGAGTGCCTTTGCTGAGAACCTCCTAGACCTAGGGGAAGACTCATGCCAAGACACGTGGAGATTTGCAAGGAACGCTGGGACCACAGATGTTGAAAGGAGACAAAGACCTTTCCCCAGAGCCGACAGAGAGAGAAACTTCCCCTAGAGCTGGTGCCCTGAATTCGGACTTCTAGCCTCCTAAACTGTGAGAGAATAAATTTCTGTTTGTTAAAGCCATCCACGTGTGGTATTTCTGTTATAGCAGCACTAGATAGCTAAGATACCAGCTGACAACTCTTAGGTTACAAAATCAATGCCAAAAACCATACTCCACATACATATGTAACTGGTGCATGCAGGACTGTTAGCCACACAGCACAGAGACACACACTATGGATGCCTTGCCATGCACCTCCTCATTCTTAGACACACACACATCCTTCTGTCCCTCAGAGTTTCACAGTCCCTGCCCCCTCTTCCTATTTCCAGAACTGCAAGAGAGGCTACTGTTCATTTATAATGCGTGCTTTTCACTGTATTGTCAGGGGCTACCTAAAGTTGCAGATAGAAAAGCCCTTCCCCAGCTCTAACTTTGCTCTCTCCAACCACAGCCCTTTACAGGTGGGAGGAGAGGGCAACCCAGAGTCCCCAGCCCTCTCTTCCCAGAAATCCTCTCTCCCAGCCCCCTCACCACTCCTGTCGCTCTGCTGACCCACCACACTCTCACTCCTCTGCCAGATCCTTCTTCCTGCCACTGGCCCTCCTTTAACCTCAAAAGTGGAGCCACCTAGAGAGGTGAGCACAGGAAAGATTGAGGAGAGGTAAGAGGGATGGGGAAGAAAACCCATCTCCAAGCCAGGAGATGGTGCTCTCCCTGCTCCATTTACCCTCAGCTGGGAAGTCCTACTTTGAGTGTGACCTCAGTCATCTGGCTAGTCCTCACTTCTTCCACTCTCCTTGAAGCTGAAGAGCCAACAGAGGTGAGAATAACTGAAGAGTGGAGCCAATTGTGTTGTGCGTGTGTGCACGAACTCATGGGCTGGTGGGCTGAGTGAGTGCATAATTGTGTGCCACACACACCCCTTCCTCACAGCCCCCTCCCACATATGCCATTCCCCATTCGGAGTTCTTCCTTACAGAACAAAAGAAAAACACCCCTACCTATCAAACACCTTACTCCAACTTCCATCCTCTTGAGGAAATCTGAAAAGACAAAACTCTCTTCTTCCTCCTTGAATCTCCTTGTCCACTGTGGTTTTTGAGATTTTGCCCTAGACCCCCGGGTCCAGCCCGCACACACCTTCCCTAAGATCCAGGAGGCACCAGAGCCTCCTCCCTGCAAAGGACTGAGAGAAACGCCAATCACATTGGGGACTCTTGCGGTGCCCATTCTGCTATGAATTCCCAAGGTCAAAGCCATTCTGGTGTTATTAAAAACATAAATGTTGCATACCAGGCAGCAGGGGAAAAAATTATAAGGCAGCCAGACGAGAGGGAGATGGAGGGGCTGGTAATTGTCTTCGTCTTGCCAGAGTCAAGCTCCACAGGGCTGGAGCTGCACACAGAACATTGCTTTTTAATTTAAGTCAGTAAGGTCAGCGGTAGCAAATGAGGCAGGGGAGGAATGGCACATCAGAGGGAGGGCGCTGGGGCACAGCCCCTAGCCCAAGCCTGCAGAGCCAGGGCTTCTGGCCAGGATCTCTAAGCAGTGCCAGGGAATGCAGAGGAATGGCAGGAAGATTTGGTGGCTCTTAGCCCACCAAGGAAGGGAGTAAACCACGGCAGGGGTGAAGGGGTAGGGACAGAAGCTTCAAGAATCATTGTGAGAGCCTCTGAGAGTCTAGGTTTTGAGTGGAGAGAAAGGAAAGGCTTCAAAGGGATTCTAAGTGAGATCAAAAAGGCTCAGGTTGATGGGAACAAACAGCCCCCATTTTCCCTTCCCACATTATCCACTCTGCAGAAAAGAGTAACAAGTCCCATGATTAGAGCTCAGGGGTTTCCCTCTCTCCCAGTACCTGTGCATCCTGGAGCCCACCCAGGGCCCAGCTCAGTTACTCACACTACCCAAGTAAAGAAAATTCTCCAATGAAGGGGCTCACTCTGTCCCCGCCCTTCCATCCCCAAGAATCCAAAGTTGCAGGGAGAGGAGGATGGGGGAGAACTGAGGCACAGAGCTGTCCTACCTGAGAACTGTCATCACAGGCCCCTTTCCCTGGCCTTCCCCACTTTCTTAGGTGGCAGACTTCCCATCTGGAGCTCCATTTCCATTGCTATAGGAAGGACTGGAGTTAGACAAAAGGAGGGATTTCCCAGATCAGCATCTTGGTCAGAGGCACAACCCAGCATAGAGCAAGAGGGAAGGAAGGTTGAGGAAGCTGGACTTGTCTGAATATGCCCAATGAGATTAGGAATTCTGGAGAGGGTGAGGTACTTGCTGGGTATGATGGAGGGAAGGCTTTGAAAAAGCTGTGTGACTGTCAGAGGCAGTGGCATCCAAATATAGTTTGAGACTTATTGGGAAGTTCTGTTGCAGATCGGACTTCAACTCCTTTTGTTTCAGTTTCAGCCTGTTTTCCTTTTAGGACTTTTTCAAGGAGGGAGGATTTGAACAGTAGGTTGGAAACCTGAGGACAGAGTTTCAATTATCTCCCCATCTAGAAGTGTCCTTGCTACTTGGCTTTCCTCCCATATTTCTACTCCTTTGTCACTTAGGAACTCCGAGTCTCTCTGAGGAAACCTCCAATGTCAATTAGGAATTCTGAGGCCCCCTACCCCCGTAATGCACATCCCTGTCCCCACTCCCTTCTGTTGCTTTCCAGGAGTCTCACTCTCAGCACGGCGCTCTGCAGTTCTCAGCTGCTGCCACAAGGTGGCGGCCAAAGCGTCGGTTGGTCCAGTGCTAGGCCTGGTTTTCACCAGAGCCAGGACCCTCTCTCCACCCAGATCTCAACCCCCTCAACCTAGGTCTTCACACACCCCCCCAACGCCCCCCCCCCCGCTCCCACACCCCCAAATCTCCAACTCCCCTACACACACATACCCCAGGCCAACTCCAAGGGTCTTAGAAAAGGAAGAGCTTGCTGGAAGGAGTCAGGCTTTGGGGTTAGGGGGCTGGGTGAGGACTGGGTGGAAGAAGGAAGAGGGAAAAAGTAGCCTGAGAGAGATGATTCTGAAGGGATGGGATGAGGAAGCAGGTAGTCAGGTGCAGTGAGAAGCCCAAGTTTAGAAACTACGGTGGGGCTGTGTCTTAGTCATCTAGTACTGCTATAACAGAAATACCACATGTGGGTGGCTTTAACAGAGAGTTTATTCTCTCACAGTTCAGTAGGTTACAAGTCCAGATTCAGGGCTTCAGCTCTAGGGGAAGGCTTTCTCTCTCTGTCGGCTCTGGAGGAATGTCCTTGTTCTGAATCTTCCCCTGGTTGAGGAGCTTCTCAGGCACAGGGACCCCACATCCAAAGGATGCGCTCTGCTCCTGGTGCTGCTTTCTTGGTGGTATGAGGTCCCCAACTTTCTGCTTGCTTTCCTTTCCTTTTATCTCTCTTGAGAGACAAAAGGTGGTGCAGGCCCCACCCCTTTATACTGGATCAGGGAGGTGACCTGAGTAAGGGTGGTGTTACAATTCCACCCTAATCCTCTTAACCACAGGCAGAGATTATGATTTATAACACATAGGAAAATCACAAAATGGAGGACAACTACACATGGCCTAACCAAGTTGACACATATTTTGGGGGGAAACAATTCAATGCATTACAGGCTGCCTGCCACTCCTCACGACAGGCCCAGGATCTTAGGGGCTCAGGAGAGCAGTTGAGAGGGTAGCCAGGAGTGCGGAGGCCTATTAACCCAGGCCAGAGGCAACCGCAACAGGAGAAGGAGGAGCTGGGGTGAGGCCTAAAGCAGAATAAAACACCAGAACAAGGTCAGGGAGAGGATCTGCATTGCTACCTCCCTCCTCAATATTAGACCCACTGGGCACCATTATCCCCGCCATTCCCAGAAAAAAGAAAGAGGAAAGAGTTCAGTCAGTTCTCAACTGCAATCCTGATCTTTCTGGTGCACAGAAAGGGGTCCTGGGATGAAACAAAAAGGGAAAGAGGCAGATCCAAAGGGAAGAGAAAACACACTCCTGCCCATGGAAAGGTGCCGGTCAATGTGAGGGAGGGCACGGGCAAGACACACAGTCAGGAAAGAAAGGAATAAGGAGAGGCCTGCAGGCACCATGGTAGTGGTTTATAAAAGAAAAGTTGGATCCAGAATTGGGAGGAATAATTAAGGAAGGCTTCCCAGAGGAGACTAAAGGGAATATTGAAAAGGGCTACAAGACTGGTTTGGAGGAAGAGGAGGAAAGAAGATGGTTCACGCTGGGATAAGATGTATAGGGCTAGGAAAGGGGTGGGGAGGACTACATACTGGGATGGCTTCCCAGGTGGAGCTAAGAGACCAGATCAGGGGCCCTGAGAGGGGAGAATGAGGAGTTGAAGGAACAGGTGTCAGGGGGTGAAAGGCCTTGAAGCCCAGCTGGGAAGGCTGGGTTTGCTGAGGGGCCACAGGAGTCACTGCAGGTCTAAGTAAGGGGAAGGGAGCAGTGCCCCAGCCTGGCTCAAGTATTACTCCCTGTCCCTCCACCCTCATAAAGCCAAGACAGTAGGAACAGAGTCTAGGGTCCTCCAAATGGTGTACAAGAAGGACTCCTGGACCAGAAGTCAGGGGTCTAGGTTTTAGAGGTGGCCACCACCTAGCAGGGGACACTGGGTGAGTCTTCCCAACTCTGAGGCCTCAGGCTCCAGTCTATAAAGTGAGAGAGCTGGAAATGGTATTTTCTAAACTCCCTCTTCCTCCCAAGGGGTGATCTAGCCCATCTGTGATCAACCAGGATTTAGCTCCACATTTTCTCAGTGTCCCTATACTCCAGGCCCACTCCGCCACCCAGGAGAAACTACCCCCTTGCCAGCTGGGGGTGGCGATTCTCCAGGTTCCAGTTTCACGAACCCAGCCTAGATCTATTGGGCATCAGATGCAGCAAGAGGAATTGAAATCAGACTCAGATAAGAGCATCATAACGCAAAGGGTCAGGAAGACTCAGCTTGTGTGAAATTAGTAAGAATGCATACACAGCCTTACCAGAGGCCTCTGGACCTTGTCTGATGAGGGAAAAGTTTTTACTGTGGCTATGGTTCTCCCACGGGCAGAAGGATGCACATAAAGGCCTCTTGGGACTCCACCACTCTAAGGAAAGGTGGGTTGAGCCTAGAGTTTAAAATTATCAGCCTACTTAGAAGAAGATAATATCCAAAACCTATTTATGGTAGGGGAGAAGAGAGTAGTTGTCTGGGCAACTCCTTCCTACCCTGGCCCCACCTCCTCATCAAGCAGTGCCTGTGAGCACTTCCAACTCAAGCCCTGCGGGGAGGCTTCAAGGACCTGGAAGCTTGACATCATCTCCCTGTGCCTGGCAGGGCAGAGGTACCCACTTCTCAGGCTTGACCATTTTCCACACAGAAACAGCCTTCCTCTCCTGGCCTTCAACCTAGCTCCACCACACACCACATCCTGGAATCTGTCAGAGATTTGGGCAAATCAAAGACATCTTCAGCTGTGAGTCTCCAGGCTCCCCTGGGACACCACACGCATATATATGCATATAAACACACACACAAATACACCCATATATGTACGCACACTCTCACATGCACACACACACCCTGAAAATACACTTGTAAACATACACATACATTATATACAATTCTATACACAAGCAACACATACCAAGGTACATACTCATAAAATCATATTTACAGACATGCATGCACACACAAACTTACACATACAGGTACAGCTCATATGTATACTCATACACTTATCACACACTTGTACACACTCACACACACATGTGTCTCTATTCCTTTCTGCTAAGGATCAAGGGTCCAGTCCTCTAGATTCCAGAAGTCTAGAATGTCCAGGGGGAAGGAAGTAAAGGCATAGGAAAACTATTTTGAGTTTCCAGGCGTAAACTGCAGCCCCTTTATTATAGCTCCTTCCTTGCCACTTGATTCTCTAGGGCTTTAGTCCAGACCATGAAAGTAGAACCTATAAAGATAATTCATTCACTTTTTTGCACCTATCTGACTGTGCCTGTGCCAGAAGCTGGAGCAGACATAAAAGAGTAAGGCCTTCTGCCCCAGTGATGTGGTGGAAAACAGCAAAAGCTCAACAGCCAGGGACCTAAGCCAAATCCTACGTCTATCTCTTAGCAAACGGCGGTACTTTGGGCAGATCACTGAACCTCTCTGAGCCTCCTCTTCATCACCTGTAAGCTAGGGTTAACAAAACTTACCCAGTAGTGCTGTGAGGATTAAAAGATAGAGAAAGCTCCCCTGAGCAATCTGCCCACCAATGGAAAGTGTTCCCTTTCCTTCCCCCAAGCCCCTGTGGTGGAAGGTGGGGCAGAGCCTCTCCCCAACCTCCTCCCAGCCCTGTAGTCGCTGAAACAGGGAACCCAGGCTCCTTCAGTCTCAGGCCCCCAAAGTCTGAGCACACCTTGGGAAACTTGATCTCCGAGTTGGACTGCTCAGATCCGACTCCCCGCGTCCCTCCCCCGGCCTAGGCCCCGGCCCCTCCTGGTCCATCATGCCTCTCGCCGGTTTGCAGGTCGCGTTTTCCGTAATAACCTTTAATGCGGCTGGCCACGGCCCAAATGTTCGCGGTGGAGCGCTGGGCCCCGCGCATCAGATGGACGATGAAGTGTTAATCATCCCCCAGGGAGCCGTCCCGCGGAAAGTCGTCATTAATTTCTCTGAATTACACCAATTCCGAGACATTCTTTATGGACAGACAGTGCGGGAGACAGTTATATGACAGGACTTGCTGTGCTAAGCAGATGTGGGAGAGATTGCGTCGCCCCATGAATACTAAACAATCACTCCGAAGAAACCCCACTAGCTCCTACGCTCAGAGGTGGGAAGAGGGCCAGCCCGCCCCCACCCTGACAGGCACACCCCTGCAGGTGCCTTGGGCTGGAGTGGGGGAGGGGGGCATCGCATCCCCACCCCTGTTGCTCAGGAGGCCTCCTCACCTCCCCTCCAGAGTCAGGCCTCTGCCTCAGAGTTGGAGTAGCTCTGGGGGGGTCTCATCCTCCAAGGACCCACACATAGCCTTGCTCTCCCTGGCACTGCCTTTGCACCCTATGTTTTTTCTAGAACACTGCCTTCTGTGTTCCCCTCTTCCTGTTTAACCTTTCTCCAGTTCTCCATCCAGACAACTCGCCACGCTGCCCAGCTCTGAGTTTCCATCTAGCATTGCCCTTCCTGTTCTTTCACCTCCCCATCCAGTCCCTTCTTTTTATTAGTCCACCCTCCTCTACCTGCTCCATCACTCCACTCCCCAGTCTGCCCCATCCTCATCCCTCTGATGCCCGCATCCTGCCCACCTCCCACCCGGCTCACTCTCCATCTTAACCCTCCACCCTACCCACTTTGCTCCTCCCATGACTTCTGGCCCATCTGCCCAACCTGTCCACCTCTCCTTCCCCCCACCCCATCCTGCTCACCTCCCTGGACAGCCCCACCTCCCAGTTGGCTCCACCTTCCCATTCCCTCCACCTCTCCACACTGCTGCATCCCCTCGTTATGCCCCCATTGCCCCATTTCAAGCCATTTTGCCTACTTCTGCCTTCACATCCTCCCATTCTTCCGAACCTAGGGAAGAAAGGCAAGGTTCAGAACAGACTGAAAGGTAGATTTGCCCCCTTTTCTCTCTCCTCATGCCTCTTCCCGCCCTCCTCCCTCTCTTCCCTGTCTGAAACTGGGAATGGTGTCAACGCGAGCAGATGTGACATCTCCCCACAAGCAAAGTGGTGAGCGGGCAGGAGAGGGGGAAAGAAAGAGGATAAGCAGCAGAAAACCGCCAAGAATCCAGTCACACCTGTGGGAAGCCCCGCCCACCAAGGCGAGCCCCACCTATTCCTGAGAGGCCTCTGGCAGCCGCGCGGAAACCCTGCCCACTGCTTGCTCCGCCCCAGGGCCGCAGGGTCCGCCTTGGCAGACCTGGGACTTCTGGAGAGCTTTGTAGTATCTGGTCACTCCAGGCCACTCCCCCGCTCAGGGAAGAACAGAGACAAACGCCGACTGTTCCCCATCAGGCCGTCCCACCGCCCCCGCCTCCACTCCTCTCCACCTCCCTCCGGGAAAGACTCCCCCTCAGCTCTAGCACGGGTTTGGGGAGAGAAAGAAAAGTGCGTATCCTCTGCGACTTTTCTCCTCGCAGATAATTTATGTCTAAGAGCAGAGCAGATGGCGGGTAATTTAGCAATTACCGTGTGCAGGAACGGGACTCGCGCCTCCACGCAGAAGCCAAAGATTGCCTGCCGCAGCCTCATCTTTTCCGCCCGTTTTCTCTATTTTGTCTCCCTATCCCTTCTGCCACACCTTGCTGAACTCCAACACTCAAGGGGAGGGGATCTCCTTCTAGGGGTCTCTTTTTATCCTGATCTCTCCCTGTATCAGGCATAGGATTTCTGCCTGTATCAGGCATAGGATTTCTGCCTCAGAACACATAAAGTAGAGCCCTTCTGCTCACTGAAAGTTCTTGCTCTCCTCTCACCTTAACCTTTCTTGCTACTATAAATGCTCATACTGTCCTGGGAGACTGTGGGGTTCTCTCCCAATCTTTATTCCCTCCCCACACTTCTTCAGGTTCTCCAGGTATTTCTTCCATTGTCTGAGTTCCAGATCCTAGGCTTCTGGGTTCCAAGGTCAACCCAGGAGCTGCAAGGGAGGCAAGGGTAAGGGAGGCAGAGATTATTAAGGTAAGATGGGTCCAAGAGTGCTTTGGAGCTCTGTATACACAGTGAGTGGGTAATAAGTGTAAAACGGCTGACTGAGTGAGAAGCTGGGCTTAGTAAGGTGAGGGCGGGGGGAGGGGACAGGAATGAAGCCGGAAGTGTCTGAATTGCCCCCTCCATTCCACTGCCTTCCTCTCTGGGCTGCCTAAAAGAGGGAGCTGTAAGATAGACCCTGAGCCTGGAGACCTCTCTAAGCTGGAGGGTATGTCCCTCCCTCCATCTGTCTCCAACCAACCCAGCCCAGCCCAGCCCAGGCCACCAGGGTACCCACCACCAAGAGGCCAGGCCACCATACTCCACACAGCCTCTCTTCAGCCAGGACTCCCAGATATCCGACCTCACTCTCTGACCCCAAACCATGTACTCCAGCCTGAATGTTCCATTCCCACAAGACCTTAGGTGACCTCCAGGATCAGAAGAGCTGGGTTCTCAGGGCTTTGAGACACCCCTACAGCTACCTTCCCCAGCTCCTTCTCATTCCTCGACACCAGAGGAGCACTAATTAATTAGTGTGTGCAACCAGCCATGGACACGAACTCGTTACTCACCACAGGGACCTGCTGTTAACACACCAGGCCCCCAGGATGCGGGCACACACCAATTACACAGCCAGCAGCTTGGCTAATCACGGCTCCTGGTGACACTGTGGCTCATAGAGGAATCTCCAACTTTCCCTCCCTTCCACAATCCGCACCCTTCCTGCCTCTGGGAACAGGAGGCTGGAAAGGAGGAGGTGAAGATAGGCAGGAGAAAAGTTGAAACTTGCTGGAAGACAGGAGGCCAGCCACGGAGAGGCTGAGAAGAGAGAAAAGTTAAAAAGAAAATACAAGTAAATTTTCCTACTAATCACTTTGGGCTATACAAAGAGCCACTCTGAAATTAGTAATTGCAGCAAGAGAGAGTGCTGGGTAGACTACTACAAGAAGGACTTCCTTGTGAGCAGGTGCTAGGGTAGGTTTGGACCTGAGAAACAGCAGCCTTTTCTCCTTTCAAGCAGGAGGTAAGAGAAGATGGCCACTGAGGTAGATAAGGCAGGGAGGAAGGGGCAGATCCAGGAACTCGAGTATCTCCTTCCATTCTGTCCCCCAGCTGCAGCTCAAGGGTACAGAGAGGAGGTGGCCTCATTGCAGACACAAATAGATGCCCCCCACACCACGCACACACACACGTCCCATTGACTTTGCCATTCTGCTGTCACTCCACAGCTTCTCTGAGATTTAACATATTGACTCTCTGAGCTGCAGAAAATTGAATTTTCTTCATTACGACTGTCTCCTGACAAATGCAGCTCATAAATTCTCCATCTTTTTCAGGCTTCTCCACCCCCTCACTACCCAACATTTCTCCCAGGGATTCACATGCTTGAGCATACAATTCACATGGGTATAAAAGCAAGGCATGCCCAGCACTCCCCACAGCCATAACACTCGCCAAGATCCAGCATTCACTCCCATCCCTCACTGCCCATACATAGATACAATCCACACCCAGACCTGGGCCATTGCTATCAAAAATGAGAGTGCATGTCTCCCACAACCAGGGTCCATGTATATGGTAACTCATGTGCCCCAGTTAGCAGAAGGTTGGTCCACACCGGGGAACCGAAGGACCCCATGGCTCAGTCCATGCTTGCATTTCTCCTGTACCCTAATAGCAATCCCACGGATGTCACTCCCCCATGGGATGGATTCATGTGTCCAGAGGCAATATTCGCTCCAGGTCAATTTTGGAGCTGCTCAGACATAGGTAACAGCCCCTCCTCACAGTATCTGCTTCCCCTGCCCTCACTTCTACCTGGGGATATACACACAAGTGTAGTGTGAAACATACACAAGTTCTTATGTTTTGCACAGACATAGGGCTGGGCGAGGACACATCTCCTAGGACCTAGTGGTGAGTCTTTCTTCATGCTACAGCAGCTGCTCCTGTCTCCTCCCAACCCTGCCCTCTGCAAATACACATCCTAAGCTGGCCTACCTCCTCCAACTGCAGCCTAGCACCTCAGGAGTCCTCCTCGAGGCACAGACACACCCCTTCCACCACCAAGGGATGTTGGTATTGGCTCCCCACCCCTGAGTGTGCTCTCCCCATCTGACTCTCAGCCGCTTCAGCCCCAGGAACAGAATTGGGGGAGGGCAGGGCCTAGTTACTTTGGCAACTGTGCCAGCCTGGCAGCTGAGGCTGTAATGGATGGGCAAGAGGCCAAACTGATGGCCAGCACCATGTGGCTTCTGCCCAGGGCCAGATCGGGGAGGGAAGCAGTGGGCTAGGTGCCTGGACACTCCACCTTCCAAAATGCCATACAATCTGTGAGTGGAAAGAGACAGAAAGAGGAACCCGGATAGAGACAGACAAGGACATCTCCTGAGACCAAACTAAGCCAATCTCTGCCCCCATTCTTGCCCTTCAACAGCTGCTCCCTCCCCACAACTCTGACACAGGCACAGAGAGAAGTCACCATGAACTGACAAGAAGGGGGAGGCCAACTTTTCAAGGACAGCCTGCCCAACCTTACACAGCAGGAATCAAAGGTTGTGAGGGTATGACCAGGGTAAGAAGGATGATTCTTCCTTTAGGAGAGGGCCTGAGGCTTGGGGGAGTCTCCACGCATTTTTATGTGCATTAATTAACCGTGCAAGTGTTATGCATGATGCTGATAAACATCTATTGTCTTTGCAATCCCAACCCCACTCCTAAAAGTACTAATACATGCATATATACAGTAAAACCTGTGAAAGCCTTTTGGAACCAGCATAAGGCAGAAACTCATCAGAGAAGGAAAACTCAAATATTTTCCACTAAAATGAGCAATTAAAAAGTGGTAAGGCTGCACCCTGTCAAAACAGAAAATTTCCGAGGCCAGGAAACACAAGGTATCGAGTTCTGGTTCTCACAGACTTCCCTGTATACACACAAACCTTTATCTACATTTGGCTCCTCTTGCTCCCAGCATCTAAGTTTCTGAGCCACCTTCCATGTTTTCCCTTAAGAGCAAGTTTGGCTCAAATTCCTCCCCCCTCTCAAAAAAGCCAGACTTCCCGGACCAGGAGAAATGAGATGAACCTCTGAGATTATCACCCCGGGATACCCTTTAAACTTGAAACTCAAACCACTCCCCCAAAAACCAGACAAAACCTGCTGCCCCTGAGTTGATTCCGACTCATAGTGACCCTATTGGACAGGGTATAACTGCCCCCATGGGGTTTCCAAGGAGCCTCTGGTGGATTCGAACTGCCAGACTTTTGGTTAGCAGCCATAGCTTTTAACCACTATGCCACCAGGGTTTCCAAATCGCTCCTAGCCAGAAGACAGGCCCATAAAATAAATATCACCCATGAGTACTGTGCTCTCTAAATAATCATCTAAACAAAAGCAAACAGTAAACATTTTCCCTAGACTAAACATGAGAAGATAAGTGGGATCAGGGAAGCCAGATTAAGGGAAACAGAACAACCAGAATGGATAATGAGAATGCTGATATATTGTGAAAAATATAACCAATGTCACTGAACAATATATATGTTCTTGCTGTTGGGTGCTATTGAGTCGGTTCCAACTCATAGCTACCCGATCAATAGACAGAGTAGAACTGCCCCATAGGGTTTCCGAGGAGCAGCTGGTGGATTTGAACGGCCCAACTTTGGGTTAGCAGCCGAGCTCTTAACCACTATGCCACCAGGGCTCCGAACAATGTGTATAAAAAAAAGAGAAAGAAATTGTTAAATGAGAACCTAATTTGCTGAGCAAACTTTCACTAAAAACACAACATTAAAAAAAAAGAGCAAGTTTGGAACTACAGAATAATGGCCAGAAAGGCTGAGTTACACAGTACAGGGAATGGAGCCTTGGAGGCACCTCAAACCCTCTATAATCAGAGGTAGAAGAACAATCTCTCTCATCCCCAACCCTTCCAATTTACTCCTCCTGCTAAGGTCCCCATCTCAGACAGAGACCACCATCCATTTAGCTGCTCAAGCCAGGAACCTGGTGTCAGCCATGATTCTTCCTCTACCTGGATAGGGATTAGAGGAAGGAGGCTGTTGCATTCTTTAAGTGACAATTAAAAAAAAAAAAAAAGCTAAAACTTTAACTCTTTTTACCAAACCCATTGCTGTCAACTCGATTCCAACTCATACAAAATTCACAGGCATCAAAATGATCACTTCAAAATTAAAAACATCCTGCTTGACCAGACTTAATGGTCTGACTGAGACTGGAAGGTCCCCAGTGGTCAGAGCCCCCAGACCTTCTGTTAGCCCAGGACAGGAATATTCGTGAAGCCAACTCTTCAGACATGGATTGGACTGGACAATGGGTTGGAGAGAGATGCTGGTGAGGAGCGAGCTTCTTGGGTCAGGTGGACACTTGAGACCATGTTGGCATCTCCTGCCTGGACGGGAGATGAGAGGGTGGAGCGGGTTAGAAGCTGGTGAAAAGGACACGAAAAGAGAGAGTGGAGGGAGAGAGCAGGCTGTCTCATTAGAGGGAGAGTAATTGGGAGTGTGTAGCAAGGTGCATATGGGTTTTTGTGTGAGAGACTGACTTGATTTGTAAGCTTTCATTTAAAGCAAAATAAAAATTATTAAAAAAAAAAATGTCCTGCTTTCCTCATAAAAAGACCAGACTTAATGGTCTGACTGAGACTAGAAGGACCCCAGAGGTCATGGTCCCCAGACCTTCTGTTAGCCCAGGTCTGGAACCATTTCCAAAGCCAACTCTTCAGACAAAGATTGGACTGGACTATGGGGTAGAAAATGATACTGGTGAGGAGTGAGCTTCTTGGATCAAGTAGACACATGAGACTATGCGTGCAGCTCCTGTCTGGAGGGGAGATAAGAGGGCAGAGGGGGTCAGAAGCTGGCCAAATGGATATGAAAAGAGAGAGTGGAGGGAAGGAGTGTGTTGTCTCATTAGGGCGAGAGCAATTAGGATTATATAGTAGGGTGTATATAAATTTTCATGTGAGAGACTGACTTGATTTGTAAACTTGCACTTAAAGCACAAAAAAAAAAAAAAAAAAAGAAGTCCTGCTTTCCCCTCCTTCATTCCTCAGGCCCTGACCTCGCTACCTTCTAAATATTTCTTCAATCAATCTACTTTGCTCCATTCCCTCTAGTAGATAAGAGTCAGTTGTCAGTTAAGATGACTGAGCTGCCTCCTTATTGTATTCCCAGGCTCGAGGATTAATTCCCTCCATTGTCACAGCACTGGGAAGGCCAAGGGAGCATAGGGGGCATGCCTACCCACAGTTTCCAGAGAGAAGTGTTTTGTAACGGTCAGAAAAATGGTAGAACTGTCAAATACATGAAATCTGCTACTTCAACTATGAACATGACACAGCTCTTTTTATTTTGTGATAGTGCAAAATTTCTCAAACTTTTCAAGATAGAATAGCAAAACAGAAAAACTATGACTATGAATGACATCATCTTGAAGATTTTTACCAACTTCTGCAATCTGAAATTGAATGAGGATGCGATAAGGATGCATTGATAATCGCTGTGATTGGAATGCAAAAGCTGGAAATAAAGAAGGATCATAGTTGGAAAACATGGCCTTGGTGATAGAAACAATGCTGGAGATCGCATGATAGAATTTTATGAGACCAACGACTTCTTCATTGCAAATACCTTTTTTCAATAACATAAACGGTGACTACACACGTGGACCTACCCAGATGGAAAACACAGGAATCAAATCGACTACATCTGTGGAAAGAGACAATGGAAAAGCTCAATAGCATCAGTCAGAACAAGGCCAGGGGCTGACTGCGGAACAGACCATCAACTGCTCATAGACAAGTTCAAGTTGAAGCTGAAGAATATTAGAACAAGTCCATGAGAGCCAAAGTATGACCTTGAGTATACTCCACCTGAATTTAGAGACCATCCCAAGAATAGATTTAACACGTTGAACACTAATGACCAGACGAGCTGTAGAATGACATCAAGGACATCATACATGAAGAAAGCAAGAGGTCATTAAAGAGACAGGAAAGAAAAGACCAAAATGGGCATCAGAAGAGATTTTGAAACTGGCTCTTGAACGTCGAGTAGCTAAAGCAAAAGGAAGAAATGATGAAGTAAGAGAGCTGAACAAAAGATTTTGAAGGTTTGAGAGGAAAAAGTAAAGCATTATAATGACATGTGCAAAGATCTGGAGATAGAAAACCAAAAGGGAAGAGCACGCTCAACATTTCTCAAGATGAAATTCAAGCCTTGAGTTGCAATATTGAAGAATTCTGTGGGAAAGATATTAAATGCTGCGGGAAGCATCAAAAGAAGATGGAAGGAGTACACAGTCACTATACCAAAAAGAACTGGTATGTTCAACCATATGTTCAGGAACCGATGGTACTGAAAGAAGAGGTTCAAGTTGCCCTGAAGGCATTGTCGAAAAACAAGGCTCCAGGAACTGACAAAATACCAACTGAGGTATTTCAACAAAGGTATGCAGCACTGGAAGTGCTCACTTGGCTATGCCAAGAAATTTCAAAGACAGCTACCTGGCCAACTGACCTCCACTCTCTCTTTTCATGTCCATTTGGCCAGCTTCTGACCCCCTCTGCCCTCTCATCTCCCCTCCAGACAGGAGCTGCACACATAGTCTCATGTGTCTACTTGATCCAAGAAGCTCATTCCTCACCAGTATCATTTTCTATCCCATAGTCCAGTCCAATCCCTGTCTGAAGAGTTGGCTTTGGAAATGGTTTCAGTCTTGGGCTAACAGAAGGTCTGGGGACCATGACCTATGGGGTCCTTCTAGTCTCAGCCAGACCATTAAGTCTGGTCTTTTTATGAGGAAAGCAGGACATTTTTAATTTTGAAGTGATCATTTTGATGCCTGTGAATTTTGTATGAGTTGGAATCGACTTGACAGCAATGGGTTTGGTAACAAGAGTTAAAGTTTTAGCATTTTTTTTTATGTCTACTCCAAAGAAAGGTGATCCAATAGGATACAGCAATTATTAAACAATATCACATACAACTAAAATTTTGCTGAAGATCATTTAAAAGCAGCTGCAGCACAACTTGTACAAGGCAAGGTCATGGTAGCTCCATAGGCACATCCAAACTCCCTGAGGGACCGAATTGCTGGGCTGAGGGCTGTGGGGGCCATGGTCTCAGGGAACATCTAGCTCAACTGGCATAACATAGTTTATAAAGAATATATTCTACATTCTCCTTTGATGATAGTGTTTGGGGTCTTAAAAGCCTGTGAGCAGCCATCTAGGATACTCCACTGGTCTCACCCCTTTGGCAGCAAGGAAGAACGAAAAAAACTGAAGATACAAGGGAAAGATTAATCCAAAGGACCACATCTACCACACCCGCCACCAGATTGAGTCCAGTAAAACTAGATGGTGCCCAGCTACCACCACTGACTGCTCTGACAGGGATCACAATAGAGGGTCCTGAACAGAGCTGGGAGAAAAATGTAGAACAAAATTCCAACTCAAAAAGAAAAACCAGACTTGCTGGCCTAACAGAGATTGGAGAAACCCTGATAGTATGGCCCCTGGACACCCTTTCAGCTCAGTAATGAGGTCACTCCTGAGGTTCATCCTTCAGCCAAAGATTGAACAGGCCCATGGAACAAAACAAGAGTAAAGGGCCATACCAGCCCTGGGGCGGAAACTGGAAGGCAGAAGGGAACAGGAAAGCTGGTAATAGTAAACCCAGGGTTGAGAAGGGAGAGTGTTGACACATCGTGCGATTGTTACCCAATGTCATAGAACAATGTGTGTAATAAATGTTTGAGAAGAACTAGTTTGTTCTGTAAACCTTCATCTAAAGTACAATAAAAATTAATAAATTAAAAAAAAAAAAAAAAGCAGCTGCAGCAGTACATTGACAGGGAACTGCCAGAAATTCAAGCCCGATTCGGAAGAGGACATGGAACCAGAGACATCATTGCTGATGTCAGATGGTTCCTGGCTGAAAGCATAGAATACCAGAAAGATGCTTAGCTGTGTTTTATTGACTATGAAAGGCATTCAACTGTGGGGATCATAACAAATTATGGATTACATTGCAAAGAATGGGAATTCCAGAACGCTTGATTGTGCTCATGAGGAACCTGTACATAGACTAAGAGGCAGTCATTTGAACAGAACAAGGGGATACTTTGTGGTTTGAAGTCAGGAAAGATGTGCATCAGGGCTGTATCCTTCCACCATACTTATTCAATCTGTATGCTGAGCAAATAACCCCAGAAAATGGACTATATAAAGAAGAGCATGGCATCAGGATTGGAGGGAGACTCATTAGCAACCTGCATTATGCAGGTGACACAGCCTTGCTTGCCGAGAGTGAAGAGGTCTTGAAGCATTTACTGATGAATATCAAAGACCACAGCCTTCAGTATAGATTACACTTCAACATAAAGAAAAAAAAATCCTCATAATTGGACCAATAAGCATCATGATAAATGGAGAAAAGATTGATGTTGTCAAGGATTTCATTTTACTTGGATCCACAATCAACACCCATGGAAGCAGCAGTCAAGAAATCAAATGACACATTGCATTGGGCAAATTTGCAGCAAAAGACCTCTTTAAAGTGTTAAAAAGCAAAGGCATCCTTTGAAGACTAAGGTGCATCTGATCCAAGCTCATGCATGCGAAAGCCAGACAGTGAATAAGGAAGACTGAAGAAGAAATGATGCTTTTGAATTATGCTGTTGGTGAAGAATATTAAATATACCACGGACTGCCAAAAGAATTCCGCTGCTATTCATAAGGTTTTCACTGGCAAATGCTTTTCAGATGTAGACTGCCAGGTCCTTCTTCCTAGTCTCTCTTAGTATGGAAGCTCAGCTGAAACCTATCCTCCACAGAAGACCCTGCTGGTATCTGAATACCGGTGGTATAGCTTCCAGCATCACAGCAACACGCAAGCCCCCACAGTACAATAACTGACAGACGTGTGGGGGCAGTCTACTTCTGAAAAGCATTAGCCAGTGGAAACCTTATGAATAGCAGCTGAACATTGTCTGATATAGTGCTGGAAGATGAGCCCCCAGATCGGAAGTCACTCAAAAGATGCCTGGGGAAGAGCTGCCTCCTCAAAGTAGAGTTGACCTTAATGACTTGGATGGAGTAAAGCTTTCGGGACCTTCATTCACTGTGTGGCACAACTCAAAATGAGAATAAACAGCTGCAAACATCCATTAATAATCGGAACCTGGAATGCATGAAGTATGAATCTAGGAAAATTGGAAATCATCAAAAATCAAATGGAACACACAAACATCGATATCCTAGGCATTAGTGAGCTGAAATGGACTGGTACTGGCCATTTTGAGCCAGACAATCATACAGTCTACTATGCTAGGAATGACAACTTGAAGAGGAATGGTGTTGCATTCATCGTCAAAAAGAAAGTTTCAAGATCTATCCTGAAGTACAATGCTGTCAGTGATAGAATAATATCCATACACCTACAAGGAAGACCGGTTAATACAGCTATTATTCAAATTTATGCACCAACCGCTAGGGCCAAAGATGAAGAAATGAAGATTTTTATCAGCTGCTACACTCTGAAATTGATCGGACGTGCAGCCAAGATGCATTGATAATTACTTGTGATTGGAATGCAAAAGTTGGAAATAAAGAAGAAGGATCAGTAGTTTGAAAATATGGCCTTGGTGATAGAAACAATGCTGGAGATCGAATGATAGAATTTTACAAGACCAACGACTTCATTGCAAATACCTTCTTTCACCAACATAAATGGCAACTATACACATGGACCTCGCCAGATGGAACACACAGAAATCAAACTGACCACATCTGTGGAAAGAGACGATGGAAAAGCTCAATGTCATCAGTCAGAACAAGGCCAGGGGCCGACTGTGGAACAGACCATCAATTGCTCTTATGCAACTTCAAGCTGAAAGTGAAGAAAATCAGAGCAAGCCCATGAGAGCCAAAATATGACCTTGAACACGAAAAGAGAGAGTGCAGGGAGAAAGTGGGCTGTCTCATTAGGGGGAGAGTAATTGGGAGTATGTAGCAAGGTGTATGTAAGTTTTTATGTGAGAGACTGACTTGATTTGTAAACTTTCACTTAAAGCACAATAAAAATTATAAAAAAAAAATATGACCTTTAGTACCTCCCACCTGAATTTAGAGACCACCTGAAGAATAGATTTGATGCATTGAACACTAGTGACTGAAGACCAGACGAGTTGTGCAAGGACATCATACATGTAGAAAGCAAGAGGTGACTGAAAAGACAGGAAAGAAAGAAAAGACCAAGATGGATGTCAGAGGAGACTCTGAAACTTGTTCTCGAATGTCAAGCAGCTAAAGCAAAAGGAAAAATTGATGAAGTAAAAGAACTGAACAGAAGATTTCAAAGGGCGGCTCGAGAAGACACAGTGATGTACTATAATGACTTGTGCAAAGAGCTGGAAATGGAAAACCAAAAGGGAAGAACACTCTCGGCATTTCTCAAGCTGAAAGAACTGTAGAAAAAATTCAAGCCTCGAGTTGCAATAGTGAGGGGTTCTATGAGGAGAATATTAAATGATGCAGGAAGCATCAAAAGAAGATGGAAGGAATACACAGAGTCATTATAGCAAAAAGAATTAGTTGATGTTCAACCATTTCAAGAGGTGGCATATGATCAGGAACCAATGGTACTGAAGGAAGAAGTCCAAGCTGCTTTGAAGGCATTGGCAAAAAACAAGGCTCCAGGGATTGATGGAACACCAATTCAGATGTTTCAACAAACAGATGTAGCACTGGAGTTGCTCACTCATATGGAAGAGAGCTTCTTGGCCAACTGACTGGAAGAGATCCATATTAATGCCTATTTCCAAGAAAGGCGATCCAACCAAATGTGGGAATTATACAACAATATATCATTAATATCACACGCAAGGAAAATTTTGCTGAAGATCATTCAAAAATTGCTGTAGCGGTATATCGACAGGGAACTGCCAGAAATTCAGGTCAGTTTCAGAAGAGGATGTGGAACCAGGGATATCATTGCTGATGTCAGATGGATCCTGCTGAAAGCAGAGAATACCAGAAGGATGTTTACCTGTGTTTTATTGACTATGCAAAGGCATTCGACTGTGTGGATCATAACAAATTATGGATAACATTGCAAAGAATGGAATTCCAGAACACATAATTGTGCTCATGCGGAACCTTTACATAGATCGAGAGGCGGTTGTTCGGACACAACAAGGGGATACTGATTGGTTTAAAGTCAGGAAAGGTGTGCGTCAGGGTTGTATTCTTTCACCATACCTATTTAATCTGTATGCTGAGCAAATAATACGAGAAGCTGGACTATATGAAGAAGAACAGGGCATCAGGATTGGAGGAAGACTCATTAACAACCTGCGTTATGCAGATGACACAGCCTTGCTTGCTGAAAGTGAAGAGGACTTGAAGCACTTATTGATGAAGATCAAAGACCACAGCCTTCAGTATGGATTGCACCTCAACATAAAGAAAACAAAAATCCTTACAACTGGACCAACGAGCAACATCATGACAAACGGAGAAAAGATTGAAGTTGTCAAGGATTTCATTTTACTTGGATCCACAATCAACAGCCATGGAAGCAGCAGTCAAGAAACCAAAAGATGCATTGCATTGGGCAAATCTGCTGCAAGAGACCTCTTCAAAGTGTTGAAGAGCAAAGATTTCACCCCGAAGACTAAGGTGAGCCTGACCCAAGCCATGGTATTTTCAATCACATCATATGCATCATATGCATGTGAAAGCTGGACAATGAATAAGGAAGACCAAAGAAGAATTGATGCCTTTGAATTGTGGTGCTGGCGAAGAATATTGAAGGTACCACGGACTGCCAAAAGAATGAACAAACCTGTCTTAGAAGAAGTACAACCAGAATGCTCCTTAGAAGCAAAGGTGGTGAGACCGCATCTTACATACTTTGGACATGTTGTCAGGAGGGATCAGTCCCTGGAGAAGGACATCATGCTTGGCAGAGCACAGAGGCAGTGGAAAAGAGGAAGACCCTCAATGAGGTGGACTGACACAGTGGCTGCAAAAATGAGCTCAAGCATAACAATGATTGTAAGGATGGTTCAGGACCAGGCAGCGTTTGGTTCTGTTGTGCATAGGGTCGCTATTAGTTGGAACCGACTCAACGGCACCTAACAACAACGACAAGCCAAAAGAATGAACAATCAGAATGCTTCTTAGACGCAAGGATGGCAAGAATACATCTCACATATTTTGGACTTGTTATCGGAGGGATCAGTCCCTGGAGAAGGACATCATGCTTGGAAACCAGAGGATCAGAGAAAAAGAGGAAGACCCTCAACGAGATGAACTGACACAGTGACTGCAACAACGGGCTCAAGCATAACGATTGTGAGGATGGCACAGGACCAGGCAGTGTTTCTTTCTGCTGTACATAGGGTCGCTATGAATCAGAACTGACTCAACAGCACTTAACAACAACAACAACATCTTGAGGGAGAAAGAATAACATGAGTTTGAGAATCTACCACCAATCAGTCTGTGGCCTGCCATCTCCTCACCCTCCCCAAAACATTTTGGTTGACTGGGCTCCGACTGGTTCTTCACCCTACAACCAGGGGATATTTGGCTGTGAGTAGTTTACAGACTGGTGCTTTGTGAACCCCAGTGGAATGACTGGGAGATAAATATAGGGATGAGCAGATGGGCAGATTAGAATCATTTAAAGGTTCTCTCCACAGACAACTCTACCAACACTAGAATGGATTCTCAAACCCATGTTGATAGAGTAGAATGGGCACATAGCTCAGTTCTGTCTCCAGCTCCTTTGCAGCTTGATAAGGTCATATAAGTGGTTCTCATAATAGAATATGAGCAGAAGTGATGTGTTACTTCTAAGCTATTAAGAGCAAATGTACCTTCTCCATATCCTACCTGAATAACACCTGGGCAACCTGAAGCCACAAGGTGGCAGATACATAGCATGAACTGTTCTGAATTTCTCAGTCATGTGACCACAAATATCCACGTTGGATTATGTGATACACAAGTATTTATCATGTAAAGACACTGAGATCTCAGTGACTGAGCTAAGAGGTGAAATCTGATGATTGTCACAGCTCATATGTCTACCCTAATGTTATAGATTGAACTGTGTCCCCCCAAAATATGTGTCAACTTGGCTAGGTTATGATTCCCAGTATTGTGTGGTTGTCCTTCAATTTGTGATCTGATATAATTATCCTATGTGTTGTAAACCCTAACCTCTAGGATGTTAATAAGACATGATTAGAGGCAGTTAGGTTAATGATGTGGGACACAATCTACAGGATTAGGGTGTATCTTGAGTCAATCTCTTCTGTGACATAAAAGAAAGAGGCAAGCAGAGAGGAGAGGGACCTCTACCTCCAAGAAAGAAAAGTCACGAGAAGAGCACATCCTTTGGACCTGGGGTCCCTGAGCTGAGAAATTCCTAGACCCAAGGGAAGATTGATGACAGGGACCTTCTCCCAGAGCCTACAGAGAAAAAAGCCTTCCCCTGGAGCTGGCACCCTGAATTCAGACTTCTAGCCTCCTAGACTGTGAGAGAATAAATTTCTGTTTGTTAAAGCCCTCTGCTTGTGGTATTTCTGTTATAGGAGCACTAGATGACTAAGAAACCTAACAAGAATCAAGGTTATAAAGTCAAAGTGGCCTGAAACCAGGCTCGAGGCACTGAAGAACATGAACTGATAGGATGTAGAGGACAGAGAGCACTTGGGGATCAGAAATCCTTGATTTGAATCTCATACTAGCTGTGTGACTTTGGTCAAGTTATTTAGTATTTCTGAGCCTAAATTTCTTCATGGTAAAAATTAAATAATAACATACAATCCACTTCATAGTATTGGTTGTGAGGATTAAAATGAGTCAAAGTACGTAAAAGGCCTTTGAGACCAGAAAGCTATACAATTGTAACTGGCTATTATTCCAGCAGTTAACACATAATGTCTCATTTAAAAACCTGATGGACAAATAAAGAAATATGAGTGACTGTGAATGAATGGACAGATGAGTTCTCAGAACCCTATCCCACTCCCCACTAAAAAAGAACTAAGATAATCTGAACACTGAGATTAGACTGGGTCTATGGGTCTTTTTTTTTATGGGTCTAGGGAGAGAAGGAGCAGAGCCCGAGAGTATTACTGAGTATTCTAAACCTCCCTTCTACCCAGTCCAAGGCAAATAGAGCCAAGAAATTAAGAAGCCAAAAGAAAATGGACAAGAGTCTTAAAGTCCAAAAGAATCAGACTTTACCCCAAAGTCCTATTAATATTCTCCCTACTTCCCACAGAGTCTGCAATTTAGAAAGACTAGTAACAGCCTACAATATCTGATAAGAGCTGCTTCTGGGTGTTTGTAAAGTACCCAGCGGAGTGCCTGACACACAGTAGGCATTCAGTAAATACTAACTATTATTATTTTACATGGGAAACGGTATGGGTTTCAGGATAAGACTATTCTGAGAGGCCTTAGGCAAGTTAGACTTATAGTCTGAGTTTCTTCATATATAAAATTTAGATAGTACCTTGCATGGTTGTGATGATTCATTGAGTGAGAAAGTAACTTCCACATAGTAGGCGCTCAACTTGTGGCAGCTTCTCAAAGCATTCCACAAGTCTAGGACCAGCTTCCATTCAGCATTTACTATGTGTCAGGCACTGAGCTACATGAAGCAATATCTGAGTTAGGAATTTTACAAAAGAGAAAAGACTTAAAACTTCAGAAAAATAGGATTCATTTTTTCAGCAGTTCCTCCCACAATCTCTAGAGGGCCCTTCAAAGAGCATGGGCATCATCTTTCTGCCTCCAGTCAAGAGTCAGTCTGTACTCTGAATGTACCAACAGTCTCAAGATCTCACAATCTCACTCAGTAGTATTCTTTGACCCCCATAACTGTAAAGTCCACCTGTCTCCAAAAAGAAGATCTGTCTTTCTCTAGTTCAAAAAAATTATCAGTGACTAACTTACTATTCCTGGTGGAATCAAATCCAAACCATTTAACCTAATGTATTGGTTAGGAAAATGTATTGGTGGTTCATAACAAATTATGGATAACATTGCAAAGAATGCGAATTCCAGAACACTTGATTGTGCTCATGAGGAACCTGTACATAGACCAAGAGGCAGTTGTTTGAACAGAACAAGGGGATACTGCGTGGTATAAAATCAAGAAAGGCGTGTGTATCCTTTCACCATACTTATTCAATCTCTATGCTGAGCAAATAATCCGAGAAGCTGGACTATATGAAGAAGAACACAGCATCAGGACTGCAGGAAGATTCATTAACAACCTGTGATATGCAGATGATACAACCTTGCTTGCTAAAAAGAAAGGGGATTGAAGCACTTACCGATGAAGATAAAAGACTACAGCCTCCATTATGGATTGCACCTCAATATAAGGAAAACAAAAATCCTCATAACTGGACCAACAAGCAAAATCATGATAAACACAGAAAATGCTGAAGCTGTCAAAGATTTCATTTTACTTGGATCCACAATCAACACCCATGAAAGCAGCAGTCAAGAAATCAAACAACGTATTACATTGGGCAAACCTGATGCAAAAGACTTCTTTAAAGTGTTAAGAAGCGAATGTGTCACTTTGAGGACTAAAGTGCACCTGACCGAAGCCGTGGTATTTTCAATTGACTCATATGCATGCAAAAACTGGACAATTAATTATGAAGACTGAAGAAGAATTGATTCCTTTGAATTAAGATGTTGGCAAAGAATACTGAATATACTGTGGACTGCCAGAAGAACATACAAATTTGTCTTGGATTCTTCAGAACCCAAGAATGCTCTTTAGAAGCAAGAGTGGAAAGACTTCATCTCGTGTATTTTGGACATGTTATCAGGAGGGACCAGTCCCTGGGGAAGGACATCATGCTTGGTGAAGTAGAGGGTCAGAGAAAAAGAGGAAGACCCTCTACGAGATGGGCTGACACAGTGGCTGCAACGATGGGTTCAAGCATAGCAATGATTGAGAGGATGGCACAGGACTGGACAGTGTTTTTTGTTCTGTTGTACTTCGTGTCACTAAGAGTCGGGAAGCGACTCGACAGCACCTGACAATATTGGTTAGGAAAGCACTACCCATTCCCATTGCCATCGAGTCAATTCTGACTCATAGCAACCCTACAGGACAGAGTAGAACTGCCCCATAGGGTTTCCTAGGCTATAGCTTTATGAAGCAGACTGCTACATCTTTCACCCACAGAGTGGCTGGTAGGTTCAAACTGCTGATCCTTCAGTTAGCAGCCAAGTGCTTAACCACTGCCACCAGGAAAGCACTAGCTACTGTAAAAGATAAACCACCCTTCTACCCAATTATGTTTTTAGTGGCATGACAAAATAGAAACGTATTTATTGGTCAAGTGGAGTCCAAAACGCACGTTCCTGATGAGCAGGTAGCTCTCTGCCAATAGGTGATTCATGGAACCAGGTTCCTTCCATCTTTTGGCTCCATTACCTTTAGCATGTGGCTTTCAAGGTCATCTGCATTAGGCCAGAAAGGAAAGAACATAAGGGAGATTTCATGGGCAAGGCCTGGAAGTTGTACCACATCACTTGAAGAGAAACTGAAAAGCATGGTCCAGCTGTGTGTCCATGAAAAAGAAGGAAACAGGTTCTGATAAAGACATAGCAGGCTCTACCTCATCTGGCATTCGAGATTCTCCACCCTTGGTTATAAGCTTATGTTTCAAACTTTTGTCTTCCATTATCCAGGTATGACTCATCCATGGTATATTAATCAGCTTTGCTGCAGTAGCAACCAACCCCAAAATCTCCGTGGTTTACAACAACAAAGGTTTCTGTATATGTAGGCTGTGGGTAGGTTGCAGCTCTGTTCCATGAATCTTCTCATTCCAAGAAGAAGGAGCAAGCCCCGTGTGAAACATGCCCATTCTAGTGGCAGAGAGGATGAATAAGAAAGGGGAAACTCACAAGCTCAAACATGGCATGAGTCACATCTACTCACATTCCGTTGGCTAAAACATGAAATATGACCAAGCCCAAAGTCAATGAAATGGGACATGTACTCCTTCTACAGAGCCATGGTGGCGTAGTGGCTTAAGAGCTTGGCTGCTAACCAAAAGGTCGGCAGTTCGAATCTACCAGCAGCTCCTTGGAAACCCTATGGGGCAATTCTACTTTGTCCTAAAGGAACTGACTTGATGGTGACAGGTCTGGTTTTGGTTTACTCCTTCTATAGAAGATACTGCAAGTCACATGAAAATGGGCAGGGAAGGAGAGAGTAAATAATTTCAAACAATAAATTAGTCTACTGGATCTTAGTTACCTAGTGCTGTTATAACAGAAATACTACAAGTGGATAGCTTTAACAAACAGAAATTTATTCTCTCACAGTCTAGTAGGCTAGAAGTCTGAATTCAGGCTATCAGCTCCAGAGGAAGGCTTTCTCTCTTCTGTAGGCTCTGGAGGAAGGTCCTGGTCATCAATCTCGCCTTGGTCTAGGAGCTTCTCTGCGCAGGAACCCCGGGACTAAAGGACATGCTCTGCTCCCGGCGCTGCTTTGTTGGTGGTATGAGGTCCCCAAATCTCTCTGCTCACTTCTTTCTTTTATATCACAAAAGAGATTGGTTTAAGACACAATCTAATCCTGTAGATCGACTCCTGCCTCATTAACATAACTGCCACTAATCCCACCTCATTAACATCATAACCCAGACTTAACATCATAAAAAAAAAAATCATAGAGATGGCAAAATGGTGGACAATCACTCAATACTGGGAATCGTGGCCTAGCCAAATTCATACACATAATTGGGGGGAGATACAACTCAATCTGAGTTTGCAAAAAAAAAAAAAAGTTGAATTTGATTTGCTGTTCTTATGTGACTCCCAGCATCAATTACACATTTACACCTTTTAATCTTTGCTTCACCCTGGAATAAGTTTATCCTTCCTAGTCCCTGACCTGCCAAATCATCCAAATATAATCCATCCTTCAAATATCCATATTTTATATTCATTCTTTCAACAAAATTTATTGAATACCTAGCATAGTACCGGAAACCCCGGTGGCGTAGTGGTTAAGTGCTACGGCTGCTAACCAAAGGGTCAGCAGTTCGAATCTGCCAGGTGCTCCTTGGAAACTCTATGGGGCAGTTCTACTCTGTCCTATAGGGTCACTATGAGTCAGAATCGACGTGATGGCACTGGGTTTTTTGGTTTTGAGCATAGTATCTAATACATTACCTAATACATATTTATTGACTGAATCTCAGATCGTCTTATGCCTTGCTCACAAATGCTCAGTGAACATTTATAGCCTGATTAACAACACTCTTCCTTAGAGCAATGGAAGTTAGTATCACATGCCAGGAGTTGCTGGGGTGGGAGTATGATGTACTGGCTACTTGTGTTTGAATCCTTACTAGTTGGATGGCCATATGCAAGTCACTTAATTGTCTGTGCCTCAATTTCATCATATGTAAAATGGCGATAATAACAACAACAACAAAAATCAAACCAAATCCATTGCTATCGAGTCAATTCCAATTCACAGTGACCCTCTAGGACAGAGGGTTTCCAAGGCTATAATCTTTACAGAAGCAGAATACCACATCTTTCTCCCTGGAGCAGCTGGTGGGTTTGAACCACTGACCTTCTGGTTAGCAGCTGTTGTAATAATACGGCTGTTGTATTAAATATAAAAAGCTTTTAGCGTGGTTTAACACATTTGAAGCACTCAATGTAAGAAAATGATTATTTTTAGCTCCAGATGAAACTAAGTTTTCTTACATGCCTTTATTCTGCATAGAAGTAAAAAATCAAAAACACCTGAGACTTGGGTGGGACTGCTCTTAACCCACTCCAGGACCTTGAGCTGCCTCCTCATCCAGTAGCTTGTTCCCTAACTCATAAATCCTGACTAATGACACAGACAGGTCACCTTAATGTTTGTGCAGCCCAGTGACTTATTAAGTGCTTGGAAATCTTCAGACAAAAGGTACCCAAGGGCAGGCACCAGACACCCCATTCACAGTCATAAAAGCAAAATACCACCCAAAAAACTTGGGAAAGGCAGAAGTCTCCATAACTTAGTGCAGCAGAAAATTAAAGGCAGGCACCTAGGAAGAGCAAATAAATCCTTAGACTGTCATCCCTTAATACAAGGACAGCGAGAGGGATTAATTTTGAATGCCTCAGACTATCTAGAGGGGCAGGGAAGGATGCCCAAATCCTGGCTTGGGGGTTGGGAAGAGTGTGAATCTTTTTCACCTCTGCTAAATAATACTGGAGCAACAACATGTATTGTTAGCCTTTTAATTAAAGCCAGTTAAAAAGCCTGGGCAAGCGGGCCCCCGTAAGTGGCTTGTTTGTGAGCTATGACAAGTCCTCCATTATGCCAGGCTCCCTCTTCAACTTCATTCCCTCACCCCACTGCCCTCCCCACCACCACCTCAGGCAATGTATCCCAGAGGCCACTCTAGGGCAACTCAGTTCAGGTCCGTCAGTATTGACAGGCCCCTGGCACTAACATTCTTCAACTGGAAAACAATGGTCAGCGGTGTGGAACACATAGTTTTTACAAGGTCACAGCTATTAGCTTTCCATCTCCTAAATGGGGGTCATTCTGGGGTAGTGGCAAGAGCACTGAACTTGGAGCAGGCAATCCTGGTGGAGTTCTGCCATTTCATAGCTTAACCGTTCTGAGCTTTAGTTTCCTAATCTGTAATGTATGGATAACAATAATACCTATCTCACAGGGTTGTTGTGAAAAATAAGAGAGCGTATCCGTAGCGTTCCGAAAACTGTAAAGCGTTAGTCGGAAGGCGTTAGAGCCGTAAATCCTCCCCACCCCCAAAAATGCACGTTGCAAACAACAACTACCACTAACACAGCCTGCCCCCCTCCTGAGGAATCATGGGATGTGAAGTCCTCCGATGGCCACACCCCCGTTTGCAGTCATGGAAGTGAGAACTACGCCTCCCAGGAAGCTGTGGTGAGGCCGCAGCCACGGCTGCTCTCTTCTCCGCCCCCTTTCTCGCTGCCTTTTGGGTAGTGTAGTCCTAGATCCAAACCTGCTCTGCCGCATAAGGGCGCAGAAGAACCACAAACCCCAGAAGTCCTCGGGCCCATTCTTCTCCCTCCCCTGACGGAGTCGGAGTGCTGTTTTTGTTGTTGGTGAAGGGTGACGGGAACAGCTGATCCGTCTGTAGGGTAAGAAACTTGGCCTAATTTAGGGGCGGTCCGGGGGGTCACCCCACTTTCCAATCTGTGAGAGGGTAGGGAACTGTAGAAGAAGGATTCGGGTACGTTTGGATTTTAACACTTTCCCCACTGGAAAGGCCACCCCCACTGTTTTGGGAGTTCTTGGTTTCAGGGGAGCCCTGAGCAAGGTGGGTGTCCTCTCGCTGTCCTCACCTTCTTGTCAGCCCTTTTCCATAAAGCTTGATACGCTTAGGAGAGTTGAGGGGCTAGAACCTTTGCTTATTGTCTCCCAGGCAACACTTGATCCCCACAAACCTCCCTTTACACGTGTTCCCCTCCCCCTCCCCAAATCCAAAGGCCTTCACTACGCTGAATCCTTGGGTGGGGAGGACCTTCCAAGCTGTAGAATGTCAAGGAACTCTAGAGCCCTAGACAGTGGGAGAAAGGAACCCCCATATGAACATTTAAACCTGGCTGCACACATGCACCTTGGGTGTCCAAGCTTTTTTTCAGGCCTTGGGAGTGTTTCCAGCTGTTACAGATTTTGTTTGTGGGGAGTATTAGGGGTTACCCAGGCTTAGATCTTTTTTTTTTTTTTTTGTGCTTTAAGTGGAAGTTTACAAATCAAGTCAGTCTCTCACACAAAAACCCATATACACCTTGCTACATACTCCCAATTGCTCTCCCCCTAATGAGACAGACTGCTTCCTCCCTCCACTCTCTCTTTTCGTGTCCATTTCACCAGCTTCTCAGGCTTAGATCTTTGAGGACAACTTATTTACTCCTTAGAAAGCCAGAAGAATTGTATCTGAGGAAAACATGGACTAGTTTTCATTAGGGATTTTTCAGATATGTAAATCCAAAGGAACCCCTTGTTACTTCTATCTCTAATTTGGAGAGAGACATCACTCCTTTTTGTAGAGCTGGCCCACCTGTTTTCTGAGTTTCAGTTTTCTTTTAAAGTCCCTGTCTTCGGCTTGGTGTGGGTTTGTGATGTTTGGAGGCGTGCACATGACTAGTGGCGATGGCTGATTGGATACTGTCAGCCGAGGCTGGCCGAGGATGCAGCTTCGGGAGCCAGAGGGGAGGGACAAGGAAGAGGGCCGTCTCACTGCCCTGGGCTGAGGAGTTCTCTTGATTGTTATTATTGTTATCTGTCCTCACCCCACCCCCAAATTTTCCAATTAATTCTTCCCAGCTTACTTGGAACACCCCTTCCTCCCAGTCTCATCCTATAGCATATCTGCAACTACCAATGCAAGCAGATGGAAGAATTCAGGCACTTAAAATTGATACCAAGGGGAACTGGAGGAAAATACTAGAGCTAACAGCAAGTCAAACCAGTAGGTTTCTTGCCCTGCAAGATCTGGAGAGAAGAATGTTAGGTCCTTTTTGAACTCTCTCTCCCTTCCCTCAACATTAAATATATATTACCCTCTTGCTTCCCACCTTGCTTCCCAGGGCCCCTTGCTTCCCACCTTCCAATCTGTCTGCTACCCAGTGGGTGGGACTTTCCTGTCTCCCAGCCCCCACATTCCATCTCCCCCACACCACCAAGTTCCTGCCAAGTGTTTCACTCCACCCTTGAAGCAGCCGCCTCCAGAATTCTGACTTCCTGTAATGATGAAGTTGAGTGATAGAACCTGTCTTTCCTTATATCCACTGAGTCCCTTTGACTCTTGGGTGAAAGCAGGGCTTTACTTCCCTAAAATTTCTGGGGGTGGACAGCTCAGATTGGGGGAGAGGACTGAGAGCTCAGGAGCCTGAAGTTGGGATGTTGGTCCCTTCAGGCCATATTTCAGCTCTGAAGACTCAATCATTCCTTTCAGATGTTAGTGTTTTCAGATGTCATGACTCATTCCCATGTATAGCTGAATCAACAACCTCAAGAGACCTGCTCAGAATGAGGGGACCCTACATCTCAGTTGAGTTTTGAATTCAAGAGCTAAAAGATGTGGGGGATGGATGGGGAGATGGAGGCTGAAGAATCCAGAAGGCTCAAGGAGGGTAAGAGGGAGAAAAGGAGAGACTGAGGAGGATAGAGCCTGGGATAATGAGGCATGGTCAGTTGGGCAGTGAAAAGGGAGCAGAAATTGGAAGGATCTGAATTCTGGGACAGGTCTGTGAACCAGAGAGGGTACAGTGTGAGACAGGGTTGGGAGTGACTTGGAAGTCCAGACTTATGTCCTAGGACTAAGAGTAACCCTAAGGGGCTAGAAACCAGATATGCCTTCATCTCCAGGTATAGTGGCAGGGGCTGGTGTATGTGTGGGTGATAGGGATGTGGAGGGAAACAGAATAGAAAGACTTTGGAATTGTCTTAGTTACCTAATGCTACCATAACAAAACATACCATAAGTAGGAGGCTTTAAAAAGAACAGAAATTAATTTTCTCTAGTTCTAAAGGCTAAAAGCCCAAATCAGAGTCTCAGCTATGTCCATGCCTTCTACAGCCTCTCCTAGTTTATGGTGACTGCTGACAGTCCTTGGTGTTCCTTTGCTTGTAGAGGATCATCACATGGCATCCGTCTTGCCCCTGTGTGTGTGTATCTCTGTGTTTATTTTGCTGTTCTTATAAGACACTGTTCAGAAGTGGTTAGGTTTAGGACCCACCCTACTTTGGTTTGACCTTATTAACATAACACAAGAAAACTATTTCCAAGCAAGGTCATATTTACAGGTACAGAGGTTAGGACTTCAGCATAACTTTTTTGGGGGGTACACAATTCCATTCCTAACAGATGTTAATCCTTTCCTTCACAGGAAGGCAGATATCCCGAGGGCATATGGAGGAATCATCACTAAGCCGGGCACCATCCCGGGGTGGAGTCAACTTTCTGAATGTAGCCCGGACCTATATCCCCAATACCAAGGTGGAATGTCACTACACCCTTCCCCCAGGCACCATGCCCAGTGCCAGCGACTGGATTGGCATCTTCAAGGTATCCCTGCAGCCCCTTTTGGCTCAGGTTTACAACCATGAGTTGGTTGGAATAAGGAAAATAACTAAATTCTTGGATTCCCACCCCCCATTGACAGAGACGAAGGGAGAAAGATGTCACAGATAACAGGGGCCATCTGTATAAGCAAAGCTAATCTTCTCTCTATCTTAGCTTTGCCCTCCCCTGATACGTTAGTATCTCTCCACTTTCCCTGTCTCTCATCGTGCTTGCCCCCGTAACACCATCCTATTCCCCATCCAATTCCTCAGCCCCTTCTACCATCCATGGATGATAGTCGTCATACCTATCTCCCATCTTGGGCTCTCACAGGTAGAGGCTGCCTGTGTTCGGGATTACCACACATTTGTGTGGTCTTCAGTGCCTGAAAGTACAACTGATGGTTCACCTATCCATGCCAGTGTCCAGTTCCAAGGTACAAGGGAAGATGGAAAATGAGGAGGGTGAAGCCAGTGGGATGGAAGTTTGGAAGAAGGTAGTGGGCTCAGAAACATAAAAGTTGGGCTCAGAGGACAAGGAAAAATAAGTGCAAATAAATATAATGAGAAATATATCCAGCAGGGCTCAACAGGCATGTAATCATGGGGTTATCACAGAATCAGAGACTCAGAGTTAGAAGGATCTTTAGAGGGCATCTAGTCCAGCCTCCTACCGAAAGTAAGAGGGACTTCTCATATGGAACTAGGAGATAGGGAAGAGGAAAGGGTAGCATCATATATTGAGAAGAAGATAGCCATTAGATTCTTAAAGACCTGGGTTCAAATCTCCACTCTAATACATACAAACTGTTTGACCTTGGGCAAATTATTTAACCTTTCTGTGTGCCAGTTATCTTAACTGTAAAAGGGGATGCCTGGCCTGTAGAGATAATAGAGGTTTTAAAATTATACATGTAAAGCTGGTAACACAGTGCCTGGTACATAGTAAGTACTCAATAAATGGTAACTAGCATTATTATTTTTTTTAGCATTATTATTATTATGATAGAGGAGGGTAGGTTTAGGAAGGAGAGAAAGGAGAGAGCCAGGCAAAAAGGAGGAAGAAAAGTATCCCAGGGAACAGAAATAGCCTGTAGGAGGTGGAAAGGGGGGAAAACAGTATGTGGAAAATGGAGCAGGGGCCTGTTGCTGAGTACAGTGGATGATGAGGTGCACTAAGGGGGAGGGAACCTGCTGTGTACTTGTGAGGGCCTGGAATCGTAATTGGAGTCCTGGGTCCATTCTTCTGCCCACAGCCAGCTACCTGCCCAAACCAGGAGCCCAGCTTTACCAGTTCCGTTATGTGAACCGCCAGGGCCGGGTGTGCGGGCAGAGTCCTCCTTTCCAGTTCCGAGAGCCAAGGCCCATGGATGAACTGGTCACCCTGGAGGAGGCTGACGGTGGCTCTGACATCCTGCTGGTTGTCCCCAAGGCAACTGTGCTGCAGGTGAGAACAGAGCAACAGAGTTGCTCCTGTGTTAGGGGAGTCAGAGGACAGCTTTCCAGGGGGTCCCTTCCCACTTCATCTTCCCTTCTGTAGCCTCAACTAGAGTCTTCACTGGGAGTTATACTAATCTTACCTTCAGGTAAGTCTCAGTCTAACACAGACGGACACAATTACGTAGGGCAGGAAAGCAAGCCACCCACAGGCCAGTGTAACTCAAGATTTCAAAATAACTTTTTGAGCCTGCCTTCTCCAAGTGCTACCTCCTGCCCAGTGCCCTAGAGGAAGATCCAAAGGGTGAAGGAGGCTACTCCAGGGAACATTCAGAGGAAGAGGGGAATGAGACCCACTTCCAGGGCAAGTAAGGAGCAAGAGCAGATAGGCAGGGCTCCAGATTTGCATTGCCCAGTACTGGAGCCACTAGCCACATGTGGCTTTTGAGCACTTGAAATGTGGCTAGTCCAAATTGAGATGTGCTGTGTGTGTAAATACACACTGAATTTTGAAGGCTTAGTATAAGAAAAAAAGAATGTAAAGTATCTCCGTAATTTTTTATATTGATTACATGTTAAAATAATATTTTTGTATACAGGGTATCTTAGCCATCTAGTGCTGCCATAACAGAAATACTGCAAGTGGATGGCTTTAACAAAGAGAAATTTATTTTCTCACAGTCGGTAGGTTACAAGTCCAAGTTTAGGGCCTTGGCTCCGGGGGAAGGCTTTCTGTCTCTTTGGGCTCTGGAGGAAGGTCTCTGTCCCAATCTTGGATTAGTTAAAGTAGTATTAATTTCACCTGGTCTAGAACTTCTCAGGCATAGGGGCCCCATGTCCAAAGGACATGCTGTGCTCCTGGTGCTGCTTTCTTGGTGGTATGAGGTTCCCAACTCTCCGCTTGCTTCCCTTTCCCTCTATCCCTTGAGAGATAATAGGCGGTGCAGGCCACACCCTAGGGAAACTCCCTTTACCTTGGATCAGGTAGGAGTGGTGTTACAGTCCCACCCTAATCCTTTTAACATAAAATTATAATCACAAAATAGAGCACAACCACACATACTGGGAATCATGGCCTAACCAAGTTGACATATATTTTTGGGGGGACACAGTTCAATCCATGACATTGGATTAGATATAGAATATTATTAATTTCACCTGTTTCTTATTGCTTTTTTTAAAGCGGCTACTAGAAAATTTAAAATGATACACGTGGCTTGTATATTTCTATTGGATCATATAGAGAAGAATTAGGAAGTGGAGGCATTATTAGCAAGGAAGACTTCCTGAAGGAAAGCAAGGGACAGGGTCGGCTGGGAAGGAAGTCCATTCGCCAAACAGGAGGAAAGGCCTGAGAAAGGCTCAGAAGATGAGAGTTAGACAAACCCCTGCTCTCTAGAACCTCAAGTCTAAGAAACACATGGAGTTGACACAAGTATAGGAAGATGTTTATATCTTATATAAGTCAGAGATACGTGAGCTCCTACTCTGTATTCTGGAGTCCCTGGGTGGTACAAATGGTTAATGTGCCAAGAAGTGCATCAGAAGAAAGGCCTGGTGATCTACTTCTGAAAAATCATCCATTGAAAACCCGATGGAGCATGACTCTACTCTGACGCATATGGGTTGCCGTCAGTCTGAGTCGACTCAATAGCAGCTGGTTTACTCAGTAGTCTGTTTGCACATTCATTATTCTTAAAACAACCCAGGCTCAGAGATCACTTTACAGACAAGGACACAGACTCAGAGAAGTTAAGTAATTTGTTCAAGGTCACATCAACCAAATCAAACCCGTTGCCATTGAGTCGATTCCAATTCATAGCGACCCTATTGGACAAAGTAGAACTACATAGGGTTTCTAAGGAGGGCCAGGTGGATTCAAACAGCTGACGTTTTGGTTAGCAGCTGAGCTCTTTACCACTGCACCACCAGGGCTCTCAAGGTTGCATAGGTAGTGAAAATTGTATTGGCGATTTGAACCCAAGTCTATCCAACTCCAGAATAAAAAAAAAAAAAATAGAGTAAAATTAGGGCAGCCATCCCTTTTGTCTGTGTAAATTGAGAAGGACTTCCGCCAGAAGAGGGATTCCTGGAATCACTGGGTGAGGAAGGGGCCAGGCCTAGGGTGGGAGAAGGTGAGAAAAGGATGAGTAGTTAAGAGTGCTGTGAGCTGGTGGGTCTCACTGGGAGGTGGGCAGGATTCAGAACACCAAGCCTTCCTCGCACACTTCTTTATAGCCCCCACTGATGTAACTCCCCAACCCAGAAATGCACCTGGGCAGTGACGGGGACAGGGCCTAAAATGACCCCTTCACCAGCACATCACCCTTCTCATCTTTCCCCCTCTAGAACCAGCTGGATGAGAGCCAACAAGAACGGAATGACCTGATGCAGCTGAAGCTACAGCTGGAAGGGGAGGTGACGGAGCTGAGGAGCCGAGTACGGGAGCTGGAGACCACTCTGGCAACTGCCAGACAGGAGCACACAGAGCTGATGGAACAGTACAAGGTGGGAGTTGGGCCAGGCAGGGAGCAGAGCCTGCTTGCTCATCCTGTGCCCTAAACCTGAACTCAGCAAAGAGGGTAAAGGGGAGACATCAGTGGGCTTTTAAGATTATTCTGGCATCAAGGAAATAGTTTAAGGAGTAACAAATGGAATTAAACTTGATAAGACAGGAGACACTTCCCAAATTTGTCATGAGGCTCACTTCTTTGAAAATGGGAGTTCTGGGGGAGGGTGGAGATGTCCACATTCAGAAGTAAGGGAATGTTCTCTCATAGTTTCTTTTCAAGGGAGGTTATGGAGTAGGGGTGTGGGAGCAGTCAAACTCTGGCATGTACCTTCTAAGCCTTTGTTCCACTCTTTGAGAGATGAGTCCCAACTTCCCTATTCTTTTGGGGGAACCTTAATTCCAGGGGCTTTCCCGGTCCCATGGAGAGATCACAGAAGAGAGGGACATCCTGAGCCGGCAACAAGGAGACCATGTGGCGCGAATCCTGGAGCTAGAAGATGACATCCAGACCATCAGCGAGAAAGTGCTGATGAAGGAGGTGGAGCTGGACAGGTGAGAGGACATCTCTTACTTGCTTCTTGTCATTTCCTGTGACTCCTGCACTCCAGCCTCCTGTTTCAGGCAGGCAAACCTGCTGTCTGTCTCACACGGTTTCTCTTTCTCTTCTCAACCCCACTCAGGGTATTCCAGTTACTGTGGATATCTTTTCTGCCTAGCTCTCTTCCATCTTTCCCAGCCCTAGTCTATATTCCTTATCTTCAGAAATAATAATAGCTACCATTTCTTGTGCAGCAAAAGCTAAGCAGAAACTAGGAGTGGAGGGGAGATTTGGAAGAAGAGAATGGATTAAAAATAGTCAATGGAAGATAGTAGAGGATAGATTTCAGATTTTACCACAGGAAAGAACAAGATTAGACTCTGTTCTTACTATTAGGAAATACTAGAACTGGTGATCCAGGAATGTTATGTAATCTCCCTCTGAGAAAAGGTTTAAAAATCATAAAATCTTAGCATTAGGAGAAATACAGCACCTAGGGTATATAAGGGAAGATAGAAGGAGGCAGCCTATTTAAATGTTGAATAGCTGTCATTTTTTAATCTCTTGAATAAACCAGACTCTACTGTTCTACAACTTTTACTCATCGGTCCAGATTTAGATCTCTGAAGTCATATAGAATAAATTTCTTTCTTCTACTAGTCACCTATTATTTCTGCCAAACAGGACGAATATTAATCTCCTCCCATCCTTGTCCTTCAAATTTTCACCAGGATAAATACCCCAGGTCTTTCTTCATCAAATAACATGATTAAGTTTCTTCCGTTCTGTATCGGTAGATATGACATTTTTTAAAACTCTTTGAAGGAAAGAAGAGTTCTGTCCAAGGCCCAGAGCAATACGTGAGTTGATCCCTAAGGCTTGTTTAGGATATGTGAGTCTTGCCCTAGGGATGTACTAGGTGTCTAGGTTCTAAGTCATGGAGCAGAAAAACAGGGATCAGATTGAGCATCTGGAAGAGATTAGAGGCTGTCCAGGCCAGGGGTTGGCAAACTGTGGTCCACAGACCAAATGCACCTTACCACTTGTTTATATATGGCCCATGAGCTAAGTGTGATTTTTACGTTTTTAAATGGTTGGAAAAAACTTGAAGAAGGATATATTGAGACACGTGAAAATTAATATAAAATTCAAATTTCAGTGTTCGTGAATAAAGTGTTATTGGAATACTGCATATCCCCCCATTTATGTATTTTCTGACTGCTTTCACACAACAATGGCAGAGTTGAGTAGTTGACACAGAGACTTCATGGCTCACAAAGCCAACAATAGTTATTACCAGGCCCTTTACTGAAAGTTTGACAACTTCTCATCCAGACCAAAAGTTTATAATCAGTAGTGACTGCCCTTGTCTAGAAAAGACTGGATGCCTTCTCTCTTGAGTGAAAACAACCAAGAAGCCATCAGCAGGACATTCCTTAAAATAGTATGTAAAAGGAAAAGAAAAACTTTTATTTTCAGATTGTGTTCTAGAACCAAGAATCTTGGTTCTTGGGGCCTAAAACTGAATCATCTTGGTTGGGGGATTTGAGCATCCTAGAGCCAAGTGGAGCTCTGGGCCTGGAAGAACACCAGAAGAAGCACTGAAGACAGAGCTTAAGACAGAAGTCTAAGTCCTTCCTTCCTGTCCTGAGTGACCAGCCAAGTTCTCTGACATGCCGCCCCCAACTCACAGGGTTAGAGACACAGTGAAGGCCTTGACTCGGGAACAAGAGAGGCTTCTTGGGCAACTGAAGGAAGTGCAAGCAGACAAGGAACAAAGTGAGGTAAGGGGCTCAGAGTTGATTTGCTTTCTCAATTGTTTATCCAGTGTTTATTGAATTCTTTCTGTGTGCTGGCGCCAGAGAGTAGAAAGGTACAGGAGAGATTGTTGCACTCTACTAGGAAAGATAAGACATATACCCAATTGGGATTCATCCAAGTCAAATATATTGTGTCACAAGAGAAGTGTAATAAAGTATTACGGGGTTCCAGAGGGGTGGATGAGAGCTCAGCTTGTTAAGGACATTAGAAAAGGCTTTTTTAAAGGGAGTATGGACTAGCCTAGTATTTTCAAGCCTTTCTAGGAGCAGAACTCTTTTCCACACCACCACCAGTGAAGTCTTACATCTTATGTGGCGCCTTACTGAATAAATAAAAGCAATATCTTATTTTTATAAATTCAAAGGTATAGTAATTACCTCTAAGGTCAATAAAAGCAATTAGATCATTTCGAAGGATACCAGAATTTGAAACTGGAGGTTATGAATGACTGTTCTGTCAGCTTCAGCAGCTAATACAATTCTGTATTTTGTTTTGATTATACAGTATTGAGAACACCCTGAATTGCACATAAATAGTTAAAATGATAATTTTTAAACAGTCCACTTTATAATCTTAGTTTACTCTTTAATTCAGTAAACAATATAAGGTTTACACAAAAATGAATTAAGCTGTAAGCACATGTTGATAGACTGGTGATCTCCAGTGTGTTAACTTGTGGGTTTGTGTGTGTTTTATAACATAATTTTTAATAATTTAGAAGAAATTCAGATCAAATATTTGCAAACCCCTAAATTACATCCTTAGGACCCTAAGAAATGGAAGATAGTTTGCTCAGCAGTGAAGAGGTAGAATTTTTTTTTCTTTTATTGTGCTTTAAGTAGAAGCTTACAGCTCAAGTTACTTTCTCATACAAAAATTTATACACATGTTGTTATATGACATTAGTCACAGTCCTCTCGATGTGACAGCACACTCCCCCTCTGCACCCTGGTTCCCTGTGTCCATTCAATCACTTCCTGTCCATTCCTGCCTTTCCATCCTGCCTCCAGACAGGAGCTGCCCATTTGGTCTCATGTATCCAATTGAACTAAGAAGCACCCTCCTCACATGTAGTATTTTTTGTTTTGTAGTCCTGTCTAATCTTTGTCTGAAGAGTGGGCTTCAGGAATGGTTTCAGTTCTGGGTTAACAGAGCATCCTAGGGCCATAGTTTCGGGGCCTCCTCCAGTCTCTGTCAGACTATTACGTCTGGTCTTTTTACGTGAATTTGAGTTCTGTTCCAAACTTTTCTCCCTCTTCATCCAGGACTTTCTGTTGTGTTCCCTGTCAGGGCAGTCATTGATGGTAGCTGGGCAACACCTAGTTCTTCTGGTCCCAGGCTGGTAGAGTCTCTGGTTTATGTGGTCTTTTTGTCTCTTGGGCTAATATTTTCCTTGTGTCTTTGGTTTTCTTTATTCTCCTTTGCTCCAAGTGGAATGGGACCAATTGATGTATCTTAGATGGCTACTCACAGACCTTTAAGACCCCAGACACCACTCACCAAAGTGGGATGCAGAAAATTTTCTTATTTTTGTTATGCCAGTTGATCTAGATGACCCCAGAAACTATGGTCCCCAGGCCCCAGCCCCAGCTACTCTGTCCCTCAAAGTGTTTAGATGTGTCCTGGAAACTTCTTAGCTTTTGCTTTGTGCTGATTTCCCCTGTGTTGTGTGTTGTCCTTCACGTCACCAAAGTTGACCCTTGTCTACTATCTAGTTAATGAATTCTCTTGTACTACCCCACCCTCATTACCATCAAAGAATGCTTTTTTCTGTGTTTAAACCTTTTCTTGAGTTCTTATAATAGCAGTCTCATACAATATTTGTCCTTTTGTGACTGGCTAATTTCACTCAGCATAATGCCTTCCAGACTCATCCATGTTGTGAGATGTTTCATGGATTTGTCATCGTTCTTTATGATTGCATAGTATCTCATTGTGTATATGTACCATAATTTGTTTATCCATTCATCTGTTGGTGGTCACCTAGGTTGTTTCCATCTTTTTGCTATTTTGAACAATGCTGCAATGAATGTGGATGTGCATATGTCTATTTGTATGATGGCTCTTATTTCTCTAGGGTATATTCATAGGAGTGGGATTGCTAGATAATATGGTACTTCTATTTCTAGCTTTTTAAGGAAGCACCAGATCGTTTTCCAAAGTGGTTGTACCATTTTACATTCCCACCAGTAGTGCGTAAGTGTCCAAATCTCTCCACAACCTCTCCAACATTTATTATTTTGTGTTTTTTGGATTAGTGCCAGCCTTGTTGGGGTGAGATGGTATCTCATTGTAGTTTTGAGTTGCCTTTCTCCAATGGCTAATGATCGTATTTCTTCATGTGTCTGTTAGTTGCCTGAATGTCTTCTTTGGTGAAGTGTCTGTTCATATGCTTTGCCCATTTTTTAGTTGGGTTGTCTTTTTGTTGTTAGGGTGTTGCAGTAAGAAGAGATAGAATTTGAGTAGACAGAGATGAAAGGGAAGAACAGAGAAACACATCACAAAACTTTAGAGTCCAGAATGCTTGAGGCTATTGAATGCATGAGCCCTGGTTGTGCAGTAGTTAAGCCCTTGGCTGCTAATGGAAGGGTCAGTGGTTTGAACCCACCAGCCGCTCTGCGGGAGAAAGATGTGGCAGTCTGCTTCCACAAAGATTACAGCCTTGGAAACCTATAGAACAGTTCTTCTCTCTCCTGTGGGTCACTATGAATGAATCAGGATTGACTAGACGGCAATGGGTATTGAATGTGTGTGTGTGTGAAGAATTTGAGATAAGGTCTAGGTCAGATTGTGGAGGCTCTTGAGTTTAATCTTTATTTTGTAAGCAGTGAGAAGGCATTGATGATTTCAAGTGGAGGTAACATCTCCTTAAAAAAAAAACAAATGTACTTAAAGAGTTAGAACTGTACTTAAGACTTATCTGATTTCCTTGTGGAAGATGAACTAGTTAGGAGATTATTCAGTAGTTCAAGCTAGAAATTACAAGAGCCTGAACTAACACGATTGCGTCGATAGTATAAAAGAGAGAATGGCTGTAACCAAAATGAGGGCAGAGAAGCAATATACTTTTCTGTGGGCTGCTAAGGAGGGAACAGAGCCTAGCACGGAACCAAGGTTTCCAGCCTGGATGATTTGGGAAATAGTACCATGGACAGAAACAAGAGTGGGAAAGACTGGGATGGGGTGAAAGGTCTGACTTCATGTAGATATGCTGAGTTTGAGGAGCCTGTACATCCAGACTGAGTTTTGATTTAAGAGGAGGCATGGAAAAGTGAAAATGGGATATGGGATACCTAGACTCACGTAAGACCATAGGCTATGAAGCTGGATGCCTCATTTTGGGAGCTGGAGACTGTATGTTCAGGACAGTTCTTTTGAAGAAAGAACCCAAGAAGGACTGGCAAGAGCTGAATGCTTGAGTTTGTATTCAAATTTAAGAAATAGAATCTTGACCTCTCACATCACAGTGGTCTACCTCCCTGCCCACCCCAAATGTGCATACCTCTTATCCTCACCTTCTCTCCACCTCCATCAGGCTGAGCTCCAAATGGCAGAACGGGAGAACCGTCGCTTGAATTTGGAGCTTCAGGAGGCCAAGGGCCGACAGGAGGAGCAGGGTGCTCAGGCCCAGCGACTGAAGGACAAGGTGGCCCAGATGAAGGACACCCTAGGCCAGGCCCAGCAGCAGGTGGTGAGTGGAGGCCACTAGGCAACAGAAACTAGGTGCTGGTTGTAGAAAAGCCTAGATGGCCAGAAGAAAGGGGAAAACACATGGCTAAAGACTAAACAACACAACCCTGAGTCCTCAGTGTAGTTGTGGGGTTGTGGGGGCAGGTAGAGAACCTGGTGGACGAGGGAGCCCACTTACCTTCCTAGTTCAGTGATTCAGTGGGAGCTCTGATCTCCATCTCTTCCTTTCTCCTGAGGCTGAGTTGGAGCCCTTGAAGGAGCAGCTTCGAGGGGCCCAGGAGCTTGCAGCTTCAAGTCAGCAGAAAGCAGCCCTTCTGGGGGAGGAGTTGGCCAGCGCAGCAGGAGCCAGGGACCGCACCATCTCTGAGCTACACCGCAGCCGCCTGGAAGTGGCTGAAGTCAACAGCAGGCTGGCTGAACTCAGTCTGCACTTGAAGGAGGAAAAAAGCCAGTGGAGCAAGGAGAGGGCAGGGCTGCTGCAGAGTGTGGAGGTAGAGGCCTAGGGAGACCTGACAGCAGACCATGGCCACTGCCCCATCTCTGTGTGGACTCCTGTATGTGGTCATATATTGTGGGAGGAGAGAAGGGGGGCTACAAACCTTAGAGGACTTAGACATGGGAGGAGCAATAAGGAAGATAAATTCCACTTCCCAGGCATAACCCATCCCTAACCAAGGTATCCTAATCCTGATCTCCATAGCACCTTTCTTGATTCAGAAACATTTACCAGCCCTGCCATAATACCCATTCTTGATCCGTCATTCCGGGTGTATAGCAAATGGAGAAGGCAAGAAGGGTAAATAGGCTCAAAAACAATTTGATTCAATTCTGTTAATTAAATCAATTAAAGGAAGGGACACAGAGAAGGATATTGCTATTGCCAGTGGCATCCCGTTTTCTTTACCTTCACCCTCCCATTTTCCTTGTTGGCCCTCTACCAGGCAGAGAAGGACAAGATCTTAAAGCTGAGTGCAGAGATCCTTCGACTGGAGAAGGCAGTTCAAGAGGAGAGGATGCAGAATCAAGTGCTCAAAACTGAACTGGCCCGGGAAAAGGATTCTAGCCTGGTGAGACACCCAGCCACCCACAAGTCCTGGTCCCGTGGTCTCCTGATGTATCAGTGCCCCTTCTATCCATCTTGGGTGCGGGCTCGGAAGAGTTAGATGCTCACTTATATGTTGGGTGGCATATACTTACACGCCCCACCCCAGCCCTCGTTGGCTAAAACGTGCCATGTCCTTTTATGCTCTCAGGGTAAGTATCCTGAGCTTAGTAGGGGTGACTTAGGAGAACTGTAGACCCTGGTATGACTGAGGGCTCTGTACCCTAGCCAAGAAGATGTCATCCAGGTCCACACTCCAGAGGCAGAGGTTGGAACTCAGACAACTGAATCTCCTGTGGGCAAGATAAGGGACTCATGCAAGAAGAGTGTTGTGGGTTCCCCTGTGTGTGTCAGAGCAGAGAGAAGCAAAGCCATGGAGAGACAAATCATATTCCTGGTTCCAGATTGTTGGGTCCAGGTCCTAGAGCCTGGGTTCTTGGAGGTACATTATAGACTCCAGATTCCATTTGGCCCTTTTCCCTCAGGTACAGTTGTCAGAGAGTAAGCGGGAGCTGACAGAGCTACGGTCAGCCCTGCGTGTGTTCCAGAAGGAAAAGGAGCAGTTGCAGGAGGAGAAGCAGGTGAGAATCTGTTACTTAGTTATCCTGGATGCCACAGTTTAGGACTCGAGAGCTAGAAACTTTGTCTTCTTGTCATCTCTTGGTTTAGAAACTGGTTATCTCTAGGAGGGAAACCCTGGTGGCGTAGTGGCTGAGTGCTACGGCTGCTCACCAAAAGGTCGGCAGTTTGAATCCACCAGATGCTTTTTGGAAGCTCTATGGGGCAGTTCTACTCTGTCCTGTAGGGTCGCTATGAGTTGGAATCGACTCAACGGCAATGGGGTCGGGAGGCGGGATCTCTAGGAGGGCCCAGAGGCTAAAAATGGGACCATGGCTCCTCCTGTTAGCTGACTTGTCAGGACGGGAGAATTGACAGGGAAGGGAGAGACATAAGGGATGAAGGAGGGCTCCTGGGGGAGCGGGGGACATACCTTAAGTTGCCCCACTCTTTACTGAAACATCTAATCCTGAGGAGCTAAGAGTTCTTCTTGGATGCGGGGAAAAGTTCTGCCAGCCAGCAAGGTTGTCATCTCCCAGCCTCTAGCACCTGCCTCTTTCCTCCCCAACTCCAGGAACTGCTAGAGTACATGAGAAAGCTGGAGGCCCGCCTGGAGAAGGTGGCAGATGAGAAGTGGAATGAGGATGCTGCCACAGAGGATGAGGAAGCCGCTGCGGGACTGAGTCTGTACACCCCTAAATCTTGTGACAGCTCTTTCCCATGCCTCCCCCCCGCCCCACCTGTTGTTGGGGAAAGCTCCCTGTGACCCCTCTGGGAAATGCCTCTGCCTTTTGTATATTTTGTCTTTTTTCTTCCCAGACCCTGGGCCTGTTCAGTTTAACTATATCCCTCTTTCAGAGGAGACAGAGCAGATCCAGGCTCTAATAATGCATCCTTCTCTGCCTACTTCCCTTGCCTGCAGGCTGCCCAGCAGTTCTGACAGACTCAGAGGACGAGTCCCCAGAAGACATGAGGCTCCCACCCTATGGCCTGTGTGAGAGTGGAGATCCAGGCTCCTCTCCGGCTCGACCCCGAGAATCTTCTCCCCTGGTTGTCATCAGCCAGCCAGCTCCCATTGCTCCTCACCTCTCAGGGCCAGTTGAGGACAGTAGCTCTGACTCGGTGAGCAGTGAGGAAGACCAAACAGGGGGTAGGGCCAAACCCAACTATCCAGTCTCCAAAGCAGAAAGTCTTAGCCCAGCAGGGCTCTGTTTTTTTCTTAGAGGAAAGGAGGCAGGCATCTGCCCACTTCTCTTCAAGGCCACTCAACGTATGCCATCCCAAAACCCAATCCAACCCAATAGCCTCTGCTTCTGGTCCCTGCCCCCGACATTCCTTCTCTTCTTATCCACTAGCCCTCATCAAAACATCTCTCCTGGCTGCTCTTTTCTTACCTGTCCCAATGTGCTGCCCTCCTCCCATCTTGGGATACAACCCCAAAACCCAATCCTGTCTCTTTGGTGTCCAGGAGGCTGAAGATGAGAAGTCAGTCCTCATGGCAGCTGTGCAGAATGGGGGCGAGGAAGCTAACCTGCTGCTTCCTGAACTGGGCAGTGCCTTCTACGACATGGCCAGGTGAGTGCCAGGTGGGGAAGATAGGGAGGAAGGTAGGGGGATGCAGGTGAAAAAGGGCATCCATGTGAACAGTCACACACCCTTCCTCCAAGGCCCCCTTTCTTGGCCACAGCCAAGAAAGGAGATAGGAGATGTGATTGACACAAAATTACCCACCACCCAAATCCCAGGTGCCTTCAGGTTATCCCTCCTCCTATATCATCATGGCTTCTGTGTTGTTCTAGCACCATCTTCTACGGAGCCCAAATTGCCCTGCGTCCGCTCTCTCTTGCCCCTTCCCTAACTACCAGGGAGGCACCTAAGCTTGGGGAAGGAAAGAAGGTGACCAAGATCCCCAGGGATAAGGGCAGAGAGAAGACTGGGATCCAGCATCCATCTGGCTGCTTTTGAGTTGCTTTCCCCCTTCCCTGACTTCCCTGGGGACCCTTTGGGAGGTGAAGCTGCAGGGGTGGGAGATTCAGGTAACAGATCGCTCCCTCTAGCCTTCTGTTTTCTTCTCTGGGTCCAGTGGGGAGGAAGGAGGAAGAGAAATTCTCTCATCTAGAGTGCATCTTTGCGTGGATATGAGATGGGCTCCAGGCAGGGAGGGGGTGATGCTGACATCCTTCTAGGCTGGAGCAGGAAGATGAAGGACGATGTCAGACTCATTTTCAGCCTCATTAGGCGGCAGACAGAATGGAGGGAAGAGAGCAGAAGGTTGGGGGATGGGCTGTACACTACAGAGACCAGCAGGGACTAAAGAGAGGACATGGGGAGGAAGATGCCTCAGGAGAGGCTAGGAGCCAGAGTGCTTCATTAGAAACAGGATCATCTGGGAGCCCGGGTGCAGGGGTCCCTCTTCCTGAGGTCTGCAAATCAAGAAGGGCAGGGAGAGCACTGACCCTCTCCTGTTCCCCTCATCTCTCTCTAGTGGCTTTGCAGTGGGTTCCCTGTCAGAGGCCAGCACTGGGGGCCCTGTCACCCCGCCGTGGAAGGAATGTCCTATCTGTAAGGAGCGCTTCCCTGCTGAGAGTGACAAGGATACCCTGGAGGACCACATGGATGGACATTTCTTTTTCAGCACCCAGGACCCCTTCACCTTTGAATGATCTCCCCTTTCCCTAGTACATACACAAATGTACACGTACACACATACATACACCCTCATGCACAGATGTACACTTAGGTCTCATGCCTATTTTCCATCACATTGGGCACCATGGGATTCTCTTCCCTAAGAACTGCCCCTAGTGTGCCCCTGTTTCATCCCAAGCTCTGTAATTTCATCCTCTCCCACCTGGCTCTTTTGTCCCAGACAGGGGTCCTTCTTAGAAGCAGTGGCTGAATTTACTCCCGAAAGCGGATTTGGAGGAACCAGGATGAAGGAGGCCTCCGCCTGTGGAAATAGAATCATCCACTCCTAGCCCTGGCTGCCTCTGTCACTCTCACCAGCCGCCAAACCACCAGGGCGTGCACACTCACACACACTCCCCTCTGATGTCCCAAAGCCAATTCTTGGGGCACTCCACCCTCTCTTATTTAGGGTTTATGTTTGTTTACCTGAGTGTTCTCTGCAGCCTGCATAGAGGCAGCAGCATGGACATGATGACCTCTTCAGGTCTCTCTCAGTTCTAAGCTTCGTTGGTTCCCCTTTCTGTTCCCCCCACCATTGCCTTTCGCACCCACTGCAGCCTTTTCCATAGCATTAGACGTTAAGTTTGGAGGTTTCTTTTGTATTTTTGAGGTTTCCTGTACTTTATCTCCTGCCCCTCCCTGCCACTCCCCCCAGCATCCTCACATGGATAGAAATAATGCATTTGTGCCTTCTGTGAGGGATGGGGGAGCAAGTGGTCCCAGAGGTCCCATTTCCCAGCCCCTCTGCCCTCTCCAGGTCCCCCACAGCAATAAGAGCTTCCCCTCTGATATTCCTCCCTGTTATCTCTAGTATGGATAGATATATTTATATGATATGTATAACTATTCTAATAAAATGTGTTCTTATCACGAGTGTGACTACAGCAAAGAGGACCCAGCCCTCTGCCTCTTAGACCCTGGTTGAGGGATGGAGGAGGGAGGGGAATCATCTCTGCCTTGTAGGAGAGGATGCTGGGCAGTTATTTTTCTGATTGTGCTTCCTGGTATGTTGGCTGCCAGTTGGAAGTGGAGGGATAAAGACCTTATCTCAGATGGAAGGTCCAGCTTGGGGAATTCTGCAGTGGGGGAGGGGGCAAGCTGATGGTTCTACATCAGTTCTGCTTAGGGTTTAGTCCCAGGGTACCAAGCCGAGGAGCAGGGTGTGTGCAGTGCAAGAGAGAGGGGGTTTTCTACCTTGGGGCAAAGAGCAGGCATTACTCCTGTCAAGAGTGCACACGTTTGAGTATCCCCTTAGTAAAATACACCCTAAGTCCCTGCCTCTAAAGACTATTTTATATTCCTCTTATCCCTGCTTCCCTCCTATTGCCATCCTCACACACCCATATACACACTGACTCTGCAGTCACAAAAACACATTGATCCACTCTAACCAGCTTCACAGGCTAGACAGATATACACAGTATCGTAAAGCATTTATTAAGGACCTGTGTGCTCACCAAGGCTCTCAGCAATGCCCTGCATAAGCACATGCCCACAGCCCCCTAGTTCTCTATCCTGATAGCTCCCTTATCAGCCACCCTCCATTTCCTTCAGGGCCCCTGGGTGGGCCACCCCCACCATTCCCTCCATCTACCTGAAACCCTCCTGTCCACCCCCCTTCCAGCCCCACCTGGGTGGCATCTTACATCCTTCCTTCTTTCACTCACCTATCTGTCTCCTAGCAACCCCATCTCATTCCCTGAATCCCTTCCAAGGAAATTAGAGATAATGGATCTCTCCTCTCTCCATCTCAGCCCCTCTTTATTGATCCTCCTTTAATGAAAGTTAATTATAACAATGATTTAATTAATAGAATCCCTCTCTTCCTTTATTGCTTCCCGTATTAAGACTATTAATAAATACGAGCTGGGCTGACAGAGGCATCCATCACCCGCCTGGGATTCCCCCATCCCTCCTTTTACCCACCCTCTTCCCCCCTCCCTCTCTTGGCCTATAAACTTGCTGGGGTAGTGGGGGTTAATCAGAGAGGAATTATGAGCCAACATCCCCAGCAGGAGGTGCATTTAATGAAATCACTTCTGATTTATGTCTGGGGGAGGTTGAGGAGGGAAAAATCTGGAACCCAGGCATCTTGGATTCCAGAAGGTTGGCCCCCTAGTGCAAAAGAGGAGAGTGGAAGACAAAAACAAGGACCCAGGTCCCCTGTTCCCAACCCACAGCCCCTTCCAAGCCACACACACCCCCACAGGAACCACATGGGTAACTGCACAAGGCCGTTGACACAGAGGCTGCCAGTCTAAAGTGCTTGTGGAGACTGCACTGTAGGTTTTGTTCTCTCCCTCCTCCACAACTTCGCATGGGTCCCTCCCACTGCCTTCCTCTCTCTAAAGCTCTGCCTTCAAAGAGCTCATAGTCAACATAAACCAACAAATACAAGAAAGCATGACAAGTGCTGTTTTAAAGGTGTGCACAGGGTGCTATGGGACCACAGAGGGGTATGTAGCCAAGACTCGGGGAGGCAGAAAGCTTCCCAGGGATGACAATACGGGAGCTGAGTCTTAAAAAATAAGTAGATGTGAGTCAAGAGTGTTCAGGCAGGAGGAACAGAATGTGCAAAGGCATAGCTTGCTCAGAGGTCTAAGCACTCAGGTAGGGCTGCCAAGTGAGGGTGATACACAGTGTGGGAGGTGAGGCTGGAGAGGTGTACTCCTGACATTTATTCATGCATTTGCCCAACAAATATCAATTGAGGGCCCACTTTGTGCCAGGCTGTATTCTAAGCACTAGGGGAAAAGCATGAATAGAACAGGTAGGAATGCCTACCCTCATAGGAAGCTTATACTCTATTGCCAGATCATGAAAGTTCAGAGAAAGCAGTTAGGAACATATCGCAATAACTCAGGCAAAAATGGTGAGCACCAGAAGAAAAGAGAATTATTTAGGGTGCAGAATTAATGGGTCTTGATGATAATTAGATAAGGAATGTGAACAAAAGGAATCAAAACGATCACAGATTCTGGTTTCAGTGACCAGGTGGCTGGTGATGCTATTCACCAAATAAATACACATGAATACATATATTTATAGAAAGAGAAGATATTTGGCACATTTTTGGCTTGTTGAATTTGCAGTATCTTTGGGATCTTCAGGAGAGGTCCAGTAAGTAGTTGGATAGATATTTTAGTCCTGAGATCAAGAGATATTTAAGATTTAGAAATTGAAGATCCGTGAATAAAAAGATGATGAGAGTGAAGAAAGATCACTCAGGTCTCCCTACATGTAGAGTGAGAGGGTAAGAGGCCCAAGGGCTGAACCTAAAAGAATATCAACATGTAAGGGAAATACAGAGAATGCAGAGTCACAAAGAAGACTGAGAAAGATCAGTCAGGGAGACAGGAAGCAAATCAGGAGAGACGAATCAAGGAGAGCCCAACAGTGTCAGGTGCAACAGAGAGGCCAAAGAAATGACTCCTGGAAACCAATGGATTGGCAGTCAGGTGGTCAATGGTGGCTAGGCAAGAGGAGCTTGAGAAGAGTGTTGGAGTTCGAAGTTATTCGGCAGCTGGATTTCACAGGACCTGCAATAGGTACACAGTTCTGATCTGTAGGAATTGTGAATATATCTCCAGAATCACATAAAAATGAGGGCTCCTAAGTCAAAATGTAAGAAAAATCAAGGCAGGAACTAAGATGTTTAGGACTCTAAAATCAAAGAGCCTGCTGCCTCTGATTAGGCAGGTGTGAGGCACACTTTAACATAAAGCCCAAGCCTGTGCTATTGACCTACAGTAGTCACCATCTCACATATGACTATTGAGTATTCAAAATGTGGCTAGTCCAAATTAAGAGAGGTCTGTAAGTGTTAAATACATACCAGAGCTGTGGAAAAATAAAAAAAACCTTATTAATAATTTTTATATTGATTACATGTTGAAATGGTAACATTCTGCATATATTGTGTTAAATAAAATATATCATTAAACTTAGTTTCACATGATTCTTTTTACATTGTTAATGTGGCTAATAGAAAATTTGAAATTATGTATGTGACTCGCAATATATTTCTATTGCATGGCACTGGCCTAAGTCCTGCCACAGAATAGGAGCCTCTGGAGCCTGGACGTCCTTAGATGTTCTTTAATCACCCCAAATTCTGAACATCTCTCCTAGGAGAAAGGCAAAATGCCTGGAATTCCTAAAACTGAATTATAAATGCCCCCCTATACTCCATACTCCCAACCCTAAAATCTGTGGCCAGAGATTCCAGTCCTCAATATCTCATCTCCAGTCGACCCTGTTCTGGTCACACTTTTCCTTTCCGCAGGTCTGTTGATATTCATGAGAGCAGGGAGATCCTGTATTAACTCTGATGAAAGTGGATTTTTTTCCTGAGTTAGAGTCCAGAATCTCTCTTCCAACTCTGAATGGAAAAGCCATATTTTTCTTCCTATTCCTTCCCCCCTCCACTACCACATCTCAAGTCTCTCTTCCTTTCCTCCTTTCTGAAACTGAAAATCTCCCAAAGTGGTGGAAACGTGGTGTCATGGAAATCACACAGGTTTTAGAACCCCATCGACCTAGTTTGTCATACTCCCTACTCATGTAACCGTGAGCAAAACACATCTCTCTGAGCCCTTATCTGCAAAATATGTATAACACCTACCTGCAAAAAATATTGTGAAGATTAAATACGCAAAATATCTCAAACAGAGCCTGACACACTGTAGGTACTTTGTGATTCTGGGTTTCCCACTTTGTCTCTTTCCTCTGCATATCAGGAGAAGTAGAGGTTAAAAAAAAAAAAAAGAGAGAGAGCAGGCTCAGGTCTGTATATATGGACTCATAGAACCTCAAAACCAAAAGGGCTCTTACAGATTATTTCCAATTTCCTATGCACTGCAAAAATTCCCTGGACTACATCCCTCATTGTAAATCATCCAACTTCTGCTTAAACATCTCTGGGGGCCATTCTTCGGTTCACTCAATAGACAAGAACAAGGCACTGTGGGAGCCACAAAGAAGGGCATCACAGATCTTGCTATGACAAAGCTTATACATTAGTGAAAAGGACATACAGAGAAATAACTATAAGGTAAACATGCTATGTGTCAATTTAGGTGTCATGTCAGAGAGCTAACAACCTTACAAGGTAATCCGTGTTCAACAAAGGGTAGCTCTAATATTAGAATCCCTCCCAAATCCCAGGCCTTTTTCCCACTCAGTTCATGGAACAAGTGGCCCAAATTCTTCCACACCAGATCCTGGGTCATCCTAACGTGGAAATTGCTGCAATTGTCTTGAAATTCCAAGAGGGTGTGGAATGGGAGAGGTTAGAATGGGTGAATGGGAGGACAGGTGTGGGTAGAGCTGTGATTAGCTGCAAAATCCTTCCAACCTCTTCGGTGTCACAGAATGATTTCTGGGAGTCCTCAGATGTCCAGCCCCACCCCCTACCCACTACCAGCAATTCCTGCCTTCTGGAAGTGTCAGGACTTGTTCAAATGTTTTTCGGTCTCTGTTTTTCTCTCCTTCTTCCCATTCCTGTTCCGTTTCTTTGTATAGCATCTGATAAGCATCTCTATAATTTTCTTTATGTTCATCTCTGCTTCAGCCTGTCCCTCTCATCATTTTTATTCTAGGTTTCTCAGGGTCTTTTTGCCTCTATCTCTGCCTCCATCTGTTTTACTCTTTCATCGTTCTCAGTTTCTTGGTCAGTCTCCATTTTTCTGTCTCTGGCCTCGCTTTCTCCCCAGCTGCCGCAAAGTCATAAACCCAGCCGGCCCTGCAGCAGGCAGCCGCCAATCACTGGGCTCCAGGAGTTGAGGGGAGGAGGGTGCAGAAGAGAGATGGGGGGATGGAAAAGCTGGGACGCTGTTGCTACAACAGGGGAGGGAAGAGGAGCAGAAAAGAGAAAAGAGATGCCCCTCCCAGCAGGCAGCCACAGTTGCCTCCATAAGCAGTTTCTGGACCCCTTTCCTGTGGGAGCCAACACCTGGGCCCTCTTTCTGTTGTGAGGCAGGGTACCTGGGTTTCTCCCCTATACTCCCCAAAACATGATTTTTCATCCAAAATCGCCGGTCACAGATCACTGCAAGAGAGATTTGCCTCTCCAAAGCCCCATTCCCCAGAAAATGAGGGAGCTAAAACACCCTGAGGGTCTGAGGATGCCTGGGACAGAGGCTACATGGACCCTGGGACAGGAAAAGGGTGGTCAGGACAGGGTGTGGTGAAAGCTGCTGAAAAGTAAAAGATATTAGGGAGGCACTAAGAGGAGGGAGAGTCCTAATCCACCAAGGCTGAATCAGAAGGTGGGGCGCTTCAGGCTTCTTACCAGCTCCCTGGCCATACCTAAAGCAGGATTGGCCACCAAAATTCCTGGCCCCTAGTCTTTTTAGTCTAGGTTGGGAAACCCTGGTTGTGTAGTGGTTAAGTGCCACGGCTGATAACCAAAAGGTCAGCAGTTTGAATCCACCAGGTGCTCCTTGGAATCTCTACGGGGCAGTTCTACTCTGTCCTGTAGGGTCTCCATGAGTGCTTCTGCCCCGGCAGGACCGAAATGTTCCTTCCCTTCTGCTCTTCTCTGAAGTCTCTCACTGACCCCTCCCCTTCCTTGCCTTCCCCTCTCAGCTCCCCAGACTCCATAGGTGTCTAACATGTGATGGGTAATTGCCCCTTATGTAGCACCCTGAGCTGCCCAACCCCAATCTAGACTCCCAAACCCCAAAACCCATTGCCATCGAGTCAATTCCAACTCACAGAGACCCTTTGGAACAGAGCAGACCTGCCCCATAGTATAGGTTCGCTGTGAGTCGGAATCGACTCCGGCACAATGGATTTGATTGTCTTTGCAGGGAGCAGGAGACAGGCCCAGCAAGTGGTAATTCCTGGTGCGCGGGCGACCCCTGCTGGCTGCGCACACCACTGTCTACAGAAGAGAAGGGAGGGCCTACCCGTTTTGAGTCCTGGTGTATGTTGGATGTGACACCGCATTATGTGAGCGTGTCACTGTACAATAGTGACGGTGTGTGCAGCGCTGCCCATGATTATATGTGGGCACCCCTGGGTGAAGGCAGTATTGTGACTCAGCACTATAGCCACAAAGTCTCTGAACTCCTGACTCTTCTGTGGAGCCTGGGTATCTGTAAGGTAAAGTCTTTAAGTCCAGTATATCTCCCTACCAGCGTCACATCAGTAGTGAGTCCACTAAGTGAGGCACTGGTGGGGTCAAAGTAAAAGTAACCAGTCTGTGTTTAGGGGAAAAAGTGTGAGCTTTGGAATCAGACTTAGTGGGTTAGAATCCTGATCCCCTGCGTACGAGTTGTATGATTTCAGGCAAGTGACTTAACTTCTTTGAGCCCAATCTCCTTACCTGTTAAGGCATAAAAATACCCACCTCACAGGCTAATTGTGAGTGTTTAGCACAGTGCCTGGCAACGGCCAACATTTAATAGATGCTAATTTTCTGCCTCCTTCTTCCTTTATCTACCTCCCACCCCCAAGGTCAGGCAGGGATTTCCAAAGGCAAATGAACTGGGGATGATGTTGACAATGATGATGGTGGTGGTTTATATTTACATCACTCATGCAAATCATTTTAAACATATTTTTAATAAACTTCTTTCTTCCTTTTTATTAGCCAAGCACATCATGATCATGTTTTATTGGGATAGAAATATCCTGAGGTTATGGTAGGTACTTATGAAATGATAACAAGGCATGACAAATCTTTATTTATTGTGATACATTTTCATTACTCAGGTTAATCAGGAATGACCCATTAGAACAAGGCCTTAAGATAAACACATGACAGTCATCTGTGGAGATCAAATCTCCTGATTTTCCAATGGGTATCTAATTGTTACTGCTGTTGCGTGGGGAGGATTCACGCTTAGATTGAATGGGTCTTAAAACATTAGAATAAGTCAAGGAGATATGACAGGCAGTTAGGAATAGCATATTCTGAAATTAAAGAGAAGATGGATTTTAATTCCACTGAAGAAAATTCTAACCCCTACTAGCTGTCCAGTGACAGGGGCAGACTGTTTATGAAGTAAAGAGTTCCGATTCAGCAGGAGTATTCAAGCAGAAGCTGGCTGACTCCCTATCAAGGGTACTGTGAAGGAGATTCAGGCTAGAGGAGGACCGGATAAGAGGCTCTTTGAGGTCCTGCCACAAACACACTTGAGTGTATGATGAACACTTAATTTGGTAGAAGTGCTGTTCCAAAAGGCATTACTACCCTCTCCAGGGCCAATGATTGTCACCATGGGGAGGGAAGGAGGGTAGTAATAGTAACAATTGTATTCTTTTCCTCTCTGAGACTTTGTTCTTCCCGGGGAACAGCAAGATTCCAAGATCTTGCTATCCCTACATTTCTCTTGATTTCTTCTGTAATCCTTTTTGTTTGTTTGTTTCCCTTGGCTTCATAGTACCCCTCTCCAAGAACCTTAAAGAAAGCCTTACTTAGAAAAAGGGCTTTCTTAATCCTTCAGTTTTCTAATTCAAAGAAGAGGGCAGGTGTGGATGGGAGGCATGGAGGGAACAAATATTTGTTGAGTTCCTATTAAGTACAAACCAAAACTGAACCCATTGCCATCTAGGTGATTCTGACTCATAGCAGCCCTATAGTACAGAGTAGAACTGTTCCATGTGGTTTCCAAGGCTGAAATCTTTATAGAAACAGACTGTCACATCTTTCTCCCTCCGAGAGGCTGGTGGGTTTGAACCACTGATCTTTCGATTAGCAGCAGAGTTCTTAACCGCTGCGCCACCAGAGTTCCTTCCTATTACAAACACTTTAATTTTTTAATTTGATTAGGGGAAGCATGTATCTGCTTTCAGTCTGGTAAATATGCATGTATATATTGTTTTGTCCATGTGAATGTAAACCCGGATGGGTCTGTAGAAATTCTTTGCCGTTTAGGCCTCTCTGAGGGATCTTGGTATCAACTTGCTTATGGGAGAATCTGTGTGCATCTCCTCTGAGGATTTCAATACTTCCCATGTACACACAGATAGCCAAGAGTTATTCTTCTGGCTTTGGGGTCTTTGTGCATGATCCCAGGTTTGTCTGTCCCCATCCCGGGCACGAGTGTGTTGACACATCAAGACTTATCTGCATTGCGTTTCCCATCTCATTTCCCATCTCAGTCACCGCGCATGCAGATCCATGTGCCCAGCCTGCCCCACGTGAAACCACGCGTCTCCTGTAGCCCCTCCTCCCACCTCTGTGAGGAGTCCTTGGCACCCTCCCCTTCTGGCCACCCCCACTCCCCACTTTCCATGCCAGAAGAGATCTAATTACACAGAAATTAGTACAGAGAAGGGTCGTTTGCTTTTATGGCATCAGTGCCAGGGCAGCTGTAAATCTGGAGCTGCTGCTGCAGCCACCTCTAGGCACTGTGCAGGCCGTAGGGGGGCTCTCACCTCCACATCCCTACTTAGTTCCATTTCTGCCCAGCTTTCTGGGCTTCTACTCCTGCCCAGGACCCCAGAGACCTATTAGTACTCATCTTGGGGTAGGAGGGGGGAGTGAAAGGAGAGGTGTGGTTAATCAAAAGATGACACATAGTAGGTACTCAATAAATGTTCACTGGATAGCTGAATGATTAGAGAAGTGTGAATCTTAGCAATGCTAACCAATCAGTGCCCAATTACCCAGATCCAATGGCCAAAGCATGAATATTCCTAGAAAAATTTCTCTCAAAATCTTTAAGTACTACCAGTTTCCCCCCACTTTCTTATGAATCCAGATGAAGTATGTCATGCTCTAAATGTATGGGGCAATCAGTCTTCCTGGCTTCTACTTTAGAGACCCTGGACTCCCTCTCAGGCAACACTGGATAGTGGAGATGGCCCAGGGTTCAAGTCTTGATTCTTCTGCTTACTAGCTAAGTGACCTTGGGTATTTTCCCCAGCTCTCCCCACTGCCTGAACCTTGGTTTCTTCATCATGAAATGGAGGTCATGAAACCTAAATTTCAGGTTGTCCTGAGAGGTCAATGAGAAAGCACTAGACCAACAGGAAAGTGCTCCACAAATTGTTAGCATCACTACTGATGCCTTGTTAGCTAACATTTCCATTTCCCCGTGACTACTTTTACCTCCTCTCCCCCATCACCCTTAGCCTAGTCCTTATCCCAATCAGCTCGTACTCAAGCATCATCATACGCTTTGGGGCAATAGAATATGCAGGCAGGTGTCCAACCTGGAGAGAATGTTTCTTCAAGAGTCTCATCAAAAGCCAGGGGTGAGGAAGGGTGACTCCAACAAGCCTTGGATACCTTGGGACAGTGCTTCACCCATAGCCAACTTTCTCCAAGCTCCTACCTTGGCAGTGGTTATTTTATTCTTCTTTATTTTCATGGAGGGTTATGAATTGGGGTACTAAAGGATCTTGTTGTAAATAATTACACAGAAAAAAGTCAAAGACTTGGGGAATTAGGAGGGAGCAGGAATGGGGTTGGACAGCAAGATCGAGGGGCCCTTTAGGGAGCAGCAGTGACAGAAGTCAAATGTCCAGGCTCCCAACTTCCTGCCAACAGTCTCCAAACCCAGGGACTTGAGATTTCCTCCCTCTTGTGGGCTCCTACTCTAATTTCTCCAGGCCAGGACCCTCAGCCAGGAATTCCTGACTAACTCTATGTGGATACCCTGGAAAGCTCTAAACAGTATGTAGGCCAGGAAAGGAAAAGCCAAAGAAAGGAAGGGGTGCACCCCCTTCCCCAACCTCAGCCTGCCCAGATCTCCAAGCACTATTTGGGCAGGATCTCCTGTTCCCACCAGTCAGGGGCAGGAGGAAGCCGAGGGTCCTGGTCTGATCGGCGTCCAAGGGAGCGTAAGGATTTGGCGTGAAGGGCAGAGCGGCTGGAGGGGAGATCTCTGGCCTCCCTCACCCCACCCCCAGCCCAACTCAGGCTGCAGTCTCTCCTCGTTGTAGCAGAGCGAGAGCAAAGGGACGGGCAGTAAAGATGAGTGATGGCGCGGAGACAAGCAGAAATACACCATCATGAAAATGCTAATGACTCCTTGCTCTCTTTCTTTATGGTTGGAGTAATACAGACTTCAATCATAAAAACAATCTCCCAACATTTTAATGGGCTCCATCATGCCCGCACTTGTCGGTATATTTGAAGAATAAATCACCCTCCCCGCTCGGAATGAATTCGCTGTCAAACTCGGCTCCCTCGGAGAAAATGGATGGGGAGAGAGGATGGAGTTTTTTTTTTTTTTGACGGTGGGGGGAGTCCTCTGCTCCCCTAACACTTTCCTAAACCGGGCTTTAGGTTGTCTTGCGAGACGCCTCCTGCATCCTAGGTAGGAGGAGGGGACTATCGCGGATTTGGAAAGCTGAGTCCGACCCAAGGGTTTGGGGGAAAAGGGGGCTGAGACTGAGAAAGTGTACACGGGAAGAAGCTCCGCCTTGGGTGGACATGGAAGAGAGAAAGGGGCAGAGACAGTGGTAGCATTGGAGGCAAGGGGCAAAATCTTGACACTGAACCGAAAGGATGTTAAGAAGATGCGAAGAGCATGCAAATCCACGTTATTTCTACGTTACTGGGTCAGATTCCTTTCAGACTGGGCTCGAGGGAAAGGCACAGAAGGAAAGGGGGAAAGTTCGAGAGATCTCTTTGGGCGAAAAGGAGGAAGAAGCAAGCAGTCCTGTCTCTGAGCTAGCAAGCTTCGGTGCAGTAAGCCACAGGTCCACACTGCTGCGAAGGGGGTGAGGCGGGGGCTGAGAGCCCCGCGTAATTGGTATTTCCATACAGGTGGCCGTCAGCCAATGAAAACTTGGAATGCGCGTACTGCAAGAAGCCAATCCCAGTTAAGGATGAGCCGAACGAGCCGTTTGAATGGCATCTTCATTGGTTTACTTGTTGCTAGGCAGAAATAGGGGTCTGGCGATTTTTGTGGTCAAGGCTGGTAGATATGAAAATATCTGGAAACCTAGACGTCTAGACTGAAACTTTCCTTCCCCAGTTCCTTCATTCTCAAAGGATTGATGGGTTCAGGGAATGACTCTCCCCTTCCTCCTCCTCTTGAGTGGGATCGAGCCAAGTAGTCATCAAGATACCCCAAAAGCCCTGAGAAATCTTGAAAAGGCTACTTGGAGGATCTTCTAATTCGAAAAATCTCTAGAAGGTATTTCAACCTCACTTAGTGTCTTCACACTCAGAAAGTCCTTCCTGAGGCCTGTCGTCAAACCTTTCAGCTGAAGGTTAAGGCCGATTTTCTCTGACATATATAGGGAAATGGAGAAATCTTGCCCCGCATTTTCTCTTTATACCGCTTATCTCAAAACGCATATCTGGCCACTCCGGAGGACCCAGAGCTCCCCGCAGACCCTGCGAGGGGTCAAGGTGGGCATAACCTTCTCCCAAAAGTCTGCGTAGTGGCGTTTCCAAACCTGCTGTGTGGGAGCCTCCGTTTGCCTTCATTTGCATAAATCCCATTCCCCTCGGCCAAACGCACCCAGCCCAGGGCTCCTCTCCCTGCCACCTAGCATCTGTACTTTCTCTCCCTCCACACCGGACCCCTCTCTCACCAGCCAGACCATCCCCACCGCTGTGCAACCCGGCTGCAGCCCCCCCTGCTGGGGACAGAGCCCCGGAGCCTCCCGCGGCTCCTGAGTCATTGCCTCCCGGGAGGCCAGAGGGGGGCGTGGGGGGAGAGCTGCGAACCCGCGGGTCTGAGCTAAAGGGTCCGCAAACAATATGCCACCATTTAAATCTGAACACACGCCAGCCGCCGATTGTGATGTTAATTCGGGGATGATTTAGAGGGGCGGGCTGGAGTGGGGGCCGGCCGCCTCTCTGTCAAAGTGCTGTCCCGGGGCTTAATATTTGTAATTGAAGCTGATGAGGACTCTGTCTCTGTTTCCACTGATAAAAAAAGGCAGGGAGGGAAAAAAGCAACTAAATTATGGGGCCAGGAGAAAAACATGATTAATCAAAGGTTTGAACTGTCGCCGTGTTCGAGGCCCAGTAAATCTCGCCTGGCCGGGGCCTGCCGAGGCCGGAGGATTAATCTGACCCGCCCCGTGTTTGCCGCCCCTTTCTGTTTGCCTCTCGGTTCGCACGTCAATTAATTCGGTAATTGGATTTGAAGAGATGTCAGGAGATAATCGACTCAGAGCTGGGAGGAGCGGGTGTGAAGGAAGGGGCCTGGGGGTGGCTAGGGAGGAGAGGAGAGCCAGGGGCATCAAGTAGTGGAACCACCCGGAGAGCTGGAGGGGCAGGGGAGCTGGGCCTGCCGAGAAGGCGCCTCCACTCAGCTCGCTTACAGGCAAGGAACCCCGGGAAAGGCGGCTGGGGCTGTACCTTACCCTAAACTAAGACCCCCTTCCCACCTCTCCACAAACACCTTTCAAGAACCTTTCCCAAATTCTCCCTTCTAAATCGTGCCCTTTTGCTGCCCACCCCTTTCCAGGTTCTGTTCTCTACTTGAAGCGGTAGGGTGTTCTTCCTTTGTGAATTCATTTATAAACGTTTGCCTGTTGGTTTGTAAATGAAGATTCCCTGCTCCCTGGCCCTCACCTTCAGGTTCACGCCATCTGATCTGGTTTTTTTCCCCAAAACTGGGAGTTCCCAGAATGAGGGGGACTACGACTTCTCCTTGATTTCCACCTCCCCCTCCCACAGGGGTCAGGACAAGACTTTTCCCTCACCCCCAACTCCCACCACCACCACCACAGCCACTTAGAATTCTAGCCGACAATTAAAGATACCTTCTGCTTAAAGAAAATAGCTTTACCCATACGTGACATTCACACACAGACTGACTGGAACCCCCTACTCACCAGACCCTAGCTGCAGCCCAATATAGAAAGAGATGCTTCAGAAATTCAGCCCTCAGTAACCTCACATAGATCCCCAGAAAGTGTGGCCCCATCTCCTATAAGAAGAGTGATCTTGTTTTAATATTTGGGAGCATCGTAAGGTAGACACTGTGTGTATACGTGTCTGTGTGTGTATGTGTGAGAGAGAGAGTGCAAGATGAGGGGGGAGGGTTCCTCTTGAGCTGATTTCATCTTTTTGTGCCTGGGCTCTGTAGAATTTTATGCCCGGATGGAGAAGAAGGTTTTTAGAAAGCATGCAGGAGACCCAGGATCCACGCTAACGATTCAGAAAAATAGTAAGATGAAATTGGAGGCCCAGGAAGGTGGTAAGGGCAAGGACACAAAGGCTGTCCTGCCAGGCTCCCTGGTGTTGAAAAAGCCCTGGGAAGGACACCAGCAGACACCTCAGTGGAGGCCTCAGCCAGACGCTGCCCTGGAGAGAACAGAACACATAGCCCGCCCTCCGTTGATATGCGGAAGAGGGAGGCTAAAGAGGGGAGAGCTGAGTCAAGTAACAACCTGAAGAGTGCAGCAAACAGATTTTATTTATCTATACCAATTTAAAACACTGACTGATGCCAGGCAACCATGCACACTTATTCAGATAATTATCATCCTTTGTCTTCATACAAGGGAGGCCAAGTCCCATCTTTGAAGGGACAAAATGGAGGATTTGGGCAGCTTTGGCAGTTGCCTGTCTTTTCGTGTTACCTGGTCTCAGTCTCTTGAAGGTGCCCTTCCAGCTCCACACTCAGGTATGGATTGGACCCACCACCTGCCTTTTGATCATAACCTGGTTTTAGTTATATACTCTCTGAATGGGCCTTTGATAGCAAGCATCCTATACACTAGGAAGTATTCACATTTAAACCTAGGAATTGAGGAATGGGGTCACCAGAAAAAATCAGGGTTAAGGGCCCTTCTTCTGCAGCTCACTCTATACTCCGCATCAGCCAAGGCTTTTACAAAGCCATCAAAGATTTCACTTATAACCTCTCAAAAAAGGACACCCATCTTATGAATGACAATACTACCGGGAGATGAAAGCTGAGATTTAGGGGATAACCACCAAATTTTCTACCAGCTAAGGCTGGTGAAAAGAGCACTAGACTTGGACTCAGAAGAATTAGCTTTAAGTCCAGTGTTGTCACTTACTAGTTATATAATCAGAAGAGGTTGAAGACTGGAGACCTGAATTGACTTCTGAGTTGACTTTCACAGTGTGTGAATGGCAGGGCCAGCTCAAGAACTCAGCTCTACCCTCTCCCAACTCATCGTGTAGACAGCATGGTGTGAAATCGAACTGCCTGGGTTCAAATCCTGATGCTCTAACTTCCTAGCTTTGTTTCAGTTTCCTCCACCATAAAGTGGGGATAATAATAGTACCTAGTTCACAGGATTGTTGTTAGGATTTAGTTAACTAATGTAAAGAAATCAGACAATGTCTGGCACATAAGAAGTACTCAATAATAGCTGCTTTTATTATGATAAATGCAGTTCTCATAACTCACTAACCTGAATGACACAAATTGGCAAAAGGTATTCAGTGCCTGTAAAATGATTCATGACTTAATCACTAGGTTCTAAAGAAAGGAATGAACAATGCCTTGAAAAAGACAACAGACTGTCTGCCTTGATGATTCTAAAGCCCACTTCTCCCAACAAACTAGTCTTACATCTTTTAAGTCTTCAGGAACTAGGTTCATGTAGGAGGGGTACACCTGGAACAGCTGTACCAAACCAAACCAAACCCATTGCCGTCGAGTCTGTACCAGTGGCTAGTTAATTCAGTTGTTTCATTCGTTTATTGGCTGCCTAGTTGAGAAGCAGCATGTTTCATCAATCCATCAAACTTATATTGAGGGCCCATTATGTGCTCAACACTTTTATAGGCATTTATCAAACCATGAGTCCATTACATTATTAGCTCCTACAGTGAGGAGGAGATATATAGATATAAATATACACAAAATCATTCATCTTCGCATCCCCACTACCTAACACAGTTTCAGGCACATGGGAACTCAATAAATGTGTATTGAATGAACACATAGACACCATATGCAGTCCCTGCCCTTAATAAGCTTAGACTATAGTTTTTTATAGTTGGGAAGAAAAGATTGGCACACGTGAAAGAGCAAGGGAACAATACAAGACACTGAACATATTAAGATAATAAATAAATTCTAGGTGATCTAGACTAGGAAGAGCTCAATGGAAGGGGCAAGGGACCGTAGTCAGGGATGCTAACATGCAAGGAGTCAGATTAGAATAATGGGTAGAATTTAGAATGGCTAAGAAGGTGAGAGAAGAGCATTCCAGACTGCAAGAGCAGCAAGAAACAGCATGTGGTAAGAATCTATACATGTTCAGGAACAAAGATGAGAGGTGTGTTTTTTAAAAAGACAGCACCCATATATGTGTGTAACCATGTGTTTCTCTGACCATGTTACTAGTCACCAAGTAATGATGCCTGGATTTTGTATTATTTTAGATTATTCACACTTTTTCTTCCCTTTTCTTAACCTGAAACCAAGAATCAAAACAGTAACCAGCTGCTACCCTCAGCAAAACAAACAGACTGTAAAAGCAATTACACCATTACCATTTCTCATTTATCTGCATATAAGACAGCTTACTCTTACTCTTTCTCCCACATGGTCCCAGCCTGAGCTGGGATTATTACTGCCTAGATTATTACTGTCTGCTTTATAAACTCCTTTCTCTCAGACCTACTCCTGCCAGGCAGCTTTACCTAAAAAAACTTTGTATTTTTTTCCCTAGCCTCCATGGTTACTTTGAGGGAAGGATGGTGGTAAATGGAAAGGAAACCAATGTGAGCCAAGTGGTGGTTATTAAATACTAGATGTTTTGTGGGTGCCCATATTAGCTTATTTAATTCTCACAATAACCCTGTGAGATGAGCATTATTACCCTGTTTTATAAGTAAGGAAATTGAAGGTCAAAGGGGCTGCCTAGGGTCAAAGAAGAGTAAGGCACTTGAACCAGGTCTATATGACTTCGGAGCCATGTTCTTAGACCTAGGAAGAGGGCCTCTACCCTGGGTGCCTGTTTTACAGCGCCCCCTCCTCCTCCAGAGTGAGGAGCACTTAAAGTCAAGGGGATGAGACTACCCAGAGCAGCAGAGCGCATGCCTCTCTCCTCCTAGACTACACTCCTGGTACCCAGGACACAAAGATCCCCTAGCAAGAACTCTGAGCCCACTTCTAAACCTCTATTCCAAACCTGCACGAACTCTTCCTGGCATCCAATCTGCTGAGAGTATAGACTGAGCTGGGTGTATACCCCTGGTCCTGTTAGCCTAGAGTGTGGATGGAGTTTAGATGTGTGGCTGCACTGAACACACCCTTTTATGTCAGGCCCCTCAGGTAGGGGGATAGAGCTGAGAATGGAAAGAGAAGGGGTCAGGCTGGGGGCTGGAGGATTCTCAGAATTCTAAATATAAACCTCCCAGTTAATATTAAGATATATTTATCAAGATAAGAAGGCAGAACATGTTTTATTTAATAGTTGTTAGCTTTGACTTATAACTTTTAAATATTTAGACATTTGGTATGTGGGCCTTTATTTTTTATCTTGCCCGGAGCCCCATAAATGTTAGGGGTGGGCCTGCTCATCTCACTACAACATTCTGACTTTTTCCCTCCTGCCTTCCAATTCTGTTCTTTACACCAGAAAGCCCTCAGTCTGGCCCACCACGCAATTCCCCTCTCCTCCTTCTCACAGCTTCCAAAATCTACCTTTCACCCGTAATCTTTTTTTTCCACCTGAAACCTTTTCAGCTTACTGCAAACAGAGGGCATTTCTTCTGCCCTGCCGTGGGTTTTTCGGTTTGGCCTTTCCCAGCTGCCGTGGCTTCTGCTATTTCCAACCTGGAGAAGATGTAGCTAACTTACAGTGCATACCTGTAGTCATTTTGATAACTACCCTGCTGCTCCTTTATGGCCTTTATGTCTGGGAGTCTTCAGGCTGCTAATAGCATTCATCAGTGGCTCCCTTGAATGGACAGCCTGGTGTCCGCTTCTGTGGAGAGATATCGGGAAAGATCTTTGTTCTTAGGTGAGCTTAGGTGATATCTGAGGTGAGATCTAACACATAATTCAAGACCTAGTGGCTCAGGCAGGGTTGGGAAAAAAAGGACAGAACCAGGGGTATCTAGATGATAGTTTTAATTTTATTTTAGTGGGGAGAGACTGGAGGGAGTAAAGGCCAGAGAAAAGGTTAGACTCATGGCAGGGTCATCATATACAAGACCAAGTTTAGAGGAGGGTCAGCCTAGGCAGTAAGGCTCCTAGGTTGTGGAGCCTATGGGGATGGTTCCTAGAATGTAGAGATAGAAGAGTAGGCTTGGGACAGAGAGCATGGCACCACCCAGTGACCCAGGCCAGAAAATTGAGCACCATCTTCATCTCTCTCTTCTCCTTCATACCCCATACCATCAATCGCTGAAGCCTGTTAGCTCTTTCTTCTAAACTTCTCTGAGCTCTACCTACTTCTCTCGATCCTCACCATCACCCCGGAACTCAGACCACCACCATCTTCCACCTGGATTATGAAAACAGCCCCTTGTGATTGCTCTCCCTGCCAACAGTCCCTCTCATCCATTCTCCACACTAGAGCTAGAATGATCTCTCTAAAATGCAAACCTGAGCCTCTCACTCTCCTGCTTAAACCTTGTAATGACTTCTCACTACTTTCTTGATAAAATCCAAATGCCAGAGACCAGTTAGGAGACTATTAATAGTGGTCCAGCAAGAGATGTCAGTGGCTTAGACTACAAGTAGGTGTTGGAAATGGTGTTACTACTGTTTGTTGCCTTCGAGTTGATTCTAACTCATAGTGACCCTACAGAACAGAGTAGAACTACCCCATAGAGCTTCCAAGGAACAGCTGGTGGATCTCAACTGCTGACCTTTTGGTTAGCAGCCGAACTCTTAACCACTTCTCCATTAGGGCTCCTGGAAATGGTGAGGGGTGGGCAAATGTGGGATATATTTGTATTTTTAGTGCCTAGTGTGATGTCTGGCTAGACATTCAATAAACATTTGATGAATGAATTAAGAATTAATTCAACCAAATGAGGATTCCGCTGGAACTGAAATCATCCATCCTTTAAGCCTCTGCTAAAATCCCAACCCCTCTCCAAACTGGAGTAGATAGCTGGCACTAATAAAGAATCAGTACTAGAATACATGTATTTGTTAATTCTTAAAGATCAATAGGGAGATGACAAACAACCCAATAGGAAAATGGGCAAAAGACATACATGAATAGGTATTTCATAGAAGAGGAAACATGAATGGCCAATAAATATATGAAAAGATGTTCAACTTCATTAATAACCAGGGAGATACAATCCAAACCACCATGAAATTCCATTTAATACCTAACAGATTGACTAAATACCAAATGTTAGCAAGGATATGATGGTAACAGAAACTCATATACTTTGGTAGGCATAAATATTGGAAAACAAATTGACATTATCTCAAAAAGTTGAAGATATTCATATCCTACAACCCAGCAATTCCATTTTATATCCTGAAGAAACTCTTACCCATGTATACAGAGAAGCATGTAAAGAAATGCTCAAAGCAGAATTGTTTGTAATGGCAAAAAAAAACTGGAGACAACCTAAATATTTATTGACATGGTATCTTATTTATCTAGTACTGCAATAACAGAAATACCACAGTGGATGGCTCCAACAAACAGAAGTTTATTCACCTGCAGTCTAGTAGGCTAGAAGTCCAAATTCTGGGTGTCAGCTCCAGGGGAAGGCTTTCTCCGTCATCTCTGGAGGAAGGTCCTTGTCATCTATCTTCTCCTGGACTAAGCAGCTTCTACATGCAGGAACCCCTGGTCCAAAAGATGTGTTCTGTTCCAGCTGTTTCTTTCTTGGTCATATGAGGTCCCCCACTCTCTGCTTGCTTCCCTTTCCTTCTATGTCTTGTAAGATAAAAAGTGGTGCAAGCCACACTCCATGGAAACTCCCTTTACATTGGATCAGGGATGTGACCTTAGCAAGGGTGTTACAATACCACTTTCACCCTCTTTAACATAAAATTACAATGACAAAAAGGAGGACACCACACAATACTGGGAATCATGGCCTAACCAAGCTGACACATATGTTTGGGGGTATGATTCAACCCATGACATGTGTGAATTAATCAATAAATTGGTGGGTTACTATACATGAGTGAAAATAAACTACAGCTACCTACATCAACAAGGAGCCCCTGGTGGCGCAACGGTTAAGGCGCAATGGCTAACACGCTCTGCTGCTAACCGCAAGATCGTTGGTTTGAACCCACCAGCAGCTCTACAGGAGAAAAAACCTGGCAACCTGCTCTGGTAAAAATTTACGGCCTAGGAAACCTTATGGGGCAGCTTGACTCTGTCCTATAGGTCACTATGAGTGGGCATCAACTGCACAGCACACAACCCCACCACCTATGTCAACATGCATGAATCTTAGAATCATGATATTGAATGAAAAGAGTAAGTCAAAGAAGTCTACAAACCCTCAGGATGGTTAAAAAAAAAAAAAAAAGGAGGGGGGACAAACAATATGTGGTAATAATATGAAGAAAAACTAGGAAATGATAAACATAAAATCAGGAGAATGGAGATGGGGTTACTATAGAAGAACATGGGAACCTTCAGTGGTATTGGTAATCTTCTTTTCTTAAATGGGGGGGTGGCTTAATGAATGTCCATTTTATTATCATGCTTCATAATCTATATAAAATATCTCATCTGAGAAGGCATGGATTTTTGTCTGCTTTGTTTATGCTTATATTCCCAGCACCTAGGACAGCATCTGGCACATAGTAGGGGCTCAAAAAATACCTGTTGAATAAATCAATATATATTACTTGCATTCTTTTATATGATTCAAATATTTAATAATTTTTTTTAAAGAAGCAAACACAGTGGGTCTTAAATGCTAGCAAGTGCCCATCTAAGATGCATCAATGAGTCTCAATCTACCTGGATCAAAGGAGAATGAAGGACACCAATGACACAAGGTGATTATGAGCCCAAGAGACAGAAAGGGCCACATGAACCAGAGACTACATCATCCTGAGACTAGAAGAACTAGATGGTGCCTGGCTACAACCAGTGACTGCCCTGAGAGTGAACACAACAGAGAACCCCTGAGGGAGCAGGAAAGCGGTGGGATGCAGACCCCAAATTCTCTTAAAAAGACCAGGCTTAATGGTCTGATTGAGACTAGAAGGACCCTGGTGGTCATGGCCCCCAGACCTTCTGTTGGCCCAGGATAGGAACCATTCCTGAAGCCAACTCTTCAGACATGGATTGGACTGGACAATGGGTTGGAGAGGAATGCTGGTGAGGAGTTAGCTTCTTGGGTCAGGTGGACACTTGAGACTATGTTGGCATCTCCGGCCTGGAGGGGAGAGGAGAAGGTAGAGGGAGTTAGAAGCTGGCAAAATGGACATGAAAAGAGAGAGTGGAGGGAGGGAGCGAGCGGGCTGTCTCATTAGGGGGAGAGTAATTGGGAGTATGTAGCAAGGTGTATATAAATTTTTGTGTGAGAGACTGACTTGATTTGTAAACTTTCACTTAAAGCACAATAAAAATTATAAAATAAAATAAAGAAGGAAATACCTAACTTAATCATGGTGCCCCCTTTGATCATTCCAGCTGGAAGTCATATTGTCCCCTTGACTCCTATTATCTAAATAATCCATTAAATCCTGCCACATATTTACAGTTATATAAATTTGTGTCTTATCTTTCTTACATTATAAATTTTTGAAGACAAAGGACTGTTATTTCTACTTTTTTATTCCCACTCACAATATGTAGCACAATACTTTGCACATAGTAGATGCTCAATAAATATTTCTTGATTCCTTGAAGTCACAGGAGACAAGGGCAGACCAGGAGGGTCAGATCTATGCTATTTAACATATACTTCAGGCTGAAAGATAAATTTGTAATTATTTAGTGCATTCTTACATTTTACAGCTATGGAAACTGAAGTCCAGAGAGGTGAAGGGATTTTCTCAAAGTCACATCACTCCCAAAATCTAGAAGTCCTTGAATGATGCAAATGGTTAATGAACTTGGCTGCTAACAAAATGTTGGAGGTTCAAGTTCACCCAAAGGTGCCTTGGAAGAAAGGCCTGGTGATCTACTCCTGAAAAAGCCAGCCATTGAAAACCCTACGGTGCACAGTTCTCTGACACACATAGGGCTACTGTGAGTTGAAATCGACTCGAGGACTAGTACTGGTTTTTTGATTCCAAAATCCAGGCCTCAGATCTTGCTACCCAAAGCTCTTCACAATATATCACAATACCTTTTATTTTCTGTTTTGTTTGTGTGTCTTCCTTAGTTTGGGAGCCACCAAATGGCAGAGACCAAACCTGTCAACACAGATGTTGAATCATGGTTTCTAGATAAACATGTAGGATATATACAAACTCATCATACCAATTCAAAGAAACTTAGATTCTTCCCCAGCAAAAACTTTCTTGGCCACTCTGCCACCAACTTTCCCACTGATCTCGCCCTTACCAGTTGCCATCAAGTCAATTTCAACTCGTGGCAACTGCAAGTGTTTCAGAGTAGAACTGTTCTCCACAGGGTTTTCATAGCTGTAACCTTTTGGAAGCAGATCACGAAACCTTCCTTCCAAAGCACCCATGGGTTTGTTTAAACCATCAACCCTTCAGTTAGCAGCCAAGCACATAACTGCACCACCCGGGCCTGGACGCCTAAAATCTTTTCCCATCTTCCTTCCTTTTTCTTTCTCTAGAAATAGGGAAATTAACTGATGGTTCACAGTCCTGCTGTCCTGAGGAACTGATTTAGCAAGGGAAAGTAGAAAGTCCATCAGTCAGTGCCCACCAGTCAATCACAGCCCCAGGAGCTTGAAATTGACAATCACAAATAAATAGAGGAGCTCAAGATCTAAGTAAGAATAGTCCTTACTGGCAATGTAAAGGTATCACTTCAGCTTGTATAAAATTGCCTACTAGCAGAAAGAAAGAGAATCCTGGAACATTAACACTGGAAGGAACCTTAGCAATCACCTACTTCTATCGTTGATTTTTCCAAATGAGGAAAGGAGTTAGTTAGTAGCAAGGTTGAGACTAGACTCCTAGTCTCCTGCCTCTAAGACAACTGTTCTTTCCATGCACTTGCGGGCAACATAGCATCTTGCTAAATGCGTCATAAAGTAACTTCATCTTAAGCCATTAAAAAAAAAAAAAAGTGCTATCAGTTCCAACTCGAAGTGACCCTGTAGGACAGGGTAGAGCTGCCCCCATTGAATTTCCAAGGCTGTGATCTTTACCAAAGCAGAACTTAACCACTGCGAAACCAGGGCTTATCTTAAGACTTAAAACCCCCGCCCTCTCAAAAAAAAAAAAACAAAAACATTGCCATCGAGTCTATTCGGACTCATAGCGACCCTATACGGAATGCAAAATAAATGATTCAAACCATTCCTCTTCTGTCGGGCAAAAAGAAAATTTTTTTTCTTTGTGTTTGTTTCTCTTTCTACCCCTCTTAGGCCCGGTGGAGCAGTGCTTAAAGCGATGGACTGCTAACTGAAAAGTCAGCAGTTCGAAACCACCAGCGGCTCCTCTGGAGAAAGATGTGGCAGTCGGCTTCCCCGAGATTTACAGCCTTGGAAACCGTATGGGGTCGCTAAGAGTCAGAATCGACTTGAAGACAGTGCGTTTGATTTGGAAGTTTCTGTGAATCCCCTTTCTCTATTTGGGGTTTCAAATTAAACTGTGGCATGCCTGCATAATTCTCTTGATTTTTCTTCTTTGAGCTAGTGTTTCCCGCCCACAGGCAAATATACATAAGCCAACCAAGATTCTTTCTTGGTGACCTTTGTGGATAAGAACATTCAGAATTTCTGCATGGAAGATGCTGGACCTCCCTCCTAGCCCATCCAGTCAATTAAAAGGAGTCTCTGTCCTCCCCCCCACCCCAGGATTGTTAACCAATCCGGAAAAAGAAAAAAATCAATCTCATTTCTTCGTCATCACTGTTCAGGAAGGCTGCTAACCAGTCAGAATCTGCCACTAGCAGTCATTAGAAAAACTGGCCAATCAGGCCAATCTTGTTACATGGTCTGGTAGGAAGAGAAAGGGAGTGATTGGAAAGGCTAGTTCTGACTCCACACCCTTTCCGTGCTGGGCACAAGCTTTTCCTCAGTGAAAGGAAGGAAGGATCATTCCCCAAGACTGTGGTCAGAAAGATTCCTAGACTTTCAGCCTAATTTTCTCTGGGATCATTTTTGTTGTCTTCAAATTCACCCATCCTTCACATTACCTCCCTCCACATTTTGTAGTCTCACCGCTCCCTTACTGATCTAATTTTAGCTTCCGACTTCGTAGCAATAGCCTCCAGGATTCTCAGCACTCCCCACAGAGCTTCACCCGAAAACTTGTCAAATAACTTGTTTTGCATAATTTGTGTAGGTGAAAAAGTTTAGTAAGTGATAGTTGAGTCTGTTTCAGGAGACATCTTTGCTGGGAACACACAAGCTACAGTCTCTAGGGACTGAGTTACAATGCTCCAATAATAATAATTGCTAGCATGTATTTGCTCTCACTGAGTATCAAGAAACCCTGGCGGTGCAGTGGTTAAGCAACATGCCGGTTCGAACCCGCCAATCTCTCAGTGGGAGATGTGGCAGTGTGCTTCCTTAAAGGTTATAGCCTTGGAATGCTATGGAGCAGTTGTACTCTGTCCTGGTAGGGTCCCTATCAATTGAAACCGACTGACTTGATAGCAATGGGTTTGGTTTTTTGGTTATTGGTATCAAGCACCTTGCTATGTTATTCCAGTATTTGTCCAGGGGGAAGCACTGTTATAATTCCCAACTTAAAAAAAAAAACCCAACCCAGTGCCGTTGAGTCGATTCCGACTCATAGCGGCCCTATAGGAAGGAGAGAGTAGAACTGCCCCATAGAATTTCCGAGGAGCACCTGGCGGATTGGAACAGCCGACCACTTGGTTAGCAGCCGTAGCACTTTACCACTACGCCACCACGGTTTCCAATTCCCAAGTTACATAAGAGGAAATCGATTTAGAGGGGTTAAACAGCTTGCCTAAGGTCACAGAGCGACTTGGGAACCCAGGTTTGTCTGAATCAGGAGAGCACCACTGTAAGGCAGAGAAACACTGCAGGCGGTCACAACTTTTGGGTGGAGCCAGCTTTAGCTTCCTCAGAGGCCCTCTCTTCAATGCTTCTTTGGGATTGTTAGCGGTATCTGAGAGGTCTTGGTTGTCTCGCAACAAACAGCTGCAACAACCGTTTTGTGGTGGCGGCTCCTAAGAACTGTGACTTTTTGCCTTGGAGGATGTAAAACTAAGAGCTAAAGAAGCTCAGTATTAGGGGTGGTGGTGTCTGGGAACCTCAGAGAATATAAACTCTAAGTGCCGTGCTAGCCTGTCTTCCCTTTCTCCTCACAGCATCTTACACGGTGCCTGGCACCGCTTGGTACTCGGTAAATACCTGTTGATTGATTGATTCCCAAGGATTCCGGCTCCATTCCTCAAGCCCTAGCCCTAGTCACCAGGAACTGGAGAGAGATTCGGGGATTTCAGTGGAGCGTGTGGGAATCCTAACCGAGTTGGAATCTTGGATTTAGGAAAAACGGAGAAGTCCCCCACTCTTCTCTCCTCGCCTCCTTCTATTCCTCCCCATTCCTTACCCTCCCTTTCAGGAGCTCAGGGCCATAAAAATGCAGATGGAGGATCGGTGTGAAATAACGGGCCCATATAAATCCCTCTGCCGCCCGCCTGCAAGATGGATTGGCCGCATTGAAATTCCTCCGCGAGGATAATTAAACTCGGGGCCTCATCCGGGCAAAATTACATTCCTGTAATGGCGTCGCTCGGGGTCCCGGGAAATTGCTCCGTGGGCTTTCAGCAGGGGTTTTTATCGCTGGCCGGGGTGTGCCTGGCTGCGACTCGCCTCTCCTCCGGGACCGTAAAGCTGCTGCCGTGATTTATCCTCCCCTTCTCCCAAATCCGATTAAATGGAGGAGCTCGGGGCCGGGGCGCCGCGGGGTCCGGGAGCCGGGAGGGGGCGACGGGAAGGACGGGGCCAAGGAGGGGAGGACAAACGGCCCCTCAGAGGGTGGCGGATTTGGCTTTATTTACAGCCGCGGCTTCCTTTTTATTTTTTATGAGGGTGTACTGAGCTTTTCCCGTCTTTCTCGTGCTGCCTTTCAAGCGCGATGCCCGGACAGCTGGGGTTCGGACAGGAGGGGAAACTGGGTAGGCCTTGTCCCCCTCTTCTTTCTAAAGGATTAGTCAGACCCTGTCTAGGAGACAAAGTGGTTTAGAGGAAGAAATGTGGACCGGGAAGACTTCCATCTCCTTCCACCAGGGAAAGGATGAGCGAAAGGGCACGGGGGAGAAGACGAGGGGGCTTTCATAAGGGGACCTCATGGGGGGGTCCACTTATCCTAACTCGCGTAGGTGAGGCCTGGACAGAGGCTTGGGCATGCCTGGAGTGACCTTGCAACCTCACTAGCGGTCACAGGTGCCTGTTATTCCTTGATTTCCCCAGAACTCAGAAGAAAGAAGGCTTAGGAGCAGGGTGTTTAGGTCTCAATCATCTTTAGCCTCTGTTTTCTGGCTCGCTGATGCTGGTTTCTTCATGGCTAATCACCGGAATAAGGCAGAAAGGGAAAAAGAGGCGAAGCCACCAGAGGCAGCTGGCGCATTTTGCTGACTCTTTGGCCATAGAACGGGTTTTCTGTCCAACGATGCCAGGGCCCCGGGGGCGAAGGAAAGCAAGAATCCAATGGCCTTGTTTTTCTCTTGTTACATTTTGGATAAAAAAAAAACTTTTTTTTTTTTTTTTGCTATGTGACTGCGCATGCTCGGAAAGGGGACGCGAGCCCATGATTCCAACTCTATGTGGACAAAACAGCAGGTCACGTTACCGATGGGTTTAGATCGCCTGTTGTCCTCATTTTTGCACGCTACCTGCTCGGCCTGCAGTTTCTCCTCTCAAACGCCAGGTGGAGAGACTGGCCGGATGCAGCCACCGAGCTGGCGGGCGGCGCTGTAGCGCCGGGACCGACCCTCTACGTTTCAGTCGTTCCATCTTCAATCGCACGACTCGTTGGCCCGGGCCGCGCATGCGCCGAGTCTGCCCTCCCGCTATCCCCAAGCCCCGCCCCTCTCTGTCTTTTTGCACTTGGAGCAGGTAAGGCCTTGGAGCTTCGCGCCCGTGTTGCGCCGCGCACGCGCGCGAGGTACCCTACCTCGCGTGGATGCTTTGAGGCCCTTCCCTTGCATGCTCCCACCCCGACCCTCGCGCCCTCTCTAGTTCCCGGTATCCCCGCGCCTTGGGGCTGCCCCTTCCGCGTGCCGGTGACCTCCAGCCGAGCGGGCCTGGCGCCATCTTGGATGTCTGTCCCTGGGGGAGGGTTCCTTGGAGCAGGCAAAAGTCACATCCCGGTTGCTCATTTTCACCTGTCCCAACTCAGCCCTCACAACGTTCTTTTCTCAGCCTCTTGGCCTTTCAGGAAGAGCCCTGGTAGCGAAGTGGTTAAAGCGCTCGACTGCTAACCGAAAGGTGGGCGGTTGGAACCCACCAGACCTTTGGCGGGAGAAAGATGTGGCAGTCTGCTTCCGTAAAGATTTACAGCCTTGGAAACCGTATGGGGCAGATCTACTCTGTCCTGTAGGGTCGCTGTGAGTCGGAATCGACTCCACGGCAGTGGGTTTGGTTTGGTTGCACTTGCAGAGTTGTCACACCTCCAACCTCATATATTTGTTTTCTGCTCTCATCCTGACTAATGCTTTCCTTGTTCTTAATCTGCCGCAGACTTTCAGCTCCAGAACCTCAAGTGCCCCGAGCAAAGGAGATAGTGGAGCCTCCAAAGCCACAAACCTCTAGTCAGCAGTTCTCGATTTAAAAAGTAAACCATGATTGTTGAAGTGAACAGAACAGCAAGAGTACTCCGTCCCTTCAGGTTATGGCCTGGGAGAGCTATGGCAGAAAAGAGAGGTTTTCTGGGGAGCCATTGATTGATTATCTCCCAGTACCGTTCTTTTCCTTCCCTGACACTCCAGTGAAGTTGGAAAAATGCACAAGTGGTGAGCTTGAGAAGTAAGGGTTTCTGTTAGAGGCAACAGGCCCAGAATAGCAAGGGTAAGGCCAGGTAGATGGGGCCAGCATGGGAGAATGCCCATCTGCCAGCTTTCCTATCAAGGGTTTATTAACCTCCCAGGCTTTTTCTACTCTTAAAATAAAAAGATTTAAGGAAGGGAATGATTAAGTTGGGAAAGAGGCCCGTGATGATTTAGGAGCTCTGATTCTGGACAGTGCCCAAGGTGTTGTACACTAACAATTGCAGACTTACCAAGGTTAAGCAACCAGTGGAGGGAAGTGCACATCACTCCAAATCAAAAAACCAAACCCATTGCCGTCAAGCTGATTCCAACTCATGGTGACCATATAAGACAGAATAGAACTGCCCCATAAGGTTTTCAAGGCTATAAATCTTTACAGAAGCAGACTGCCACATATTGCTCCCATGGAGCAGCTGGTGGCTTCAAACCATTGACCTTTTGGTTAGTAGCCTAGAGCTTAACCACTGAGCTGCCAGGGTTGTGCACCTCCCTCGGGTTCCTTTGTCACCCATTATTATGGGCTTATTACATGCCAGTACCACCTTAAGCTCTTTATATGTCTTATTTAATACCCCTAAGAATCAAAGGATATTGAGGTTTAATTGTCTTGAGGGGGGAAAAAAAATTCACCCTTTTTTAAAGCTTTAAAGAAGTTTTGGGATTTTGACCCATGAAAACCTGAGTAGTCCAACAGCAAAATTGGATTTGATTTATGTATATGCAGAACTCAGAGTTCTAGACAGGAAAGGGGTTGAAGACACCCATTAAACTAAAAGTAACTTAGGTTTTGGATTCAGTAGTGTTGTCACCTGGGACAGTCTTGAGTACACCTTATTTAAGGAAGTGGTATTTAATAGGCCTAAGTAATTAGTGAGTATTTCAGCCTAAGATTTATTAGAAAGCATGCAACTTAAGAGTGAGAAGTTCTGGCTCTGTCACTACCAGAGTTTTAAGACTGGCTCTCAAAGTTAAGTGTATGTAAGAATCACTTGGGAAGCTTGTTTGAAATGCAGGAACTTGGGCCTTATCTCCAGAGATCTTGGCCAGTAAGATTTAAGGTGGGGCCCAGGAATATGCATTTTTAATACATACACCACCCACACCCCCAGATAATTCTGGTTTACGTGTATCTCTCACTTCACTTTGAGACACTCTGCCTTAAGGTCTTTAACTCACCCCATCTCTTAGATAAGTTCAGTTCTGGCAACTTAGGCACCTTCCGTGCCAGGACTGTTTTAGATGTTGGGGATACAAAATTGAATATCCCTTAGTGTAATAGTGAAAATGAATAGTTTAACAGTCATTGCTAATTAGAGTAATGTAGTTTCCCACTGATCTGCCCTGCCCTGTTAATGTAGGAAATAGAAGTGTTTTAAGCAATAAAATACGTAATTCAGTAAAAAGATCGTTGGAGATCTTCCAGTGTCTTAGCCTCCAGCAAATATCTCCCAGAAGTATAAAGACTCCAGTTTTTAAATTGCAGTTTTTTTAAGGTCCAGGCAGTGAGGTCTTGAGAAGGTTTCCGTTTGAGTACAGACTAAGGAAAACTTAGGGAGAGGGCACTCTGGGAAAATTCCTCTGAAAACCCCAATTTATGAGGCTATGGAAATGGATAACTGGTCTTAAGGCTGGGACTCGGTAGCCACTTGTTCAGGCAAGGGGAGGTTATTTGATTATAAGGAAATCTTGGAAGCTGTGTGGGGTTTCTGGAGGAAATCATGACTTCAGGGTTCTAATTCCAACTCTGCTGATCACTTGAGGTTAGTCACTCTGCTCTCTGGACTAGTTAAATTTTCCAGAGCGCCTTTTCAGCTAATGAGGATATACTTTAGTAAGGACGGTGTTTACAATGCTACTTCTGTAATTTCAGCTTTCCTGCCACAGCCCCTCATCCCCTGAAAATGTACACCTGCACCAAGTTTGTCTCCACCCCCTCCTTGGTGAGTACCTGCCTTTTTTTGGAGTCTTTAAAGAGGGGCATCTTGTCTCTTCCTTGCTATCAGATCTTGTTTCTCACAGTTGGGCAGGTGGAGGGTGACAGATTTTTGGGGAAGGAAAGGCCCTTTGCCATGGTAGCCTGACAGGAGAGAGTGAATGCTTACCAGTCACCCTCTTAATTCACATCTCTTGGAGGCTAGTTAATTCCTCTCATCCAGCCATTTTAGAAGGAGAGTATAGATGAAAATGTAGACCAGGATAAGACTATTCCTAATCCTGAAACAAAAGTATTCCTGTAAATTGGAACTTAGTCAGTCTTGGTGAACATGAAGCAGATTGTGTAACTTGGTCAGAGTATGCAGTGTATGCAGGATCTTGTTTTGAGTGTTGGAAAGGAGAACCATAGCTAGGGGTTCCCTCTGGGAACTTAAATTTGGTAGAGAAGCTAAAATACATACAAATTTTTATTGAAATGTATTTAACTCAGAAGCAACAGCATAGAAGAAATTACAAATAGAGGCAATTGATTAATCAATTTATAAATGGAAAGGACTGAAGCTATTAGTAGATCCCATTTATGGAGCACTTACCATGTGCCTGGCACTGAGTTTACCAATACATAATCTCATTTATTCCACAAATCAGCCCTGAGAAATAATGTCCTCATTTGATAGGTGAAGAAACAGGCTTAAAGAGGTTAAGTTATTTGTCCTGAGATCACACAACCGATATGGAGCTGAGATTTGAATCTAGATCCATCTGACTTGAAAGTCCTGGCTCTTAACCTCTATTGTCTGGCTTGGGGTCAGAAAAGACTACCAGGGGGTGAATTTTGAGCATTAATATTTGTGTCTGTTTTCCAGAAGGATGTGTTCAGGGAAAGGTGCCCCTTTCTGCCCCAGTCCTTGGCTTTCTTCTTAGAGACTGGCCTCAACAATATATATTGCCCTTGTTGAGTGAAGCAAATGTTTCTGAGGCTTAGATTTCTTTGGTTTTCAAGGACTGTAAAAGGGTACATTGAGGGTAGGTAAACCCTTGAGGCTCAAAGGGAAGTAGATTTTCTTCCCTTAAAGCAAAGAAGCCTGGGAAGCAAGAGAAATTGCATTGTTCTTGATCTAGAATTAGCTAAAATTAAGAAAGAATGATCCAAGATTCTGATTTAAGTGTGAGAGAATGGAAGAGGCATCAGGGGAGGGAAGGTCCTATCTGTTGATGCAAGTGATAACTTGGCATGGTTCTGAAATTCATCTCCACAGCCTTCCCTGATCTTCTCACCCTTGTGTCATTCTTGCTAGGTCAGGAGCGCCTCTCAGCTGCTGAGCCGACCGTTGTCTACAGTGGTGCTGAAACAACCCCAGACACTGACAGATGAGGTATGTTACAGGTGTAAGTTGGGTCTGTGGTTTAGGGGAGAGAGGTGGGGAGGGTTACCCACCAGAACCAGTAGGGGGAGTGCTGAGGACAATAATCACAGACTAAAATTAGTGAAGGAATAAGGCCATTGGCTTTTAGGTGATAGAGGTGACTTAATATCATACATGCTGTAGTACTCCAGCTTTTGCAACTTGCAGCACATGCCCAAGTGTGCTGCTAATAACTGCCATTGCTCGGCCTAGTTTACTGACTTGAGTTGAGGTTTCTAGTCCCAGGAAGATCTTGGTGCACTGAGAATGGCCTAAGGCCTCAGTCTTATACTTCTAGACCACACCTGAATCTTCAAGGCATTTGAAATCTACCTCCTACATTAAGCAGTTCTGCTTGCCATCATTTTAAGGAGTTTTCCAGGAGGTAAAAGATCTTCTGTTTGGGGGGAAAACTATGGGGTTTGATAGTATAAAGGGTTTAAATGGTAAAAAAAGTTTCCAAAGCAAGAGGTTTCCCTAAAGACTTTACCTTCCATCTACCTCTTCTTAACAGAGCTTTAGCAGCTTGACAGCCCCACGTTCTCTGACCTCACTTATCCCTAGTCGCAGCTTCCAAACCAGCGCCATCTCAAGGGATGTCGACACAGCAGCCAAGTTCATTGGTGCTGGGGCTGCCACAGTCGGAGTGGCTGGCTCTGGAGCTGGGATTGGGACTGTATTTGGAAGCCTCATCATTGGTTATGCCAGGTAAGATAAGTTGGTCCCTCTGATAGGCTTTTCAAAGGTCTGAGTGGAAATATTTGGTGTTCCTGAGCTGTACTTACCTGTATGGTAGCCACTAGCCACATATGCGTATCGCTATTTGAATTTAACTTCTAATTAGTTAAAATTAGGTAAAATTTAAGATTTCAGTTTCTCATTCACACTAGCCACATTTCAAATGCTCAGTAGCCACAAGTTGGAAGTGTAGGTATAGAACATTTCTATCAACAAAGAAAATTCTATTGGACAGCTTTTGTCTAGTGCTGGAGTGGGCAAACTAAGACCCAAGGACCAGGTCTGCTTTTGTACACCTGTATAATCTGAACTTTTTTCATTTTTAAAGGGTTTTGTATTTTATTATACAACAAAGACCTCAAATGCCCACAAAGCCTAAAATATTTACTGTCAGGCCCTTTACAGAAAATGTTTGCAATCCCTGGTCTACAGCCTCAGTGTTGTTTTTCCCCATCCCCGGGAATTCCCTTCTGTCACTCCTGGGAAAACTGCCTCTGCAGCCAGCCCCACTGGTCCCTGAAAGCTGGGACCATTTGGTCCCTGCCTACTCTGGTCAGCTCATTGTTAGAACTAAATTAATCCTCTAAAGACCAGCAAGTTCTCTTAATGTCTTTGGGGGAATAGATTTATTTTTCAGGATTTGTATGAAACAAGAAGCCTGACTGCTTCTGTGTTCCCAATTCTGTTAAAAGTTGGTGGTGCTTTACCTTAACCATCATGCTTCAAAGTGAGGCGTCAGAGTGAGGGAAATACAAATTATGTATTGATTTTCAAAGTTGGGAGTCCTTTTTCCCATTGTTACTATCTAAACAATATGTTATTATCATCTTAATTCCTCAGATTATTTGTAGCGTCTTAAGGCCCAAAATCTTGACTGTTTTGGAATGAAGGTAGTTCTGTCCCCGACTTCTCTTGTCCTCTAGAACAATGGGTTTTTTTTTTTGTTTCCTTGCATTTTTTTTTTTTTTTTAATTGTGTTCCATAAAACCCTGAGATTCTGAGGATGTCCCCTTAAAGATTATCTTACAGGATGAGGGGAGGCCAGTCAAAGAGGCCTTTAAAATCCCCCGCTTCTTTTGAACCATTGAAATTTGACTTTTTATGTTTTGTGCTTTGGGATTCTGCTGTTTCAAGTTTGAAAACACTGCTCTAGATAGACCCTGGTACTCTGGATGCTTCTGCCATCCTGGTTCCAAAAAAACTAAAGCAAACCCATTGCTGTGGAGTCGATTCGGACTCATAGCAACCCTATAGGACAGAGTAGAACTGCCCCATACAGTTGCCAAGGAGTGGCAGGTGGATTTGAACTGCTGACCTTTTTGGTTAGCAGCCTAACTCTTAACCACTGCACCACCAGGGCTCCGCCATCCCGGTTAAAGAAAACATTGCCATTGAGTCGATTCCAACTCATAGCGACCCTATAGGACAGAGTAGAACTGCCCCATAGAGTTTCCAAGGACAGCCTGGTAGATTCAAACTGCTGACTTTTTGGTTAGCAGCTGTAGCTCTCAACCACTATGCCACAAGGGTTTCCACTATCCTGGTTAAAAAGGCCCTGGATATTAAGTGTCCCAGCCTAGAGGTCTTAAGTTATGATGGTGATATGGCTGATTCACTAGAGGAGGTAGTGTTTATACCTGGGCCATGTTAAAGGATTTTAGATTGTTCGTGCCCCTCACTCAGTCCCTGTAGAACCTTTGGTGTGTTAGGGCAAGAATTTGGGCATGATGTTATCACCCTGAAAGGCTCATTACATAAGATGAGTTCCAGGAGGGGAAATCTCCCTGAGCCTACCTTTAATATTTGTCCTTTTTTGTGTGGACTAGATATTCAGTGTTTTCTCCTTCCCTTCTCCCAGGAACCCTTCTCTGAAGCAGCAGCTCTTCTCCTACGCCATTCTGGGCTTTGCCCTCTCAGAGGCCATGGGGCTCTTTTGCCTGATGGTGGCCTTTCTCATCCTCTTCGCCATGTGAAGGAGTCGGCTCCACCTCCCGTAGTTCTTTTTCCTGTGTCTCGTCTGCCCTATATATTCCTTTCCCTGTACCTCTCCAGGCAGCCTGGGGAAAGTGATTGGCTCAGGGTTTGACAGAGGGAAGACAAATAAATACTGTATTAAGATGTTTCTTGAGTCTCCTATGTATATTTATTTTCCACAGTTGGCTAAATGCCTTGGTGAGAGTACAAGGCATGGAGGGTGGTGATCGTTCTGAAATCACCTTGGGTCTGGGTTCACTTGTTCCTGATAGTGTGCTTCAGGAAAGCTTTATTCAAATAAGCCCTCCACTTTAATAATTTTTACCTGGCATGGTCTGTTACTTGCCTTGAAGGATTGGGTTAATAGCAACTTAAAGGGCTGACTTAAAATATTGACTAATGTTGTTAGGTGTTGACTACTAGGCTCTGTTTCCACTGCCAGCATCCTGGCTCAGGCCCTCTTTGCCACTTATTTGGTCTATTACAATAACCTCTTACCTGGTCTTCTGCCTCCAGTATCTTCCCCATAGCATTTACTTCTACCCACAACTGCCAGGCTAATCCTCTTTGCAAAGGACTGGTCTTACCATTTACCAACTCAAAAATAGCCTGACTTCAACTCTCCTAGCTTTAGTTCTTTATTCTCTTATACTACACCCAGAATGGACTGTTTGTCATTTTTAAAATTCTTTCCATGCTTTCCTATCCATACCATATCTTAAAGCCTTGGCCATCTCTGCTTTCTCTCCCTGAATAACACATAAGGTCTACAATAAATTGTGGATGTATGTGTGTGTGTGTGAGAGTGTGAGATTTATCTTGCAAATTAGGTTGTTGGTTTCTTGAGGCAGGGACTATGCCATGCCCATCTTTGTATCCCTGGAAGTACATCTTGCATCTCATGTAGCAAGTGCTTAGTTGAATGTTGATTTAATCACCCAATTCAACTCCCCTCTCCCCCACTTCACAAATGAGGAAATAGACTTTGACAGGACAGAACACTGACGCAGAGCTGGAACTACAGCTGGGATCCAGAGTGTGAGAGTACCACACTGTTGGTCTTATGTGACTCTCCCCAAGTCCATGGTCTTCTTGTGACTGTTAATTTTCCCAAGCAAGGAGGAAAAGGGCACACTAAGCAAAAATAAACATTTTCTCTTAAAAATGCCTTGAGGGGGCCTTGAGACTATAGAGTCAGTATAAAATTGAGGAATTACATCTAAAGGCTACATAAACTTGGAATAATCCTTCTTTTACACAGCTTGAAGTAACTTAGAAATGACAATGTAGATGATCTCAGCAGTCTTGTTTCAGTTCAGTCAGTGACTATAAATGTCTGGGGTAGAGGCTTGACCCCAAAAAGTAATTCCAAATCATTCACCCTTGCCCTTTTGCTATTGTGATCAAGAGTTTGCTTCCAGGTTGCCGTACGATCCCCATATAACTTATTTTCTAGGTCATGGGTAGGGTCGCTATGACTCAGAATCTACTCGACGGCAATGGGTTTTTTTGGGGACCGGGGGCTCTAAGTGGATCTTAGAAGAACAGGTCCTGACTTCTCTAGCAAAGAGTTGGTTGGAGGTATCAACGTATTTGGAGATGAGCCCTCCCTTTGCTTCAGTTACTTGAATTTGAACTTCTGGTAGCATCCTCTGCTGCCTCAATTCTTCACAAGTTATCTGGTGTCGGAGTGTCTTAGTCATCTAGTGCTGCTATAACAGAGATACCACAAGTGGATGGCTTCAACAAAGAGAAATTTATCCTCTCACAGTCCAGTAGGCTACAACTCCAAATTCAGGGCATCAGCTGCAGGAGAAGGCTTTCTCTCTGTTGGCTCTGGAGGAACGTCCTTGTCATCAGTCTTCCCTTGGTCTGGGAGCATCTTAATGCAGGAACCTCAGGTCCAAAGAATGCACTCCGCTCCTGGTGCTGCTTCCTTGGTGGTATGAGGTCCCCATGTCTCTGATTGCTTCTCTATTTCATTTCTCAAAAGAGATTGGCTTAAGACACTAATCTTGTAGATCTCATCAACATAACTGCTGCTAATGCATTTTATTACATCATAGTGATAGGATTTACAACACATAGGGAAATCACATCAGATGATAAAATGGTAGACAATCATATAATACTGGGAATCATGACCTAGCCAAGTTGACAGATATTTTGGGGGACACAATTCAATCCATGACACTTTGTTTTCTTTCCTTGCCCCTTTCTTTCGAATTGAGTCTATCCCTTAACAACTTAGATGCTTGGAAAGAGCAAGGCTCAGTGGCCCACTTGTTTTTGTTCTCTTTGAGGTGTATGATGAGATGATGTCATAAGAAACTTGGACACAGATTTCTTCAGTAAGAGTCAAGCAACCTGGATCCTTTTAGATTCAGCCCCCAAGAGATATTTATTGGTAACCCAAGTTTCCAGCAACTTGGGGTAGAGGATTACTATGTTTTAGTAGAGAAACAGGATCTAAGAGCAATTTTCTGAAGATCTCTCCAACTTTGAGCAATATTATGGTATGGTATATTACTACTTGTCCTCGTGGTTTTAGGGGAAACCCTCATGGCGTAGTGGTTAAGTGCTATGGCTGCTAACCAAAAGGTTGGCAGTTCAGATCCACCAGACGCCCCTTGGAAACCCTATTGGGCCATTCTACTCTGTTCTATAGGGTTGCTGTAGTTGGAATCAACTCGATGGCAACGGGTTTTGTAGTTTTGGAGACAACACTTGATTTGAAATCAGGAGACTTTGGTTCTAATCTCTGTTCTACCATTAACCACATCTGACACTGGGCAGATCACTAACCAATCACTTTTTAGGGCCTAAGTTTTTAGATAATAATTTTTCCTACCAGAGATTATTCAAATGTACACAAAGGTACCTTGAGCATTTGGAAAGGATAATGCTATCAAAGTTCAATGAATATATTGATTATAATTTACTTTATTCTCAGTCTCTTTGGAGCTTAGAGCATATTAGTAAAGGAATGTTATAGGTAGTGTTTTAGGCTGGGTTCTCTAGAGAAGCAATCTCAAGGAAATGGCTCACGCAGTTGTAGAGGCTGGCAAGTCCCAAGTCTGTAGGTCAGGCATCAGGCTAGAGATTTCTGATTCACGTAGCTGTGGGGACTGTCGAACCCAAAATTGGCAGGTCAGATGGCAGGCTGCTGGTTCACAGGCTGTAGAAGCCAATGAATCCCAAGTTTGGCAGGTAAGACAGTGGGCTGCTGGCTCACAGGCTGTGGAGACTGACAAATCCCAAGAGCAGCAGGCAGGACAGCAAGGCATTGGCTCAAGTTCCAAGAACCAGACATCAGATGATGATGAGCTAGATGCAGGATCCAGAAAGAGCAAGCAAGTTTTGCCAGAATGCCCATATATATATTAGATGCAGGCCATACCCCTGAAGAAATGCCCCTTACAACTGGTTGGCTGATCACATAATGGAGGATAACTGCATCATTACATAACTGCCAAATGACATCATCACATAACCGCTAGACAACATCATAACTGCTGAAACACTAAGAATCATGGCCCAGCCAAGTTGACACACAACCTTAACCATCACAGTCCACCCTTTGTCACCTTGGCACCTGTACACATATCCTTAAACCATACACAATCTCTAAATAAAGACAATTATGAAGTCTTCCTTGCACCTAACATGATACAACTAACATGCATACAACTGAAAACACACTACATCTTATATTTTATAAATGAAAAAGCCAAAACTATTTGATGCACACATACAAGGGAGAAATACTCAGCAATTACAGTTCTCATTTCTGCAACTGGTCACGTGGTCATGACTGGCATTTAGAACTACCTTCTACCACTCAGGAAACCCTGCTGGCATAGTGGTTAAGTGCTACGGCTGCTAACCTAAAGGTCGGCAGTTCAAATCTGGCAGGCGCTCCTTGGAAACTCTATGGGGCAGTTCTACCCTGTCCTATAGGGTCACTATGAGTTGGAATCGACTCGACGGCAATGGGTTTGGGTTTTTTTTTCGGGTTCTACTGCTCATTCTGTATTTCCTTTACCCTCAACAAGCACCTTAGCTGGTCGTGGTTCTCTGCCTGGTAGGTGACCCAAACCTTCATTCCTGAAGGATCTGGGCTCTTAGTAGTCGTGTTGGAATTGGGCTGCTGTAATTTTCCATTGACTTTAATCGCAGAGTTTGGCTGTGCTAAGAGACACCCTAAGGGATCTCCTGCATTCCAGACATACCTTTTTTTTACCTCCATTATACATAATCAATCCAGTTTCCCCAGGGTCAGTCACACCAGGCAATATGGTAACTCCCTTCTTTGCCTGTTGATCCAGAGGCATGAGGAGCCTGAAGTGGCCGGGTGGCATTCTTAACTTCCAGTTCAGTGGAATCCATGTTGTGTTTCCAGTTGGGAGAATTCCTCCCTTTGGAACTAAGACCTCTAGACCTACAGATCAAAGGGTTGCGGGGAGAGGAGACCAAAATTTTGTGAGTAAGACTAGAGGTAACAGTGAGTGGTGCCACTCCCATTTTCACCGTTTGATTCCTGGAACCGTGAATCCTGGCTATGGGAGAACCAGCACGATGCATCAGACACTGGTTTAGAGCATATATAGCCTCTTGGAGAACATTAACCCAACCCTGCAAAGTGTTGCCAACTATCTGTCACTGTAATTGTATCTTTAGAAGGCCATTCCATCATTCTGTCAAGCCAGCTGCTTCAGGTTGTTGGGGAACATGGTAAGATCAGTGAATTCCATGAGCATGGGCCCACTGCTGTACTTCACTGGCTGTGAGACAATCCTGTATGTGATACCACAATGGTGGATACGGCATTCTGTGAGTCTACGGGTGGTAGTTTTGCGGAGGCACTGTGCAGTGAAGGCAAACTATATCCAGGGTAATTGTCTATCCCAGTAAGAATGAAATGCTGCCTTCCATGATGGAAGCAGTCCAATGTAAGCAACCTGTCACCAGGTTGCTGTCTGAACGCCTCAAGGAATGGTGCCCTATTAAGGACTCAGTGTTGGTCTCTGATGACCAGTTGGGCATTCGGCAGTGGCTGTAGCCAAGTAGACCTTGGTGAGTGTAAGTTTATGTTGCTGAGCCCATGGACTCAATGTCCCCTGCAGACTAAATTATGACATAGGGCTGGAGAGTTGTAGTTAGGTGTCTTGATACCTCCGAGGTAGGACAGTGAAGGTGTATGCTGGCCTTGCCGACTGAAGGCAAACTGCTTCTGATGATCCTTTGACACTAGAATTGAGGAAAAAAGGCATTGGCCAGATCAGTAGCTACATACCAGTTACCAAGAAATGTACTAATTTGCTCAAGCAATGAAACCACATCTGGAACAACAATTGCAACTGGAGTCACCACCTGGTTAAGTTTACAATAATCCACTGTCATTCTCTAAGATCCATCTGTATTTTGCACAGGACAAATAGGGAAGTTGAATGGGGATGTCATGGGAATCATCATCCCCACATCCTTCAAGTCATTGATTGTGGTGCCAATCCCTGCAATCCCTCCAGGAATACAGTACTGCTTTTGGTTTACTACTTTCCTAGATAGAGGCAGTTCCAGTGGCTTCCACTTGGCTTTTCCTACCATAATAGCCCTTACACCACATGTCAGGGATCCAGTGTGGGGGTTCTGCCAGTTGCTGAGTATGTCTATTCCAATTATGCATTCTGGAACTGGTAAAGTGCATACATATATATATAGAGAGAGAGATTGATCTCAAGGAAGTGGCTCATGTGGTAGTAGAGGCTAGAGTGTCCCAAGGCTGTGGGTCAGGCTGCAGGCTTCTCCTGACCCACATAGCTGCAGGGGCTGATGAACTCAAGATCGGTAGGTTAGATGGCAGGCTGCTGGCTCACAGGCTGTGGAGGCTGACAAATCCTAAGATCAGCAGGCAGTACAGCAGGCCGTTGCCTCAAGTCCCAAGAGCCGGAGGTCAGATCATAGAAAAGGAAACTGACCATCCAACATTTATATAGTCTGGCCCTAAAGCATCTGGGGAGAGAACCCAGGGATGCTGAAGGCAGTGAGGGCTAATTCACTCATCTTATTCCTGTCTCTCCAAGAGTCAGTTGTATTTCTTCAGTGCTAGGGGAAGAGTATCAATAGGTTTGTGCCATCCGAATTAGAAGTAAATGATGCCATTCAAAAATGACCTAAATGGCTAAACAGCAGTGATGAGGAGCCTTGTTCCAGCCTCCCTTTCAGGGATGGATTTATTAGTTTGAGGCCTTCTCAGAGACATCAGGCTGAGAAAGCTCAGGAACAATACTGGTGATTTAGTTTGAGCTGGTGCTAAGGAACCTAGAGACAGTTCCTTTTCTTCATTTAAGAGAAATGACATAAAGGAATAACCAAGTTGAATTCTGAAACAGAAAAAGGAAGAGTAGTATCACACTGGTGAGTAGAGAATATTGTTCTAGTTCCCAAGTTTTGAGCAATAAAACTTTTTTGAGCCATGTCTAAAAATACTATGCATTTTCTAACATGAATTCTTAGGACACAGTCCTGGACAGCTTGATGTTCTCATTGTTTGATGAGGAAAACTAAAACATGGGAAGATATTTCAGTCCTCAGGCATTCCTTAAAATTTATTTCATTGCTTAAAATTTATTTATTTTTGAACATTTACCTCAAGGCACTGTTTGTATACTGTGATCAAAGCAACCACTTTAGGAACGGTGGAAAGACCAGACTGAGTCCAGTACAACTAGATGGTGCCCCGCTACCACCACTGACTGCTCTGACAGGGATCATAATAGAGGGTCCTAAACAGGGCTGGAGAAAAATGCAGAACAAAATTCTAACTCAAAAAAAAAAGACCAGACTTACTAGCCTGACAGAGACCGGAGAAACCCTGAGAGTATGGCCCCCAGATAACCTTTTAGCTCAGTAATGAAGTCACTCCTGAGGTTCACCCTTCAGCCAAAGATTACACAGGCCCATTAAACAAAATGAGACTAAAGGGGCACACCAGCCCAGGGGCAAGGACGAGAAGGCAGGAGGGGACAGGAAAGCTGGTAATAGGGAACCCAAGGTCAAGAAGGGAGAGTGTTGACATGTCGTGGGGTTGGTAACCAGTGTTACAAAACAATGTATACTAACTGTTTAATGAGAAGCTGGATCTGTAAACCATCTAAAGTACAATAATTAAAAAAATAATAAAGCACAATATATAAATAAATAAATATATAAAGTGGCTTGGCTCTGCAATAAAAAATAGTTGAAGGCACTATGGGTAGAATACCAGTGATGAAGCCAGCCTTCTCTCATCTCAAATACTTGGCTTCTCTTATTTATGTAAATTGTTGGTTGGAGGTAGTTTATTCTCACTTCCTTTCTTGCCTCCAAAAGAAACCGTTTCTTCTCACCTGTTGAATAAATGCTGTGGTAGGCAGAATTTCTAAAATGGCCCCTAAAGATATCCTGTTCTAATCCCCAGAACCTGTGAATGTGATAAGATGTCATTCCTGTGATTATGTTATGTGGCCCAGTTGACTTTAAAATAGAAAGATAGCCTGGGTGAGCCTGATCTAATCACATGAGACCTTAAAAGCAGAAAGCTTTCTCTGACTGGTGGCAGAAGGAAAGTCCAAAAGATTTGAAGCACAAGAAGAATTTGACATGCTATTGCTGGCTTTGAAGAGGGAGGGGACCGAATGCAAAGACTAGAGAATGGCTTCTAAGAGCTGAGATTAACCCTCCCCATCCAACAGCCAGCAAGGAAATGAGGACCTCAGTCCTACAACCCCAAGGAACCTGAATTCTGCCAAGAACCTACATGAGCTTGGAAGTGGATTCTTCACAGCCTCAAGATAAGAACCCGACTTGGCTGACACCTTGATTTTGGCTTCGTAAACCCTAAGCAGAGAACCCACTCGAGCCTGCCTGGATTTATACTCAACATACAATGAGATAATAAGTGGATGTTGTTTTAAGCCAAAAAATTTATGTTAATTTGTAACACAGCAATAGAAAACTTATACAAGTGCAGTCTTCCAGTATGCAGTAAGTAAAAGTAGTAAAGTTTCATCTGAATCTTGTATTAAAAACATACTCAAAATATGACTTACCTGACCCTCGGCCTCCTAACATCATTGTTTAGGAAGATTAAACACGGAAGACCAAAGAATTGATGTCTTTGACTTATGGTGTTGGCAAAGAATATTGAATATACCGCAGACTGCCAGAAGAACGAACAAATCTGTCTTGGAAGAAGTACAGCTGGAATGCTCCTTAGAAGCGAGGATGGTGAGATTTCATCTCCATACTTTGGATGTGTTATCAAGAGGGGCCAGTCCCTGGAGAAGGACATCATGCTTGATAGAGATCAGTGAAAGAGAGGAAGACCCTCAATGAGATGGATTGACATAGTATCTACAACAATGGGCTCAAACATAGCAACGATTGTGAGGATGGCACAGGACCGGGCAGTGTTTTGTTCTGTTGTACATAGGGTTGCTATGAGTCAGAACCGACTCGACAGCAGCTAACAACAAATAACAAGGAAAGACATTTAAACAAAAATTGTACACCAAGCTCTTTTACTACAGCTGTTTCATTTGTGTGAGGTAGATTTTTTTTTTTTCCTTGTTTTAACAGATGAGAAAACTTAGGCTCAGAGATTGAAGAAGCATGACTTGGTCCTTGAGGTTACGTAGAATAGACTGACCAGAGCTCCTTGCATTACACCACATTGCTTCTTGGAGGCCAGGATAACATTGCAGGGGAGAAAAAGACAAATCTGGATAGTTTTAAGATTTCTCTGTGAAGGTGATTGGTCTATTTTTTCTCATAATTACGACCCCTGTTATCTTGCGGATAGGCAGCGTTTTACCTCCCCCTAGGTTCATTTTGCTCCACTGCTCATTTCCTGGGTTTCTGGGCAGGCTCTGCATAGTTGGCTCATCCCCCCAGGATAGGTATTTTTAACCAGTGTGGATTAGAGCCTTCCAGGAACTATGTAGCTGTTTTTACAGAAACCAACTCTGCAGTTCCTGTTGGGGGTATGTGTTGTGTTGTGTGTGTGTGTGTGTGTGCATACACACGTGTGTACATGTAGGGATTGTACTTGAGCCTAAACAGAGACTTGCAGCTCCTCTCATTCTTCTTGCCTTTGAAGGGACTTTTGGTTCTCATACTAGTGTTCTACCCCAAAAAAGAAGCTATATTTTCACAACAAGAGACTGCAAGGGTACCACTCTAAGGAATCCAATAGGAAAAAGGGATTCCACATTTCCCAACAAGTGGAACAAGGACTTTAAGTTTCCAAAACATAGCTGCAAAGGGTAACAAACAGCTAGTACATGCTCCCTTAGCAACAGAACAGTCAGTGGGGATTTAGCTCAGGGAAAATCTGTGCAGTGCAAAAGGACCATAAAATTTTCAGAAAACAGCTTAGCCCTGCGCAGTCAACCAGAATGAAAGTCTCAGAATCTTGGGTTCAGATCACTCATTGAATGGCTTTTAGTTAACTTTTCCTCTGCTTCAAGTTCATTCCCTTGTGTGCAATAGGCAAAGAGTATCTGCCTCCCTGAGATGTTATAAAAATAAGTGAAATGAGATTTTAAAACTACTTGTTGGAGACCTAGATTATCTCTCTCCACTGTTTCTTAGTTACCGATTTACCAAGAGTAACTTAACACTGGGGTTCTCAGCCAGTGCTAAAATTAGACTCCACCACTCTGGGGTTTCCTTTTCTTCTTCTTGCTTTTGTTTATGGGACTTGGGGAAACATCTGGGCTGCTGGCATTAATAAACTAAAGACTAAAGAAAAACTTCTCACACTAGAAAACATGATTTTCATCCTATTCACCTTACCGTCCTTTCAAAGAAGAAACCCAAATCAGGCCTGGATTTTGATTAGATTCACTTGTGGAAATGGACCTGGGAAAGCCTAGGAATCTTTTGGGAATGAGAGAGGACAGAATAAACAGGATTGGGAGTGGAAGGAACCTAGACTCCTGATCTCTCTAGCCTCCCTTCTTTTCCTGGCCAGATGGGCTTTCTGCCACTAAACTCCAGGTTCTCTGTCACATCACAAAAGGACCTGGAGTTACTTCTAAATGTACTGACATCTTTGATGGTGGGAGATTCAAGTATTGGGCACTCTTCCTGACCAGGAGTCTTAGGGAAAAGCAACAGGCAAGGAGGGAGTCAATCTTTTCCAGCTGCAACCTAGAGAAAAGGAACAAATTCTTCGCCAGGGAAGATTGTGTAAACAGTGCCTTTGGCTGGAGCCACAGAGTTGGGGAAGCAAAGAAAGGGATCTTTGTTCTCCCCTACCCCAGCCAGAGCACAATCGTAGAGCTGGGATTATTTGCTTTGGCAAGGGACTCCCTGCCTGAAAGGACTAGGCGTTCCAGAGACCGGTGAGGCCTCTGTTGGGCTTTCCTTACGGAACTCAGGAGAGGACAACCCTTAGCCTAAATCTTTTACCTAAGCAAGTAAGCTGAGGATTCTGGAGGCCTGAGACATCTGGCCCATTCTTCTCTAATTTGCCATCACTTCTGCTATATAGTTTGTTAGAAGTATGTCACTAAGTCCAGCCCGCACCAGCGGAAATGGAAGTAGACTCCATCTTTTGAAGGGACAAGTGTCAAAGAATTTAGACACATTTTAAAACCATACTCTACCAGTGGAGGTTCTTTCTCTTTAATTGTGCTTTAGGTGAAAGTGTACAGAGCAAATTAGTTTCCCGTTCAACAGTTTATACACAGATTGTTTTGTGACATGGACTGCAGTTCCCTCGATGAGTCAACACTCTCCCTTTCCCCACCCTGGGTTCCCTCTTACTATCAGTCCATTTTTCCTGTCTCTTCCTGCTCTCATCATTGCTTTTAGTCAGGTGTTGCCCATTTGGTCTCATATACATGACTGAACATCCCTCACCTGTGTTATTGTTCGTTTTATAGCGCTGTCTGATCTGGCTGGAGGGTGAACTTCGGGAGGTGGTTCTTTTTTAATTCGCATTTATTGAGGAATAATTTATATTCAGTAAAAGTCACCATTTTTAAGTGTTCGATTTGTTGAGTTTTCACAGATGTATACAATCATGTAACTGTTACAACTGAGATATAGCACATTTCTATCACCCCAACAAGTTCTCCTGTGCCCCTTTATACTCAGTACCCCCTCCACACACACACCGTACCACACACACAGCCCTTAGCAACCACTGATCAGATTCCTCTTCCTGTAGTTTTGCCTTTTCTAGAATGTCATTAAATGGCATCACACAGTACGTAGGCTTTTGTGTGTGGCTTCTTTCATTTAGCATAATGCTTTTGAGATTCATCCATATTGTTAAATGTATCATCTTTTTTTTTTTATTGCTGAGAAGTATTTTATTGTATACCAAAACCCAAACCAAACCCGTTGTCATGGAGTCAATTCCGACTCATAGCAACCTTACAGGACAGAGTAGAACTGCATTATAGGGTTTCCAAGGAGCACCTGGTGGATTCGAACTGCCGACCTTTTGGTTAGCAGCCGTAGCTCTTAACCACTACGCCACTAGGGTTTCTATTTTATTATATAGATGTATTATAATTTGTTTATCCATTCACCGGTTGATAGACATTTAGGTGATTTCCAGTTTGTTGTTGTTGGGTTGAGTTAGTTTCGACTCACAGAGACCTTATAGGACAGTAGAACTGTCCCATAGGGTTTCCAAGGAGGGGATTCAAACTGCCAACCTTTTGATTAGCTGCCATAGCTCTTAACCACTGCACCACCAGGGCTCTGATTTCCAGTTTGGGGCTATTAAAACAAAGTTGCTATGAGTATTCATATACTGGTCTTTGTGTGAATATGGTTTTACTTCTCCTGGATAAATACTTAGGACTCCTGGTGCCTTAGCTAACTGAAAGTTTGGTTGTCTGAACCTACCTTGAGAGAAAGATGTGGCAGGTACTTCCGTAAAGATTACAGCCTCGAAAACCCTATGGGGCATCAGTCCTATAGGGTTGCTATGAGTCAGAATCAACTCAGTGGCATCGGATTTGGTTTTGAGGTAAGTATGGAGTGGGATTTCTGGGTTTTATGGTAAGTATGTGTGTAACTTTATAAAAACTGTCAAACTGTTTTTCAAAGTAGTTATATCATTTTTCATTCCTACTACTAGTGTATGAGACTTCTAGTTGCTCCTCATCCTCACCAGCACTTTGTATTCTCTGTGTTTTTCATTTTAGCCATTCTAGTGGGTGTGCGGTGGTATTGCATTGTGGTTTTAATTTGCATTTCCAAAAGGACTAATGATGTTCAGCATTTCATGTGCTTATTTGTCATCTGTATTTCTTATTTGGTGAAGTATCTGTTCAAAACTTTTGCCCATTTTAAGAACTATGGGTTTGTTTTCTTATTATGGAGTTATGAGTGTCCTTTATATATTCTGGATATCAGTCCATTATTAGATACATGTTTTGCAAATACTTTCTCCCAGTCTGTGACTTGTCTTTTCATTTTTTATACAGTGTCTTTTGAAGAACAGTTTTAATTTTGATGATGTCCAAATTTGTAATTTTTTTTTTTGGTTTGTACTTTTTTGTGTCTGAGCTAAGAAATCTTTGCCCACCCTAAGTCACAAAGATTTTCAGTGGTTTTCTTCTAAAAGTTTTATAGTTCTCATTTTACATTTACATCTATCATTCATTTCAAGTTGATTTTTATATAGTATGAGGTATGAGTTCAGGTTCTTTTTTTCCAGACAGATGTCTAATTGTTTCAGTACCATTTTGTGAAAAGACTATCTCTTCTCCATTGAATTAACTTGACACTTACGTCAAAATTCAATTAACCATATGTGGTTAGTGTCTTAGTTACCTAATGCTACTATAATAGAAATACCACAAGTAGGTAGCTTTATCAGACAAATTTATTTTCTCACAGTTTAGGAGGCTAAAAGTTCAAATTCAGGGTACCAGCTGACTTGATTACTATAACTTTATAGTAAGCTTTGAAATTAGATTGTGTGAGTTTTCTAACTTTGTTCTTTTACAAAATTGTTTTGGCAATTCTAGGTCCTCTGCTACAATATTTCCTTTTTCTTTAAATAGTTTACTTTTTTTTGGTGAAAATATATACAGTAAAGCATACACCAACAATTTCTACACGTACGATTCAGTGGCATTGATTACATTCTTCAAGTTGTGCAAACATTCTTGCTATCCTTTTCCAAATTATTCTTCCACTATTAACATGAACTCACTGCCCTCTAAGCTTCTCATGTAACCTTTCAAGTTGCCGTTGTCAATCTGATCACCTATAATTATTTAAAAGAACACAATGCTCAAGGCAGACATTCTTTACTAGCTATAGTAAACTTGTTTAGTTTTAAGAAGACTTCAGGGAATATTTTTGGTTTAAGGTTTAAAGATTATCTCAAGGCAATAGTTTTGGGGTTTCTTCCAACCTCAATGGCTCCAGAATGTCTGGATTCCATGAGAATTTGCAATTCTGTTCTGCATTCTTCCCCCCTTTTAATCGAACTTCTTCTATCGAGTCTTTGATCAAAGTGTTAGATAATGGTGCTACCAGGATTTACTGATGCAGTGGTAGGGTAGTGTTACCAGTTTCTGGGAGCTTTTAAAAATGTATGGGGACATTTTTGGTTATCACACTGACTGGGGTGAGGGGCATGAGCATTTAGAGTCAGGTGCAGTGCAGTAAAGTACTTAGTATGGTCCTTTTAGCCATGCATGATCTTGTAACTCCCACACAGTGATTGGGTGGTACTATGCAAATAAGGTGCTTGTGGCCCACCAAGGGGACTAGACAGCTTGATAACAATGCAGATAAGGTCCATGGAACCCTTGTAGGGGCGAGACCATGCAAATAAGGTATATGGTACCCTAATTAGGGGACTGGTCAGTTTTGCCATCCTGCTAGGCTTAAAGAGAGCCAATCCTAGAGGCTAGTGGGAAGACCTCATTACCACCAAGAAAGAAGAGCTAGGAGTGGAGTGCATCCTTTGGACCTGGGGTTGCTGTGCTGAGAACCTCCTAGACCTAGAAGGCAGACTGCTGTAATACCGGAGACAGCACGAGATGGCAAGAAGTGGCAGCAGAGAAACGGCAGGAGCAGAACCAGGAGACCACATGAGATGGTGCAGTAGGCTTTCTGACCATGGCAGCTACAGTGGGTGTGCTGACCCACAGAGCAAGAGAGCTTAGTGTCATCAGGCAGGAGGCTTACTGGTGGAGTGGGGTGCCCTCAGGCACTTGGCAGAACTAGGCTCGCTGATGTAAGGAGCAAGAGAGAGCTGAGCACTTTTGGGATAAGGCTAACTCACAGAGTGGGATGCCTCTGGGCACCTATTGGCAGAGCTGAAGAGCTTTGTAACACTTGCCCAAGCAGGGTGGTGGCAAGGGCGAGAGACAGAGCCAGAGAGGCCAGGAGCCAGCGAGGCCAAGAGCCAGATAGGCTGACAACCAGAGAGAGGCCTGCCTGCAGGCATGGCTAAGAAGAAGCTGTCCTGATCAAAGAACTGCATCCTGAGTGGTTCCTGATCCTGAAACTGTAACCTAATAAATTGTAACCTAATGAATTGTAACTCTAATAAACCCCATAATTGTGAGTATTGTCTGGGAGTTCTGTATGGCTATTGTAATGAATTATCAAACCCAGTAGAGAAGTAGAAAACCCTAGTGGTGTAGTGGTTAAGTGCTATGGCTGCTAACCAAGAGGTCGGCAGTTCGAATCCACCAGGCACTTCTTGGAAACTCTGGGGCAGTTCTACTCTGTCTTCTAGAGTCACTATGAGTCAGAATCGACTCTATGGCAGTGAGTTTTTTTTTTTTGGTTTGGTAGAGAAATAGAGAATGCCATGGGAGGGATGGCTGATGTCGAAATCGGTAAAAAGGTTGGAGGCTGGAGGTATGTTTGACCTCCATCTCCTAGGAATCAGCCTTGGGCTGATGTTGATCTTGATTCTCTCTCCTCCCCTCTCCTGAAGCTGGGTGAGGTCTGATTCCATGCACCATTTTTATACCAGCAGCCAGGGTTGTTAAACATTCAGCACAATGAAAAACCATCCCTTTTAAAATGCCAGTGGTTAGTGATCCCCTTGAGAACCATTAACTATCTTTTTTGTCCTAAAAGACTCTCAGCTCATTCTCATCTATATACTTTATACTTGTTCTTTCCCCCCGCATGAAAAGTGCCCTCCCCAGCCACAATCTTCTCATGTCTGACTCCTTGTCATTCAGACCTTACCAGAAAGACCTTTTCTTACCATTCAGTTTAGAATGGACACGCATACACGCACACGTTTGTGTGACACTCTATCCCATTACCATATTTAGTGTTTCCCACTACTAGAATGTAAGCTCCATGAAAGCCCAGCCCTTGCCTAAATTGTTTATTGTTTATTGCTGTATCCCCAGCACTCAGAATGTGCTTTGGCATAACGTGAATACTTAATAATTATTAGTTCAATGAATTAAGGGCTTGGAACCCATTCCCTCAAAGTGAATAATCCTCCACCCTCAAACTTATATTTATCTGTAAAGCAGCTCAGTCAAAAGCCTAACTTTGTCATCTCACCCTAGAGTTTGTTGTTCCTTCACCTATGTGGCTGTACATATACTTATTATAGCACTTAACACATTATATTGTAATTATTCCTATGCATGTCTGTCTTGGCCACAAGCAGCCACTCAGTAAACAATTTTTAAATAGATGAATGGATGAAAGAAATGTACTACATTATAGCTTATCTAATAGCTTTTCTTCTATAAGATGGGGCAGCTGAAAAGCAAAGAAAACACAAAGCGTCTTAGAGGACCATTCTTAATATTTAATGTAATAAAAACCAACATTTACCAAGCACTTACTTTGTGCTAGACAGGGGTAGGCCCAGGACTGGTCAGTTCTGTCATCCTGCTAAGCTTAAAGAGAGCCAATCCTAGAGGCTAGTGGGAAGACCTCATTACCACCAAGAAAGAAGAGCTAGGAGTGGAGTGCATCCTTTGGACCTGGGGTTCCTGTGCTGAGAACTTCCTAGACCTAGGAGGCAGACTGCTGTAACACCAGAGACAGCATGAGACGGCGAGAAGTGGCAGCAGAGAAATGGCAGGAGCAGAACCAGGAGACCACGTGAGATGGTGCAGTAGGCTTTCTGACCATGGCGGCTATAGTGGGTGTGCTGACCCACAGAGCAAGAGAGCTTAGTGTCCTCAGGCAGGAGGCTTACTGGTGGAGTGGGGTGCCCTCAGGCACTTGGCGGAACTGGCTTGAAGGTTATACAATTTTGGTAGTCCTCTTAAAAAAAAGAATTAAAAATTATGAATACAAGATTAGGTACAAAGTCTTGAAAATTATCTGTACAAGTGAGTCCCTGAAACGTAAGTGCCTTTATTTTTAAGGCAAATGCACTTCTAATACCAGACACTGTTCTAAAGGTATTATTTAACCTTCTCAAACAACCCCGTGAAGTAGAATCTCCATTTTATAAATGAAGAAGCTGAGGCACAAAGTGGCTGAGTAATTTTCACAAGGTCCTGCCTCTAGTCAGTATGACAGGAAGATTGGGACCCAGAATATCTGGCTTTGGAGTCCATGATTATAATCATTGCTGCTTCCCTAAATATGTGTGAAATATTTATCATTCGTTGTAGGCCCACATCTGGCAATCCTCATCCAAGATACCTCTTAAATCTTAAGCCTGATTCAATACAGCAAAAGCTGCAAGCATGGCTTTCTATAACCACCTAGGGCAAATTCTCTGGCCTGAAGTTTGTACCTCCTCAGAGTTTGGTCAAAGATAAAAGAGAAATACTGAGTCTCTGGTAGCTCTCTTGGGCTCAGCTATTTTGTCTCCTGAATTTTTACAGCTGATGACCTCAAATATGGTTCCTTTTGGTGTAGCTCTATAAACCATTAAAAATGTTATCATGGGAACAGATTAGCCACACCTAGTCTAATAATGGAGCCCTGGTGGTGCAGTGGTTAAGAGCTCCACTGCTGACCAGTAGGTCAGCAGTTCGAATCCACCAGCCACTCCTTGGAAAACTTATGGGGCAGTTCTACTCTGTCCTATAGGGTCACTATGAGTCGGAATCAACTCAATAGCAATGGATTTGGTTTTTGGTTAGCCTAATAATGAAAGCTGGTTTCCTTTCTGCCACAAGTAGGAGATTAGTCAACAATACTCCTGTGAATGACAAACAAGAATGAGAATGATTGGATGCTTGTTTCTTCTTAATTAAAAAATAATTATAACCAAAATGGAAATAACAAGAATGCTGATATATTGTGAAGAATGTAACCAATGTTCCTGAACAATATGTACAGAAATTGTTAAATGAGAGCCTAATTTCCTGTGTAAACTTTCATCAAAAACACAATAAAATATTTTAAAAAATAATAATTTATGAGCCTCTTTGCCTGTCTTCTTTTCTTTCTTCCTTCTTGAATAATTCAGTCTAAAAACCATTAGGTGGTGAATATAGGAGTCCAGAGAGATGAACAGCACCAGTGGTCCATTGTGGGGTGCTGAAGCCTGAGGAGGATGAAGAGGGCACTTATGTGGGGGCAGCTGTGGCAGAAGCCTGGTATGGAGTGTTGGAGTCCAAGTACGGTAAAGAAGGGCATCCATGGTTGTTGGGAAAAGGTGGGCGGCAACAGCAACAGGACAGTGCTTATATATAGTGGGAACTGGTTAAGCAAATAAACATATTGAAGATAAAGGGAGCCAGGTCTCTTGCTGCCAGAGAAGAGTCTTAACTATGGAAAAAGAAAAAATAAGAATGAACCCTGTAACTTTAGGTTAGAATTGGAAGTAACAATGTGAATGTATAGCTTTTACTATATATAAAAAGAGATATAGAAATAAAGGTGTAAATGTGCATGTTGTTTGTTAGGTGCTGTTGAGTCGGTTCTGACTCATAGCGACCCTATAGGACAGAGTAGAACTGCCCCATAGGGTTTCCAAGGAATGGGTGGTGGATTTGAACTGCTGACCTTTTGGTTAGCAGCCGAGCTCTTAACCACTATGCTACCAGCGGTCTGTAAATATGCATATGTATGCATATGTGCATGTATGTATATATGCCCTAATTCTGTTCGCTGAGAGGGCCTGGGAACAGAGACACCCCAATAGTATTCATCACACCTGGTATTGGTTTCTAAACACCATTCTCCACCAGAAAGAACCATTGTTCTTTGGAGAAAGGACTGATTCCAGGACTGGGAAGGGAAAGTACAAGATGAATCTGAAATATCTGGTTGTACTAGAAAGAATAGAAGTGCTCAAAAAATGATGGAGGTGTGTCAGAAAGATACAAGAGCAAGCTTGAAGGGGCTCTGTCCTAGACCGGGTTCTCTAGAGAAGGAAAACCAGTAAAGTATATAAATGTATATATAGAGGGAGATTTATATCAATGAAATGGCTCATGCAGTTGTCAAGGCTGGAAAGTCCCAAGTCTGTGAGTCAGGCTGGAGGCTTCTCCTGACTCAAGTTGCTACAGTGGCTGGTGAACTCAAAATCAGTAGGTCAGACAGCAGGCCTCTGGCTCACAGGCTGCAGAGACCGACAAATCCCAAGACTGGCAGGCAAGATAGCAGGTAAGCTGCTAGCTCAAGTCCCAAGAACTGGAGGTCAGAGAAACAGGAGCCAGCTGAGGGATCCAAAGCAAGCAAAACCCTGTGCACCTTGCCAGCAAATCCACCTATATTGGATGCAGGCCACACACTCAAGGAAACTCCTTTTCAACTGATGGGCTACTCATGGCAGATCCCATCATAGAAGTGATCACATTGTATCAGATCTCATCATGGAGGTTATTACATCATTATACAACTGCCAAACCATTGAGAATCACAGCCAAGTTGACACACAACCTTAACAATCACAGTCCAACTCTTGTCAACTTGGCACCTGTACGCATCTCCTTAAACTATACATACTCTCTGGAAACAGATGATTATAAAGTTATACTTCCACCTAATGTGATACAACTAACATGCATACAACCAAATACATGCTAGTCCTGTTTACATCTTATATTTTATAAGTAAAGAAAAAAAACTATTTGATGCACACATACTAGGAAGAAATACTCATAACAATTACAGTCCTCATTTCTGCAACTGGTCACATGTTCATAACTGGTATTGAGAACTACTTTCTTCTACCACCCATTCCATATTTGCTTTGCCCTCAACAAGCACCTCAGCTGGCCACGGTTCTTTGCATGATGGGGTAGCCCGAACCTTCATTCTTGAAGGATCTGGGCCATTAGTAATCATGTCAGAATTGGGTTGCTGTAGTTTTCTATTGATTTTAATCACAGGGCATTGTAGTACTAAGAGATGCCTTAAGGGATCTCCTGCATTCCAGACATACTTGTCTTTGCCACCATTATGTAATATCGATCTGATTTCCTCTTGGTAATCAGGATCAATCACAGCAGGCAATATGGTAACTCCCTTCTTTGCCTGTTGATCCACAGGCTTCAGGAGCCCAAAGCGACCTTAGCTTCCAGTTCTTAGCTTTCTTAGCTTCCAGTTCAATGGAATCAGTGATATGTCTCCAGGCGGGAACATTCCTCCCTTTGGAACTAAGACTTCTAGGCCTGCAAAACATAGGGTCATGGGGACAGGAAGCAAAAATTTTGTGAGTGGGTCACTAGGGGTGATAATGAGTGGTGCCATTCCCATTTCCACCTCTTGATTCTTGGACCCATGAATCCTGGCTATGGGAGAAATAGCACCATATAGTGGATGCTGATTTAGAGCATATATAGTCTCCTGGAGAACTATGCTCCAACCCTGCAAGGTATTGCCACCTAGTTGGCACCTTAATTGTGTCTTTAGAAGGCCATTCCATCCTTCTATAAAGGCAGCTGTGAAGTCAGTCTCTTGATCTGAGGCAATGCTGTGTAGGATACCATGATGGTGGATAAGAAATTCTGTAAGTCTATGGATGCTAGTTTTGGCAGAAGCATTGAGTGCAGGGAAGGCAAATCTGTATTCAGAATAAGTGTCTACTCCAGTAAGAACAAAACACTGCTATTTCCATGATGGAAGTGGCCCAATGTAATCAATCTGCCACCAGGTTGCTGTCTGACACCTCAGAGAATGGTGCCACATCAGGGACTCAGTGTTGGTCTCTTCTGCTGGCAGACTGGGCACTCAGCAGTGGCTGTAGCTAAGTCAGCCTTGATGAGTGGAAGTCCATGTTGCTGAGCCCATGCATAACCTCCATTTGTCAATGACAGGAGTGGCTAGAGAAAGAGGATGACTGGTTTCCACAGAACGTGTCATCCTATCCACGTGATTGTTAAAATCCTCCTCTGCTGAGGTCACCCTTTGGTGAGTATTCACATGAGACACAAATATCTTCACTTTTTTGGCCCATTCAGAGAGGTCTATCCATATACCTAGTCTCATACCTCCTTGTCTCCAATTTTCCAATCATGTTTCTTCCAAGTCCATTGGCTAGACCATTGGCCAGAGCCCATAAAATTAGTATACAATTGCACATCTGGTCATTTCTCCTCCCAAGGAATGTAAACAACCAGGTGCACTGCTCAAAGTTCTGCCCACTGAGAGGATTTTTCTTCACCACTGTCCTTCAGAGAGGGCCCAGAAAGGGGCTGTAGTACTGCTTTTGTCCACTTTTGAGTGATCCCTGCATATTGCACAGAACCATCTGTAAACCATCCACGAGTTTTCTCTTCCTCAGTTAACTGATCATGAGGCCGTACATGCAGACTGTGAGATGGAAGGTAATGTGACAGGAGTGGAGACCATGGGCATTTGGGCCACTTCCTTATACAACTTACTTTTGCCTTCAGGTCTTGCTCAGGCCTGATCTCATATATGCCACTTCCATTTAATGGAGCGCAGCTGTGCATGTCCAACTTCAAGGCTCTGTGGGTCAGTCATGATAAGGCAGCTCAGGTTGCATGGTGACTTGGTGTCCCATGGTTAAATATTCAGTCTCTACTAACACCCAGTAACAAGCCAAAAGCTGTTTCTCAAAAGGAGAGTAGTTATCTGCAGAGGATGGCAGGGCTTTGCTCCAAAATCCTAAGGATCTGTAGTGTGATTTACCAATAAGGCCTGCCAGAGACTCCAAACAGCATCTCTATCTACCACCGACACTTCAAGCACCATTGGATCAGACAGACCATATGGCCCAAGTGGCAGAGCTGCTTGCGTGGCAGCCTGAACCTGTGGCAGAGTCTCCTCTTTTTCTGGGCCCCAGTCAAAACTAGCAGCTTTTAGAGTCATTTGATAAATAGGCCAGAGTAGCACACCCAAATTGGGGATACGTTGCCTTCCAAATACAAAGAGGCCTACTAGGCATTGTACCTCCTTTTTAGTTGTGGGAGAGGCCAGATGCAATAGCATATCCTTCACTTTAGAAGGAATATCTCAACATGCCCCACACCACTGGACTCCTAGAAGTTTCACTGAGGTAGAAAGCACCTGAATTTTTGTCAGATTAATTTCCCACTCTCTAGCATGCAAATGTTTTACCAATAAGTCCAGGGTCATTGACACTTCTTCCTCACTAGGTCCAGTCAGCATAATGTCATCAATGTAATGGACCAGTGTGACGTCTTGTGGAAGGGAAAGTTGATCAAGGTCCCTGCGGACTAAATTATGACTTAGGTTGGACAGTTGATATACCCCTGAGGTAGGACACTGAAGGGGTATCGCTGGCCTTGCCTGGTGAAGGCAAACTGCTTCTGGTGGTCCTTTGAAACAGGTATGGAGAAAAAGGCATTAGGCAGATCAATAGCTGCATACCAGGTACCAGGAGGCATGCTAATTTGCTCAAGCAATGAAACTACATCTGGAATAGCAGCTGCAATTGGAGTCACCACCTGGTTAAATTTTTGATAATCCCCTGTCATTCTCCAAGATCCATCTGTTTTTTGCATGGGCCAAATAGGTGAGTTGAATGAGGATGTAGTAGGAATCACCACCCCTGTATCTTTCAAGTGCTTGATGGTGGCAATAATCTCTGCAGTCCCTCCAGGAATACCGTATTACCTTTGGTTTACTATGTTCCAAGGTAGGGACATTTCTAATGGCTTCCACTTGGCTTTTTCTACCATAATAGCCCTTACTCCACTTGTCAGAAATTCAATGTGAATGTTTCACCAGTTACTGAGTATATCTATTCCAATTATGCATTCTGAAACTGGGGAAATAACTACAGGGTGGGTTTGGGGACCCACCTGACCTAGTGTGAAACAGACATGAGCTAAGACTCCATTAATAACCTGACCTCCATATGCCCCCAGTCTGACTGGTAGGCCAAAATGACATTTTGGGTCTCTTGGAATTAGTGCCAGTTCAAAGCCAGTATCCAATAATCCCAAAAAAGTCTGATTATTTCCTTATCTCCAATGAAAAGTCATCCTTGCAAGGGGCTGTACATACCTTTGGGAAAGGCTGGGAGAAAGATTAACAGTATAAGTTTTTGGCGGTGTACTGGAGTCCTTCCTCAAGGGGACCTGGCCTCCCCTTAATTTCAAGGAATTGTGGGTCTATAACCTGGCTCAAGTCTGGGAATAGATTGAGGAGCCATGACTTTCTATTCTGGTGATTCGAGTTAGACTACTGTTCACTTGACCTGCAATTCTTCTGCTTGTACAGATGAAGTCACTATTTAGTATATTTCTTATCTATTTCACTCCTAGGAACACCATGACTGAGTAGCAAATGTCATAAGTCCATATGAGTAGACTATTCTGATTACTACTGTGACTTCATTGTCCATTATGGTAACCACGCCCACCTTTGTTGATTGAGTGCTGCCACTTGGCCCCTACTACCATGCAGTCCAATCAGACCCATTGCAGTTAGATGTCTTAATTCAGTTAGAGCAGCTCCAACTGTCAAATATGACTATTATAAAATAGCAATCACAGCAGTCTTCAAGGATGCTAGAGCTCTTTTCACAAATTTGTTCTTCACCATTGTGGTAAAATGTGTGTCCTCTGCGTACTCTATGTGTGGGTCTGTGGTTCTAACCTGACAAATCCACTCTAACATGCCAATTTCTCTAAGGCTTTAGATACCTTCTTCTACAGTACAGCAAAGCAGGTCTGGCACTTCAACTTGATTTAGTGTAGGCCATTACATAATCCTTGCTTCAGTGATCCAACCTAATAAACTATTAGGTCCTTTCCTAATCTCTGAGCTGAAACACTGAATGAAGAATCTGTGCCTAGTGGGCCTGTATCAGTAAAACTCAGACTGATCCGTCTTTATCCCACATCATTATCCCACACTCTTAATAGCTATTCCCACACATATTCCCCAGGTTTCTGTTTGTACATATTAAAAAAGTGAAGCAGTTCTTTTGGAGTGTAGACACCACTTGAGGTTGGGAATTCAGTTGACACTGTAATTCAGCCACTCTGATAATAAGACTCTGAGTTTGGTTTTCGGCAATATCAGCTCTGTTACTACAAGAGATAAGGCTTTCTTTTAAAACACAATTGGAAACTTCAAGGTTGTTTATGCGGCACTTGAGCTTTGACTCTGAAGCCCTGAGCTCATCTCTTTCACCACTCTGTCTAGCAAAAATAGGGCCGACCAATACTAAAATCTATTAAGAAAACATTTTGCATCCCACTTTGGAGAGTGGCGTCTGGGGTCTTAAACACTAGCAAGCAGCCATCTAAGATGCATAAATTGGTCTCGACCCACCTGGATCAAAGGAGAATGAAGAACACCAAAGACACAAGGTAATTATGAGCCCAAGAGACAGAAAGGGCCACATAAACCAGAGACTACATCAGCGTGAGACCAGAAGAACTAGATGGTGCCCGGCTACAACTGATGACTGCCCTGATAGGGACCACAACAGAGAACCCCTGAGGGAGCAGGAGAGCAGTGGGATGCAGACCTCAAATTCTCGTAAGAAGACCAGACTTAATGGTCTGACTGAGACTAGAAGGTCCCTGAAGGTCATGGTTCCCAGACCTGCTGTTAGGCCAAGACTGGAACCATTCCCAAAGCCAACTCTTCAGACAGGGATTGGACTGGACTATGGGATAGAAAATGATACTGGTGAGGAATGAGCTTCTTGGCTCAAGTAGACACATGAGACTATGTGGGCAGCTCCCGTCTGGAGGGGAGATGAGGGGGCAGAGGAGGTCAGATGCTGGCTGAATGGACATGAAAATAGAGACTGGAGAGAAGGAGTGTGCTGTCTCTTTAGAGGGAGAGCAACCAGGAGTATATACCAAAAAATAGGTGTGTATAAATTTTTATATGAGAGTCTGACTTGATTTGTAAACTTTCACTTAAGGCACAATAAAAATTAAAAAAAAAATGTAGGGCCAACCAAACAGCTTCCTTATACTTCTCAGTATGACAAAACTATAGAAAGGTATCAAACATGCTACAGTTACCCAGAGCCTCACCTCTCGTCAATATCTGATCTATTGATGGTGATATTTTGCATATTTCTATTGCCAGTTCATGCCATGGATTAGCAGTGCCCTCTTTAGTACTGGAAGCAGCGTCATCAACAGCTCTAAGACTAGCCAGACTTGAGAACCAACTTAAAATTTTGCTTCTCTAGAACCACTCTTGGTGCCAAATGTCTTAGGCTGGGTTCTCTAGAGAAGCAAAACCAGTAAAGCATATAAATATATACATATATAGAGAGATTTATATCAAGGAAATGACTCACGTGGTTGTACAGACTGAAAAGTCCCAAGTCCGTGGGTCAGGCTGGAGGCTTCTCCCAATTCCCATAGCTGCAGGGGCTGGAAAACCCAAGATCAGCAGGTGAGACAGCAGGCCTCTGGCTCACAGGCTGTGGAGACTGACGAATTCCAAGATTGGCAGGCAAGATGGCAGGTAAGCTGCTAGCTCAAGTCCCAAGAACTGGAGGTCAAATGAGCAGGAGATAGCTGTGGGATCCAGGTCAGCAAAAGCCCATGAGCCTTGTCAGAAAGTCCACTCTGTATTAGTTGAAAGCCACACTCCCAAGGAAACGTCCTTGAACTGACTGGCAAGTCCCATCATAGAGGTGATCACATTGTATCAGATCTCATCATGAAAGTGATTACATCATTACATGACTGCCAAACCACTGAGACACACAACAATAATGATCACAGGCTCCTACTAGACAAATCTGAGACAATATGAACATCAAATTAAATAATGACAGTAAAAGATTAGAATCTACTGAATAAAATAGGAATCTATGAGTCATTCTGATATAAATAAATAATAAATGGGAAGAAAAAAGGCTTTTCTTTACAATAAAATGACAACTAATAAATATAGAAGGATGGATGGAATGAGAAAATAGCATTTAGTAACCGTCAGTAATAATTAAGCCATAAAAAATCAACCAATACTAAAACTTTTTTTTTTTTTTTTAAACTAGTGGGTGAAAATTTGATGTGAAATAGGATATTTCCAGTCTCAAAGTATCTTCTCAGAAAATATTTGTTAGCTACAAAGGGAAAAAGATACATATATATTCACAGAATATACATATATATATATATATACACACACACACACACATATGGAAACCCTGGTGGCGTAGTGGTTAAGTGCTACAGCTGCTAACCAAAGGGTTGGCGGTTTAAATCCACCAGGCACTCCTTGGAAACTCTATGGGCCAGTTCTGCTCTGTCCTATAGGGTCGCTATGAATTGGAATCAACTCGACAGCACTGGGTTTGGTTTTGGGTTTTTTTAGTACACATATATATATATATACATATGTATGTGTGTGTGTGTGTGTGTGTATATATATATACACAGAGCCCTCGTAGCCCAGTGGTTAAGATCTCGGTTGCTAACCAAAAGGTTGCAGTGTGAATCCACCAGCCGCTCCTTGAAAACCCTATGGGGCAGTTCTACTCTGTCCTATAGGGTTGCCATGAGTTGGAATTGACTCAATGGCAATGGGTTTATATACATATATACACACACATATATACATATACACACATATAGACGTTGTTGTTAGGTGCCATCAAGTTGGTTCCCACTCATAGGGACCCTATGTACAACAGAACGAAAGAAATGTTGCCTGGTCCTGTACCATCCTCACAATTGTCACTATGTTTGAGACCATTGTTGCAGCCACTGTGTCAATCCATGTCATTGAAGATCTTCCCTTTTCTCACTGACTGTCTATTTTACCAAGTATGATGTCCTTATCCAGGGACTGGTCACTCCTAATAACATGTCCAAAGTACTTCAGATGAAGTCTCGCCATCCCCACTTCTAAAGAACATTCTAGCTGTACGTCCTCCAAGGCAGATTTGTTTGTTCTTCTGGCAGTCCATGGTATATTCACTATTCTTTGCCAATACCACAATTCGAATGTGTCAATCCTTCTTCCATCTTCCTTACACATTGTCCAGTTTTCATATGCATATGAGGTGACTGAAAACACCATGGCTTGGGTCAGGCACACCTTAGTCCTTAAAGTGACATCTTTACTTTTTAACACTAAAAAATGTCTTTTGCAGCAGATTTGCCCAATGCAATGTCATTTGATTTCCTGACTGCTACTTCCATGGCTATTGATTGTGGATCCACGTAAAATGAAATCCTGGACAACTTCAATCTTTTCTCCATTTATCATGACGTTGCTTATTGGTCAGTTGTGAAGATTTTTGTTTCTTTATGTTGAGATGTAATCCATACCGAAGGCTATAATCTTTGATCTTCATCAGTAAGTGTATTTCAAGTCCTCTTTGCTTTCATCAAGCAAGACTGTGTCATTTGCAATATCACAGATTGTTAATGAGTCTCCCTCCAATCCTGATGCCACATTCTTCATATAGTCCAGTTTCTCAGATTATTTGCTCAGCATACAGACTGATTAAGTACGGTGAAAGGATACAACCCTGACACACACCTTGTCTGATTTTAAACCATGCAGTATCCCTTTGTTTTGTTCAAACAACTGCCTCTTGGTCTAGCTTCCAAAAAAAAAAAAACTTCCACATGAGAACAATTAAATGTTCTGAAATTCCCATTCTTCGCAATGTTATTCGTAATTTGCTATGATCCACACAGTCGAATGACTTTGTGAGGTCAACAAAACATAGGTAAACATCTCTCTGGTATTGTCTGCTTTCAGCCAAGATCCATTTGACCACAGCAGTGACATCCCTTGTTCCACATCCCCTTCTGAATCCAGCTTGAATTTCTGGCAGTTCCCTGTCGATACAGCTGCAATCATTTTTTAATTACCTTCAGCAAAATTTTACTTGCTTATGATATTAATAATATTGTTTGATAATTTCCATGTTCTGTTTAATCTTTCTTTGGAATGGGCATGAATATGGATCTCTTTCAATATACGAATATATATATATATACACACACACACACACATATATATATCACAGTTATTTAGTACTGCTCTAACAGACATACCACAAGTGGATGGCTTTAACAAAGAGAAATTTATTTTCTCACAGTCTAGCAGGTTACAAGTCCAAATTCAGGGTGTCGGCTCCAGGGAAAGGCTTTTTCTCTCTGTCAGCTCTGGAGGAAGGTCCTTGTCTTCAACCCTCCCCTGGTCGAGGAGCTTCTCAGGCACAGGGACCCTGTGGCTAAAGGACGTCCTCTGCTCCCAGTGCTGCATTCTTGGTAGTATGAGGTTCCCAACTCTCTGCTTGCTTCCCTTTCCTTTTATCTCTTGAGAGATGAAAGGTGGTGCAGGCCACACCCCAGGGAAACTCCCTTTACCTTGGATCAGGGAGGTGACCTAAGTAAGGGTGGTGTTGTGTTACAATCCCACCCTAATCCTCTCAATATAAAATTACAATCACAAAATGGAGGACAACCACAGAATACTGGGAATCATGGCCTAACCAAGTTAATACTCATATTTTGGGGGGGACATAATTCAATCCATGACATTCCACCCTTTGGCTCCAAAAAATCACATCCTTGCAACAAGCAAAACATATTCATCCCACCATATCATAGCAAAAGCCTTAACGCCAAGTCCAAAATCCAAAAATTCCTCTTAATCTGTGAAATGTTGAATACAAGTTATCTGCTTCCAAAGGTACAATGGCAGAACAGGCACAAGCTAGACATTTCCATTACAAATCGGAGAAACTGAGGGGAAAGAAGAGATAACAGGCGCCAAGCAAGTCAGCAAAACACATTACATTAGCCTCAAAGCTCTGAAAACAATTCTCTGTTCTCTGAGACAATTTACACAATGACTCTGCCCTCTGGCTCTAGGTATTGGCCACACTCTCCAGATTCTGAGCGGAGGCCCCTCAGTCCCGAGCTTCAGCTCCACCTTCCAGGCCCACTGGGACAGCAACTCTGTTCCCTGGGCTTTAGGCGCACCATTGTCCTAGTCCATCTGAGTGGCAACTCTACCCTTAGAAACACTAGAGGCCATGGCTCCAGCCTTTGAAACCCCTGAGGTTATCGCCATACCTTTTGAGACTGAGGGAGCTCAGCTTCTTGTGTTGTCTCTTCAGCTTCTGCTTCCTGGTTTCCTGGCCTCTCTGCTCCTTAGGCCTCAGGCCTGCATCTGCCCTGCTGGGGCAAGTGTTCCAAAGCTCTGTAGCTCCACCAACAAATGCCTAGAGGCACCCCACTCCACCAGGAAGCCTCCTGCACACAGGTGCTCAGCTCTCTTGCTCCGTGGGTCTGCTCCAGTGCCATCTTGTGCTGGTCTCCTGGTTCTGCTACTGCAGTTTCTCTGCTGTTGCCGATTCTCTCCTGCTGCAGGTTCTCTGCTGCCCTGGTCCTCTGCCGCTGTCACAACTCTGTTCATTCACGGTTTCAAAACCAATTCCACATTTTAGGGATCTGTTAGAGCAGCACCCCATTCTCTTAGTACAAAATTCTGTCTTGGTTATCTAGTACTTTTCTAAAAGAAATACCACAAGGGGATGGCTTTAACACAGAGAAATTTATTGTCTCACAGTTGAGTAGGTTCAAGTCCAAATTCAGGGTATTGGCTCCAGGGAAATGCTTTCTCTCTTTGCCAGCTCTGGAGGAAGGTCCTTGTCTTTAATCTTCCCCTGGTTGAGGAGCTTCTCATGTACAGGGACCCCATGTCCAAAGGCTGCACTCTGCTCCCAGTGCTGCATTCTTGGTGGTATGAAGTCCCCAACTCTCTGCTTGCTTCCCTTTCATCTGAGAGATAAAAGGTGGTGCAGGCCACACCCCAGGGAAACTCCCTTTACCTTGGATCAGGGAGGTGACCTAAGTAAGAGTGGTGTTATAATCCCACCCTAATCCTCTCAACATAAAATTACAATCACAAAATGGAGGACAACCACACAATACTGGGAATCATGGCCTAACCAAGTTGATACACATATTTTTGGGGGACGCAATTAAATCCATGACTATATATATAAAAAAAACCAGACCCAGTGCCGTCGAGTTGATTCCGACTGATAGCGACCCTATAGGATGGAGTAGAACTGCCCCATAGAGTTTCCAAGGAGCACCTGGCAGATTTGAACTGCCGACCTTTTGGTTAGCAGCCGTAGCACTTAACCACTATGCCACCAGGGTTTCATATGTATATACACATACATACATATATATATACACACATATATATTTGTTGTTGTTAGATGCTTTGAGTCAGCTCCGACTCATGGCAACCCCATGTATAACAAAAGGAAACATTACCTGTTCCTATATCATCTTCATGATCGTTGGTATGTTTGAGTCCCCTGTTGTAGAGATGTGTGTGTGTGTGTGTGTGTGTCTGTGTGTAGGAAGAGAGAAAGAGAGAGAGTTTGACTCTAACAAATTGGCTCACATGCTAGTGGGGGCTGACAAGTCCAAAATATGTAGGTCAGGCTACAGGCTGGAGATTCCTGCAGTCTTGCTTCTCTAAACCAATAGGTTAGGCTGCTAAGGGAAAAGAAGAGTAGAGGACTTCTGGCAGAATGCCTATCTATAGTCTGAATGTAGAACACACCCTAGGGAAGCTCCCTTTTTGCTCTTAAGGCCTTCAACTGATTGGATGAGGCCCACCCATATTATGGAGGGTAATCTGCTTTACTTAAGGCCGATCGATTTAATAACATGTAACTACTTCATAACAGCATACAGACTAGTATTTGACCAAACAACTGGGCACTGTAACCTAGCCAAGTTGACACATAAAATTAACCATCACAAGGAATTTTAGAGTAGAGAAATCTGGCAGATATTACCATAATCAAGGGATCAAAGTTAACTTCACCAGTAATGGAACAAATCAAAATGACATATGACCTGATAGAATGCATGAGAACAATATCACTTTTGCTGTTATTCCTAAAAAAAAAAAAAAGACAACCTGAATCTTATCATAAGGAAATATCAAACACACCCAGAGAGAATTTCTACAAAATAACTGGCCTGTGATCTTTAAAAGTGTCAAAGTTATGAAAGTCAAGGAACGACAAAAGAACTGTTCCAGATTGAAAGAGACTAAAGTAACACGATAACTAAATGTGATCTGAGTGGGAGTCTTTTGCTCTAAAGGACATTTTTGGGTCCAGTGGCAAAACCTGAATGGGGTCCATGGATTATATGGTAGAAATGTATCAAATACTAATTTCCTGGTTCTGATGGCTGTATTGTGGCTATATAGTAGAACGGCCTACTTGGTAGGAATTATACTCTAAAGTATTTAAAGCTGAAGAAATGTCAGGCCATCAACTTACTTTCAAATGGTTCAGGAAAAAATTATTTGTACTAATCTCGAATCTTTCTTTTAAGTTGGACATTAATAAAAAATAAAAGAAAAAAGGAATCATTTGAAACATATAGAAAAGCACTGAAAGTAATGTAACTGAGACCCAGTCACCTGCTACCAAGACTAAACAGAAATTAATATTTTTGTCATATTTACTTCATATCAAACTTGCTCTCCTTGTTTTCTTCATTTAAGAAATAAAATATTATAAAGATGTCCACTCTTCCCACTTACATTCAACATTGTGCTCAAGATTCTAGTCATTGCAATAATGAAAAAAAAAATTTTCTGGAAAGGAAGAAATAAAAACTTTTTTTCTCCACAGACATGATTGTGTAGAAAATCCTGTGGAATATAAAAAACAAAAATAAATAAATAAACAAAAAACACTAGTAGGACTAATAAGTGAGTTTAGCAAGGTTGCAGGATATTCCCTATGCGCCTGTCAGTTTGTCATACTGTGGGGGGTTTTGTGTTGCTGTGATGCTGGAAGCTATGCCACCAGTATTCAAATACCAGCAGGGTCACCCATGATGGAGAGGCTTCAGCTGAGCTTCCAGACTAAGACAGACTAGAAAGAAGGACCTGGTGGTCTACTTCTGAAAAGAATTAGCCAGTGAAAACCTTATGAGTAGCAGTGGAACACTGTCTGATATAGTGCCAGAAGATGAGCCCCTCGGACTGGAAGGCACTCAAAATGCAACTGGGGAAGAGCTGCCTCCTCAAGGTAGAGTTGACCTTAATGACGTCAGTGGAGCCGAGCTTTCGGGACCTTCCTTCGCTGATGTGGTACAACTCAAAATGAGAAGAAACAGCTGCAAACATTCATTAATAATTGGAACCTGCAATGTACGAAGTATGAATCTAGGAAGATTGGAAGTCCTCAAAAATAAAATGGAAAACACAAACATCAATATCCTATGCATTAGTGAGCTGAAATGGACTGGTATTGGTCATTTTGAATTAGACAATCAGATGGTCTACTATGCTGGGAATGACAACTTGAAGAGGAATGACGATGCATTTATCGTCAAAAAAGAACATTTCCAGATCTATCCTGAAGTACAACGCTGTCAGTGATAGGATAATATTCATATGCCTACAAGGAAGACCAGTTAATATGACTATTATTAAATTTACACACCAATCACTAAGGCCAAAGATGAAGAAATTGAAGATTTTTACCAATGTATGCAGCCTGAAATTGATCGAACATGCAATCAGGATGCACTGTAAATTACTGGTGATTGGAATGCGAAAGTTGGAAACAAGAAGGATTGGTAGTTGGAAAATATGGCCGTGATGATAGAAACGATGCCAGAGATCACTTGATTCAATTCTGCAAGACCAACGACTTCTTCATTGCAAATACATTTTTTTCACTGACATAAACGGCAACTATACACATGAACCTCACCAGGTGGAATACACAGGAATCAAATTGACTACACCTGTGGAAACAGGTGATGGAAAAGCTCAATATCATCAGTCAGAACAAGGCCAGGGGCCGAGTTTGGATCAGACCATCAATTACTCATATGCAAGTTCAATTTGAAACAGAAGAAAATTAGAACAAGTCAATGAGAGCCAAAGTACAACATATACCACCTGAATTTAGAGACCATCTCAAGAATAGAATTGATATGTCGAACACTAATGACCGAAGACCAGACGAACTGTGGAATGACGTCAAGGACATCATACATGAAGAAAGCAAGAAGTTATTAAAAAGACAGTAGAGAAACAAAAGACCTAAATGGATGTCAAAAGAAACTCTGAAACTTCCTCTTGAACATGAAGTAGCTAAACCAAAAGGAAAAAATGGTGAAATAAAAGAGCAGAACAGAAGATTTCAAAGGGCAGCTCGAAAAGACCAAGTAAAGTATTACGATGACATGTGCAAAAGGCCTGGGGACAGAAAACCAAAAGGGAAGAACATGCTCAGCATTTCTCAAGCTAAAAGAACTGGAGAAAAAAATTCAAGCTTCGAGATGCAATACTGAAGGATTCTATGGGGAAAATACTAAACAACACAGGAAGCATCAAAAGACGATGGAAGGAATACACGGAGTCGCTATACCAAAAAGAATTGGTCAGTGTTCAACCATTTCAGGAGGTAACAAATGATCAGGAACCTGTGGTACTGAAGGAAGAAGTCCAAGCTGCACTGAAAGCACTGGCAAAAAACAAGTCTCCGGGAATTGACGGAATACCAATTGAGATGTTTCAACAAATGGATGCAACCGTTGGAAGTACTGACTTGTCTATCCCAAGAAATTTGGAAGACAGCTACTTGGCCAACTGGAAGAGATCCATATTTATGCCTATCCCCAAAAAAGGTGATCCAACCAAATGCAGAAATTATCAAACAATATCATTAATATCACAGAAAAGCAAAATTTTGCTGAAGATCATTCAAAAGTGGCTGCAGCAGTATATCAACAGGGAACTGTCAAAAATTCAGGCCGGATTTAGAAGAGGACACAGAACCAGGAATATCATTGCTGATGTCAGATGGATCCTGGCTGAAAGCAGAGAATACCAGAAAGATGTTTACCTGTGTTTTATTGACTATGCTAAGGCATTCAACTGTGTGGACCATAACAAATTATGGATTACATTGTGGAGAATAGGAATTCTGGAACACTTAACTGTGCTCATGAGGAATCTGTATATGGATCAAGAGACAGCCGTTGGAACAGAACAAGGGGATACTGCATGGTTTAAAGTCAGGAAAGGTGTGCGTCAGGGTTGTATCCTTTCATCATACCTATCCAATCTGTATGCTGAGCAAATAATTCAGGAAGCTGGACTTCATGGAGAAGAACGGGGCATCAGGATTGAGGAAAACTCACTAACAACCTGAGTTATGCAGATAACACAACCTCATTTGCTAAAAGTGAAGATGATTTGAAGCACTTACTGATGAAGATCAAAGACCACAGCCTTCAATATGGATTACACCTCAACATAACAAAAACAAAAATCCTCACAACTGGACCAATAAGCAGCATCATAACGAGCAGAGAAAAGATTGAGGTAGTTGAGGATTTTTTTACTTGGTTCCGCAATCAAAACCCACGGAAGCAGCAGTCAAGAAATCAAAAGATGCATTGCATTGGGCAAATCGGCTGCAAAAGACCTCTTTAAAGTGTTGAAAAGCAAAGATGTCACCTTGCGGACTAAGGGGCCCGTGATCCAAGCCATGGTGTTTTCAACCGCCTCATATGCATGCAAAAGCTGGACAATGAATGCGGAAGATAGAAGAAGAATTGACGCCTTTGAATTGTGGTGTTGGCGAAGAATATTGAATATACCACGGACTGCCAAAACAATGAACAAATCTGTCTTGAAAGAAGTACAACCAGAATGCTCCTTAGAAGCAAGGATGGCAAGACAAGGTGTCACATGCTTTGGACATGTTATTAGGAGGGGTCTGTAACTGGAGAAGGACAGCATGCTTGGTAAAGTAGAAGGTCAGAGAAAAAGAGGAAGATACTCAACAAGATGGATTGACACAGTGGCTGCAACAATGGGCATGAGCATAGCAACAATCATGAGGATGCCGCAGGAGCAGGCAGTGTTTCTTTCTGTTGTGCACAGGATTGTTATGAGCCGGAATTGACTTGATGGCACCTAACAACAACAACAAAAGCAATCAGAAATTAAAATTTAAAATACAACACAATAGCATCAAAAAATATGAAATACTTAGGGATGAATTTGACGAAAAACCTGTACACTGAAAACTATGCAAAGTTGCTGAGAGAAATTGAAGTTCTAAATAAATGGAGAGCTATGCCACGTTCATGGATGAGAGAGAAGACTCAATAATGTTAACATGTCATTTCTCCTCAAATTGATCTATAGCTTCAATACCATCTCAATCAAAATCTAAGTAGGTTTTTTTTTTTTTAGAAAATGGTATGATTCTAAAATGTATCCAGAAATGCGAAGAACCTAGGACAACCAAAACAACTTTGAAAAAGAACAAGTTTGAAAGACTTACACTACCTGATTTCAAGGCATATAAAGCTACAGAAATCAAGGCAGTGTGGTATTGTAGTAGAGATAAGTAATAGACCATTGGAATGGAATAGCATATAAAAATTGACCCAAACATATATATAATCAATTGATTTTTAACAAAGGTGCCAAGGTAATTCAAGAAATGATTCTGGAACAATATAAAAAAAAAAAAAGAAGAGGGAAGAGGAGGAGGTGGAGAAGATGAGGAGAAGAACGTCAATGCTTGCTTCACAAAATGCACAAAAATTAATGCAGAATAAATCATAGACTTAAATATAGAGGCTAAAACTAGTATTTCTAGAAGAAAACATAGGAGAATGTTTTAGTAATCTTATATTTAGCAAAGATTTCTTAAATATGACACAAAATTCACAAACTACAGATAAAAAAATCAACAAACTGGATTTCATCAAAATTAAAACCTTTTGTTCCTCAAAATACACTATTAAGAAAATAAAAAGGCAAGTCACGGGCTGGGGGAAGATATTTGTCAAACACGTATCTGACCAAGGATTTGAATATAGAATATATAAATAACTCTTAAAACAAAAATTTACAACTCAATAATTACAAGTCAAAAAACTCAGTTTAAAAAATGGGCAAAATATTTCAACAATTCACCAGGACGATATCTGGATGGCAAGTAAGCTCATGAAAAGATGCTAAATACCATTAGTCATTACAGAAATGTAAATTAAAACCACAATGAGATACCACCACGTATCTACTAGAGCAACTGGAACTCTCATACACTGTTGATGAGGTTGCAAAATAATATATCTACTTCTGAAAATAGTTTGGCAGGTTCTTAAAGAAGAAGTACACATCTACTATATGATTCAGCAATTCCACTCATAGGTATTTCCAAAGAAAATGAATCATACATCCACACAAAAGCATGTACACAAATTGTGATATATCCAAACAATGGAATACTGCTCAGCCATAAAAATGAACTAATTAGTGATACATGCAAAGATGGATGAATCTCAAAATAATTATGCTAAGTGAAAAAAGCCAGATTAAAAACTACACACTGTATTATTCCATTTATATAAAATTCTAGAAAATGCAAACTAATCTATTGTAACAGAAAGATCAATGGTTGTCTGGGAACAAATTGGGGAGAGGGGATAGGTAGTAGGGATGGATTACAACGGGGCAGGAGGAAAGTGTTGGGGGTGATGGGATATGTTCATTATCTAGGCAAAACTCCTCCAAGTGAAATTACTAGGTAGTGGGGCATGTGTATCTTCAGCTTTGTGGAGTATTGACAAATTGTTCTCCAAAGTAATTGAAATCAAATATTTCCACTACCTATAGCCTTGACAACACTTACTACATTTATTAATTTTCATCTGCCAAATGGTATGAGATGGAATCTCACTATTTTAATTTCCACTTCCCTGATTATTAGTGAGATTGAGCATCTTTTCATATGCTGTTATGGGTTGAATTGTGTCCCCAAAAAGATATGTTGAAGTCCTATCCCTAGTACCTGTAAGTGTGACATTATTCAGAAATAGGGTCTTTGCAGATGTAATCAAGTTAAGATGAGGTCATTGGGGTGGCCCTGAATCCAGTATGACTCCCGCAGGAGTCTCCACTTCTTATAAGGACACCAGTCATATTGGATGGCCAAGTGAAGACAGAGGCAGAGACTGGAGTTAATGCCACAAACCAAGGAACTCTTGGGGCTACCAGAGGCTGGAAGAGGCAAGGAAGGATTCCCTTCAAAGGCAATATGGCCCTGCCGAAACCTTGATTTCAGATTTCTAGCCTCCAGAACTGTGAGAGAATAAATTTCTGTTGTTTTAAGCCATTTGAGTTTGTGGTACAAGTAGTCCCCAACTTAAAATGAGGTTCCATTCCAATGACTCCAACATAAGTCAGTTCTGACATAAGTCGAATATCTCATTTTTTTTTAAGTTTTCATTATTATTGCCTTTTATTATCAGTATCTTTATAAATCTAATCTTTGTCTTTGGGAGCTGGAAACATTATATATATACTTACAGATATATTTTAATATCTATATATACCTAAAAAATACACAAATCATAAAAGCTTACTCAGAGGATGAAGAAGAGTTGGATGACATTGGCATTTTGTCAGTTGTGGTAATAACTCCATGTGTGGAAGGTTCTGGATCATCTGGATTACCCCTGGGAATGGGGATGGTGTTTCTAGTCAGAAAATTAATGAGGTTTGTCTGCACTGGCCTTTTCTTTTTTTTCTTCATATATTTCGTGGTAACATCTCACTGTTGCTGAGTCTGCCTATCGGTAGCTTCAACATCAGCGTTCCCCGCTTTTCCAGTTATACACACGTTATGTAAGCCAAATCCGTGTTTGAAGTGATGAAACCAATCCTCGCTGGCATTAAAGTACTCCTGGTAGGCTTTTCCTTGCAGTTCCTTCAGGTTTTAAAAAGTCTGTATGCTTTTGTCTGAATCTTCAGTAAACTCATGGGAATCCTCTTTTGCATTTGGTCTTCTATCTAAACCATCAACAGCTTCTCCATCTCATGGATTGGCCCTTGCCTCTTCTTTGTTAAAATTGTTGATTTTATGCCAATTGCTCCTCTGACTGCCTCCAAAATCCTATTCTTGTCGTTAATGATTGTCCAAACAGTCAAATGAGACGGTCCTTCCATGTGCTATTTCGCCAGCTTTCTTTGCATTATCATAGGCCTTAATGATATTCATCTTTATATCCACGTCTAGAGCCTTCCTCACCTTCCTTTTTGGATTAGAACTTTCAGTGGCATGACTTCTTTTGCTAGATATATTGTTGGGGGTATAAGGAATGCAGGTGTTACAGTTAGAGAAATTTGAACAACTCGTCTTCAAATTAACAACTGGTGCGTCTCATGGTACAAAACAGAGTCAGATCACGCTATACACCTAGTCTACGATGAAGTCAGCATCAGTGTCATAACAGTGAAGTTGGAATTGTAACGGCTGTTGGATGCATGAACAGTTCATTTGTCATATGTTGTTAGAGTTGAACATTGCCCAACTTGCAATCCATTATGACTCCTGACACCGACTTCATTGTAGACCAGGCCGTAGCCTGATATATGGCAGTGTTTTGAACAGTAAATCATAAAATTGGACATCTGCTAGTGAACATCTGAGAATGATAATATCAGCAAATTATGTGCTCCAACATTGTATGTAGTATATATTACTAGCGAAGATGTAAAAAAAAAAAAAAAAAGACAGTTATAACGTGATTTGTTGTAACTCGAATATGTCTAAGTTGGGGACTACCTGTACTTTGTTATGGCAGCCCTAGGAAACTAATACATATTAGCCATTTGAGTTTCTTCTTCTATGAATTCCCCACCTTATCCTTTGCACAGCCCATTTTTCTATTGTGTTGTTGTGCTTTTCTTATTGATTTCTATAAGTTCTTTATATATTCTGTATACTAATCCTTTGTTATATGGGTTGCTGATACTTTCTAGTCTGTGACTTGTCTCTTCACTTTATTTTTGGTATCTTTTGATATACAGAATTTCAGTTTGCTTGAATCCTGCTTTACCCTGATGTCATAAAACTTTTATCTCAAGATTTGCTGATGTGGGATGCTTGACAAAGACAGATTTCAAGGATAACTTTTTTTTTTTTTAATTGTGCTTTACGTGAAAGTTTCCCGTTTGATAGTTTGTAAATGAAGTGTTTCATGACCTTGGTTTCATTCCCCACAATGTGTCAGCACTTTCCCCATTTCTGCCTTGGTTTCCCCCTTCTCTTTTGTCCTGATTTTCTACCCTTCCTGCCTTCTTGTCTTTGCTTTTGGGCAGATGATACCCTTTTGATCTTGTATAATTGGTTGTTCTAAAGAGTACGTTCCTCTGGGCTGTTATTGTTTATCTTATATGCTTGTCTGTTTGGGAGGTGGTCTCTGGGAATGGCTTCCTTTCCAGGTCAGAAGGACTTCTCACGGCCATACTCTCAGGGGTTCCTCCACTCTCTGTCAGAATAGCAAGCCTGGTATTTTTTTGTGAATTTGATTTTTTGTTCTACAGTTTTCTCCTGCTTGGTCCAGGAGCCTCTGTTGTGATTCCAGCCAGAACAGGTGGTAGTGGTATCTGGGCACCATCTAGTTCTTCTGGTGTCAGGGTCACGTAGACTGTGGTTCGTGTGGTCCGTTAGTCCTTTGGACTAACTGCTCCCTTGAGTCTTTTGTCTCCTTCATTTTCCCTTGCTCTGGATGGGAAGAGACCAACAGTTGTATCTTAGTTAGCCGCTTGCAAGCTTTTGAGACCCCAGATGCTACTCACCAAAATAGGATACAGAACATTGTCTTTATGTACTAAAAAAATATATATATATATATTTTTTTTTTGTGCCAATTGATTTAGATGTCCTGAGTCCATGGTCCTTTGTCTTCTAGTCTAAGAACTTTAATCCGTGAGGTATTTCCTTATGTCTAAAAAGTTTCCTGACTGCACCCTATATACGCTCTATATGAGCCACACCTACAGTCGTGTATGTAGAAATATCCACCAGCAAACCTGTATTTGCTGGTAGGTGTATTCCCTTATATCCTCCCATATCTCTTGGCATATCTACCTATTTGCCCATTCATAAATTATTGTTTGTTAATACTATTACTGCAGGATTGTCTAAGCTATAGTAGTTACCCTAGTTGCCCTTTATTCTTGCATTCCTCTGTGTCCTCTCTTGCCTTAGTCATGTTGTACTGACTTCCCCCATATTATGTATTGCTTTTCCCTTCATCGATATTAACTAGTGTATTCTGTCTAATTGATAATTTTCCCTCCCTCCCCTTCCCATCTCTGGTAACCATCAAAGAATGTTCTTTTTTTCTTTTGTGTAAACTTTTTGTTGTTACTATATAGGAGTGGTCTCATACGATATTTGTCTTTTTGTGACTGACTTATTTCACTCAGCTTGTCCTCCAAATTCATCCATGTTATGAGGTGTTTCCTGAATTCATCATTATACTTTATCCTTGCATAGTATTCCATTGTGTGTATGTACGAGTTTGTTAATCCATTCATCTGTTGGTGGGCACTTACATTGTTTCCATGTTTTTGCTATTGTGAATGCTGCTGCAATGAACATGGGTGTGCATATGTCTATTCGTGCCACAGCTTTTTTTTTTATTGTGTTTTAAGTGAAAGTTTACAAATCAAGTCAGTCTCTCATACAAAAATTTATATACACCTTGCTATATACTCCTAGTTACTCCTAGTTGCTCTCCCTCTAAAGAGACAGCACACTCCTCTCCACTCTCTATTTTTGTGTCCATTTGGCCAGCTTCTGACCCCCTCTGCCCTCTCATCTCCCCTCCAGACAGGAGCTCCCCACATAGTCTCATGTGTCCACTTGAGCCAAGAAGCTCACTCCTCTCCAGTATCATTTTCTATCCCATAGTCCAGTCTAATCCCTGTCTGAAGAGTTGGCTTTGGGAATGGTTTCTATCTTGGCCTAACAGAAGGTCTGGGGACAATGACCTCTGGGGTCCTTCTAGTCTCAGTCAGACCATTAAATCTGGTCTTCTTACAAGAATTTGAGCTCTGCATCCCACTGCTCTCCTGCTCCCTCAAGAGTTCTCTGTTGTGTTCCCTGTCAGGGCAGTCATTGGTTGTAGCCAGGCACCATCTAGTTCTTCTGGTCTCAGGCTGATGTAGTCTCTGGTTTATGTCATGCCACAGCTTTTATTCTTTAGAGTGTATACCTAGGAGTAGGATTGCTGGATCATATGTTATTTCTATTTTTAGCTTTTTGAGGAACCACCATACCATTTTCCAAAATGGTTGTACCATTTTACATTCCCACCAACAGCATATAGAAGTTCCAACCTCCCCACAATCTCACCAACATTTGTTTTCTGTTTTTACAATTAATGCCAGTAACGTCAGGGCATGATGGTATCTCATTATAATTTTGATTGTATCTCTCTAATAGCTAATGATTGCAAGCATTTCTTCATATGTTCATTAGTGACCTGAATGCCTTTTTTGGTGAAGTGTCTGTTCATATCCTCTGCCCATTTTTAAATTGGATTTTTTGTCTTTTTATTGTTGAGATGTTGAAGTTTTCTATAAATTTTAGAGATTAGTTCCTTGTCAGATATGTCATAGCCAAAATTTTTTTCCCAGGCTGTAACTTCTCTTTTGACTCTTTTGGAGAAGTCTTTTGTTGAGCATAACTGTTTAATTTTTATCAGGTCCAAATTATCTAGTGTGTGCACTTTTAGTTATGTTTGGTACTCTATGCCATGTATTAGCATCCCTAGTATTGTTCCTACTTTTAACTCCACGATCTTTATTGTTTTAGGTTTTATATTTAGGTCTTTGATTCAATTTGAGTTAGTTTTTATGTATGGTATGAGGTATGGGTTCTGTTTTATTTTTTTACAGATGGACATCCAGTTTTGCCAGCACCACTTATGGAAGAGACTCTCTCTTCCCCATTTAATGGTCTTTGGCCCTTTGTTGAAGATCAGCCAACCATAGCTGGATGGATATACAGCTGAGTTCTGAGTTCTTTTCCAGTGGTCTATGTGTCTGTCATTGTACCAGTACCAGGCTATTTTGACTACTGTGGCTGTATAGTATGTTTTGAGATCCTACTTTGTTCTTCTTCAATATCGCTTTACTTATCCAGGGCCTCTTTCCTTTCCATATAAAGTTGTTGATTAGTTTTTTCATCACAGTAAAAAGGATACCTCTTAAAAGATTTGCCAGAAACAAGTGGAAGGAATGATGCCAGTGAAAATGCTTAAGTGAGAACCTCCAAAATTTACTCCTCTGTAAAAGCAATGAGAACACTGGCAAAAATTGTCAGAATCAACTTTTCCAGAACTCTGGAAATCAACCAATGAGGGGAGAATGGTACGCTTGAAAACCAACTGCCGGCAATCCTGGTGAGAGCCAGTAGCCTGGCAGCCACTAGAGGAAGGAGAGTGGGGTTGGAGCTCCTTCAAGGCCCTATTCTCAGAGACTTGTTATTATTTGACCTGTGTGTGGTTCCCTGCAATATCCCAGTCAAGATTATTTTTCTTTGACCTAGCTCTCAGCTTGCCTAGTGCAAACAGGCTTTTCCCCAAGGGTGTTTGTGGAAAACAATCAGAGGCAATTGTTTAATATACAAGCTGCCTCAGATGGTAGGTAAGAGTTGGGGCAAAAAAATAGGCTAACCAAAAAGCTTAAAAGGAAAAACTGGGGAATGTGATGTTCACAGTGGCCTTTGAAAAGCTCTGACATATCCCTGGGAATCTAGAAGGCCACATGCATGCATAAGGCTGAATGCATGCCAAGGGCTGTACCCATGCTCAGGAAAGCCCTGAGAAGGCCCTAAGCTCTCACACACCTGGCTAACTTTACAACTCTGTACAAGCAAGAAGTGAAGCCTAAGGCAGAGTTATAAACTTCCTGGCTGAGTGCTGAAGGCATGCCTCAACATGCACTTATAGCCCCTTGGCAAAGACTAGGAGACTTACTGGTTCTAGGCATATAAGGAAATCTCTCTCTGATCATTAGCTGGCCACCAAACCAACCAAGCAGAGACTTCGGTGGCCACACATGTCGAAGAATACAGAGTTTACAGAAAAGTCACTGAACAAACAGCAAAAATAAACCCTAGGGAAGAGGGCAGAATTTGATTTCCAAAGTTACCTCATTATACTATTTTAAATCTCCAACTTTCAACCAAAACTTACAAGATGTGCATAGAAATAAGAAAGTATGTATCATACACTGTAGAAAAACAAAAACAATCAATAGAAACTGTCCCTGAGAAAGCCCAGACATTGGACTTACTGGACAAAGACTTTAAATCAGCCATTTAAAATACGTTCAAAACTAAAAGAAAACATGCCTAAAGAACTAAAGGAAAATACACAATGATGTCTTGCCAAATAGAGAACATCAATAAAAAGACAGCAACCATATAAAAAAGAAGGAAATAGAAATTCTGGAGTTGAAAAGCGTAAGAACTGAAATGAAAAATTCACAGGGGGTGCACAACAGCAGATTTGAGCAGGCATAAGGGAAATTAGCAAATCTGAAAATAGATAAATTGAGATTATCTAGTTTGAGACACAGAAAGAAAAAAGAATGATGAAAAATAAATAGGGTCCCAGAGATCTATGGTACATCAGGAAGCATACCAAAGAAGAAGAAGAAAGAATACAAAGGGGCAGAACAAATATTTGAAAAAATAATGGCCAAAAACTTCCCAAACGTGATGAAAAATATTACTCTATACATCTAAAGACTGGTCCCTGGGTAGTGCGAACAGTTAAGTGCTTAACTACTAGCCAAAAGCTTGGTGGTTCAAACCCACTCAGAGGCACCTCATAAAAAAAAGTCCTGGCAATATGCTTCTGAAAGGTCACAGCCTTGAAAATCCTATGGAGCAGTTCTACTCTGCACACGTGTCACTATGAGTCGGAATCAACTCGATGACAACTAAGAACAACAACATACAGCTAAGGAGTTCAAGGAACTTGAAGTAGGATAAACTCAAAGAGAGTGACACCTAGACACATCATAAGCAAACTGTTGAAAACCAAAGACAAAATCTTGAATGCAGCAAGAGAGATGCAATTCATCACATACAAGGGATCCTCAATAAGATTAACATCTGATTTCTCACCAGAAAGCATAGAAGCCAGAGGCAGTGGGGTTACATATTCAAAGTGCTGAAAGAAAAATACTGTCGATCAAAAATTCCATAATCAGCAAAACTCCCCTTCAAATATGAAGGAGGCACTAAGGCATTCCCAAATAAACAAAAATTGAAATAATTTACCACTAGCAAGCCTATCCTATGAGAAATACTAAAGTGAGTCCTTTAGCCTGAAATAAAAGGACACTAGGCAGTAACTCTAATCCACAAAAAGAGATAAACAGTAATAGTAAAGGCAACTACACGGGTGAATATAAAAGAAAGTATAAATGTATTTTTTGTTTGTAAATCTTTTTTCTGTTATTGTATTTAAAAGACAAATGCTTAAAGCAATAGTTATAAATCTGTGTTGATGGGCACACAATATAGAAAAGATGTAATCTGTATGACAATAACAGCACAAAGGAGGGGGAAGGAATGGATCTATATAGGAGCAAAGTTTTTGTATAATACTGAACTCACCCATTGCCGTCGAGTCGATTCCAACTCATAGGACCGTATAAGAAAGAGTAGAACTGCCCCATAGGGTTTCCAAGGAGCAGCTGGTGGATTCAAACTGCCACACTTTTGGTTAGCAGCTGGGTTCTTAACCATTGCACCACCAGGCCTCTGCTGAACTTAAGTAGGTATTAATGCAAATTAAATTGTCATAAAGTAAGACACTAATTGTGACCCACATGGCAACCACTAAGAAAAATATATAGTAAAAGACATGAGAAGACATTAAAATGACACACTAGAAAATATTTCAGAAAAGAAGGCAGTAATGAAGAAATTAACAGAAAAAAAAGACATATACAGGGGCATAGGATGTATAGAAAAAAATAGCACAATGTCACACATAAATACTGCCTTACCAGTAATTATATTAAATGCAAATGGATTAAACAATTGAAAGGCAGAGATAAGCAGAATGGATTAAAAAAAAATCACCATAATCCAACTATATATGCTGTCTACAAAAGACACACTTTAGATTCAAAGACACATATAGATTGAAAGTAAAAGGATGGAAAATGGTATACCATGTGTCTTGGTCATCTACTGCTGCTGTAACAGAAATACCACAAGTGGATGGCTTTAACAAAGAGAAATTTATTCTCTCACAGTCCAGTAGGCTAGATGTCTGAATTTAGGGCACTGGCTCCAGGGAAGGCTTTTTCTCTCTGTTGGCTGTGGAGGAAGGTCCTTGTCATCAGCCTTCCCTTGGTCTGGGAGCATCTCAGTGCAGTAAGCTCAGATCCAAAGGACACGCTCTGCTCTCAGCACTGCTTTTTTGGAGGTGTGAGGTCCCATGCCTCTCTGCTTGCTTCTCTCTTATATAAAAGAGATTGGCTTAAGACACTATCTAATCTTTAGATCTCATCAGTATAACTGCCGCTAATCCATCTCATTACACCATGTTGTTGTTGTTAGTTCCAACTCATAGCGACCCTATGCACAACAGAATGAAACACTGCCTGGTCCTGTGCCATCCTCATAATCATTGTTATGATTGAGTTCATTGTTGCAGCCACTGAGTCAATCCACCTCTTTGAGGGTCTTCCTCTTTTCCGCTGACCGTGTACTTTGCCAAGCATGATGTCCCTCTCCGGGGACTGATCCCTCCTGACATCATGTCCAAAGTATGTAAGATGCAGTCTTGCCAACTTTGCTTCTAAGGAGCATTCTGGTTGTACATCTTCTAAGACAGATTTCTTCATTCTTTTGGCAGCCCATGGTATATTCAATATTCTTCACCAATGCCACAATTCAAAGGTGTCAATTATTCTTCGGTCTTCCTTATTCATTGTCCAGCTTTCACATGCATATCATGTGACTGAAAATACCATGGCTTGGGTCAGGCGCACTTTAGTCTCCAAGGTGACATCTTTGCTCTTCAACACTTTAAAGAGGTCCTTTGCAGCAGATTTACCCAATGCAATGCGTCTTTTGGTTTTTTTTTTTTTAATTAACTTTTATTAAGCTTCAAGTGAACATTTACAATTCCAATCAGTCTGTCACATGTAAGTTTACATACATCTTACTCCCTTCTCCCACTTGCTCTCCCCCTGTTGAGTCAGCCCTTTCAGTCTCTCGTTTCATGCCAATTTTGCCATCTTCCCTCTCTCTCTATCTTCCCATCCCCCCTCCAGTCAAGAGTTGCCAACACACTCTCCAGTGTCCACCTGATTTAATTAGCTCACTCTTCATCAGCATCTCTCTTCCCCCCCGCTGACCAGTCCCTTTCATGTCTGATGAGTTGTCTTTGGGGATGGTTCTTGTCCTGTGCCAACAGAAGGTCTGGGGAGCATTGCTGCCGGGATTCCTCTAGTCGCAGTCAGACCATTAAGTATGGTCTTTTTATGAGAATTTGGGGTCTGTATCCCACTGATCTCCTGCTCCCTCAGGAGTTCTCTGTTGTGCTCCCTGACAGGGCAGTCATCAATTGTGGCCGGGCACCAACTAGTTCTTCTGGTCTCAGGATGATGTAGGTCTCTGGTTCATGTGGCCCTTTCTGTATCTTGGGTTCTTAGTTGTTGTGTGACCTTGGTGTTCTTCATTTTCCTTTGCTCCAGGTGGGTTGAGACCAAGTGATGTATCTTAGATGGCCACTTGTTAGCATTTAGGACCCCAGACGCCACATTTCAAAGTGGGATGCAGAATGTTTTCATAATAGAATTATTTTGCCAATTGACTTAGAAGTCCCCTCAAACCATGTTCCCCAGACCCCAGCCCCTGCTCCGCTGACCTTTGAAGCATTCATTTTATCCCGGAAACCTCTTTGCTTTTAGTCCAGTCCAATTGGGCTTACCTTCATTGTATTGAGTGTTGTCTTTCCCTTCACCCAAAGCCGTTCTTATCTACTGATTGATCAATAAAAAACCCTCTCCCTCCCTCCCTCCCCCTTTCGTAACCACAAAAGTATGTGTTCTTCTCAGTTTTTTCTATTTCTCAAGATCTTATAATAGTGGTCTTATACAATATTTGTCCTTTTGCCTCTGACTCATTTTGCTCAGCATAATGCCTTCCAGATTCCTCCATGTTATGAAATGTTTCAGAGATTCGTCACTGTTCTTTATCGATGCGTAGTATTCCATTGTGTGAATATACCACAATTTATTTACCCATTCATCCGTTGACGGACACCTTGGTTGCTTCCAGCTTTTTGCTATTGTAAACAGAGCTGCAATAAACATGGGTGTGCATATATCTATTTGTGTGAAGGCTCTTGTTTCTCTAGGGTATATTCCGAGGAGTGGGATTTCTGGGTTGTATGGTAGTTCTATTTCTAACTGTTTAAGATAACGCCAGATGGATTTCCAAAGTAGTTGTACCATTTTACATTCCCACCAGCAGTGTATGAGACTTCCAATCTCTCCACAGCCTCTCCAACATTTATTATTTTGTGTTTTTTGGATTAATGCCAGTCTAGTTGGTGTGAGATGGAATCTCATCGTAGTTTTAATTTGCATTTCTCTAATGGCTAATGATCGGGAGCATTTTCTCATGTATCTGTTGGCTGCCTGAATATCTTCTTTAGTGAAATGTGTGTTCATATCCTTTGCCCACTTCTTGATTGGGTTGTTCGTTTTTTGTGGTTGAGTTTTGAAAGAATCATGTAGATTTTAGAGATCAAGCGCTGGTCTGAGATGTCATAGCTGAATATTCTTTCCCAGTCTCTAGGTGGTCTTTTTACTCTTTTGGTGAAGTCTTTAGATGAGCATAGGTGTTTGATTTTTAGGAGCTCCCAGTTATCGGGTTTCTCTTCATCATTTTTGGTAATGTTTTGTATTCTGTTTATGCCCTGTATTAGGGCTCCTAGGGTTGTCCCTATTTTTTCTACCATGATCTTTATCGTTTTAGTCTTTCTGTTTAGGTCTTTGATCCACTTGGAGTTAGTTTTTGTGCATGGTGTGAGGTATGGGTCCCGTTTCATTTTTTTGCAAATGGATATCCAGTTATGCCAGCACCATTTGTTAAAAAGACTATCTTTTCCCCAATTAACTGACACTGGGCCTTTGTCAAATATCAGCTGCTCATACGTGGATGGATTTATATCTGGGTTCTCAATTCTATTCCATTGGTCTATGTGCCTGTTGTTGTACCAGTACCAGGCTGTTTTGACTACTGTAGCTGTATAATAGGTTCTGAAATCAGGTAGAGTGAGGCCTCCCACTTTCTTCTTCTTTTTCAGTAATGCTTTGCTTATCCGGGGGTTCTTTCCCTTCCATATGAAATTGGTGATTTGTTTCTCTATCCCCTTAAAATATGACATTGGAATTTGGATCGGAAGTGCGTTATATGTATAGATGGCTTTTGGTAGAATAGACATTTTTACTATGTTAAGTCTTCCTATCTATGAGCAGGGTATGTTTTTCCACTTAAGTATGTCCTTTTGAATTTCTTGTAGTAGAGCTTTGTAGTTTTCTTTGTATAGGTCTTTTACATCCTTGGTAAGATTTATTCCTAAGTATTTTATCTTCTTGGGGGCTACTGTGAATGGTATTGATTTGGTTATTTCCTCTTCGGTGTTCTTTTTGTTGATGTCGAGGAATCCAAGTGATTTTTGTATGTTTATTTTATAACCTGAGACTCTGCCAAACTCTTCTATTAGTTTCAGTAGTTTTCTGGAGGATTCCTTAGGGTTTTCCGTGTATACGATCATGTCATCTGCAAATAGTGATAGCTTTACTTCCTCCTTGCCAATCCGGATACCCTTTATTTCTTTGTCTAGCCTAATTGCCCTGGCTAGGACTTCTAGCACGATGTTGAATAAGAGCGGTGATAAAGGGCATCCTTGTCTGGTTCCCGTTCTCAAGGGAAATGCTTTCAGGTTCTCTCCATTTAGAGTGATATTGGCTGTTGGCTTTGCATAGATGCCCTTTATTATGTTGAGGAATTTTCCTTCAATTCCTATATTGGTAAGAGTTTTTATCATAAATGGGTGTTGAACTTTGTCAAATGCCTTTTCTGCATCTATTGATAAGATCATGTGGTTTTTATCTTTTGTTTTATTTATGTGATGGATTACATTAATGGTTTTTCTGATATTAAACCAGCCTTGCATACCTGGTATAAATCCCACTTGATCAGGGTGAATTTTTTTTTGATGTGTTGTTGGATTCTATTGGCTAGAATTTTGTTGAAGATTTTTGCACCTATGTTCATGAGGGATATAGGTCTATAATTTTCTTTTTTTGTAATGTCTTTACCTGGTTTTGGTATCAGGGAGATGGTAGCTTCATAGAATGAGTTGGGTAGTATTCCGTCTTTTTCTATGCTTTGAAATACCTTCAGTAGTAGTGGTGTTAAGTCTTCTCTGAAGGTTTGGTAGAACTCTGCAGTGAAGCCGTCAGGGCCAGGACTTTTTTTTGTTGGAAGTTTTTTGATTACCGTTTCAATCTCTTTTTTTGTTATGGGTCTATTTAGTTGTTCTACTTCTGAATGTGTTAGTTTAGGTAGGTAGTGTTTTTCCAAGAATTTATCCATTTCTCCTAGGTTTTCAAATTTGTTAGATTACAATTTTTAGTAGTAATCTGAAATGATTCTTTTAATTTCATTTGGCTCTGTTGTGATGTGGTCCTTCTCGTTTCTTATTCGGGTTATTTGTTTCCTTTCCTGTTTTTCTTTAGTCAGTCTAGCCAATGGTTTATCAATTTAGTTAATTTTTTCAAAGAACCAGCTTTTGGCTTTGTTAATTCTTTCAATTGTTTTTCTGTTCTCTAATTCATTTAGTTCAGCTCTAATTTTTATTATTTGTTTTCTTCTGGTGCCTGATGGGTTCTTTTGTTGCTCACTTTCTATTTGTTCAAGTTGTCGGGACAGTTCTCTGCTTTTGGCTCTTTCTTCTTTTTGTATGTGTGCATTTATCGATATAAATTGGCCTCTGAGCACTGCTTTTGCTGTGTCCCAGAGGTTTTGATAGGAAGTATTTTCATTCTCGTTGCTTTCTAAGAATTTCCTTATTCCCTCCTTGATGTCTTCTATAACCCAGTCTTTTTTCAGGAGGGTGTTGTTCATTTTCCAAGTATTTGATTTCTTTTCCCTAGTTTTTCTGTTATTGATTTCTAGTTTCATTGCCTTGTGGTCTGAGAAGATGCTTTGTAATATTTCGATGTTTTGGACTCTCCAAAGATTTGTTTTATGACCTAATATGTGGTCTATTCTAGAGAATGTTCCATGTGCACTAGAAAAAAAAGTGTATTTTGCAGCAGTTGGGTGGAGAGTTCTGTATAAGTCAATGAGGTCAAGTTGGTTGATTGTTGTAAGTAGGTCTTCCGTGTCTCTATTGAGCTTCTTACTGGATGTCCTGTCCTTCTCTGAAAGTGGTGTGTTGAAGTCTCCTACTATCAATGTGGAGGTGTCTATCTCACTTTTCAATTCTGTTAAAATTTGATTTATGTATCTTGCAGCCCTGTCATTGGGTGCATAAATATTTAATATGGTTATGTCTTCCTGATCAATTGTCCCTTTTATCATTATATAGTGTCCTTCTTTATCCTTTGTGGTGGATTTAAGTCTAAAGTCTATTTTGTCAGAAATTAATATTGCTACTCCTCTTCTTTTTTGCTTATTGTTTGCTCGATATATTTTTTTCCATCCTTTGAGTTTTAGTTTGTTTGTGTCTCTAAGTCTAAGGTGTGTCTCTTGTAGGCAGCATATAGATGGATCATGTTTCTTTATCCAGTCCGTGACTCTCTGTCTCTTTATTGGTGCATTTAGTCCATTTACATTCAGTGTAATTATAGATAAATGAGTTTTTAGTGCTGTCATTTTGATGCCTTTTCATGTGTGTTGTTGGCCATTTCATTTTGCCACATACTTTTTTGTGCTGAGACGTTTTTCTTAGTAGATTGTGAGATCCTCATTTTCATAATGTTTAATTTTATGTTAGTTGAGTCGTTACGTTTTTCTTGGCTTTTTTCTTGAGTTATGGAGTTGATATTCCTTTTTGTGGTTACCTTATTATTTACCCCTATTTTCCTAAGTAAAAACCTAACTTGTATCGTTCTATATCGCCTTGTATCACTCTCCATCTGGCAGTTCAATGCCTCCTATATTTAGTCCCTCTTTTTGATTATTGTGATCTTTTATCTATTGATTTCCATGATTCCCTGTTATGTGTATTATTTTCTTTCTTTATTTATTTTTTAGAATTAATCTTAATTTGTTTGTTTTTGTGCTTTCCCTATTTGAGTTGATATCAGGACGTTCTGTTTTGTGACCTTGTATTGTGCTGGTACCTGATATTATTGGTCATCTGACCAAACAATCTCCTTTAGCATTTCTTGTAGCCTTCGTTCGGTTTTTGCAAATTCTCTAAACTTGTGTTTATCTGTAAATATCTTAATTTCTCCTTCATATTTCAGAGAGAGTTTTGCTGGATATATGATCCTTGGTTGGCAGTTTTTCTCCTTCAGTGCTCTGTATACGTCGTCCCATTCCCTTCTTGCCTGCATGGTTTCTGCTGAGTAGTCTGAACTTATTCTTATTGATTCTCCCTTGAAGGAAACCTTTCTTTTCTCCCTGGCTGCTTTTAAAATTTTCTGTTTATCTTTGGTTTTGGCAAGTTTGATGATAATATGTCTTGGTGTTTTTCTTTTTGGATCAATCTTAAATGGGGTTCGATGAGCATCTTGGATAGATATCCTTTCGTCTTTCATGATGTCAGGGAAGTTTTGTGTCAGGAGTTCTTCAACTATTTTCTCTGTGTTTTCTGTCCCCCCTTCCTGTTCTGGGACTCCAATCACTCGCAAGTTATCCTTCTTGATAGAGTCCCACATGATTCTTAGGGTTTCTTCATTTTTTTTAATTCTTTTATCTGATTTTTTTTCAGCTATGTTGGTGTTGATTCCCTGGTCCTCCAGATGTCCCAGTCTACATTCTAATTGCTCAAGTCGGCTCCTCTGACTTCCTATTGCGTTGTCTAATTCTGTAATTTTATTGTTAATCTTTTGGATTTCTACACGCTGTCTCTCTATGGATTCTTGCAACTTATTAATTTTTCCACCATGTTCTTGAATAATCTTTTTGAGTTCTTCAACAGTTTTATCAGTGTGTTCCTTGGCTTTTTCTGCAGTTAGCCTAATTTCATTTGTGATGTCTTTAAGCATTCTGTAAATTAGTTTTTTATATTCTGTATCTGATAATTCCAGGATTGTATCTTCATTTGGGAAAGATTTTGATTCTTTTGTTTGAGGGGTTGGAGAAGCTGTCACGGTCTGCTTCTTTATGTGGTTTGATATGGACTGCTGTCTCCGAGCCATCACTGGGAAACTAGTTTTTCCAGAAAATCCGCTGGTACGCTGGCTCCTGGCTCTGAAAACAATCACTGTCTCCCTGTATTTGTTCGTTCTCCGTCTCTAAATCTGTGTTTGTTGTTCAGAGTTCGTAGATTGTTATGTATGTGATCGATTCACTTGTTTTTCCGAGTCTTTGTTGCAAGAGGGATCCGCGGTAGCGTCCACCTAGTCCGCCATCTTGGCCCCGCCTCCTGTCTTTTGGTTTCTTGACTGCTGCTTCCATGGCTATTGATTGTGGATCCAAGTAAAATGAAATCCTTGACAACTTCAATCTTTTCTCCGTTTATCATGATGTTGGTCATTGGTCCAGTTGTGAGGATTTTTGTTTTCTTTATGTTGAGGTGCAATCCATACTGAAGGCTGTGGTCTTTGATCTTCATCAGTAAGTGCTTCAAGTCCTCTTCACTTTCAGCAAGCAAGGCTGTGTCATCTGCATAACGCAGGTAGTTAATGAGTCTTCCTCCAATCCTGAGGCCCCGTTCTTCTTCATATAGTCCAGCTTCTCATATTATTTGCTTCAGCATACAGATTAAATAGGTATGGTGAAAGAATGCAACCCTGACGCACACCTTTCCTGACTTTAAACCACTCAGTATCGCCTTGTTCTGTCTGAACACCTGCCTCTTGATCTATGTAAAGTTTTCTTCCTCATGAGCACAATTAAGTGTTCTGGAATTCCCATTCTTCACGATACCATCCATAATTTGTTATGATCCACACAGTCGTATGCCTTTGCATAGTCAATAAAACACAGGTAAACATCCTTCTGGTATTCTCTGCTTTCAGCCAGGATCCATCTGACAACAGCAATGATATCCCTGGTTCCACACCCTCTTCTGAAACAGGCCCGAAGTTCCGGCAGTACCCTGTCGATATACTGCTGCAGCCGTCTATGATCTTCAGCAAAATTTTGCTTGTGTGTGATATTAATGATATTGTTCTATAATTTCCACATTCAATTGGATCGCCTTTCTTGGGAATAGACACAAATATGGATGTCTTCCAGTTAGTTGGCCAGGAAGCTGTCTTCCATATTTCTTGGCCTGGATGAGTGAGCACCTCCAGCGCTGCATCTGTTTGTTGAAACATCTCAACTGATATTTCATCAGTTCCTGGAGCCTTGTTTTTCCCCAATGACTTCAGTGCAGCTTGGACCTCTTCCTTCAGTACCATCAGTTCCTGATTATATGCTACCTCTTGAAATGGTTGAACATCGATTTACAACACACAGGGATTTACAATACATAGGGAAATCATATCAGATGATGAAATGGTAGACAACCATACAATACTGGGAATCGTGGCCTAGCCAAGTTGGCAGATATTTTGGGGGAACACAATTCAATCCATGATATCATGCAAACAGTAACCAAAAAAGCTGGAGTGGCTATACTAGTATCAGACAAAATAGACTTTAAAAGACAAAATTGTTACTAGAGAAAAAGAAGAACATTTTATAATGAAAAACTAAAACCTACTGCTGTTGAGTCGATTCTGACTAATAGTCACCCCATACGGTTTCCAAGGCTGTAAATCTTGATGAAAGCAGACTGCCACATCTTTCTCCCATGGAGTAGCTGGTGGATTCAAACCACTGATCTTTCAGTTAAAAGCTGAGTGTGTAACCACTGTACCATGAGGGCTCCTTATAATGATAAAAAAAAAAGGGGGCAATTAATCAAGAAGATATAACAATCGCAAACATATGGGCATCTATCCTGGTTACCCAGTGGGTGACTTTAAAGAACAGAAATTTATTTTCTCAGTTTTGAAGGCTAGATGTTTAAATTCAGGACATCAGCTCTACAATAAAGTCCTTTGTCTCTTTCAGCTTCTAGTAGCTGTCAGCAATCCTTGGTGTTCCTGGGCTTGAAGATTCATTTGCCTCTTTCTTTGCATGGTGTCTCCCCTTGTGTGTTTGTCTCTGTGTCTATCCTACTGTTTTTATAAGACGACACTCAGAAGTGATTAGGTTTAGGATCCACCCTGCTCTCGTATGACCTTATTAACTTAAAAAAAAAGAAAACCCCTGTTTCCAAACACAGTCAAATTTACAGGTACAGGGGTTAGGACTTCCACATTTCTTTTCAAGGGACAGAACTTAATCCACAACACACATATCAACAGAGCCCCCAAATACATTAAATGACCACTGACAGAACTGAAGGGAGAAATAGACAATCCAATGATAATAGTTGAAGACTTCAATAATCCACTTTCAATAATGGATAGGACAATTAGGCAGAAGATCAACAAGGAAAAAAAAAAAAGAATTGAACAATGCTATAAACCAACCAGACCTAAGAGATGTACATGTAGTTGTTTGTTGTTACTAGCCATCAAGTTGGCTCTGACTCATGGTGACCTTAGGTATAACAGAGCAAAACATTGTCTGGTTCTGTACCGTCCTCACAATTGTTGGTAGGTTTAATCTCATTGTTGCAGCTATTGTGGCAATCCATCTCATGGAAGGTTTCCTGCATTTTTGCTGACCCTCTTCTTTACCAAATATGATTCCTTTTCTAGTGATTGGTGTTTCCTGATGATGTGCCCAAAGTAAACAAAAGAAGTCTCGCCATCCTTGTTTCTAAAGAGCATTCTGGCTATACTTCCTCCAAAACATCTATATAACAATTTATTTCTATAAAGTTCCAAAAACAGAGGCGGAGCCAAGATGGCGGAATAGACAGATGCTTCCGGTGAGCCCTCTTTATAACAAAGACCCGAAAAAACAAGTGAAACAAGTATATTTATGACAAGCTAGGAGCCCTGAATATCAAAGGCAGGCTTAGAAAATGAACTAAGGGGTAGGGGGAGGAAGAGATGGTTCAAAAATGGAGAGGAGTTACTGGACCTGAATCGCGGAAAGCCCTCAGGCACCATTCCCAAGAGCGGCAGCAGTGTTGGGCTGGTACAAACGTTTGGCCGCAGTTTCCTCAGAGAGAACCAGTCAGCCACACAGCCTATTCACACCTTCAGAGCCAGAGAAAAACGGTGCTCTTGGCAGAAGCTAAGTACTTGCGTATATTTTACCGCTCCCAAGCCAGCTTCAGCAGCTGACTTCTCTGGGCCTGAGATAGGCCCTGTTAAGCACCTAGAGCCATCCTCCCAGCCTTGGAGATGGAATAAATTTGCAATTGGGGGAAAAGATAATTTGCAAGCTCCATTAACCGGAGGAGCTCAGGACAGAAGCGGCTCCTGTCCAGGCATAAACGGTCCGTGGACTTTAAGTACCTTGCCCCTTTGCTTGGGCCTATTTCAGGAGAATATGCCCTTGTTGGCAGACTCCAACCATTTCAGCTGTGCGGTGGAGAGGTGGGTGTTTGATGTTTGACATTGCTTTGCCTATTAAACAGGGTCCTCACCTACCCACATCAGGGGCCTAAGGACTGGTAGCTCCACTCAGGTCACACAGCCACCCGCGACAGGGGTCCAAGGATAAGTGGTACCTCCCAGTCCTTAACAACCAAAAACATTGGGTACCCATGGTCTGTCTGCAGAACCCACCCACCTGTACACTCTACGGAACAGGGACACACTTTCCTCAGAAACACATGAGGGACAATTCTCAGCCCCCTGCCTTGTTCACAGTGCGACCCCCTGCTGCAATCAGATACTGGTACCTACACCAATCACCCCTGCCCCTCTAAGACTGTAGGACAGAGCCTGTACCACACACTTGATGATTAGTTACCTGGACACCTAAGCTGAATTCATACAAGAAAAGTGAATGGACTCCTGGACTGATATACCTGATAACAGCTCTAGCCATCTAGGGACAGGACGTCAGAGCTCCAAAGGCGAAAATAATCAAGGTAGCTCACTCAAGCAACCCATTTGGACATATCAAAACAAAACAAAGCAAGAAGTTATGACACAGTAAGCAAACATAAAATAAGCTAATACAGAAACATAGATATGGCTCGGAGACAACAGTCAATATCAAGTCACAAAAAGTTCCCAAAACAGCAGAATACATATCCTTCTCAAGTGCATTTGAAATGTTCTCCAGCAAAGACCATATGTTAGGCCATAAAACAAATATCAATAAATTTAAAAGTACTGAAAAAATACAAAGTATGTTCTCCAACCACAGTGGAATGGAAGTAGAAATTAATAACAGAAGGAAACTTGGGAAATTCACAATATGTGGAAATGAAACAACACACTGCTAAATAACCAATGGTTCAATGAAGAAATCACAAGGGAAATTAGAAAATACTTTGAGATGAATTACAATAAAAATACAATGTATCAAAACCTATGGGCTATTTTCTGTAAATCTAAAACTACTTTAAAAATAAAATTTACTAATAAAACAAAACAAAAAAAACATGAACTGCAGCTAAGACAATGTTTAGAGAGAAATTTATAGCTATCAATGCCTATATGAGAAAAAAAAAACCTCAAACTAATGACCTAATCTTTCATCTTCAGAAACTATAAAAAGAAGAGCAAATTAAATCCAATATAAGCAGAAGGACAGGAATAATGAAGAGTGGAAATAGATGAAATAGAGAATAGAAAAATAATAGAGAAAATCAATGAAACCAAAAGTGGATTCTTGAATTGATTAACAAAATTGTTAATTGTTAGTTAGCTAGATTGACCAAGAAAAAGTGAGCACAGACTCAAATTACTAAAATCAGGAATGGAAGAGGGGATATTAATATTGACTTCACAGAAATAAAAAGGACTATAAGGGAATACTATGAACAATGATAAGCCAACAAATTAGATAACGTAGATGGAATGGAAAATTTTCTAGGAAGACACAAACTACCAAAACTGACTCCAGAAGAAACAGAAAATCTGAATAGACATATAACAAATAAAGAGATTGAATTTATAATAAAAAAAATTGCCCACAAAGAAAAGCCCGGGACCAGATGACTTCACTAGTGAATTCCAACAAATGTCTAAAGAAGAATTAACACCAATTCTTCACAAACTTCCAAAAACAGAAGATGAGGGAATATTCCCCAATTATAGAATTATGGGGCCAGTGTTACCCTGGTACCTAAAACCAGATAAAGACATCACAAGAAAACTACAATCTTTTATACATATAGATGGAAAAATCTTCAAGAAAATAAAGTGAAACCTGTGAGAGCTGGGACTTGATGGAACTGCCTTGTTTTTCTGGGCCTTACAAGTTTTCTGCCTTTGGCAGGGTGCAGTCTTACCACTTTTCTATCACTCCTTTTAGTGGAAAATATTTGAGTTTTCCTTCTCTGACAAGTTTCTGCCTTATACAGGTTCTGGCTTTCACAGGTTTTACTGTACTAGCAAATGAATCCGGCACCATATAAAAGGGACTAAACACCACAATCACATGGGGTTTATCCAAGAAATGCAAGGTTGGTTCAACATATGAAAATCAATCAATGTAATACACCATATTAATAAAATAAAGGACAAAAACCATATAATCATGACAAAGAAAAAGCATTTGATAAAACTGAACACTCCCTCACGATGAGCACATCTAACAAACTAGGAATGGAAAGAAATTTCCTCATCCTATTAAGAGCATCTACAAAAAACCCACAGCTAACTATATACTTAATAGTGAAAGACTGAGAGCATTCTCCTTAAACCCTGGTGGCATAGTGGTTAAGTGCTAGGGCTGCTAACCAAAGGGTCAGCAGTTCGAATCCACCAGGAGCTCCTTGGAAACTCTATGGGGCAGTTCTACTCTGTCCTATAGGGTCGCTATGAGTCAGAATTGACTCAATAGCACTGGAGTTTTTTGGGGGTTAAGATTAGGAACAAGACAAGGATGTGTACTCTCATCACTTCTATTCAACATTTTACTGAGGGTTCTAGCCAGGACAATTAGGCAAGAAAAAGAAAGAAAAGGGATCCATACTAGGAAGAAAGAAGTAAAACTATCTCTATTTTTAGATGACATGATCTTGTATATAGAAAAAATATAATGACTGCACAAAAAAGGATTAGAGCTCATAAAAGAGTTCGGCAAGGCTGCAGGATACAAGATCAATATACAAAAACCAATTATATCTCTAAACACTAACAGTAAATAATCTGAAAATGAAATTAAGAAAAGAATTCCATTTATAACAGCATCAAAAAGAATAAACTTGATGATTTCATAAAATACATAACTTATAAATAAATTTAACAAAAGAAGTCTAAGACTTGCACATGGGAAATTATAAAACATCATTGAAAAAAATGAAGAAGACCTAAATAAATGGAAAGACAGCCCATGTTCATGTGTTGGAAGACTTAATATTAAGATGGCCATACTCCTCAAATTGATTTCAGATTCAATGCAATTGCTATCAAAATCTCAGCTGCTCTGTTTTTGCAGAAAATTTAGCTAATCCTAAAATGCATATGGAAATGCAAAGGACTCAGAATAGCCAAAACATTCTTAAAAAGAACAAAGTTGGAGGATTCAGCACTTCTGTGATGGTTAAGACTCTGTGTCAACCTGGCTGGACCATGATTCTCAGTGGTTCGACAGTCATATGATATTGTGATTACCCCCAAAATGGGATCTGCTGTGAGTAGCCAAGCAGTTGAAAGGGAGTTTCCTTGGCCTGTGGCCTGCATCGAAATAAGTGGACATTCTGGCAAGGTTCATGGGCTTTTGCTTGCTCCGGATCCTGCAGCTGGCTCCTATTTGCCTGGCCTCAGATTCTTGGGACTTGAGCTAGCAGCTTACCTGTAGTCTTGCCTGCTGATCTTGGGATTCATTGATTTTTGAAGCCTGTGAGCAAAAAGCCCTGCTCTCTGATCTGCTGCTGGTCTTGGGTTCATCAGTCCCTGCGGCTATGCGAATCAGAAGCCTCCAACCTGACTCACGAACTTGGGACGTTCCAGTCTCTACAACCTCATGAGCCATTTTCTTGATATAAATCTCTCTCTATGTATATTTATGCATTTTACTGGTTTTGCTTCTCTACAGAACTGAGCCTAAGACAACTTCCAAATTCCAAAACTTACTACAAAGCTTCAGTTATCAAAACTTTTTAGTATTGGCAGAAGGACAGATATGTATCAGTAAAATAGAGCACAGAAGTAAGCCTGTATATTTATAGTCAAATGATTTTTGACAAGGGTACAACTAATGGTTGTGGTAAAACTGGGTATTTACCTGGAAAAGAATGAATTTGGACCCCCTAACTCACACCATATACAAAAATTAACTCAAAATCAACAAAAGACCTAAACATAGGAGCTAAAACTATAAGATCCTTAGAAGAAAACAACCAAAGACCCAAACACAGGAGCTAAAACTATAAGACACTTAGAAGAAAACATAGGTGTAAATTTTTTTTTTTATTAACTTTTATTGAGCTTCAAGTGAACGTTTACAAATCAAGTCAGTCACATATAAGTTAATATACATCTTACTCCTTACTCCCACTTGCTCTCCCCCTAATGAGTCAGCCCTTCCAGTCTCTCCTTTCGTGAAAACTTTGGCAGCCTCCAACTCTCTCTATCCTCCCATCCCCCCTCCAGACAGGAGATGCCAACACAGTCTCAAGTGTCCACCTGATATTATTAGCTCACTCTTCATCAGCATCTCTCTCCCACCCACTGTCCAGCCCCTTTCATGTCTGATGAATTGTCTTCAGGGATGGTTCCCATCCTGTGCCAACAGAAGGTTTGGGGACCATGACCGCCGGGATTCCTCTAGTCACATCCAGACCATTAAGTATGGTCTTTTTATGAGAATTTGGGGTCTGCATCCCACTTATCTCCTGCTCCCTCAGGGGTTCTCTATTGTGCTCCCTGTCAGGGCAGTCATCGATTGTGGCCGGGCACCAACTAGTTCTTCTGCTCTCAGGATAATGTAGGTCTCTGGTTCATGTGGCCCTCTCTGTCTCTTGGGCTCTTAGTTGTCGTGTGACCTTGGTGTTCTTCATTCTCCTTTGCTCCAGGTGGGTTGAGACCAGTTGATGCATCTTAGATGGTCGCTTGTTAGCTTTTAAGACCCCAGACGCCACATTTCAAAGTGGGATGCAGAATGTTTTCATAATAGAATTATTTTGCCAGTTGACTTAGAAGACCCCTTAAACCATGGTTCCCAAACCCCCGCCCTTGCTCCGCTGACCTTTGAAGTATTCAGTTTATCCCGGAAGCTTCTTTGCTTTTGGTCCAGTCCAGTCCAGTTGAGCTGACCTTCCATGTATTGAGTGTTGTCCTTCCCTTCACCTAAAGCAGTTCTTTTCAGCTAATTAATCAGTAAAAAAAACCTCTCCCTCCCTCCCTCCCTCCCCCCTTCGTAACCACAAAAGTATGTGTTCTTCTCAGTTTTTTCTATTTCTCAAGATCTTATAATAGTGGTCTTATACAATATTTGTCCTTTTGCCTCTGACTGATTTCGCTCAGCATAATGCCTTCCAGGTTCCTCCATGTTATGAAATGTTTGACAGATTCGTCACTGTTCTTTATCGATGCGTAGTATTCCATTGTGTGAATATACCACAATTTATTTACCCATTCATCCGTAGATGGACACCTTGGTTGCTTCCAGCTTTTTGCTATTGTAAACAGAGCTGCAATAAACATGGGTGTGCATATATCTGTTTGTTTGAAGGCTCTTGTTTCTCTAGGGTATATTCTGAGGAGTGGGATTTCTGGATTGTATGGTAGTTCTATTTCTAACTGTTTAAGATAACGCCAGATAGATTTCCAAAGTGGTTGTACCATTTTACATTCCCACCAGCAGTGCATAAGAGTTCCAATCTCTCCACAGCCTCTCCAACATTTATTATTTTGTGTTTTTTGGATTAATGAGTGAGATGGAATCTCATCGTAGTTTTAATCTGCATTTCTCTAATGGCTAATGATCGAGAGCATTTTCTCATGTATCTGTTAGCTGCCTGAATATCTTCTTTAGTGAAATGTGTGTTCATATCCTTTGCCCACTTCTTGATTGGGTTGTTTGTCTTTTTGTGGTTGAGTTTTGACAGAATCATGTAGATTTTAGAGATCAGGCGCTGGTCGGAGATGTCATAGCTGAAAATTCTTTCCCAGTCTGTAGGTGGTCTTTTTACTCTTTTGGTGAAGTCTTTAGATGAGCATAGGTGTTTGATTTTTAGGAGCTCCCAGATATCGGGTTTCTCTTCGTCATTTTTGGTAATGTTTTGTATTCTGTTTATGCCTTGTATTAGGGCTCCTAGGGTTGTCCCTATTTTTTCTACCATGATCTTTATCGTTTTAGTCTTTCTGTTTAGGTCTTTGATCCACTTGGAGTTAGTTTTTGTGCATGGTGTGAGGTATGGGTCCTGTTTCATTTTTTTGCAAATGGATATCCAGTTATGCCAGCACCATTTGTTAAAAAGACTATCTTTTCCCCAATTAACTGACACTGGGCCTTTGTCAAATATCAGCTGCTCATACGTGGATGGATTTATATCTGGGTTCTCAATTCTATTCCATTGGTCTATGTGCCTGCTGTTGTACCAGTACCAGGCTGTTTTGACTACTGTGGCTGTATAATAGGTTCTGAAATCAGGTAGAGTGAGGCCTCCCACTTTCTTCTTCTTTTTCAGTAATGCTTTGCTTATCCGAGGCTTCTTTCCCTTCCATATGAAATTGGTGATTTGTTTCTCTATCACCTTAAAAAATGACATTGGAATTTGGATCGGAAGTGCATTGTATGTATAGATGGCTTTTGGTAGAATAGACATTTTTACTATGTTAAGTCTTCCTATCCATGAGCAGGGTATGTTTTTCCACTTAAGTAAGTCCTTTTGAATTTCTTGTAGTAGAGCTTTGTAGTTTTCTTTGTATAGGTCTTTTACATCCTTGGTAAGATTTATTCCTAAGTATTTTATCTTCTTGGGGGCTACTGTGAATGTATCTTCGATGTTCTTTTTGTTGATGTCGAGGAATCCAAGTGATTTTTGTATGTTTATTTTATAACCTGAGACTCTGCCAAACTCTTCTATTAGTTTCAGTAGTTTTCTGGAGGATTCCTTAGGGTTTTCTGGGTATAAGATCATGTCATCTGCAAATAGTGATAGCTTTACTTCCTCCTTGCCAATCCGGATACCCTTTATTTCTTTGTCTAGCCTAATTGCCCTGGCTAGGACTTCTAGCACGATGTTGAATAAGAGCGGTGATAAAGGGCATCCTTGTCTGGTTCCCGTTCTCAAGGGAAATGCTTTCAGGTTCTCTCCATTTAGAGTGATGTTGGCTGTTGGCTTTGCATAGATGCCCTTTATTATGTTGAGGAATTTTCCTTCAATTCCTATTTTGGTGAGAGTTTTTATCATAAATGGGTGTTGGACTTTGTCAAATGCCTTTTCTGCATCAATTGATAAGATCATGTGGTTTTTGTCTTTTTATTTATGTGGTGGATTACATTAATGGTTTTTCTGATATTAAACCAGCCTTACATACCTGGTATAAATCCCACTTGATCATGGCAAATTATTTTTTTGATATGTTGTTGAATTCTATTGGCTAGAATTTTGTTGAGGATTTTTGCATCTATGTTCATGAGGGATATGGGTCTGTAATTTTCTTTTTTTGTAATGTCTTTACCTGGTTTTGGTATCAGGGAGATGGTGGCAGGTGCAAATTTTTGTGACCTTGGATTAGGCAGGAGCCCTAATGACACAGTGGTTAAGCGTTTGGCTGCTTACCCAAAGGTCAGCAGTTTGAATCTACCAGCAGCTCCTTGGAAACCCTATGGGGTAGTTCTACCCTGTCCTGTAGGGTTACTACAAGTCAAAATCGACTTGACAGCAGCGGGTTTGCTTTTTGGTTTTGATTAGGCAATGGTATCTTAGATATGACACCAACCACACAAGCAAGAAAAGATAAACTGGACTTCATCAAAATTAGAATCTTGGGAGCTTCAGAGGACACTTTTAAAAAAGTGAAAATATAATCCACAGAATGGGAGCAAATATTTGCAAATCAGGTATCTGATAAAGGTCTAGTACCCAGAATATATTAAAAAAAAAAAAAAAAACAACTTACAATTCAACAATAAAATGATAACCGAATTATGAAATGAGCAAAAGATTTGAATAGACACTTCTCTAAAGATACATAAATGGTCAATAAGCACATGAAAAGAGGCTCAATATCATTAACCATTAAGTAAATGAAAATCAAAATCATAATGATATACCACTTCACACTCACTGCGATGGCTATAATAAAAAAGATGGACAATTCTGAGCTACCGCCACTGACTGCTCTGACAGGGAACACAATAGAGGGTCCCAGACAGAGCTGGGAGAAAAATGTAAAACAAAATTCTAACTCAAAAAGAAAGAACAGACTTGCTGGCCTGACAGAGACTGGAGAAACCCTAAGAGTATGGCCCCCGAAACCCTTTCAGCTCAGTAATGAGGTCACTGCCGAGGCTCACCCTTCAACCAAAGGTTGAACAGGCCCATGGAACAAAACAAGACTAAAGGGGTGTACCAGCCCTGAGGCAAGGACTGGAAGGCAGGAGGGAACAGGATAGTTGGTAATAGGGAACTCAGGGTTGAGAAGGGAGAGTGTTAACATGCCATGGGATTGTTAACCAACGTCATAGAACAATGTGTGTACTGTTTGATGATAAACTAGTTCATTCTGTAAACCTTCCTCTAAAGTACAATAAAAAAAAAAGGAATTACATTTTAAAAAAAAGATGGACAATAACAAATGTTCATGAGGATATGGAGAAATTGGAACCCTCATATATTGCTGGTGGGAATGTAAAATGGTGCAGCTGTTTTGGACAACAGCTTTTGGAAATCACGGCAGTTGTGATGGTTAAGATTGTGTGTCAACTTGGCTGGGCCATGATTCTCACTGTTTATATGTGATCACCCAGTGATGGGATCTGTTGTGAGTAGCCAATCAGTTGAAAGGGAGATTCCTTGGGCATGTAGCCTGCATCTGAATATAAGTGGGCGTTCTGGCTTTTGCCTTCTCTGGATCCTGCAGCTGCCTCTTGTTCATCTGACCTCTGGTTCTTGGGTCTTGAGCTAGCAGCTTACACGCCGATCTTGGGTTTCGATGATATTCACAGCTCATGAGCAAGTGTCCTGCTCTCCGATCTTGGATTCGCCAGCCCCTGCAGCCATGTGCATTAGGAGAAGCCTTGCAGTCTTGCCTGCTGATCTTGGGATTCATCGACCTTCATAGCCTGTGAGCAAGAGCCCTGCTTTCCGACATGCCAATCCTACAATTGCGTGAGCTGTTTCCTTGATATAAATTTCTCTCTCTATATATATATTTATACACTTTACTGGTTTTGCTACTTTAGAGAACCTGGTCTAAGACAGGAGTTTTTCAAAAAGTTAAACACAGAGTTACTGTAATCCAAAATGAAACCAAACCTGTTGTCACTGAGTCAATTCCAACTCATAGTGACCCTATAGGACAAAGTAGAACTGCCCCATAGAATTTCCAAGGCTGTAATCTTTACAGAAGCAGATTGCCATGTCTTCCTCCAGAGGAGCGGCTGGTGTGTTTGAACCACAAACCTTTTGATTAGCAGTTGAACTCAACTTCTGTGCCACCAGGGCTCCTAGAGTTACCATAAAAAAAAAAAAAAAATTTTTTTTTTTTTTGTAAACCCAATTCTGACTCATAGTGACCCTAAAGGACAAAATAGATCTGCCCTATAGGGTTTCCAAGGAGTGGCTGGTGGATTCAAACTGCAGACCTTTTGGTTAGCAGCTGAGCTCTTGACCATTCTGCCACCATGGCTCCCAACCCCCCCCCCAAAACCAAACCCACTGTGGTTGAGTCGATTCAGACTATAGCAACCCCATAGTGACCCACAGGGTTTCCAAGGAGCCAAGCTCTTAAACACTGCACCTCCAGGGCTCTCTATAAAGCCATAAGGCTAGTAAATGATGGAGCTGGGACTGCTCTGCACTTGAATTGCTTTTACCAACACATTCACCCCACTCCTAGGGCTAAGAGTATTTCAAATTATTTGCCATTAAGAAAGTGATGACTCTGGGAATAGAAACAACCTGAACATTTTTGGTTTTGTTTTTCATTTTAAAAATCTAAAGGAAGATTTTAATATAATTTTTAGGTGCTTCCTTATTTTTGTTTTTTGGTGAGAACATACCCTGCATAACATACCATTTTTACATGTACAATTCAGTGTCATTGGTTACATTCTTCAAGTTGTGCCACCATTGTCGCTATCCTTTTCCAAATTATTTCGCCACCATTAATATAAACTCACTGCCACCTAAGCTTCTCATCTAACTTTTCGACTTGCTGAACAACCTGCACATTTTTTTAAAAAAGTCTCCAGGTTCTGGGGTTGAATCCTTGTCACTCCCCGCCCCATGCCGCCACACAGAGAGCAGAGATTATGACCACAGTGATAGCATTCTAAGTGTAAAGGAGAAAGAAGGTAACTACTTGCCTGTCTGGGACTCTGAATCTCCTTGTGCATTTGCCTCGGTTTTTTTCTCGATTTAAAAAAGAAAAGCAAAAAACGGCTTTATTAAGGTATAATTATGCCTTGTTTTTAAAATGCGCTCCTTTGAGATAATCTCGTTCCCTAGAATATTTGCTTCGTCTTTTGAGTGTCCACCACTACAAAAAAAAAAAAAATTTTTTTTTTTTTTTAAATTTCATTTTCTTTTCCCGCTTTGAATCCGCCGCCGAACACGTGTGCCTTGTGTATACGGTACCGGGTCAGACTCCCTCTCTCCCCAACTCTTCCCACTTTGTAAGCCCGGCCTCTTCTTTTTCCGAAGCCCCGCCCCTCAGCCCCTTTCCAACTCAGCCCCCGCGGATCTCGCCCTTCCCCCCAAGCTTCTCGCGAGAGGTAAGAGCGCCTGGTCGGACGGGAGGAAAGTATCTGCTCCGCTGAGGGGGGAAAGAAGGAGCCGGAGACAGATTGTGGGACCGAGCGCGGGCGGGAGGGAGGCGACGGAGCTACCAGCGGGTGAGTCCTGTTCATACTAGCTAGTCCATGATCTGACGGGTGTCTTCCCTTCTACTCTGGCCAGTCCCAGTGTCCCAGACCAGGGTCTCCCCTCCCAGTCTGTTGGACGGGGGCGCTGAGGCGGTGGCCGGGCCCTGTCTGAGGAAGAGGGTGGGGCATGAAGTAAAGCCGGCCAATAAGAGAAAAAGAAGCTACGATTGGCGGCGGTGAGCGCTAATGGGAGGTCGCCTTTACGTTGCGGAGTGCCGCCCCTCTTCGCTCCTTCCTCCCGCCTCCTTCCTTTGGGGGGGAAGGCGGGGCCTGAGGCCTGAAGTGTGGGGAGAACTTGGGGGTAAGTAGCCCCGGGGGGCACAGGGCGTGGCAAGCAGACGGGAGTTGAATCGTGTGGGAAGGGTAGTCTAGTGGTGCCTAATGGAAGAGTCATGGAATGGGGTGGAATGGAATAGAGGGGAGGGGTACTAAACTAGGTTAAGACCCAGGACTTCCCAAAGAGCAGAGTTAGGGGCTTGCCATTGGAAAAGGCATAGGCAGGAGGTGGGGATGAGTGGGTGATAACTAGGAATATTGATCAGGTGAAAACATGCCATTGGGGTTAGCTGGAAAGATAGGTTGGAGTAAATCATTGGAAATGAGTGTCATGGCATTTCAGTTAAATTAAGGAAAAGAAGGTCAGGGAAATGATATCAGAGAGAAAGTATGGATTTCGAGAAAATTAAGTGAATGTTCGTTTAGAAAGGCTTAATGTGGTGAGCTGAGTAGCCAAAAAGCCTGACTTTGGAAAGGGTGTGGGAATCAGGAGGGGTAGGGGAAGTTTTTGGAAAGGAGACAGCTGATCGATATAGCTGTCTCGGTATGAGAAGAAGGCTGGCCTATTAATTTAGGGCTTCTAGTTGGATATATGGGAAACCCTGGTAGCGTAGTGGTTAAGTGCCACAGCTGCTAACCAAAGGGTCGGCAGTTCAAATCCACCAGGCGCTCCTTGGAAACACTTCGGGGCAGTTCTAGAGTCGGAATTGACTCGCCGGCCCTGGGAGTGGGTAGTTGGATATGGCACTCAGACTGGTGGCTAGTCTGCAGGAATACAGCGATAGAGGTAGAGAAGGAGAAAAATAGAACACTTTCATCACTTCTGCTCTGATTTCCTTTCACTCTTCCTCTTTCCATACTTCACCTCCTTCTGAACACAGGGATGTGAGGTTGGGACTTTAGCAGTACAAGATGGAGCCCCATAGGGACTTATATGTTACTCTGAATCCCTTGTTATGTTCACTGTCTGGGATGTTTACTACCCAGGACACCTCCTACCCAGATTGCCATGTTGCTACTTTCCTAACTTTAACAGTCTGTTTTTTACTAAACAGAGGGTGTTTTACTATCTCTGGGGGTCCTGTCAGTTAAGTGTGAGTGTGCAGAGTTTTCTCAGCAAGCTCACTTGATTCCTGTGTTTAATATTTTTGCAGTAAACTAAGTAGTTCTTGGAGAGAGAGATCTTTATAGGCATTCTAAGCACAGAAAAATATGTTAAAATGAGTTCGTTTTGTTAAATGCGTGACTTACCCACTCATATTCTGGAAGAGTTATTAAATGGATGGTTACAATTTTAACCTAAATAGTTTTTTTACAAAGTATAAATATGTAAATAAGGAAAGTGAAACATTTTTAGTTTCTTCCTTTGTGTCCAGACTCAGAAGTAAAGATATGTCATAATATCTTAGGGTAAGGGTTGGGGAAATCAAACTCAATTTGTACTTAAACATGAAGGATGTAAGGTAAGTGGAAGCTATTGCAAAATGTAACATGTCTGTAAGAAAAGGAGCTAAAGAAAAGTTTGGCAGCTATACTAAGTAGTCTTACCAGTTCTTAATTCTGTACAGAAAAGGAACAGGCCTTTGCCCTTTGATAGTTGTGTATCATTTAATCATGAATTGAAATAATACAGCCAATTAATTAATAACTTTTTTGCTATTTCATAGATTTTTCTTTCTGTTCTCCCTTTACTTTTGAGAAGCAAAATGATGTCTGAAATACTGGTAAAACTATTATATGAAGAGAAGCCAGAGTATGTAGTTTTATATTAACCTTTGGTTTTCAGAAACCATTTGAAGCTTTTCCTCTTGGCCAGGTAGTTGCCCCTAAAGTACACTGAGACCAATTAATTACCAACCCTTTAGCATTAATTACTGATTTGGGTATTTCACGTTAAGAACATTGCTTATTGGACATTCAGATGGCCTGGCAGCTGCACAAAAAAATATCCAATGAGAGAACAGAGTCCCTGTTTTGTTCTTCTATCCTAGAATTTGTGATTGCTTTGACTGGGGCATTATTAAATGCAAGCCTTTTTTTTTTTTTTTTTTCTCACTAGTGTACTATGTAGCAGAAAGCTAGAAATAACACTGCTCATCTTTTAACTTGTAGATCAAAGTTCACACTTGTGGTAGTTTCAGTATTATAATTTTTAAGCACCTTTGTTTGTTTACTGTGGATTTATTTATTTATTTAAATAATTTTGTGTTTTAGATGAACATTTACACAGCAGATTAGATTCCCTTCCACAATTTTTATACAAGTTATCCCATGCCGTTGGTTACAATTTTTACAATGTGTCAGCATTCTCATTATTTCCATTCACTTTGTTGCCATTAATCTAGCTTCCTTTCCCCGCCTTGACTTCTCATCTTTGCTTTTGGGTAACTGTTGACCGTTTGGCCTCATGTAGTTAACTGTTTAAGGGAGCACATTACTCATGGGTGATATTGTTTATTTTATAAACAAATTTATCATTGGGCTGAAAGGTGACCTGCAGAAATAGCTTGAATTCCAAGTTCAAAGGTTATTTTAGGGTAATAGTCTTGGAGGTTCCTCTAGCTTTTCTGTCAGTCTAGTAGGTCTGGCCTCTTTCAGGAATGTTAGTTTTGTTCTACATTTTTCTCCCATTCTACCCAGGACCTTTAATTGTATCCCTGGTCAGAAAGGTCAATTGTGGCAGCTGGACAATATCTAGTTCTTCTGGTCTTGGTTTAGAAGAGATTGTGGTTCATGTGGGCTGTTAGTCCTGTGGACTAGTTTCTTTTTGGAGCCTTTGATTCCCTTCTCCTTTGCTGCATAGGAGTAAAGACCGATGTAGTCATGTGCCTCATAATGTCCGTTCGGGCAATGTGTGATCATGTATATGTCTGTAGTCTCATAAGGGTATAACAGAGTTCAGAAATCCTGATCAGAGACAGGGACATATATCGGAGAATGGGACCAAACACAACGCAAAAGGAAACTTTTTTGGTCCTTTTGGAAAGCCAGAGGGTTTGATTATGAATAACTTGTGCTGTCTGCACCAGGCTCCCCTGGGCCCTGGGGTCTCCACACCCTGTTGTTTCATGGGCCCTGCCCTCCAAGCCATCCTGGGCAGTGGGACAGTGGCCTCCAGGGGCCTGATTTGACATGGTGTTCGCACCGCCCAAATCATATAACATTCTGTTTCACAGAACGTATTGTGGACGTTAAGTTACGCATGACTATAGTTGTATCTTAGATGGCCGCTTCCAAGCTTTTGAGACCCCTGAGTCTGTTCACCAAACTAGGATGTGGAACATTATCTTTGTGAATACCACAGCTTTTAAATGTTAATAGCCACAGTTACTGTATCTTGTTCTCTTTCCTCTCCCCACTTTTAAGCCAAAATGAAAACTATTTTTTCAACCAACTCGTAAGCAACTACTTTGCCTCAAGTAAAGTCTCTGGCTCTGCCTGTGCACAGCTGCTCTGAAGTTCTCACAAGTTACTGTTTTGAGCATGTCAAGACGGAGTTTTTCTTAGGCTGCAGTGAGAGGGAGTCAGTGTTATACAGCAGCCTCCTATCCATGTCTGATAAGGAGGAGCCTTCTCCTTGCAAAGAAATTTTAGGTGGAGCAAATAATACAGCCGTGTAAATGTCTAATAAAGACAGCTCTCTTCCGGAGACTAGCTGGCAGGCTGGCATGTAACTGTCTCTTACCCTTTTGGTAAAGGTCTTCAAGTTAAGGTGCAGACATGTTTCACTGGGAAAACAAATGCAGCATTTATTTAAAAGGAAGCTTTAATTTCTTTTGTTGGTAGTTTCTCTGAAAATGGTACAATGATTTTAGAGTTCATGAAAAAATCATTCATCTCTTTAGAAACATGTCAAAGAAAATCTATTTTTAAGCTTCTCTGACATGTACCCATTTTTAAATGTTGGCTTTCCCTAACAGGCTAATTCAGCCTTCTTTTGGGCTCAAGAGAAATGTGAAAATGCATCACATTTGTAGTCCCCAGTGGTTGGTCTTGTAACTTCTGAATGGTGTAAGGAAGAGGTCCGTAGCTACCTGCTCCGTTACTGAGTGCTACTTTTAGAACAGTCCTAGTCTTGTGCTGAAGCTCATCAGTTCTGCCATCTGATAATCGAATATGCATAAATGTTTACAGTTGGCATAGGTTTTTATATATCATAACAATAAACCTAACTCCTTGTCAGCATGCTAGCCCTTCAAATATTTGATGATAGTTATGCCCTGGTAAGGGTTTTCTTTCTGGGGTAAATAGTCCAAGTTTTTTTCAGCCATTCCTTAAATGACATTTTTAATAAGTTTCATGCTCCTCATCAGCTTAGTTGCCTGAGTTTTCAGGGTTTCTTATCTAGATCTGAATATAACATCTCAGATCAATATGCAGTACAAAGGAGAATACAGCTTCTTTTTTGCAGGGCTCTGTACCTCTGTTGGCGCCCTGGTGGCACAGTGGTTAAGAGCAACGGCTGCTAACCAAAAAGTCAGCAGTTCGAATCCACCAGCTGCTCCTTGGAAACCCTGTGGGGGCAGTTCTGTAGGGTTGCTATGAGTTGGGATCGACTCAACAACAAAAGTTTGTTTTTAGTTTAGTTTTGTTTTGGTATACCTCTGTTCTTAAAATCTAAGGTCAAATTAATTTGTGCAATTGATTTCTTTTAACATAATTAAGGAATTTACATTTATCCCCGTAATTGCCATCTTGTTAGTTTTGGCTTACTGTTTTAGTTTGGTAATGATATTCAGACTCTTGGCCATTCCTCATATCTTTGTATCATTGATAAATTTGATAAATATTATACCTCTCTTTTTATTTTAGTTCAGTGGTAAAGATGAATAAGGGTGGATCAATGAATGCTATATGACGTGAGTAGACTATCATTAAACCAAAACCAAACCAGTTATAGTCAAATGGGTCCTGACTCATGGCAACCCCATGTGCATCAGAGTAGAACTGTGCTCCATAGGATTTTCAGTGGCTGCATTTCAGAAGTAGATCACCAGGTCTTCCTTCCGAGGCACTTCTGGGTGGACTTGTATCACCAGCTTTTCGGTTAGCAGCCAATCGCTTTAACTATTTTGCACCACCCAGGCTATTATTAGATTGACATTCATTAATCCATTACTCGTCCTTTTGGGTACAATTCAGTTATGTACCCACTTGCTCTTTTATCATCTACCTGTATTTTTTATGAAGTATCAAGAGTAACTTTGTGAGGTGTCCCGTTGAGATCCAAATATATTCTGTCTCTCACATATCCTTGAGCTCCAAGGCTAGTGACCCTGTCAAAAAAGAAAATGAAGTTAGACATTAGTTGCTCTTGGTTATTTTATCTAGTGTTTAGAGATCACTGCATTACTTGCCAATTGTCCAGTAAACCACCTATTCATTGTAGAGTCATTGTGGAAAACAATATCTATCTTACCTGTCTGTAACTTCTGGAATCTGCCACCCTCTCCCTCATTTTTTTAAAATAGTGATTTTTTTTTTTTTGCGCTATTTCCAAGACTTCTGATATTGCTTTCTTTCTTTTTTTTTTTTAAATAATTATAGAAAGACTAAGTATTTCTCCCTAGTTGCATGTTTTCTATCATCAGGTGAATTCTATTTTGGAAACTTTTAGGAAGAAATACCATTCCTTGAACATTTTAAGTTACAAATTGAAGAATTAAACTGTATTGACATCTCCAATTTAGACATAACTTTTCATTTTTGTAAGAGACCTGTGCAAACTATAAATATATATGTGTGTTATTTTAAACATATATACAAATATTTGTCATTTATAATGTATACTAAATATATATATTTGTCATCATAATTATAGTTCATTGGCATGGTGGTCTAGGTTGCCAGGCTATGTGCTGTGGGTGAAACAGTGCTGCAAACAAGAAAGAACATCAGAAGACATCTCTAGGGACTAAAGACTTTGTGTTGGCGGCCAACAACTTTCTTGCATGTTAATTTTAGACCTGACAGTTGAATTTATGTTTGAGCAATTTTAGCTGATAAATGCATTTTTTAAACTCCTTCCTCTTTTGGGGTTTTAATTTTTACTTTCATTTAAAAAAAATTGCAAATCGTGAATGGAAATGTTTATGTGGGTTAAAGTAACATGTTAGTCATTGACAGGATGTATTTTCTTTTGATACCTTGTCATCTATCTGTAATTATTTACTTATGAATTCTCCTGGAAAGCAGAAGGATGGACTTGATGACCCCTCAAGGTCCTTTCCAGTCCAAAAATTCATAAACATAAGCTCAGATCAAGGACCTTAGTATTGAAAAATCAGGAAGAAAAATAGACTATAAGGAAAATGAAATTGAAATGGTTCTACTGACCCAGTGGGAATGGATAAACAAAAAATAAGGAACATAAATGATGAAAAATAACTCCTTTGAGCTAAAAATAAAACAAACAACAACAAATATTTTGCATTGGGGTCATTTCATTCCTTAAAATATTTTATCATGACATTCTCTCTTCAGCATTTCCCCAGTGCACACTTCGTGTTGAAAGAATGTTTTGTTCCGTTTTTTTTTTTTCCTGTTAAATCATAGTATTTTGTTTCCTTTCCTTCTTGTTTGTCCTTTTCTTTAAAACTTTTTCTGCCTTCTGAATAATGTTCTCACTGCCTGTATACATTGAAGCAAAATTCTGTTCAGCTTTAAAAGTAAGCGTATGCTGTATAGCTTCCTTGGAGAGGAAGGATGAGCGTTAAAATTTAGTAAAGGTTGATGAAAAGATAAACCTGTTACTTGGCTTTTAAAACTTTGTAGGTAGACATCTAGGAAAGATTCCCAACTAAACCAAAGCTGAGTTAGTAGTCTTATGAAGGATATAGAACACTTAAGAGTTTATGAGAACAAAACTCATTACAAACCCACAACCTCACTTTGTTAGCTTTTTTTCATCTTTTGGTAATTTTAATCTTAAATATTCTCATACCTCTTAAACCAGACTGATTATATAAAAAGTTTCTCTTTTCTGTTCAGTACTCCATTTCTCAATAAATATCAGTTGATCAAAGTATGACTGGAGCCAAAATGTACAATAAAAATGTCACTTATTGAGCATGGGGCTTGGGCTTCTGTGGGAACAGTGTTGTTCTGCCATAGCCCCACGGCTCCACCAACTCACAAAACCCAACTTGCTTTCCTTGAGTGGAACTACCTCTCATATCTCCTGCTCTGGCAGAGTGCTTCTTTTTGACTTAGTGGACAGAGGAGATTTATGTGCTAAACTGATCGAGTTTTATCTGGGACTTAAAATCTGTCATGCAGTAGAAAAATTTTAGACATGTACCACACAATGTGTTCAGGCAACATCTGATTGCGTATATGTCCGTGGTTCCATAAGATTATAATAGAGTTCAGAAATCCCTATCGGGAAATGGGATGTAGCAGATATAACTGGACCTAGCAGATGCAACAGCTTCCTGCATGCAACACATGTATTTCTTGTCTCTTATATACAAAGCGATTGTGCTGCCAGGTGTATAATGGTACAGTACACATATAACCTATAATACATATGTCTTGATAGTCGTCTTAGTTATCTAGTGATGCTATAACAGAAATACAACAAGTGGATGGCTTTAACAAAGAGAAATTTATTTCCTGACAGTAAAGTAGGATATAAGTCCAAACTCAGGGCGTCAGCTCCAGGGGAAGGCTTTCTTTCTCTGCCGGCCTTCTCCTCAATCGTCCCCCAAACTAGGAGCCTCTCTGTGCGGTGACCTGCGGTCCAGAGGATGTGCTCTGCTCCCGACACTGCTTTCTTGGTGGTATGAAGTCCCCATGTCTCTCTGCTCCCTTCTCTCTTTTATATCTCAAAAGAGTTTTGCTTAAAACACTATCCAATCTCGTAGATCTCATCAATATGTCTGCCACTAATCTAGCTTATTGCTCATTACATCATTGTGATAAGATTTATAACACAGGGAAATCACAACAGATGACAAAATGGTAGACAATCATACAATATGAAAAATCAGGACCTAGCCAAGTTGACAGGTATTTTTGTGGGACATAGTTAAGTCCATGACCGTAGCCATGCAGCAGCATCCAATCTCATGTATCATGCATCTTTTGAGTGTTATAGTGTTATTTCTCTGTTTCATTTTCTTTCAAAAATAATACCATAAAGTGCATCAAGGCTTTCAAATGCACCAAAACCAATGCTAGTAATAGCAGCAGCAAGAGGCAAAGGAGAAGTGTCTATTTGGAAGTGAAACCAAAGGTATCCCATGTAAGTATATAATACGGTATTTGCACAACATCCAAATCACATAACGGCCTGGTTCACAGAACGTACCATGGACGTTACGTGACACATGACCATACATTTTTCAGTTTTAAAAGTAGGGCACAGCTATTCTTTCTGAAACATATGCCCGACTATATTATACAATCAGGATGATTTATTGAATAAAACATACAATCAGGATGATTTATTGAATAAAACATATAGTTGCTGTGAGTGATTTGTGTTAGCACCAGGTTTCTTGCTGATAATATTTATTTAAGCTTTATCAAACTCGAATAACATTATGTTGGTTTTATTTAACATGGTATTTCTGGTACCAGTATGTCTCTTGCAGCACCATTTTCTTTAACTTATTTAAGCTTTGGCCAAGCAGTAGTTTCCAAATATTTTACACATCTATGTTTGGGATTGATGAGGGTACATGTCGGAATACTTAAATAGATCACTGTGTTGCTAAAATGCGGGCAGACTTGGAAAATAGACCTTTTTTTTTTTTCCCTTGACAACTTCTAAGTGACTCCGTGATTATCATTGTGGGATATGGCAGCAATTTCCTATGCAGGACCAAATTCACACTGGGGTTTAATAATAAAGTCTAGCAGGTTTTATTGGTGACATTTGCAAACTGTTTAAGTCCCTGAAGATTTTATATTGATCCTTAAAGATCAGTGTTTTGGGATGGATTGCTATTGGTTTATTGTTTTATGAATCATAATTTATCTGAAAATGAACAGAAAAAAAAGCCACACTAGATTTTTGTTTGATAGCTTACCAGTTTCTAGGAATTTTTCTGCTTCCAAAATGTCTTTTGAGGCCAAATATAGATAGGTATATATATTTTTTTAACTTATGTCTAATTTTGCTTCCTGCTGTCACCGTAGCAAGTTGTTGCTTCTTTGCTCTTGCTTTATTAACCTTTATGGGAATAGTTCAAAATAGGTTTTGAATTCCCTAAAAGCCGCAAACCAGAAAAAAACAAATTCATTGCCATCGAGTCGGTCTGACTCATAGTGACCTTACAGGACAAAGTAGAACTGCCCCATAGGGTTTTCAAGTAGTGGCTGGTGGGTTTGAGCTGCCGACCTTTTGGTTAGCAGCAGAGCTCTTAACCACTGAGCCCCTAGGGCTCCTCCCAAAGCTTAAACCAAAAAAACCGTTGCCATGCAGTGGATTCCTACTCATAGCAACACTGTAGCACAGAGTAGAACTGCCCCGTAGGGTTTCCAAGGAGTGCCTGGTGGATTCGAACTGCCGATGTTTTGGTTAGTAGCTGTAGCTCTCAACCGCTACGCCACCAGGGTTTCCTCACAAAGCTTACCAAAAACCAAGCCTAACACACTGCCGTTAAGTCGATTCCAACTCATAGTGACCCTATAGGACAGAGTAGAACTGCCCCATAGAGTTTCCAAGGAGCCCCTGGTGGATTCGAACTGCCAACCTCTTGGTTAGCAGATATAGCACTTAACCATTACACCACCAGGGTTTCCTCCCAAAGCTTAAAAAAGCTTGGAGAGCCTTAAAAAATGTTCTAGTTACCCCAGACCTTATGTTAGCCCAAAACAGGAACCATTCCCAAAACCAACTCTTCAGACAGATTGGACTGGACTATGGGATAGAAAATGATATTGGTGAGGAATGAGCTTCTTGGATCAAGTAGGCACATGAGACTGTGTGGGCAGCTCCTGTCTGGAGGGGAGATAAGAGGGCAGAGGGGGTCAGAAGCTGGCCAAATGGACATGAAAAAAGAGTGGAGAGAAGGAGTGTACTGTCTCATTGGGGGAAAGCAACTAGGAGTGTATAGCAAGGTGTATATTAATTTTTGTATGAGAGACTGACTTGATTTGTAAACTTTCACTTAAAGCGCAATAAAAAAAAAAAATTCTAGTTAGGTAGTTGCCTGTAGAAAGCTGCTTCCAGGTAGTTTCTAAGCTTTTACCATGTGTTGCTTAATTTATGATTCAGGCTAATTCTTTCCTTCCCACAGATCTGTTTTCAGTCCTTTCCTACAAAACTATTTGGTCTATGTAAGCTGGCTCCTTTCTTTGAAACTTAGACCTTCATGTCTGAGCCTGAAATCTAGAAATTCATTTCAGACTTCTCTTTGATTAATCCATGATACTCTACATTTGTGTATTTCTTAAAGCAGTGATCTCAAACATTTTGGTCTCAGTACCCACCCCTTTATACTCTTAAAAATTATTGGAAAAAATTATTGAGAACTCTAGAGATCTTTTTGTTTATGTGGGTTATGCCTATTGAAATTTAGCATATTAGAAATAAAAATGGAGAAAATTTTTAAAATATTAATTTATTTTAAAATAACAGTAAATCCATTACAAAAAAAGAAAGCCAAATCCATTATGTGTAAACATAAATAGCATATTTTTAAATAGAAATAACTGTTTTCTAAAATAATAATTTAGGGAGAAAAGCTGCAAATCTCTTTAATGTCTATTTTAATAAAAAGCAGCTGTATTCTCATGTCTGCTTCTGCATCCAGTCTGTTGCAATATGTTGTTTTGGCTAAAGTATATGAAGAAACCTGGCCTTGCAGAGATATGTAATATGAAAAAGAAGGCATATTTTAATAGTTTTATCAGATAATCTTGAATATTCTTCTTTAATACTACCCCAATATATGAAAAGTGATAGTTTCTTAAGGGTTAAGTGTAGTGTGGAATCTGAAACTACACTAGTGTACTTTGAATACTCTGCTACACTGGTCTGTCTTGCCCTTTGAATAGATATTTTACCCATGTGCGATTTTGACCCCTTGAGCCCTCTGAGAGGGTCTTAGGCATTTCTAGGATTCCCAGAACCCACTTTGAAAACTGCTGTCTTACAGTACCAAACTTGAAAAATATAATTGTTTTCCATATGGAAGGAATATAAGCTCTGCAACCATCTTAGTGGTCTCAAAGAGTAGCTCAACAATTATGTGCGTTAAAATTACCCAGGGTGTTTTTTAAAGTGTAGATTCCTGGGCCCAATGCCAAGCAAATCTGAATCCAAAAGAGGCCTAGGAATCTATTTTTACAGGGTGCCCAGGTGAATATACTCAAGTTTGACAACTGTCAAGCTAGCTTAATTGATGTTACAAGTGTACAGTACCTTATTTTAAGAAAACCTAATTTCTAAAATTTGAAAACAGAAACAAGGAGAAATTAGTACTTGAATAGTCACATTATAAAAGTATTTATGAAGGATTTATATATTTACAATTTTTATCATAATTGGGATATCTTAATTAACCATGTATTTTGGTGAATGAAAGTTTATCACGTATGTCAGCAATCAGCAAACGTTTTCTGTAAATATGTTAGGCTTTATAGTCTATAAGGTCTTTGTTTCAGCTTCTCAACTCCGTCATTGCAGTGCAAAAGCTGCCATAGACAGTACATAAATGAATGCGGCTATGTCCCTATAAAACTTTATTTACAAACACCAAAATTTGAATTTTATATAATTTTCACATGTCACAAAGTATTTTTTTTTTTTTTTTTAACGATTCGAAAAGGTACAAATCATTCTAAGCTTGTGGGCCAAACGGTAACAGGTGGCAGGTATTATATATAGTGTATATGAATTTTGGGAACTCTGGGTATATACTCTAATTGGATTTGAATTTAAAAATTAGGATATAATAAAATATACTTAATGTTAAAACTATGAGCATAATTTATTTTCCTAGACAAAACTGACACTCCAAGAACTTACAGTCCCTTAAATTCATTTTCTGGGTGTTAATTTATATAAGTGTATAAGTACCTATTGTGTGCTAAATTGTTGAAAATACACAATTCTGTTACAAGTAGTTGAATTATAAAAAGATGTGGTATCCATTTTTGCATCTTGTTTGAGGTATATGAGAGCAGGTAACTTTTTTTTTTAATTGTAGTTTAGATGAAGGTCTACACAGCAAACTAGTTTCTCTTTAAACAATTTATACACATATTGTTTTTGTGACCTTGGTTGCCAACCCCACAACATGTCAGCACCCTCTTCTTCTCAACCTGGGGTTCCCCATTACCAGCTTTCCTGCCCCCTCCTGCCTTCTCCTCCTTGCCCCTGGGCTGGTGTGCCCATGTAGTCTTGTGTTGTTTTATGTGACTGTCTAATCTTTGGCTGAAGGGTGAACCTCAGGAATGACTTCATTATTGAGCTAAAAGGGTAACTGGAAGCCATGCTCTCGGGGTTTCTCCATTGTCTGTCAGACCAGTAATTCTGGCCTTTTTTTTGTGAGTTAAAATTTTGCTCTCCATTTTTCTGCAGTCCTGTCCGGGACCGTCTACAGTGATCCCTGTCAGAGCATTCGGTAGTGGTAGCCAGGTACCATCTAGTTGTGTTGGACTTAGTCTGGTGGAGGTTATAGTAGTTGTGGTCCTTTCGTCCTTTGGACTAATCTTTCCCTTGTGTCTTTGGTTTTCTTCGTTCTTCCTTGAGAGCAGGTAACTCTTGACTCCTCTTTTGCCTACTTTTTAGTAACTTTCTACCTCAGTTTCCCCAGGAGCCATGGTGGCACAGTGGTTAAAGCACTCTGCTGCCAACTGAAAGGTCAGCAGTTGCAAACCCACCAGCCACTTCGTGAGAGAAAGATGTGGCAGTCTGCTTCTGTAAGGATTGCAGCCTTAAAACCCTATGGGACAACCAAGGTGCCCATCAACGGATGAATGGATAAATAAATCATGGTATATTCACACAGTGGAATATTATGCATCGATAAAGAACAATGATGAATCCATGAAACATTTCGTAACCTGGAGGAATCTGGAAGGCATTATGCTGAGTGAAATTAGTCATTTGCAAAAGGACAAACATTGTGTGAGACCATTATTATAAGAACTCGAAAAATAGTTGAAACAGAAGAAAATACTCTTTGATGTTTACAAGAGTAGGGAGGGAGAGAGGTTTTCACTTACTAGATAGTAGATAAGAACTATTTTAGGTGAAGAGAAAGACAACACACAATACAGGAGAGGTCAACACAACTGGACTAAACCAAAAGCAAAGATGTTTCCTGAATAAATTGGATGTTTCAAAGGCCAGCGTAGTGGCGGGGTGGGGGGGATTTGGGGACCATGGTTTTAAGGGACATCTAAGTCAATTGGCATAATAAAATCTATTAAGAAAACATTCTGCATCCCACTTTGGAGAGTGGCGTCTGGGGTGTTAAATGCTGACAAGCAGCCATCTAAGATGCATCAATTGGTCTCAACCCACCTGGAGCAAAGGAGAATGAAGAACAACAAAGATACAAGGTAATTATGAGCCCAAGAGGCAGAAAGGGCCACATAAAGCAGAGAATACGTCAGCCTGAGACCAGGAGAGCTAGATGGTGCCTGGCTACAACCAATGACAGCCCTAACAGGGAACACAACAGAGAACCCCGGAGGGAGCAGGAGAGTAGTGGGATGCAGACCCCAAATTCTCATAAAAAGACCAGACTTAATGGTCTGAAACTAGAAGGACCCCGGAGGTTATGGTCCCCAGACCTTCTGTTAGCCCAAGACTGGAACAATTTCCAAAGCCAACTCTTCAGACAGGGATTGGACTAAACTATGGGATAGAAAATGATGGGGAAGAATGAGCTTCTTGGATCAAGTAGACACATGAGACTATGTGGGCATCTCCTGTCTGAAGGGGAGATGAGAGGGTAGAGGGGGTCAGAAGCTGACCGAATGGACATGAAAGGAAAAGGTGGAAAGGAGTGTGCTGTCACATTAGGGGGAGAGCAATTAGGAGTATATAGCAAGGTGTTTATAAATTTTTATATGAGAGTCCAACTTGATTTATAAACTTTCGCTTAAAGCACAATAAAAATTAAAAAAAAAAAAAAACCCTATGGGGCAGTTCTGCTCTGCCCTATAGGATCTCTATGAGTCAAAATTTGACTCAGCGGCAATGGGTTTGGTTTGGGACCTCGGCTTCCCAGTCTGTTAGTTAGCAAAGTACTTTATAAGAACCCTGATATAAAACAATAATGCTAATTAAAGATTGTAGTAGTATATATGCTTTCTTTGTCCTTTTACTAACGAGATACGTGCTAAACTATTGTTACGCTTAATAATATAATGCAAAATGAATCCAAAATTTATGAACAGAAATTTCACTTCCTAAATAATCTGCCGCCTAGTAAAATTTGAGTCTTCTTTTTTTCCGAGGTTCACATAATTTGCATTATTATAGTCTCACAGTTTATGTGTTTACTGGAATCTTTTCCTTAAGTCTATTTTCTAGATGTTATGCAAATCACAGCAGCACTGAATATCCTATAGAGAATAAAATGTTGAGACTGCTGTGGTGGGGAGCTTCAGTGTTCATACTCTTTGCTTAAATTGCTTAGCAGCACCTAAATTATTTTAGAGTCTGAGACTAGGTATCCAGAGTTGTGTTCTTGAAAGAGAATTGTTTGTATATAATTTCTTACTTTTTAATACCATAAGAGAATGGAGCCTATAGAGCTCTGTTTGGGTGCCTGTCTAAGTTTTCAGCTTATTTATAGCTGAGGTGAAAGGCATTCAGTACCTGCTAAACCTGGTTTCAGCTCTCTTCACTCCCTTAGTGGTGCATGCTGGGGGCAATTTCTGTGTGTTTAATACAAGTAATACTCATTGTTGTCTGAAAATGAGTCCTCGAAGGTAACAAAGGAGGAACTATTTTGAACCGCTTGGTTTACTCTGTATATAGATATGTTTAAATTTCCACTGTGTCTATTTTCTATATGAAGCTGTTAGTTTATAATTTTAGAAAGTTTTTTTGGTAGTCCTTCCTGAACTTAATTTATCATTTGGTTTTGTTGCTTTGTAACAGATAAAGTGCAATTTTGCATGATTTTTTTTAAAAACTTTGTGTGATCTTTAAAATATACTGTTTAATACTTTAGAATAATAGTCTGGCAGATATGGGCCTTTTTAAAAAACTCGTAGACATGGTTTTTTTTCCCAATCGTGTAGACTGGCAGGCATTTTTATTATTATGTTACATTAAAATGCCTTTTTTAGTTACAAATAATCCATGGTCACTATAACTTTGGAAAATATTAAAGGTACAAAGAAGAAAATAATAACATCTGAAATACCTTTATCCAGAGGTAATCACTATTAGCCTTAGGATGTTAATTCCCTCATCTTTTAGAGAAACTGTTTATTGCTTTATTTTTTGAGGAGTTTAATGTACAAGGAATTACACACAATGTATCCAACACCGAGAATTAATAATGGTTAATATCTTTTGTTTCTAAATTTTTGTCTAAAGAGATTATATACTTTCTTTTAAAAGATATAGATACTACCAAAAAAAAAAAAAACCCCAAATCCGTTGCAGTCAAGGCAGTTTCGACTCATAGCAACCCTATAGGACAGAGTAGAGCTGCCCCATAGAGTTTCCAGAGAGCGTCTGGTGGATTTGAACTGCCGACCTTTTGGTTAGCGGCCGTAGCTCTTAACCACTATGCCACCAGGGTTTCCAACAGATGTTACAGATATGACTAAAATCATCTTTAACCAACACCTATATTCCTATTATACTTCTTCCAATCCCTGAAGCAACACATACCATACATTTAGTACTTATGTTTGCTTTTTTAAAGATCTGGAATTGTGCTGCATATGCATTTTTATATTGTGCTTTTTTCTTTCTACTTAATATGTAGCATTGTCTTGTATCATTAGTTTTCAAAATACTGTTCTTAAATACAATCCGTTGTAAAGCAGTACCTTAATTTATATTTATCCATTCTTAAACATTTAGTTTAATATCTGGTTTCTTTTTTCTTCTATCATAAGTATGACTACAATGAACATTTTAATATATAAATGGCTCAAGTTTCTGGTTTTATCCTCAGAATAAAGTCCTGAAAGAAAAATGATTTGTTTGAAGGACATAAACAGTTTAAGACATTTAATATAAATATTGCCAGATTGCTTTCCCAAAAGATTGTCCAAATTTATACTCCCATAAATGCTGTGTAAAGGCACCCTTTCTGCAGCACCCTTAATTAGCGTTCTTTTGTGCTTGAATATATATCTTAATAGCTCTGACTGAGGTTTTGTTTTCAGGGTTCAGTTAAGGGTTAACTTGACAAATACCTCTCTTCTCCCCATTTTTAGCATTCTAACCAAAAACTAAAGCGCTTCCCCTACGTTATTAGGATGATAAAATATAATTTGTTGAGTGCATCCTGTAATGTGCCCTAGGCACAAAATAGTTGTAAATATGTATTTAAAGGATGTCTCAAATATGTATAGCCTTATATACATAAATGCCTACATAGTAAAAATTTTGTGGACCGAGCAGCTTTCTGCAAAAACTTGAAGTGTAACATTTCAGCCAAGTATACAGTACTTGAGGGAGCCCTGGTGGCACAGTGGTTAAAGGGCTTGGCTGCTAACCGAAAGGTCAGCAGTTCAAACCCACCAGCTGCTCTGGGGAAGAAAAATGCGACAGTAAATATTACAGCCTTGGAAACCCTATGGGGCAGTTCTACTCTCTCCTGTAGGACTGCTGTGAGTCAGAATTGACTCGATGGCAGTGAGTTTGGGTTTGGTTTGTACAGTACTTGAATGGTGACTTCAGGTTAAATAAATATTTAACAAGCATCTACCATGTTAGGATAGGAAAGGCTCCCTGGAGGCTTCCTGAGCTTTTAGCCTACCCATTGCCTTCAAGTTAATTCTGACTCATAGTGACCCTATACGACAGAGTAGGATTGTCCCATAGACTTTCCAAGGCTTTGATCTTTACAGAAGCAGACTGCCACATATTTCTCCAGCAGAGCGGCTGCTGGGTTCAGACCACTGACTTTTTGGTTGGCAGCTTAACCACTGCGCAACCAGGGCTTCTTTTGGTTTTAGCCTAGAGCTCTATATTCTACTCTGTTTCCGTTTTGTTCACAGATAATAAATTATAGCCATTCTCTTTTTACTCATAAAACTAAAATGGGCCTCTCCTAGACATTAACGTTTTATTTTTTTCGTAGCAATTATATGCTCTTAATCTAAAATTATTTTGTTCATTTAGTGTTTGTCTCATCCTTTTAGAATGTAAGTAAGCTCTATGAGGGCAGAAACCTTGTCTGTCTCATTCACTGTTGAATTCCTGAGGCCTAGACCATATATGTATATATTTTTTTTAGACCATATAGGAGGCACTGAATAAAATATTTGGTGAATTAATGAATTTAGAAACTGATTAAATGTGTATGATCTAAAAAATAAATTTTGGTTATTAATTTCAAACAATCTTTTACCAAGACTGTTAACCCTTTTTTTTGTGCTCTTGTCTATACTCTAGGATTGCTAGAAAAAATGATAAATGATAATAAACAGTAGAAGGAATAGCAAGAGATCTAAATAATATGTACACTGATCAACCTCTGACTAATTGAACTTGTAAATTAAGCTGTCATTCTTACCACTTGCCTGGTTTCTTTTGTACCAGAAGAGTGAAAGACTTTTTTTGTAAGGCTATTTTTAAAACCTATGGCTAACTCATAGGACTGTGTCTTTTTATGTCTGTTTTGCCTGTACTTAATAGTTTCTTAATAATGGTTTGTAATGGAATGATTGAGTGATAGCTAGTTAGTCTAAACTCTTTCCTGATTTTTATGACGCATATGCCCTTCCCATCTTTTATACCCAGCAATATCTGCTTTTTGTAATTAGGAACCTAAGAAGTGGTCCCTGGTTGTGTTTGTACATGACTTTTATTCCTCACTTAAATCTGGGCCTTCTTATTGGTAACATTAGGTGGTTGCTAGAGAAAGAATTACAACCAGGTTCAGATAATTGACTTTTTAAACCTCAGTGATAAACTCCATCCTCATTCTGTTAAAAAAAAAAAAAAGAAAGAAAGAAAAATCTATATTTATATTATATATAAATAGACAGAGAGAAATGGAGTTCCTAGGTTGTGCATATGGTTAAGCTCTCGACTACTAGCTGAAAAGTTGGCAGTTTGAACCCACCCAGAGGTGCCTCGGAAGATAGGCCTGGTGATCTGCTTCCGAACGTTCACAGCCTTGAAAATCCCATGGAGCAGTTCTATTCTGTGCACATAGGTTGCCGTGAGTCGATGGCAGCTAACAACGAGAATGCAATGTATAGATGTATAATCTATTTTCTTCCTTGCACATTGATACAAGACTATTTTAGGATCTAGCTCTGATGCTGACAAAATTAGTTAGCATAGATTTTGCGAAATTATCTTAGTTATTAAAAATCATTCTCTAAACCTTGGTTTTTCTTCGCTTCCCTCCTAGCATTCAGATCATTTTCTGTCATTTGAGTGAATAGTAATTTGTGTTATTTGTGCAATGTGGTGGTTCTGAGTACATGAACATTTCCCTCTGCAGACCTTGGCCTCTAGGACAGCCTTTTATACATCTTTGTTTTCCTGTTAGCTTCTAAGATCCCTGCTAAAAGCATCTCACTTCTTCTTGGCAATGCCTCTTAATGTGTGTATCCCTTTCTTGTCATTTATTGTTTAGTTCTATAAAATGCTTAAGTTTTGTCCTAAAAAATAGATCCAAAAGCAGATGACAGACCGAGTGCCACGCTCAGACACATGATCTGCTTGTCAAGTAGTACAGTTACAAATGGACTGTGAGTTAAATTCAAGTGAATGGCACCATCATTATTCAAGAATGTTTTACTTTTTGTCTGTCTGTTTATACCATAAAACTGCGTTGCTTTTTGTTTTTGAGACAGCATCAGGTTGGTCTCTTATAATTAGAGACTTGTTTTAAATGTCAGGTAGAAATAAGCAGTGGCATTCTTTATCTATGGCAATTGATGCAGTAGACTGGGATTTTTTTTTTTAAAAAAAGATGTTACTGGAATTTTTTTTTAAATTGGAGCTATAGATCACCATTATCATTGTTAAAAATTTAAATTTTTAAAAAAGAAAAATCACTTGAATATTTAATTTTAAATTGAAAATTTTCATAAAGCAAGACATATGGAAATGATGTGGGGCAAGAGATTGAGGGAATGGTTTAAGAATACTTATGGGTGTTTAAGAAAGCAGGCCTTCTGTCTTCCGTTGCGATCTCCCTTTGGTGAAAAAGGCAAAACAAAGGCCAACAAATGAAAAGGAAGCAGGAAATCCTAGTCAGTGACTGCAGATTTCAATATTTAAGAGCCATGAAAATACTTACTTTTGTTACATTTTAACACCCCACAAGTTTTTTTGTTTTGCTGTTTTTTAGGTTTTTGTATGTTTGTTTTGGCTTTCAGAAAATCATGATTTGTCATTTCCATTTCCTAGTAAGGATGTCATTAAATAAAATTTGGAAGCCATGTATTTTTTTTATATTGTGATGTGATTGTGCAAAGCCAAGTTAAATTTTGAATTTGTGGTTTAAAGGAAACCAACCGTTCCAGAACTTATTTAACCACTTCCTATAACAGTACTACCTATTCCTCAGTTGGGAACCTTCCCCCGCCACCCCGCCCCGCAATAGATAGAAAAGTGAGGAAACTTATCCCCAAATCATAGAACCTAGATAAAGGTAAGAAATCCTGCTTGGCTTTTGTGTTATTTCTGCTCTAGCCCTTGTAATTTACTTCCTGGTTAAGAATATGTTAGAGGACCTTGTTGAAATAAAATTCTCATTTCATTATTATATTAGGGAAGCAGATTCTGGGACTAGAAAGTGTAATTATCTCCAGCACAGCAGTCATTAGGAATTTTTCCAGAGATGAACTGCTTTCTGAAAATGCTCAGAGTTGTCATCCTTAGTGGCCTTAGTCTTTGCATTTATTTATTTGTATTTATTTTTTGCATTATGTTGTAGCTTCAGAAAGTACTAAAACATCATTGTGTGTTTAAAACAAACAAACAAACACACCAGAAAGCCCCTTGTCCTGAGGCTGTGTGAAGAAGAATGAAGCTCTCCTTTTCCTAGTACCCAATCATCAGCTTGAGCTGGTCTCTCCTAGGAACAGAATTTATTGAAGCAATTTATCCTGGCTAAATGTGATATAAATCTGTGTACACGTATGTACATACAGGCTCTCTTCCATTATAGCAGTGCCGCAACATCAGTTTCCTTCATGGTTAGACCCTGTTCCTATCACACTGAAAGATGACCAAGAAGCCCTTTCTATTTTATGGGACACCCTACAATTTTAAACACCGATTAGTTGTGGAATTGCTGATCAGACAACCAGAAATACTGGTTTCCAACCCGAGTGAGTCTTAAGAGAGTAGGAGAGATGTTACCTAGCCACCCTCTGAGTTTTAAATGTGGTTTTCCAATTACCAGATTCAGTCTAGCACTTTAACATTTTATTTTAATGCAGGTCTGACTGAGGTTAACTTGACATTTTGGTTTATCTCCAAGATAAAAATTTGAAATTTAGTTAAGAGTTCCGAAGTCATTTTCAGGCACATTCAAACTGTAGTTCTTCGGTTCGTCCTCTCTCATCTTCCCTTTTTCATATTCTTTCAGGTAACTTTTTCTCTTGTGGAAAGATGTTTGAAAATGTCCCTTAGGAGTTTTTTCCCCTCTTGTTCTCTTCCACACTTCCAAAAGGCTTGGGAATATTTTTACTATCATTTGCATTTCTGATACTTATCTATCTCCATCTCTGTTTTCATTCTTAGTTGGGATATGGGATATAAAAAATCTCTGTGACACATTCATATTAGACAAATTCTTTGACAAAGAATTTCAATCAACATTTCAAGAATTTAACTTCAATAATTAAAAACAACAACAACAACAAAACATATAAACCTTGTTAAATTTCTTGAGTGAAATAGAGGAGATGGATGGCGATGCCTTTTAGTGCCATTTCTTTTATCCCCTGCAGCAGCACACATCTGTTGGCTGCAGCGGAGCAGCCCAAGATCTCTGGCCGAGAGCAGCACAAACAGCCGGAACATATTCACCCAGTAAACCCCCAAAGAGTCGACATTTGTTTTATTGCTGCTTTTAAAAACCTAGCCATAAATAGAATTGGAGGGGGGAAGGGTGCCGATATTTCTCCATTTGCCGTAGACGATTAGTGGTGAGAGAAGGAGGCTTCCAGTGGGGATAGAAGGTTTTTATTTTTTTATTAATGAAAATCATTTCCCATGTAGCCCAATAGGATGGGTGCTTTGTTTTCTTTGGCAATAATCTGGGATAAACGGCCCTTGCCAACAGTCTCGTAGTTTATACACCAGGGAGCCAGATTATGGCCCTGTAAAATGGAGCACCCCTCCTATAATCCCTTAATTAATTAAATGACAAATTTTGGTCTTCTCTTGTTTAGAAATATGGCTTCTGCATCGAGCGTTCAGTGGATTTATTGACATGGGGAACTGCACTGGTTGTAATTCAGCAGACTGGAGAAGTGTGTTATATACTGTAGCACAAAGAGGGAGAGTCTAGCAAAAGGTTTAAAATTCTTTGAATATTTAAGCCTAAATTTTTCTAATTAAAAGTTTCTGTTGAGGCACAGAAGATCATATGCCACCTGTCTAATGGGTTTCCCCAAAGTAGCCTGTGTTTACAGCTTTGATAAATGGCATTCTTGGGACACCTGTTTCTAGGCTTGATATTTTTGAAGCACTTTTTTTTTTTTTGCCCCAGCGTATTTAACATAACTTTTCCCCCCTACCTCCCCCTCCTTAGCTCAGCTCTGCTATATGAAATATGGGAGACGACAGACCGTTTGTGTGCAATGCCCCAGGCTGTGGACAGGTACGTTTACAATATACTTTATTGTGAATGTCTCGTTGTGAATCAAAGTGGCTGTTTTATCACTAAGGCAAAGAGTTTAAAGCTGGTATTTTACGTGATCACTGGAGGTAATCAGATCAGAGGATTTGCAGTGTGTAAATCCAAGTTATGAGGAAGTGTAAGCACTCTACCATAATGAAAGCTGCCTTGCTCTCTTCCATATTATTCTACTGGTATTTGTTTTTCAACACACAGTGTTGAGGAATACATGTTGCTCTCTCATCCTTTCTAAAACTGTCCATCTAAATATAAGAAGAAGTCAGGACATTTTTGTTTTGTTTCTTTTGACTGCTAATCCAGAAAATCAGTGCTAGCAGAAAAGGCACACACTTATCTAGGGAAGACAAATCCAACATAGATCCCAAGATCTCACAGCATTATGTAAAGTATACGTTTTCTTAGCCATTTTCCATGTCTGATTCCATGAATTGCATTGTTCTGTGTCAGCCGCCATGTAATTGTTTGCATGCATGTTTATTATGTGTCAGATCATTTTCATCATATGCTTTTTTTAATAAAGTAATTTTGTTGAAACTGCCTCCCCCCCCCCATTTTATACCTTAACTCTTAATCTTAGGCCCTCCCCTAATCCCATGTTCTACAAAAAGATGAAGAGAGGAATACAAAAAAAGAGTCTTATCTGCCTTCATTAATTCATTTTATAGAATCTGAAGGGTTTACTAGTTTCTGTTCAGTTAGGAACATGTCATGTGACTGTCCAGTGACACTTACTGGTAGTATGTGAGATAGCAGACTAGTTCTATTAAACATTATAAGTACTTAGACAAAAAGAAGGAGCTAAGTTCCAGAAATTCCTAAGAATTGGGATTTGAGAGGTGGATGAGATGTGGGTGGTGACAAGGAATGAGCCAGGGTAGAGATTCCAGATTCCAGTAAAGGGTGAAAATTTCAGAAAAGACTAAAAAAGCCATTGTATTCTGCAGTATTCAGCATCCTAGAGTGTAATTCCTTCCTTGTCAAAGTTCTCAACTTTATTACTGATAGCATTTTTCCCCTTGTGGTTTGTATTTTATTTTTTTATAATAGAAGCCAACTGGGAAAATAGGATACGTTTGTTTCAGTTTTCAGACAGCTTTATTGGAGTACATATCTGAACCTGATCCCTCTGAATTTTTGCATGTGAATTTGATGTTACAGTGATTTTCAAAAAGGAGCCCTGGTGGTGCAGTGGTTAAGTGCTTGACTGCTGACCAAAACATTGGCTGTTTGAACTCACCAGCTCTGCCGGAGAAGAGACCTGGTAATCTGCTCCCATAAAGATTACAGTCTAGGAAACACTTTGGGGCAGTTCTACTCTTCCTATATGGTCACTGTGAGTCAAAATCAACTTGATGGCACACAGCAACAACAATATAACTCACATAACTGATACCTGGTGCCTTTTTCACTTCTCTCCTTTACAGGTAGTCCCCAATTTACCACATATTCAAGTTATGACAACCACAATTAAGACCATCTTTTTTTTTTTTTTTTGGCTTTGGCAAACAAAAATTTATTCTCTCACAGTCTAGTAGGCTAGAAGTCTGAATTCAGGGCACCAGTTCCAGGGAAAGACTCTTTCTGTTGGCTCTGGGGGAAGGTCCTTGTCATCAATCTTCCACTGTTGAGAAATTTCTCAGCGCGGGGACCCTGGGTCCAAAGGATGCACTGTTCTCCTGGCTCTTGTTTCTTGGTGGTAGGAGGTCCCTCTGTCTCTCTGCTCTCTTCTCTCTTTTATATCTCAAAAGATACTGACTTAAAATACAACCTAATCTTGTAGATTGAGTTCTGCCTTATTAACATAACTGCCTCTAATCTTTCCTCATTAACCTCATAGAAGTAGGATTTACAACACGTAGGAAAATCACATTAGATGACAAAATGATGGACGGTCACACAATACTGGTAATCCTGGCCTAGCCATGTTGACACGCATTTTTGGGGGACACAGTTCAATCCATAACACCAACTCATAATGACCCCATATGACAGCAGAACTGCCCCACAGGGTTTCCTAGGCTGTAATCTTTATGGGAGCAGATCACCAGGTCTTTCTCCCACTGAGCCAATGGGTAGGTTCAAAGCACCAGCCTTTCAGTTAGCAGCCAAGCGCTTAACCATTGTTCCACCAGGGCTCCTTCACTTGGTTCTAGGTGGTTTTTGTCCTCTCTCTACCCCTTTTTTTTTTTTACTACCCTACTTCCACTACACTTGTTCTTGCTTGTCAACCTGAGAAAGTGACAAGAAACTTGTGAACCCTCTGTAGCACCGGTTTTTTTGGGGGTACATTTTATTGTTAGTAATACGTATGTATGTATTAAAATATATCTCTAAGTTTGTATGTTATATTTCCAACCCCCAAAGACAAAGATCGGATTTATGAAAATACTCATAATAAGAGGCAATAATAATGAAAACAACAAAAAAAAAGATACTTGACTTAAAATGAGAACCAACTTACATTGGAGTTATCAGAATGGAACCCCATCGTAAGTTAGGGACTACTGTACTTTAAAAAGCTACATTTTTTGGTGAAAAGGTTAGAAAAGATTGCTGCCTTCCTGTTTTGGATTCAGGTTACTTGTATCATAGAAAAAGGATGGAAAGCTATAGCTTAAGACTTTGAAAGTAGCAGAATTCATCCCTTTACTTCCTTTGCATGTCAAAACTTTATGGTCAGATGAGATTATAATTCGTTAGTTGTGTTTAGACTCCTTCTAAGTGTCTCCCAATATCTGTTAACAAATACCTCTAGAATGAGATTTCTAGAAGATTTATTGTGATTGCTTTATGTTACTTGAAATGGTGAAAATCTGGCAGAGAATATAAATTTGGTAAAGTGAATCACCTTTGGCCTATCATCCAACTTCCTTATGTCCCTCGAGACCTTTAAGCTATTCATGACCCACTGTCATTGATTCAAATTCTGTTTTCCAGAAATCATAGAATAATAAAAAAAAAAAAAAGTGAAGGCTATGTAAATTCTAGGAGGAAGGACTTAGAATCATGATAATTTTTGCAAAGCATGGTTTAAAACCAACTGCTATAGATGTCCCAAAAAGCAGTGGCTTCTACCAAGTAGAAGATGAAAGAGTGAAAGCAAATTTTAATTCAAGAGTCTAATTCTTAAGAAAGAAAAAAACCTATAGTTCTCTTGGGTTATTTCAGTATCTGTTCCCTGCCCAAGTTTTATGATGTGCACCCCAAAACTCAGAAAACATCTTACGTCTTAATACTAAGTGAAGGTGAAAGGAAAATTCACCTAAAATAGACTAGTGGATTATGCTCTCCACCATATAATCAAAACCACCAGGCTTTCAATGGATACGTAAACATGTTTTGGTTGCTAGGTCTTTAATGGCAGTTATTTTTGGATTCTGTTCATGATCCACTTCCCAACAGCAAGTCTGATGTGACACAGCTGAGTTCTAAATATGCTGCATGTACTTTTTTTAAAAGATGGCTGCTCAAGGTTGTGCTCTCTACATTCTTATCTTAAAAGACAGGTGATAAGAGTTTTTCTAGCCCTCTCCTCTCAAGTCTCCTTTTGAGACTCTTTGTTTCCCTTGAGACCTCATCATCCTCATGAAGAGGAACTCCGGAGAAGTAGTACTCCTGCTAATACCTCTCTATGGAATATGGTAGCAGGAGTAGTTAACACAGCTACCTCCTGAGAATGGGTTAGTGTTGTTAAGGCAAATGGTGCCCCAGATACCCTGTTGGCAAAGGACTGGTTGAATTTGAATTGTATAGGTTTTTGAAATGTTTATTGGATGGCACCTATTTAAAAACATTGTGGCTATAAAATAGCTTTGCCTCTGTGTTATTGTTAAAATAATAGAAATATAGTTTGATGCTGAATCTAGGAAGTCATCTAAGTTTTTAACGCTTTGGGGGATGCTTGTAATTGAAGGTAGGTGGTAAAGATGTTTTTTTGAATGTGGAAGCAGGAATAATTACTGTGTCTCTGTCAGTATTCTTGAATTTGGGGTGTTACTTCATGTGGGTACAATTAAATAACTTTTGTATGCTTTGGTCCCCGGGTAGCCCAAGTAGTTTGCAGTTAGTTGCTAACCTAAAGATTGGTGATTCAGACCCACTCAGTGGTCCTGTGGAAGAAAGGGCGGGTGATCTGCTTCTGTAAAGATTGTAGCAAAGAAAACCCTGTGTAACACAGAGTCACCATGAATCAGGATCAACTCAACGGCAGTGGGTTTTTTGGGTTACAATTAGGTAGCTTACCTTTTGAATGCTTTTTATCTAGTTTTTATTACGAGGAGTCAATACCTTTCTCCTAGTCATACGACACTGGTTTGTAATCCAAATTATGCAGATTTAAGTAGTCCTGGTTATCATAATCAAACCTTTGAACAGAGCTTATTTCTTAGAATGTCTGTTTTCTTGAGAACGGGAACACATTTCCTCTAAGGAGATACTACTAATGGACAGTTAGTATCATCCTGTTATTAGCTATTAAGACAAGTTTCTGTCATCACCACTCAATATCAACTCTGTTCTTTTAAGAAAAAACCTTTTGATTGTTTCTCAATCCAGTCTGATTCTGAGGTGCTGTTACTCTTTTTATCCCAGTGGACATTTAGGTACAGATTGAGCTTCTGTTCATATCTTTCTAACTGCAGCATGAAACATATAACTAGCTCATAGACCTCCGGGACCTGCTTTCCCTTTCTAAGGCCAAGAATAGCGATAGAGCCCTAGCTATGGTGGGATCGAGGGCAGCTTCTTTTACCTTCTTATCTTGTCATATAACAGGAATAACGTTTATGGTGCTGTAGTCCTGGCTTCACTTGGCATTTAACCAACCTCCAAAGCTGTTTATTGCGTTGTATCCTCTGCCTTCGTGAACATTATCCCTTAAATCTCTATTGCTTGTAATATATGAGGCAACAAATAGGTTCTATGATTGGTTAAATGCTGGCATGCTGCAAAGGTATATGTTTTATTGCCTATATAACACAGATCTACAGAGCTTATTCCTGTTATCCCAACCCTCCCATTATACAGGCCATACTCGTGCTATGGGACTCAGGATCTTTAATTCTGTCTCTTTGGCAAGGTTTCCTATTACCTGGCCTGATCACAAAAGAAAAACAAGGAAGAATGAGTTGGTGATGATTGCTTTATGTTAGGGGAGCATCTTGAATTGGAGAATAACAAGGGGAAGAAATGGCTCTGGTAGGTAAATGCCATTTGTGGTGGTATATCCTGTGTTTACATCCTTCGACAGGTGAGGGCAATTTCAGACAGACAAATAAGCCTTTCTAACTCACCCCTGCCAAGAGTTAAAAAAAATTCAAATTTAATAATTCATATTTCATTCAATAATTCATCCAGTTCCCATCTGGTAACAGTGTCTGCATGCTGTCAGGCAGCAGAAAGTACAGTGCATTTTACACAATTAGGACAAATGCTAACCTTATTTTTTATCATAATATGTTGATTTTGCAGTAACATTCAGTTCACTCTGAGTATGCTGCAGTTTTATGTAACTGTTCTGTGATGGAAACAGACAGCTGTTTTGTAACATATAGACAAAATTGGAACTGGGATTAAAAAAAATGTGAGAACAGGGAATTAAACCCAAATTTTTAAACACGTAATCTGACTCTCTTGACACTTGCCCTTTGAAATATGTAGTTGGTTATTTTGGTTTTTCATATTTATTATTATGTTACCAATAATATAGTAGATTAAAAGCATCCTTGCTCCAGTGGACAAAAAACAAAACCAAATCGGAGTTATAGTTATACCCAGGAAATTAAGGTGAACTTTTTCAGTTACTCACTATTGTTTTCCTTGGGTACAACTAAATATTTGGAATGAAGGCCCAGCAACTGTTCTCAGAGCACTTCTGGTGGGGGGAAAAGTATCCCGCATCTGTATTCCAGTTCTTCTTAAATCAGGAGAGGGGCTCTTTCTTAATCCCTTCTTTTATGAACTGCTGAGTTTATAAAGTGCCTTCTGGATCTGAGAACCTGCCCTTCATTAATCCCTGTTTTTCGTACAGTTGCAAAACCGCATTATCAGCTAGGTTGTTGACTTACAAGATGCTGTCATCATTAGATAGAATTTTTCGTTGTTTGAGCAAATAATCCTCTAGCTAATGTGATGGATTAAAAAACAGCCAATGTGCTCCCTTTCTCTGGTTAACGTGTTTCTTTAATGCAGGTTGAGTTGCTCAGCAGTCACAGTTTGTCTGAAGCCCTTGTTGGGGCTTACTGTGTATGTGGATTCATAACACATCTGTGTGTACATCTACAGTGCTGTATAAATAATAATAAGTAATCACCAGATGGCCTATAACTGCTCCTCTGGACCTGCTGGGTCTCTTGAAGCTGTTAGTAAAGTCTTCTGGCGTTTTGCTGGGGAAAACTTGTCATAGATTTATTTCTAAAAAAATTCAAACTCACAACTGGGTGTTTAGAACTAGATATTGCTGTCTGTGTTGTAAATATTTAACAGGCTTTGTACAATGACAAGTAAAAGCGCCATTACTAACCACACACAGTGGCTGTGGAGCTCTTCTTCCCTCACGGCCATTTAGAAAGGAAAAGAAATGCCGATAAATTGTGTGTCGTGAACAAGGTGCAGGAGATGCTCTGTGAAGCTCTTTCTAAGAAGAAAGAAAACGTCACCATTCTGCTCAAAAGACTGTAACTGGGCAAACTTAAGCTTTTTAACCAGTGACTTAAAAAAAAAAACCCAGGCCCCTTTTAAATTGGATTTTGTGTTACAAGAAAAGCTCCTTCAGCTGGAGTCTAGCCAGAGCTGGGTTTTGATCCTAAGTGAGTCTTTATAACCAATGATATACCCTTTGAAAGGGTTACAGTCGCAAGTGTTAGTAGACACTTAGCTAAATTTCAGGCTTTTGGTTATGTTTAAAAATTTGAGAATCACAATATTATGTGCAAAACAAAACATCTTTTATTTTTTGTCCTCTTGCCATTAATTTTCACGGAAAATGTTGTATACTTTGGGGAACAAAATCACCACCATCTTCTGGTTTTATGCTTAGGATTTTCTGTGCTGTGTTTTGCTGTTACTGTTGCTCTCGCTTCAGTACCTGTTCCAGGGCCCCCCTTTGCTCAGGATGGCAATTCGTGTTTTAAAAATCAAAATAGAACTGCTTACCTCTGAATTTTACTGGGGTTTTTGTTTGCTTTGTTTATCATATCAAAAAAAAAAAAACAACCCACTGCCATTGAGTTGATTCCAACTCATAGTGACCCCACAGGGTTTCCAAAACTCTAAATCTTTATGGAAGCGGACTGCCACATCTTTCTCTCGCAGATCTGCTAGTGGTTTTGAACTGCTGACCTTTTGGTTAGCAGTCTAGCGCTTTAACCACTGCGCCACCAGGGCCAAAAATGTTTTAAACAGAAATCGAGTATCTTAACTCTCGAGCCTAGTTTTCTTTTTTCTGTTGAAAGTTGAATCTATTTAACCTCAGAGGGACTGTCCTTTAAATTATAGCACAATGAGTGTTACTTTTGAGTTAGAATGTATAGAAAGCTTTTATCTTTCAAAATCTCATCTTGAAGAAATGGCATACACATTGTGATGGATAAAAGCTATTAATAGTTTATTGTAGAGAGATTTTACATTTTAAATTTTCTCTCACAAAATTACCATATCACAGATAGGATTTCAAGAAGGAAGACATTTGGGGGCATCGTAGAGAAAAGATGAAAGCTTTGGGGTTTATCTCTTTGTTAACAACACCTTTGTTTTTTCTGAGAAATTTCTTTGTGCAGTGAAATACACTACGTAAGATTGCGCTTTGGTAAGAATCTGGACTGTTTGCAATTGTCATGTGAAAGCACAGAGAGAATGAGAATGAATTTTGTGAAATTAGCCCATTCCCAGTCTGGCACACCATGTGCACTGTGTGGCTGCTGATTCTCCTGGCAGATTGAAGAGCTGAATCAACTTCTGCTCTGAAGACTGAAATTGCCAGCCATCATTCCAGCTTTTAAATCTTGTTGTTCACATAGATGATGTCATATTTTGAGCAAACATAGCTGTGTCTTTAGATCCCAGGTGGAATTTGCAATTCCCTGGATTGGAAGGAAAGAGTTCTTCCTTTTTGCCTTTGAAAAACCTGAGTGTCTTTAGAGAAAGTCAGTGGAATATATCTGCAGCCTTGCAGTGTCCTTTGAGTCATTGTAGAAAACTGAGTGCTCTCTTTGGCATTCAGCAGATTGGCTGTCAGAGTTGCAGCTCTGCTTATCAAAGACATGGCCTCTCAAAGAGCCATTTATGTTATTCCAGAGAGAATCATCCTATAACAGAAGGAACTTTCTCCTCCCAGGGGTCAGATCTTCCTTTCTCCTCCCAGGGGTCAGATTTCTTTTGATACTGGGCAATTATCACTTGATTTTCCTGAAAAATAGCTCAATCCACCATAAAGGTTAGCAGGAGCACAGGTTGCAGACTTGGTTACAATGACAAGCTCTGATTCCTTAGCCACAGGGAAAGGGTGACACTTGTAGTATGCCAGAGGCTTAATGGTGGTGATTTTTCTGCTGAGTATCTTGGCTTCCCTTCTGTTTCTCTGAGGGAGATAACATTTGCTTTAGTTTTTTGCATACCAGTCACTATGAAATACCATTGTAAGAGTGTCTTTCTCTCCTTCTTCACTTTCTCAAACCTCTTTGTCTTTAGTTACTTTCCTCTCCAAACTGAGCTCAACCCTTCCAGTCTAATTTTTTACATCTCACCTTTCTCTTGTACAGCTTATGTTGTCTCTTATTAGCCATTGTACTTTGTGGGGATTACTAACCAGCATTTCCTCTTAATTTTTTAAAATTGTAAGCAGATAACTGTGTGATTGGGAATAGTTGGAGCAAAGGGGAGAGAAAATTGGACATGAGAAGCCACAAATCCAAAGTCCCTCTAAGACTCCAAGAATTTATCCAAAGAGACTTAGATGGCCAGCATTTCTTCTCTACCAGGAGTGTCCCTGAGGCTATAGGAATTGGCTTGCATAGCAATAGTTTTGATGGCTCTGGGTATTAATTGCTCCTTGGAAGCCTGATGGGCCCATTCTACTCTGTCCCTTAGGGTTGCTAAGAGCCAGAATTGACTCGGCAGCAACATGTGTGTGTAGGTATTAGGAGCAAGCACACGATGAACACTGAATGAGCTCTATCTTGGGAATCAAGGTAACAGGGCTGGGCAAAGCAAAAGGAAGTAGAGCCCACAACCCTTTTTTCTTTGATGAGGTTGAGGACAATAAAGGTCCCTTTTCTCCCTTCCTCTCATGGCCAGCTTATATGTAACTGGAAAAAAATCAGTGCAATTTAAAGGCCAACAGGAAAAAGTCCCCATCCAAAAATAAATCCCTGAACTTCTACATTAGTTAAAAATTTGTATAAATTAATAAGGTCCTGGAAAAGTGTAGGTGCCATCATTCATACTTTAGTATGAGTTAATTTAACCACAGAAGTAATATTGAATACATTAAGGAATAAGATGTTTTTATTTGGAGTTAGGGGATAGTAGAGACAGCTGGTTTAAGTGGGATCATCCCTGAGCAAAGGAGTTGTTGTTTTTTCTACTACAGACTAATTAAGAAGTCTAAATGTTAAGAAAGGCCCCCAAACACTGGAACCAACCTAATTCTCTTTGAAGAAAAAGAGGGAAGCATTTCTACCTTTATCCACTGTAGAAAATTTAGATTGATAAAATGTGGGCAAAAGTGAATGGCTTGGTTGCTTTAGCTCTAGGACTCAATTAGCTGCTTAGGGTTCTAGCTCCCTGGCATTGGGTAAGATCTCTTTTTGTAGAAACATTGTCTCTTTAGCCTCTAGATTTGGTTACATATAAGAATCTTCCCATCTTGGCCTCAATACTAATGTCCTCACTTGTTGACTGACTGTGATAAAATGACCATTAGCCTACTGTCATGGATTGAATTGTGTCCCGAAAAATTGTCCATCAGCGTGGCTAGATCATGATTCCCAGTATTGTATGATTGTTGACCATTTTGTTATCTGATATGATTTCCCTATGTGTTGTAAATCCTATCACTATGTTGTAATAAGATGGATTAGTGGCAATTATATTGATGAGATCTACAAGATTAGGGTCTTAAGCCAATCTCTTTTGAGATATAAAAGACAGAAGTGAGCAGAGAGACATGGGAACCTCATACCATCAAGAAAGCAGTGCCAGGGGAATGTGTCCTTTGGACCTGAGGTTCCTGTGCAGAGAAGCTCCTAGGCCAAGGGAAGATTGAAGACAGGTACCTTCTTCCAGAGCCAACAGAGAAAGCCTTCCCCTGGAGCTGATGCCCTGAATTTGAACTTGTAGCCTACTAGACTGAGAAAATTTCTCTTTGTTCAAGCCATCTGCTTGTGGTATTTCTGTTATAGCAGCACTAGATAACTAAGGCACTACGGAAGGTTTTGTAGCATGATTAGTATCGATTAGCTCAGACCAGCAGGTCATGTATGTGTACATGAATATACAACTTAGGAAATGGTGTTTATATAGCATGCAGAAAAATTATCTTTCCACCCAGAGAGCATATGAGGGAATAGGAGAGAACACAATACAAAGAAAATTGTTTAACTTTATCAATGTAATAATAACAGTAACAATAGCTGAGCTCTTATCATGTACTGTTCAAAAGTGCTTTATAGGTATTATTTTATTTAATCCTAGCAACCTTCTAAAGTGGGATTTAGTATTATCCCCATTTTAGAGATGAGGAAAGTAAAGCTTAGAGAGGTTCAATAACTAGTATATGGCCAGATAGTATTTTGTAGTGGAGGTACAGCACAAACCCAGACAGTTAGACCTCAGAAACAGCAGTCTTAACTACTAGGCTAAACTTCCTTGTTCCTTTCCATACACAAGTAAATATGTACACCTAGCATAGAAAATAATGAATAGTGATTTGTTTGGTGAATGGTCCAAATTCAATCAGTCAAGTAAGTCCTATCTGTGGTTTGTCACTGCCCTGGGCACCTGGCTGCCTTACCAGAGAGCTGGATCTACAACTGAGCTCTGCCTATCCCAAAAAAAGATAAGAATTCTTTCACTTCATTTCACTAAAACGAAGAGACCCCTCTGGAACTGCCTCAGCCGTAATTTACAGTGTTTTTTATCTGCCCGGAAATGCTCCTGAGATGTGACTAACTTTCTCTGACGTAAACAACCACCATTTTGGAGCAAGAACGTGATTTTAAGAGGGGAAAGAAAATTAATTCTGGACCAATTAGAAATTAGAACTAGAAAACTGGGAACTAGAAATTATGGTTTCAGTCCTTCAGTAATAGGCCCAAAGAAGCAATGTGGTGTCATCTTTGTGAATTCTAAACTCTGTCGCTTCCTGATTCATATTCACTTCTTCCTCGCCTTACTTTTATGCCTGTAAGTTCCCCAGATGGAAAAGATGGTATCTGGGTATTTTCCTTTGTGTAGTACCAGGCACTAGTGGGACTTATGGTCTAGTGACTGCCATATTGATTGATAAGAAGAAGAAATACGATTAAGGTGGAATTAGGATGTGATTAGAAGTATTGTAAACAGTAGTGAGATGTGTGATCTGCCCAGTGATTGCTAACTCATTTATTCTCTGAAGCTTTTGACATGATTGTATGAAAATTCTTCTCAATTCAGGTCTCACATCCCCTCCTTTAACTAGCTTGATAGCACTACCATACATACCACATATCTGTTCTTTCCTTTTCTCTTACCAACTGTGTTGTGTTAATGGACATTTCTCTTATGATTGGAAGTGAAACTATATGGCCAAGTAGATACATGGGAATATTTATGTGAACTAATATAAATGATAAAAAAATGTGGAGATACACATAAAGGATCAAAAGGGTTAAGAGAGTCTTGTAGTTGATATTTATAGTAAAGGGATTCTTTGTTTTGTCTGAATGTCTTTATCTTTCGCTGGGAAGCTTCTTAAAATATACATTTTACTTCTTGATTCTGACAATGATTCATTGTGTAACTGTGGGCTCTGTGAAATGCACTCTGATTCCAACTGCCAGAGATACCTGACTGGAGCCTTGTCTTTTCTACCTCAAACCGTCCAGTCAAGTTCTTGGCTTCAGAGCTGAAAATGCCTCCTTGGCCATGGTCCCAAACTACCAAAATGATCGCTTTACATGTCCAAAGGTCTCACTTGTTTAAGTTGCTGGGTACCTCTAACAAGCCATTTACTTGTGTGTCTGTGCACACTGTGTGTTTGTCTATCTCATTGTTTGTTCAGGAGGGGTAAACATATCAACCTGTCCCTGCTGTCATTGCCAGGAGTTTTCTTTAAAACTAAATGCAAAGAAAAGATGATTCCAGGCAACAACCAATAGAACAGAGACTACAAGCTTGGCTCCTAAGAGATTATCAGACAGGCAGTGACAGCGTAATAGGAGGGATGGTGATTTTTTTTTTTTAAGCCTATACTGTTAATACTAAGCCTCAGTTACCTTCTTTCCCTATCTCTGTTTTTGGGCTTTCTACCTCTCTCTCTCATCCCCACCCCCGCAAGGAAAAAAGATATCTTTCATTGGTGTAGTTATTTGAATCAAGTGAAAAAAGGTACTGTTGAAATAATTTGAAAGATCTCAATCGTGTTATCTACATGGAGTTAGCTGTATAATACTACAGTGGCCAAACAGTACGTAGACATCTGTTGCTTCAATGAGCATCATTTTTTTTACATAGAGGCAACCTGTGCGCATTAATTTTTTCACTGTATTTATTATGTTCATAACTTCAGGCGTTTGTCATTTTACTTCAGTTTCAGGTATTTCTTAGAACTAAGGAAGAGACTGTAGTCCTCTTAGACTATATTGAGAGGGGACGATGAAAGCAGTTATCTTAGTCTAGATGTCTGTTTTATAAAGCACTATATGAGACTCAACACTTTAGCTATTCCCTCTTCAGCCTTTTCTTCTCTTCTAAGTTCTACTTAGGTAATTGTAATAGTAAAAAAGGAAGACTTTATTTCAGCATTCTTTCACTTTATACGTATTTGAAACTGCAGTTGGACAAGCCCTAACTGAGTCTTGTATTTTCAGTTATGCACATTTGACTACCCAGAAGAGAGAGAGTTGTGTGCACATACCAGCAGCTCTTGGCAGAGCAGTGGTTAAAGGTTTGAACATATTTGTACCTTGCTGGCTATTCCCTTAGTCCTCAGGGAGACATTTTGCTCCTCTGTAGACAGTAATCAGCTTGTCAGAGTGGAATGGCTTTTTGTTTTTTCTTTATCTAGTAAAATACAGTGGGCTAAGCCTTTCTGGGAAGCAATTTCTTCCTCCACTGCATGAACAGAAGGTCGAGGATGCTGTCTCTGAAACAAAGGGGAGGTGGTGATAGAAAAATCAGTGGCTAGGGCGTAATTGAATTGGAGCGCTGTCAAGGAGACAACAATTCTTGCTTAGAAGCTGGACATTCTGCTATGCTTTGCTTTTCTGTCTTAACATTAGAATAATAAGCAATGAATACTTAAGGCTTAATTTTTTACATAGTATAAGCACTATTCACTGGCTCTTTTATGAGCGTTGTATGATAATAAACATGCAACAAGCTATTCACTTTTACTTAGTGGCTTTTAATCTTTTTGGTTCGTGAGCCAAAGTAAGAAATATATTTTACATTACAACTTAAAACATGTTTGCTTAATAAAAATTAGAGAGTCACATAACAGTATTCACCTGTACCTAAGGTTTTTTTGGAATGTGATGCACTCTGATTTTTTATTTCACTCTGGTTTTTGTTTTTAAATACTGATTAAACCAAACCAGTTGAGGTCGAATTGATTCTGACTCATAGCAACTCTATACTGTTTACAAACCACTAAATTGATTTCACCACCCATTAATAGAGCATGTCCCACAGTTTGAAAAACCCTGTCTTAGCCTTTATCAGGATATCATTAAGAAAAGCAGAATTATCCAATGTAGGCTTTCCTGGCCCCCTTCCTATCTACTTTATAACTTAAAAAAGAAGCTCCTCAAGTTTTCTGGTCATGCCACTAATTTGTGCATGAATAAGTTGTGGGTCTTAATGCCCTTAAAAAAACAGTTGCCGTCTAGTGGGTTGCAACCCATGATGACCCCATGTGTCAGAGTAAAACTGTGTTCCATAGGGTTTTCAATGGCTGATTTTTTGGGAAGTAGATTGCCAGGCCTTTCTTCTGAGGTGCTTCTAGGTGGCCTCAGCTCTCCAGCCTTTCAGTTAGAGCCAAGCACGTTAACTGTTCGCACCACCCAGAAACTCCCTTAATGCCCTTAAAACAAAAAAACCCATTGCTGTCAAGCCAATTCCAACTCATAGTGACCCCATGTGTTACAGAGTAGAACTACTCCATAGCATTTTCTTGACTGTAATCTTTACGAAGGCAGATGTCCAGGCCTTTCTTCAGTGGCACTGGTGGGTGGGTTTGAACCACTGACCTTCTGGTTAATAGTCAAGCACAAGCCATTTACACCACCTGGGCACCTTTGATGCTCTTAGTCTCCTTGAATCGTAAGGAGAGTTTCAAGTAAGATGAGCTGATGGTTCCCGCTGTTTCGGCAAGATGCATCCTATCTCCATTATTTCCTCTGACTCCCCCAAAAACTTCAAAGCACAAGGAAGCAAGTTTGTTTGCTAGCTGTCATATAGAGCAACCAGCAGTATCTCATTGAACTTACCCTAGAGAATTAATGTTCTCTCTTAATCCATTTTTGAGCTAGATCCCTGAAGGTGTATAGACTTGATTAAAGTTCTGATTAGGGCTTTATTTGCCTTCAGAGCAAGTCCCAGTGGGAGAGAAAGAATCTTATGGTTCATTTAACAGATTTTTTTCAATGTTGCTTGTATACTGGGCACAGTGGTAGCATCTATGAATGTAACATTAAGTAACAGACACGGTCCCTATCTTCAAGGCACTTATCACCTCCTGCAGTTAACCTCAACTTTCTATAATGAGCAGATCACCTTACTTTTAATAGTTCTCTATCCTACAAACAGTGAAAAGATTAATGTGGTTTATGATTTTCTATCTCTTCTCAGCAGTCTCCTTCCTCAGCCTACTGAGCCTAAATGCAGAATGTCTTGTTTCTTTCTGCAAAACTGTAACCCTCTCTTACAGTCATAGAAACTCCCACTTAGCATGAACCCCTCTGATTACTACTGTATGCTTATAGCTTCCACTGTGCTAAAACATCTGACATGTTTTACTTTTGAAAATCAAATGTTTGGTGGTAAGGGAGTCAGGAGAAAAGGGTCCAATAAAGGCCTAAGAAGTGTACCTCAGATGTGAACTGAGAGGTCTGTTTGAGTACTTAAACAGTTCTGTGAGTGCATTCTCAGTTATGATGAGTCTACTCAGTGCCTCCTGGGCTCACCCCCAGTATTGTAACTTAGTCTACCTACCGCACAAAAGTAGTATTCAGAGAAAAAAGTAAATTTCTTTAAGTGGAATGTCATCACATTAGAAAATTCAGATGATAAAGGACTACATACATGGATCATTGTTGTTGTGTGCGTTGAGTCGATTCTAACTCATAGCAAACCTCCAGGACAGAGTAGAACTGCCCTATAGGGTTTCCGAGACCGTAATCTTTACAGAACAGACTGCCACATCTTTCTCCCTTGGAGCAGCTGGTCAGTTTGAACCACCAAACTTTTGGTTAGCAACCAAGTGCTTAACCACAGCTCCACCAGGGCTTCTCATCCATACATGGATAGAGAGTGGGAATACAGAGGGCGGTCAGCAACACACCAGATATCCTGGAGTTCAAAATCGTATTAAATAAAGCGTTCCTTAAAATAGAAGCAACCTGGAGGTAGCCATAACCCTATGTGACTCTCAGTTAATTCAGAATATCTGGTTTTTGGTGGGAGAAGTAAAGTTGGTGGGTAGGAGGGTTCTTTTCTCAAATTTTTATTTGTGAGATCATTGAGAAATGATAAGTGCTGATATCTGGTTTCTGTTAAGTGATGTTTATTTCCAGGCAGACAGGTGAGGGTTTATGGTTGTGGATATAATTGTTTCGAATTTATGTCACTTACTAATCAAAGGGTTGGTAGTTAGAACCCACCCAGTGGTGCCACAAAAAAAGGCTTGGTCAATGCCTCAGACAGGGATTGGACTGGACTTATGGGATAGAAAATGTTGCTGGTGAGAAGTGAGCTTCTTGGCTCAAGTAGACACATGAGACTATGTGTCTGGAGGGGAGATAAGGAGGCAGAGGGGGACAGAAGCTGGCTGAATGCACACAGAAATACAGGATGGAGAGAAGGAGTGTGCTGTCTCATTAGGGGGAGAGCAACCAAGAGTATATAGCAAGGTGTATATAAATTTTTATATCAGAGACTGACTTGATTTGTAAACTTTCACTTGAAGCGCAATAAAAATAATAAAAGGCTTGGTGATCTGCTTCTGTAAAGATTATAGCCAAAAACCCCTGTGGAGCTCAGTTCTCGTGTAACACATGGGTTCACTCTAAGTCAGAATCGACTCTATGGCAGTGGGTTTGGTTTTTTGCCTTTTTTTTTTTTTTGGTATTGATGGAAACGGTTAACATGGCTGGCTGCTAACTGAAAGGTAGGTGATTCGAGTCTACCCAGAGGTGCTTCAGAAGAAAGGCCTGGAGATCTACTTCTGAAAAATCAGCCATTGAAAACCCTGTGGAGCACAGTTCTTGATGGCCGCTGGTATTGGTAGATTATGAGAAGATTGTATACGTATTAATTTCCTGTGGCTGCTGCAACAAATGACTACAAACTGGGTGGCTTAAAACAACAGAAATTTATTCTTTCACAGTTTTGGAGTCCAGCCGTCCAAAATCAGGGTATCAGCAAGTCCTCACTCCCTCTGGAGGCTCTAAGGGAGAATCCTGTCCTTGGTTCTTCCAACTTCTGGTGGCTGCCAGCATTTCTTGCCACATATCTCTGCTTCCATATTCACATTGCCTTCTGCTCTCTCTGTGTGTGTCTAATCTCCCTCTGCCTGTTTTGTGAAGACACTTGTGGTGGCATTTAGGGCCCACCTGGGTAATCTAGGATAATCTCCTCATGGAAGGATCCTTAACTTAATCATATCTGCAAAGACTTTACCATGTAAGATAATAGTCACAGGTACCAGGGATTAGGATGTGGACATATCTTTGGTAGCCTACCACCTTATCAGTCTACCACACCATAGTTGAAATCTGCATTTCAGTTCATTACAGTGAATTGTTACCTAGAGGTGAGGACTAGGACTTCCAAAGGCTTAGTTCCCTCACTGGCACCCATCAGTATGCTTAGTGATCTTTGTGTTTGTCTTTTCTTTCCTCTCTTCCGCTAACAGATGAGAATGTTATAATGAAGGTTAATGGGATCCCATTAGCACTTCCTGGTTTGCCTACAATGTGACATAATAGGGTGGGAGATCCTATGTAATTGGAACAAGTTGTTATCATTTTAGAGCCAGGTCAAAAATTGAATATGGATTTTTTACAAACATCTCTCAATGAGAGACTTAGTGTACACAAAGGATCCCTTGTAAGAATAAAATCAAAGGCATTTCCTTTGTGTGTTCTGCCAGATATCTCCAACCTTGAAGAAGCCTGGGGACAAATTTCCGGAAATTAGCCCATGAATATTTTCCTCAATTCAGTCAGACCTTCGTTAGCCTTTATAGGTTCAATTCAGTAAAAAGATTTGAGCATCTACAATGTGCCAGACACCATGCTAGATACTAGTGACAGATACATAAAACCTCAAAGTATTCACAGTCTGATAGGGGAGTCAGACACATAAAAATATGATTACATTGTTAAATGGTCAGTGTAATAGTATAAGTATTTGCAAGTACTGCGAGGTCTGGTAGACATCAGGGAAGGCTTCATGGAGGAAATGATGCTTTAACAGGTTTTGAAAGATAAATAGAAGTTCGCCAGACAGAGAAGATGGAGATGAACATTCCAGACATAAGAGAACAGCAGATATAAAAGAATGAAACAACACGTTGTGTTCAGAGAAACTGCAAGTAGTTTGATATTGACGGAGTGAGAATTATGATGGAGAGCAACAGTAGATGAGGCTACAATTAGCAGGTGCAGTTTCCTCAGTTGGTGATGTTGCTGCTGTGTTGAATAGTTATCAGAGCCCAGAAGTGTGTGGATAAGTGCTACTGTTGGGCAGTGTAGGTTCCATTCTTTTTCTTTGCTTGCCTGCCTGCCTTTAATGTAGACCTCTATTCAGGGGCCAACATTCTAAAAAATCTTTCTTATGGCTAAAAAGCTAATATCCAAAATCAAAGTTCCTCATTTACCTAGTTTTATTAATATAAAGGTAGCTGCGCAAAACTTTCCAGGGTAGACACAAAGATAATCAGCTGAATATGTCAACAAGTTAGGATAAGAATTTTTTCTGCATTTAAAATAGTGATTAGACATTATCAGAGCACCCCACCAGCTTCTGGTTTATTTAGGAGATCCGTGAAACCATCTGAGCCTTTGTCCTTGCCTATTTCTTTACCAGCCCACAACTTCTTCTGTGGTTGCTAAGTCTCTGGGCACTTAATCCTTTGATAGCTTGTTTAAAATAAAAGCTTAGTTGCTGCATTTTGGAATTTTTTAAGTGTGTGTATGTGTGTGTGTGTGATTGTAAACTTGTCCCAGTCATCTAAGCTGAGAGGCTGAGATCTCTGTCTCTTATCCAGCTTTATATTTTCTTTTGGCTTGACTGTTACAGTGCTAAATTATATAAGTTCTTGAAGGGCAGGTTTTAGTTATTGTAGGCTCTGTAACATGACTCATATATGCTGTGCTCAGCTCACTGTAAGCATTCAAAAACTCCTGTATTATCAAGAAGTGTTTCCAGTATTATTTTTCCACAATGAAATTTTCAGCAGTCCAAGCCAAAACATAGTGTAGTAAATTTACCTAATTTTGATGATTACGGTTCACACTGTAAAAACTGTCTTTGTCCCTTCCACCCATTGTGAGATCCAGGGATTGCAACATCTACTGTGTAGCAAATTAGAAGATAAAAGTGCTTGATGTGTTTTTCAAGAACTCTGTACCTCATAACATACAATAAAAATTTGGGAAGAAAGATGAGACTGAAAAATGTAAATGTGTAATGTCAACAAGAATGAAATAGGGCCAAGTAATAATTATTTTGGCCAAAAAAGAAGCTTTCCTTGCTTTGTTAAGAACCAGAGTTATCCCTTTGGGGACTTTAATGGTACCCCAACTAAGTGGCTGCATCTGGAAAATAGAATACTAAAAGGTCTACTACCATTAGGCAAGAGCTGTGGAGAAAGCAATTAGCCATGTAATTGACACAGGACCAGGCCTCACTGAATTGCAGCTGGGATTTCTCTGCTCCTGGGCACTGGTCCTTTAAAGTTTGTTGAGCATCTAAATCCATCCATGTAAGTAGTCATCATCTAAGGAAAGATAATGGATCTGTCCTTGTTAATTCTTAAGCATAGTTCCCAAGAGTGCCCTGGAGTTTAATAAAGAGCTAGATATTAGACATTGGGAGAGAAGGATAGGCAGGAATAAGAAGAGATGTGGCTCCAACTTAAAACTCCCTACTTTAGTAAAGAATGATCTTTAATTGCCACAATTTCAAGAGCAGCATCCTAAGATGCCTTTCTCTTACCATTTTTTCCTTCCCAAAAAGCCCAAACAGTGCTATAGCTATTGTCTCCAAGGAAACCTGGGACAATAGGTGACTATGAGGTAGAGTAATTTATTTCGTATACTATGTAAAAGTGAAAATGGGATTTTACATTAAGGTTCAACTGATAAATGTTCACAAAGATGTAGAATAACATACTTTCTTGCATATTCCATCTCCAAGTTGCTCAGTTTAGAAAAGAGGTAGAGATAGAAAATGAGGAAGAATCTGTACATTTCTGAAAATCATCATGTATTACGAATGGTTTCAGTTGCAAGTACTTGACTGACAGTAGCTCAAAACTATACGAACACTTGCAACACAAGAAATCCAGAATTAGGGCTGTTCCAGTAGCCAGGTAAGATAATCAAGGACCTAGATTCTTTATACCTCTCTGCTCCACCATTTTTAGCTTTTACTCCTTGTTTGTTGCCTCACTGTCACAAGATGAGGAAGGAGAAGGAGTAGCACCAGGAACTCTCCTTTTTTAGCTCCCCGTTTTCGACGGCACTGGGTTTGGTTTGTTTTTGGTTTTTATAATGAAACAAAAGCTTTCGCAGAAGTACCGCCCTCCGCCTCATCCCCAGTATTTGCCGGAACTGTGTGACAGGTTTAATCCTAGCCACATAGGAGCCTGGGAAAGTATCTGGCTTTGTAGCCTTTATAGGGATAGGCAGGCAAGGGAGAAGGGGGTTGCGAATGGGGGTTGGGTTAGGAAACACAACCTGGTCCTCAAACCTATTGCCTCTTCCCTTTCTCTGCTGTACTGCCCCTTTCCTAAGCAATCCAGTTATGTAAGACATTGACTACAGTCTTTCGTGAATCAGAGGCCTGATAACCCATACAGTTTTCTAGTTTTGAAGTCACCAGACACAGAATTTAGTTTATGGCCTTACTGAAAAAAGTCACAAGAGAATACTATTAGAAAGAGAGAGAGAAGAAAAAAAGAATTATATTTACTGCTATTTTGTAGTACTAGGGAATCACAGCAGAAGTTGAGATGACCAGGACTTTGGCTAAGTACATTTAAACCTGCAGTAAGATTATATCTCTTAACCCCATCAAATAATAAGCAACATTTTAAATACAAAATACTTAAGTTTTCCCAACCTAAACTGATAAGAAATTATATTTACCTCTGTCTTCCCTACACTACCCAATACCTGTTAGAGTTTGGAGTTGGCCTATATGATCTTTGGGGCTCAGTTTCCTTTCTGCTGTGATTTATTGAGCACCTTCAACTTACTTGGCAAAAGATACCACACATGGGGCTTATGATTTTTCACACTTGTCACGAACAGGAGGAGGGAACAAGGAACCAAAATAGAAATGAGTGATGATGTGTGGCTAAGTGCTTAAAACTTACGTTACTTAAAGGAATAGTTGTCCCATTGGTTTGTGTGGTCTAGAATAATGTATTGTTATCACAGGTCATAATGATGATGACCCTGCAATTCAGTGTTAACTATGGTTTTAATGTTCTTTTTCTATTTCCCCCTCACTGGTTTGTTGACTTGATTGTAACATAGCTTTTCCTATGATCAGACACTCCATCTTAGAGGAATCCAGCTTTTGATACTGCCTAGGTCCTGTGGGATGCTAATATTCTACCCAATAAAAGGCAGGTCACTGGGATCCTAAAATAAAGTGCCCAAAAGAATGTGGCCAAAATTACTACTAGTGCTTTGTGGGGGAGAGAGAGGAGGTGAAAAAAGAATGTAAAAAGTTGGTGTTTATAAATTGACAATTTTTTCCACAAGACATTTTAGTTTGTAATAAAACAAAGTTCAGTGATGGAATCGGAAACCCTAGGAAAGTGAATTGATCCACAAAGACATGGCACCAGTGTTCTTTCATATAACAGCATTGTAACTCCAGCATACTGAAATTGTCTTCAGTGTCTTTCCTATAATAAAGGAATCTGGTGTCAAACAAAATGGGACAAGGAGGGGATATACTAATTCTCACTATTTGCATAATAAAAGTTACTTTGGAAATAGCAATGAAAACGCATCAGATCTTTCTGAAAATGTGCTCTGTAACGTCTTGGAATCCGGGGGTGATAGTTTTTCAGTAGTTATCCTTGTGTTGTTATTAAGTTGTCTTGTGTCGTTGTGTTGTCAGTTGCAGTTAAGTGGATGCCAACTCATGACAACCTCATGTGTGGTTTACAGTCTACTTTAAAAGATAAAACTATGATACCATATATATTAAAATTCTAAATTATATGGTATAAACTATACAAGTACCATATAAGCTTAGGAAAGATAGACCAGCGAATATTGGAGTCCTTAGGGAAGCCTGAAAAAAGCAATTGGATTTCAGCTGAGCTTTCAAAAATGGTAGGATTTGGATAAACTAAAGAAAGAGAAAAGGTTTGTCAGGGAATAGGGGAACATATGTAGAAGCACAAAGACGAAAATAAGTAGACTTTGTAGGTAGTGTCATGGATTGAATTGTGTCCCCAAAAGATATGTGGCAACCTGGTTAGGCCATGATTCCCAGTATTGTGTAGTTGTCCTCCATTTTGCAATTTTCCTATGTGTTATAAATTATAATCTCTGCCTGTAGTTAAAGAAGATTAGGGTGGGATTTAATACCCTTGCTCAGATCACATCTCTGATCCAGTTTAAACGGAGTTTCCGTGGGGTGTGGCCTGTACCGTCTTTTATCTTACATGAGATAAAATGAAAGGGAAGCAAGAAGAGAGTTGGGGACCTCATACCACCAAGAAAGCAGTGCCAGGAGCAGAATGTGTCTTTTGAACCCAGGGTAGCTGCGCAGAGAAGCTCCTAGGCCAGGGGAAGTTGGATGACAAGGACCTTCCTCCAGAACCGACAGTGAGAGAAAGCCTTCCCCTGGAGCCAACGCTCTGAATTTGGACTTGCAGGCTACTAGACTGTGAGAAAATAAATTTATCTTTGTTAAAGCCATCCACTTGTGGTATTTCTGTTATAGCAGTACTAGATGACTAAGACAGGTAGAGAGAATGACCTGGGTAGAAAATGTTAGTGGAAAAATAGGAGAAAATGAAGTTTTATAAATAGGAGAGGACTAGAAAGGCCATGCGTTTTGCATTCCTTTAAAATCTCCTTCAGGAATGGTTCCAAACCTCCCAGAGTCAAGAAATTCTTCCCAATGATTTAAATCCCTTGCTACCGTTTTGTCCTTTTCCTGTTATCTTAATACTTGAAATTCTATTTCTTATTCTGAGCTCCTCACATTAGGGTATTCTTGATCCTGGCTGGGCTGAGCCTCTGGTTCCATAGGAAGGAATTGGGGTTTCAGATACAGACTCTCTTTTGGATATGGATGATCAAAATTCTCCCCCCATTGTACACATGGGCAAGAGTTTTCTAGGTTGGGCATGCCTTGTAGCACTTTAGTGAAATGTGCTAGTTGGCATTTATTCAACAAATATTTATTAAGCACCTGCTAAGTGCAAGTCCTGTTCTAGGTACTTGGGATACATCCATGAATAAATAGATGAAAAGGACCCTTGCTCTTGGGGAGCTTATACTGTAGTAAAAATCTACTATCCGACTATTACTGTGCATTAACGGCGTATGTCTGGTAGTAACAAATGCCAGGGTGCGAGGCAAGAGTAACACTGGCCGTGATAGTTAAGGTCATATGTCAACTTGGCTGGGCCATGATTCTCAGTGGTTTGGCAGTTATGTAATGATGTAGTCACCCTCCATTTTGTGATCTAATGTGGTCATCCTCCATTTTCACTTAATGCCGATTTTTGTATCACGACCTGGTCTTTGGAACCTAACCATGTCAGTAAGTGAGGAGTTGGGTGTATTTTAGCAGCAGCATGGCTGCTAGACCAACTATTAAATTATATCTCTACTCTTATCATTCCTTTTATTATACAATGGACTGATTTTGTCACTTGCCAGACTCTCTAAGATACTCAAACAGCCTTCCCAAAACAGAAAATTCTTTAACCCGTAGACAGATGAATTTACCTTATGTACAGTTTTTTACAGTTTGGTGGATACACCCTAACCTCTTTAGTTTGTCCTCCTTCCTTCTCCTGACAACATTTTCTTTTAGAGTATTTTGGGAAGAAGTTTCCTGTTCTTATTTTTCCTCTATAAATTACCTTGCTCACACATGCAGCATATGAGCTGCTGCTGCTGTGGCTGTATTTATTTGCTGAACAATCCCGTGCTTTGAAATGATTCATTCAAGAGCCATGAAGCATTCAAAGCAGGATGTGTGACTCATTTAGTAAACAGAAGCATCTTGAAGTAGAGAGCAGGAGCCTAGGATTGACTGAGGTAGAAATGAAAGTTATGTTGACTTAGAGGTGTGTATATTCAGTCCCTTCTCTTCTCCCTTTCCCAACTTTCTCAAACATAAATGATACCTTACATTAGGAACAGAGGCACTGCAGTGAGGGTGAGAAGCCTTATCAAGGCTATTGTGATCTCCCAGTTTCTTCTTTTAGAACATGTGATCAATTGAAGTGATTAAATAGTGATCAAAAAAGATCAGTCATTCGTTCCACTTACCTGCTTAGCACTGATATATTCTAGAACTTGTTCCCCATAGTTTCTCAGGTTTTCTAAGGCTTTTTCGTACTATATTCTTTCATCAAAACATGTCCAAGAGTAGATACTGTAATTAAAAAAAAAAAAGTTCTGTTCATGAAACACTGCCAAACTCGGAAACTTTAGAGAAAGAGGCAGTTGGGTTTCAGCATAAATGAATTTTCAGACTATCACACATGCAAACTCAATTCCTTGTATTGTTCCCTGATAGTTAAGGTATTCAGGGCTCATTTCCTAATAACTTAAGAGTTCTTATTCGTCTCCTTCCCCCGGTCTCCTTTTCTAAAACAAGGAAAGGGATGTGAATTAATCATAGGTCAGGATATAAGAGCATATTTAAGTGTGAGGCAAATCCACACAGAAACTGGAGCTGTGGTGGCCAAAAACAACATTTCAGGAATGAATCTGGCTATGAGTTGAGTGCATATTGCACAGAAATTTCGTTGGTCATAATGCTTTTACCGAAGATTTAACTTGAAACCATTACCTTCCTAATGCCCGTATGCTTGTGCCTGGCTCAGACTCAAAATGCACAAATTTAGCTTTGTTTTGTCCTGAGCCATCTTTTCAGTTCTGTTCTGCACAATTTCAAAAAACTTATGGGGGTTGGCAACCAGTGTCCCAAAACAATATGTGATTGTTTAATCGGAAACTAATTTGCTCTGTAAACCTTCATCTAAAGCACAATTAAAAAAAGAAAAAAGGCTCACCAAAAAAAAAAACAAAAATTTCTGAGGACTAGGCTTAAAGGGATTAGGAAGAAAACTACCTCTAACCATTGACTTGTTCGGAATTATTCTGCAAAAACAAGCTACTCTTTTATCATCAAACTTGAGATTGATTTAAAAAGGGAAAGAGGAGAGAACTAGCTGAGTACCTGCTTCATATGAAGCACTATATTAAATATTTTGTATAATTATTTTATTTAAAAACTTAAAAAAAAAAAAAAAGGGAGAGATAAGAGGAATCATTCTGTAGTGCCCCAAAAGTTTCATATCTTGATCTGGGTGATAGTTACACAGGCATATATTTATATAAAAATCCATTGAACTGTATATACTTAAGATTTGTGCATTTTGAATATGTTATACTTCAATTTTTCAAAATTAAAAATCTTAAGACGTCATTGAGATGTATTACTGATTTACAGTTCTCCTCACCTTTATTCCTCAGATCATCCCTGATTCTTTCCTTAGCTCTCTTTCTTTAGTCAGTTTGCTAGGAAGTAGAATTCCTGATTCTCCTATCATGGAAGGATGGGTGAGTGTGAAACTTCCGGGAAATGGAAAGGCTTTTACCAAAAATTTTCCGTAGAAAATTGTTAATAAGTAACTACTCTTTTCCTGCTCCTTCTGCAACTAATAACAGTTTTCAGACTGACTTCCTCATAGCTCTGACATTCCATTTCCTGCCTCTTAATATCTCTTAAACTAAGAAAATCTCTGTTTTCAGTATTTTTTTTCCCACCCTTGAGGAGAGAACATCAGAAGTAGCCAAAATTGTTTTGTTTTGTTTTTTACTAACAAGGCAGTTCATAAGAATTCCATTTATTTGATCTGTTCCTCTCCCAATTACAGTGCCTTCTGTCTGCATCTTCCTGATTTCCTTATCCTGGGTATTTGCGGATCTGTAGCACATCAGCCATTTTATAAAATGAGATTGGAGTTTTCTGCCTGTACTTTTCTTCCTTCCAAGTTTCAGTTCCAAAAACATGTGTTGGCAGCTTGGCAAGGAAACTTAAAAAACAGCCCTTTTTCTTGTTTCTTTCTCTCCTCTTTCCCTGTTCCCTGTAGCAGGTTTCTCAACAGGGACCCAATTGGCATTTTGAAATGGATAATTCTTTGGGAGCGGTCCTGTCCATCATAGAACATTTATCAGCATCCTAGACCTCTACTCTCTAGTACAGTTGTGAAACTCCCCACTCAGTTGTGATAAGCAAAAATGTCTCCAGACATTGCCAACGTCCCCTAAGAGGCGTAGTTGTCCCTGGTTGAGAACCACTGCTGTATAGTATAAACTGCATTTAGAGAATGTGGGTTTGGAGGGAAGAAAATTCAAGATCGGCGTATGATTAAAATCCCCATGGAATCTTTCAGCATATTATCTAGATCAGTGCTGTCCAAAAGAAAATAAAATGTAAACCACAAATGAGACCTACATGTGCAATTTAAAATTTTCTAGTAGCCACACTAAAAAGTAGAAGTAAATAAGTGAAATTAGTGTTAATAACTTATTTTATTTAACTCAATATATACAAAATATTATCTTTTCAACATATAATCAATATAAAAAATTAAGGAGATATTTTACTTTTTTTTTCTACTAAGTCTTCAAAATCCAGTGTATGTTTTGACTTAGTCATCTCAAATTTCAAGTGCTCAGTGGCTGCCCTAATGAGTAGTGTAGATCTATATCATTTTGGTCTCTAAATGTGGTACAAATTAGCATGTAATACCCCTTATTTACTTTTTCTCTCCCCCATTTATGCCAAGAAACTGTCCTAGTTCATTTACTTGAGCAATTAAGACCAAACCTTTGTGTGTTACCACACAAATCCTTTCCCAAAACATATAAACTGATTCTTATCCAGTATGACTCAAATTCTTCAACCCCTGTTTTCACTGATACCAGTCTTCTGTTGCCTTGGAGGTGGTTAATATCTGGACATTTATTGAAAATTACCGTTATTTACTATACAACCTGGGTGAGTATTCCTTAAGTGAGTGGCTTTTTGCCAAAGCTTTAGTCATAGATAAGAACAAAAGAGGACCCATTAAGGGTATTAGTGAATGGAGGAGCTAGATTTTTAAATAGGCAATAATTCAAAGAGGGAATCCTTTGAATGGGAAATTCACCCATTTTAATTCAATAACACAATTACATTTTTAATAAGGTCAAAATTGTTTATGACTTAATAATTTTAGCTGTTTTATTTGAGAAATAGCTTTCAGAAGAATGGTTTCCTAAGCATGCATTTCAAGACTGATTGACAGAGAGGTGTATTTTGATGGGTTTCCTTTGTTCAGTGTTTATCATACGCGGTACTAAATTATAGTAAAGTCATCAGGCAGTCTTCTTAGCATCCTTCCGCATCTTATAATAAACTTTTTGTTAAGAGAGTAAAATATATATTTTATAATTCTTAAGAGTTAATCGTCAATAAATAAGAAAGAATATAAAAAATGAGATGCCTCAGACGAAAGGCCTGGCAGTCTCCTTCCAAAAAATCAGCCAGTGAAAAACCTATGGAGTATAGTTCTACTCTGACATACGTGGGGTTGCCATGAGTCTGAATCAACTCAATGGCAACTGGTTTGAACTGTCTTAACCTGTTACTAGGAAACCTTGGTGGCGTAGTGATTAAAGAACTATGGCTGCTAACCAAAAGGTTGGCAGCTCAAGTCCATCAGGAAACCCTATGGGGGCAGTTCTACTCTGTGCTATAGGGTCACTATAACCTGTTACTGTTTCCTTTGGTAATTAATGAGTTAAATAAAATCTTTGACAAGTGTTCATTAAAAAAAAAAAAAAGCCAGCTTGACATCAGCTTTAATAGAAAGCTTTAGTAAACTTTTATTCTTCTTCTACTACCCCACAGAACTGTGTTAGAAATAGCAGGGAGAGATAACCAGAGCCAAGACCAGACTAGTGCCCTACGTTTTGAAATTCTTCCCTTTTGGCTCTTCCTTTTCTGACATGCGCTGCATGATTTAGTCAGGGATTCTTAACATTTTTTGTGCTGTGAACCTCCTTTGGCGGCTTGATGAAGCCTGTGAACCCCTGCTCAGAGTGATGTTTCTAAATAAATACATAGAATTACAAAGGAAACCAATCATATTGAAATACAATTATCAAAAATGTTAAAAAAAAAAAAAATACACTAGCAAGTGGCCATCTAAGATCCATCAGTTGGTCTCAACCCACCTGGAGCAAAGGAGAATGAAGAACACCAAAGACACAAGGTAATTATGAGCCCAAGAGACAGAAGGGGCCACATAAATCAGAGACTACATCAGCCTGAGACCAGAAGAACTAGATGGTGCCCGGCTACAACCAATGACTGACCTGACAGGGAACACAACAGAGAATCCCTGATGGAGCAGGAGAGCAGTGGAATGCAAACCTCAGATTCTCATAAAAAAAAAAAAAAACAGACTTAATGGTCTGACTGAGACTAGAGGGACCCTGGAGGTCATGGTCCCGAGACCTTTTAGCCCAAGACTGGAACAATTCCCAGAGCCAACTCTTCAAACAGATTGGACTGGACTATAAGATAGAAAATAATACTGATGAGGAGTGAGCTTCTTGGCTCGAGTAGACCCATGAGACCATGTGGGCAGCTCCTGTCTGGAGGGGAGATGAGAAGGAAGACGGGGTCAGAGGCTGGCTGAATGGACACAGGAATACAGGGTGGAGAGGAGTGTGCTGTCTCACTAGGGGAAGAGCAACTAGGAGTATATAGCAAGGTGTGTGTAAATTTTTATATGAGGGACTGACTTGATTTGTACACTTTGACTTAAAGCACAATAAAAAAAATTTTTAATGTTAAAATCATTCGATAACAATTTATGTGCTTTTTTATTAACACATTAAATAACAAGCTCTAGTGACAGGTCTGATCATTACTGCAATTTCGAAGTAGTGACAAGTATAAAGGATATTTTAGTAACTGGAATGTGATGTGAAAATGCTTATGACGTCTATTATGATTCCAAACCTGTTGTCATCAAGTTGATTCCGACTCGTAGCAACCCTGTAGGACAGGGTAGAACTGCCCCACAGGGTTTCCAAGGAGAGCTGGTGGATTCGAACTGCCTACCTTTTGGTTAGCAGCTGAACTCTTAACCACTGCGCCACCAGGGTTTCCTCTATTATGATTAGGAATGCTAAATTTCAGCTAGAGATTAGTGAAAATAAAGTTTCGTTTTTTTTCCTATCCATGTTCACAGTTATCAAACTGAGATGCTGGTAGGTGAGAGTTCTTCAGCCTCCTTGTGTTCTCTTTAGAGCTCCACTTTTGATTTAGAAAACATAAATAGCTCAAGGACGAGTGTGGTTGGGGGTTGGGGGGATTTAGGGGAGAGAAACACAAACTAGAGGACAAACACGACAAGTCAGGACTATACAGCAGAGTTGTAACAGAAGGAAGAGTTGCCTTTTAAAATATTAAACAATCCTACGCAGAGAAAAACCTGATGGAGATTTTAAATCTTTCTCTCAGCTTAGTTTTGAGCAAACTAGATTTCTCAGAAGAGGGCGTTTTGCTTGAAAATAATTTTTCTAGATTCTAGAATATTGTACAAAAAGTTTAAGTACTCATAAACATGTTTTTGAAAAAGATTACTGTAACATTACCAGTACATTTTGAAAACAGACAACCCTGCCTATTCCACCACTATTCCTATTGATGTTTCATTTTTCTCCGTTGTACGCTAGGTTCTACTCATTTCCTTTTACCAAGTATATGGCAACCCCACACATTCCATAGAGTGACTTGTTTAACCTACAGATATCATATCCCTGCTAACAGACTGTTATGGATTGAATTGTATCCCCCAAAAGTATACACTGTAAATCCTAACCTCTGTGCCTGTGGTTATTATCCTATTTGTGAATCAGTTGTCTTTGTTATGTTAATGAGAAAGGATTAGTGTAGTGTATATCTTGAGTCAGTGTCTTTTGAAATTAAATAATCAAGCAGAAGCAGAGATGGGGGAAGGGAGCTGCCAAGCCACATGAAGATCGCCCAGGAACAGAAATTGAAAGAGACAAGGACCTTCCTCAGAGCCCACAGAGAGAGAAAGCCTTCCCCTAGAGCCAGCACCCTAAATTCAGACTTTCTCCTCAACTATGAGAAAATAAATTTGTTAAAGCCACCCACTTACGGTATTTCCGTTATAGCAGCACTAGATAACCGAGAAAAAATTTGGTACCAGAAGAGTGGGGTGCTGCTTTAACAGATACCTAAAATGTGGAATTGAGAATGGGTAGAGGCTGGAAGAGTTTTAAGGTACAAAGGCTAGACTGCCTTGAAGAAACTGTTGGTAGGATTATGGACATCAAAGGCAATTCTGGTAGGGGCTTAGAAGGAGGTGAGGAGAGCTATAGAGAAAGTCTCTGTCCTCTTAGAGAATAATATGGTGTCAGCAACAGAGTGTTGTTAGAAATGTGGGCATTAAAATGATAACATGGGATTGGACAATGGAGGAAGGGAAATGCTTTTTATGCAGTGGCAAAGAACTTGTCATTATGTTCACATGTTTGGTGGAAGGCAGAACTCATAAGTGATGTACTTGGATATCTGGCTGAGAAAATCCTAAGTAAGATCCTAAAGGGGGCTGTGTGGTTTCTCCTTGTCACTTATACGAAAATGTGAAAGGGAAGAGATGGACTTAAAAATGAACTGTGCAAATGAAAACAACTTAAAGATTTGGGAAATTCTATTGTATAAACTAAGGACATGTGTGCTAGAATGTTCACCAAGGATGTGGCTATACAATCTTTTGTTAAAAAGATTAAACCTGTAACTGATGGATCTAACCAGTTATCACAGGAGAAAACCCATCAGTTTACACTTCAGGGGTCAGAGACAAGACAAAGGAAAGAAGACTGTTTGCCTCTTATAATTCTACAGGCAGGAAACAGGCCAAAGGAGCTACATCTGTTGTCCTCCAAGTAAAGAAAAGGACCATCCCTGGAGCAGCTTGAAGATCAGCAGAACTGTTGGAAGGAGCATGGGAAGCAGGGCCCTTTCAGTTTCAAAGGGTAGGGCCACGATCTCCTGGACCTCAAAGAGAGGGGCCACAGCCTCCTAGGTTTCAAAGAGTTGGATCTTCACTAGCTAGGTTCTGGAGTGTGGGGCTGCCCACAGAGAGAGTTAAGGTGTGCCAGGGACTATGCTGCCACCCAAAGCTGAGGGGTCAGGGCTGCCATGCCCAAGGGGCAGAAGAACAGAAGAACAGGGCCTGGTGGGACTGAGGAGTTGCAGTCACCACTCAGATGGACAAGGAAGAATGGGACTGCCCAGAGCTGAGGGAAAAGAGTTGCCATCCCCATGGCCCTGGAAGGTGGAGCTGAAGCCCAGGGCCGAGGGGCCTGCACCCAGAATCTAGAGGATTATTTTCAAGACTTGAGAGCAGATATAAATTGTTCTGCTGGGCTTTGGGCTTGCTCAGTGCCCATTATCCCTTCTTTCCCTCCAGTTTCTCCCATTTGTAATGGAAATGTCTGCCTTGTGCCTGTTCTACCATTGTACTTTGGAAACAGATAATTTGTATTCTAGATTTCACAGGTTCACAGATGAAGAGGAATTTTGTCCCAGGATAGAAAAGTCTCACCCATATTTGATTTAGTTGATTCAGAAGATGAGATTTTAGACTTGGAGTTAAGACTTTTGAGTGAACGTGTTTTGCATATGGCCAGGACTGTGAATTTTGGGGAGCCAAAGGATGGGATGTTATGGTTTGAATTGTGCCCCCAGAAAATATGTGTGGTAAATCCTAACCTCATGCCTGTGTTTATAATCACATTTGGGAATGGGTTTCTTTGTTATGTTAATAATACAGGATTAGTGTAGGGTGTTATTGAGTCAATCTCTACTGAGATATAAAAGATATTAAACAAACAAGCAGAGATGGGGGAAGTGAGATGCCAAGCCACATGAAGATTGCTCAGGAGCAGAAGCTCAGAGATCTTCCTCCAGAGCCAACAGAGAGAGCCTTCCCGAGAGCCAGCACCGGAATTCAGTCTTCTAGCCTCCTAAACTGTGAGAAAATAAATTTCTGTTTATTAAAGCCACCCACTTGTGGTATTTTTGTTATAGTAGCAGTAGATATTCTCTTCTTTCCCCTTACCTCCACCCTTTTTTCCTCAGGGAAAAATCTGCAACTGAAAAGGTTAGTGCCCTAAGTTAACCAACAGTAGAGAAAACAACAGTTATTATTTTAGCTAAATATTCCCATACTTTATTCAATTTTGTCCTACATCAATTGGAAACTAAGGCAGTCTTCTGACTGTTTTACTTCTTGGCTCTTCATACTTTTAATTGAAAATTCCCTCTACCCTGCAGTCTGAAAGGATTTTGGGTCTTAAGCTGGCTCTCCTTGTTATTGAACTCAGAGCATATTCGGGGGAAAGCCACTTTGAATTAAAATGAAGGAGTTTGCTTTCTTGACTGGGTAGGAGCTGGGTTAGGGCCAACTCCTATCTATTTGCTTGGAGTCAAAAAGAGTCGTAGAAAAGAGGCCTGAAGGTGTAATGCTTAGTGGGAAGTATGTATACAATAAGGAAAGCAAAAAGAGGAAGCTAGCCAGTCACTATTTGTAAGAAACAAAAAAGACAAATAGAACCATGTTTGAGAGCCATACTAGTGAAGGAGCTGTGGAAAGCTGTAGCATCCAAGCTTAGTGTGTTGCAGGCATGTTTTAATGAAGGAACATGGCCAGCCGTTCTCAAAGGGAATTTTAAAGATATTGTTCTTTTGAATTACTGCTGTTCATACGTTCCCTTCATCTCCCCCTTTTAAAGAAGGGGCAGGAACATAAATACTGTCCAGTAACCCTGTCTTACTTAGTTATAAACTGGGGCAGACCTAGCCTCACCTTTTCACTGTCCTTTCGCCCAAACCCTTAAACAAAATCCATTTCCCTTCCCTCATCCTGCCTACAGGCTCCCCGCAACCCTGGGGAAAAAAAAAAAGACCCTTTTGCTTACATTTTTATTCTACTATTATACAGCCAGCAGCATTGTACTGGCCCCTTTATGGCTGATGGACCCCAGGCGGGCTGCCTGATGAGGGGAGACAGCATTTGGCTGATGGGGCTGGTGTATGCTGTTACTGCTGGCCATTGGGCCTCAGTCCTCTACAGCTCCTTCCTGGCTCATTAAAACCCTGAGCCAAATAGCCACGCAGGCGCCTGCTGCAGCACTGTGGGGGCCAGGAAGTTAAATGGTTCTCCTAATCCTGCATAATTTATCTCCCTGCTAGCCCCCTCGTAAACATAGTCTAATTCAGCCCCACCATGGAGCGCTTCATTCTGAATATCCTATTTTGTGATGACCAATGAATGTGCAGCCTTTCCCTTCTTCTCTCTTTATTATTATTATTAAAAATTATTTTCCCCTTGTTCACTGTGAGTTTGCCTTAATGTTTTTTTCATTTGGAGCTTCCTGCCTGGACCCCACTTCACCAACAATCTGTCCACTTCTCTCGTTTGGATTTGCTATCACGGAGCAGTTGGTACTCCGGTCTTCCCCCTCTACTCTCCTCCCTGCACCTTTTTTCTCCCTCTCCATTTTCTCTTCTTTTCTTCATCTCCTCTCCTTTTTCATCACTTGCAATTTTCTCCTCTCCAGTCCCTCTTTCCAGGGACGAACCTTATTGGAGGATATTTAGGAGGACATTTAAAAAGGGCATTGAATTGCTTTTTTTTTTTTTCACATCTCCATTTCTGTTTCATTTCAGAGATTTACAAACGAGGACCACCTGGCAGTTCATAAACACAAGCATGAGATGACATTGAAATTTGGCCCAGCCCGAACTGACTCAGTCATCATTGCAGGTATTTGCTGCCCCAAAAGCCACGTGCCTTGATATCACTAGACAGTTCAGATTAATACCAGGGACCAGATGTACTGGGAGCTGTACTCCCCTTCTCCCATTAAGAGTGCTTATGTGATCTGCATTGAATCAAGAAAAAGGAACAGTAAAAGCTCCCAAGTTTCTGTTGTGCCCTCCACTCTGTGTTTCTAATAACAATATCGGGTTCTGCGGTTTTTGAGGGTAGATGTGTTGAGGTTTTGTTTAAGTTTTTTTCAGTCTATTCCTTCTTTACTGCCTTTTTATTAAGACTTTGGAAGATTTACAGACAAAAGATGCCTTTGACATTTCTCCCTACCCATAGTGAGGGGCTGAACAAAAGAAGGCAAGAAAGCCAGCCTAGGCTGGCTGCTTCTCTTCCACTGGGTGTCAGTTTTCCTGCACAGGCAGGTTGTCAGTTTGTAAATTCAGAGTTCCTCCTGAACCCAGATACCATTGAGGACACATTTCCAAAGCTCAAACAATTTAGCCAATGGGACTTTTCTAAACCAGTTTGGGTGACCTGGACCGTCTCACTAGTTGTTTTAAATATCGTCTGGCTTACATGTGCTACTCGAAGGGGAATACTCTCAGCAAATGCTCTCAAAACTAAGCAGCACTTCTTTTGTACCAGTTTCAGTTAGACAGACATACAAACCAAAGTGGGCTTTTTCTCTGATACCATGAGAGATTATGATTTAGCTCAAGTCTTTCAAACAGAAGCTTAACTCAATATGTAATCAATAGGGGATTTAGTTGTTATTACGTCAGTTAATGACAATTCCTCTTGAGAATTACTAACCAAATTGTTACTTTAGATGTGGAGAAGGAGAAAAAACCTCTTCTCCATACTTCTGTACATGAAGAAAGAGACTTGCCCTTACAAATTTCCTATCCCTTATTAATTCAGCAAATATTTATTATCTTCTGTGTGCCAAGCACTTTGCTAGTTTATGGATATGTAATCCCTGGGAAAAGAACATGAGTGAGGGACATTGATGTTGATGATGTTTATGAAAGTCCTAGAGTGGGTAGTGTGTAAGTGTATGTGTAGGTAACACATACTTAAATTAATAAGCCAGGGTATATATACATGAAAAATATTTTTGTATTTGCAAAGTACAAGTGAATAATACAAACAATATAAAAATTAAGAATTAATACTAAGCAGAATTAATCAGAGAAAGTTTATGAGAGAAGTAAAGTTGAAGCAAGGTTATTAAGATGGAGGTGTTATCCAATGAATGAAGGTCTTGTGCTGAGTTTCCAGGGAAGGTGAGAGAAGTTGCTATAGGACAGTCCCAAGGAGAAAGTGTTTTCCCGTTACTCTTGGCATTCTGTTCTGAAGTGCTTGTCCCACGCACGGTACATGACTTCAGCTATCCTGTCTAGGCTGGTAATTCGCCTATCTCTAAAGACCTGGTGTCTTACATGTATTCTAACCCTTAATGAATATTTTTAGTTGGCTGTCTTTCTGTCATTTTAAATTCTTCATGTCTACGACTGAACTTATCTCCTTTGTTACTCACTGATAGCAGCATTCTCAAATTTCTTTCTTCAGATTCTCTCTGTTCTATTCCTTCTTATTCTTCCTGCCGCCACCTTCATTATGCTTGAGTTACTCTGTAGTCTCCTGAGTGACCTCCTTGACTAGTGGTTTCTTCATTCCAATCTTGTATACTATTGAAAAACCAAACTTCCTTAAATTCTGGTCTCCTGCTCAAAATCTGTCACTATCTTCCTATTTCCTATTATTTTAAGGCTATTTACACCTGAAGTTCTAGACCCGTGGTACTCATCCAGCTTTATATCAAATTTATCTACCTAATGATTTATCTTTTTTATCTAGTCATACCTTTGTCTCCTCATCTATATGTGGTACCCATACCCTGCCTCTCTCTATGTCTTCGCCTGTCTCGCCCCTCTTCCCTTCCAAATGTTCTCTTTAATATCTAAAGCCATTATTTAAGGCCCAGCTAAAGTCCTCCTTCTTGAAACCTTTCCCAGCTTCTTGTTGTCATTGATTCCTACTCATGGCAACCCTATGTGTTACAGAGGAGAACTGCTCCATTGGGTTTTCTTGGCTGTAATCTTAATGGAAGCAGATCTCCAGGGCTTTTCTTCCATGGTACCACTGGGTGGGTTCGAACTGCCAACCTTTCAGCTGGCAGTTGAGCGTAAACTGCTTAAAACCAAAAAACCTGTTACCGTTGAGTCAATTTCAACTCCTAGCAACCCTAAAAGACAGAGTAGAACTACCCCATAGAGTTTCCAAGGAGTGCCTGGTGGATCCGAACTGCCAGCCTTTTGGCTTAGCAGCCATAGCTGTTAACCACTATGCCACCAGGCTTTCCAGAAGCTGCTTGAGCCACCTTAATTTGTCTTTACTTAATTTCTACAACAATTTTATTCTTTACTGTGCGTGGCACTAATTTTTTGTATACTATGATGTTGCCTATGTATATTAGTTCAATTTTCTCAGCTAGAAAACATTCTATTAATCCTATAGGGCAGGAACCATGTCTTATATGTGGGTGATATTTCTATACTCCTTTCCCTTCTCTCCCCCAGATATTAGTACCAAAACACATAAAAACTGTTCAGTAAACACTTGTTGATTTCTTAGGAATCATCAGAGTAGGCTCAGAATTTTCTTATACATTTTCAGGCTGTTTGTTCAGGAACCAGAGCTAGTTGAAGGTTAGAGGCCACCTGGAAAGTCAGGAATTAGATTTAGCATACAGGAGCTTTTGAAATAAAAGCCAAAAGTGAATCTGAACAGCAGAGTGCAGAAGTTCATAGGAACCTCAGATCAGAGATCCGAAGAGGCTCTCTTCTGCCATAGCCATGCCCTTAGCTATCCCCTTCCTGTTCCACTTGAGTTGTGATTTTGTGTGTGCCTTTACTGAAGCACTCTCTAAGCATAAAGGATGGTATTACCTCTGTTCACCAAGGGATGGAGGGAAAGTGGGTTTATCATTGACCAACCAAAGCTGCCAGAGAACCTTTTAAAACTATTTTGGGAGGTAGTGGTAACTTTTCCAAACACTCTAATTCAGAAGAGTTTTTCTTTAAAAAAATTAATTTTTTTTGTTTCCATGGAAAATCCCACTGGGCTATTCCCAATTGATCATGCTAGAAGGAACAATCCTAACCCCAGGTTTCACTCCCTAAAACATCATTTGAACATTGTTCTATTTCTGTAATTCAGTCTAGTGGTTTGAGGTTTGAGATGAATCCCAGAGGTGACTAGCACGTCAAGGAAAACCATCACAATAATAGAAGTTAGGATCAGAGAACAAGACTTAACTGACCTAAGAGAAAAACTACAAAAGCAGAATGGGGAGAGAGAAACGCAAATCTAAAATTCAGGTTTCTTGGAAAAGTTCCTGTGGATTAACCTAGAGCCTTCCTCTTTCCAAGGGCAGAGGCACTGTGTTGAGGAAAGATTTGAGCAGGCCCCGAGGGGATATTTTGGCTGGCAAATATAAGTCCACATATCCTGGTGTCAGGAATTTGCTCTGGGCTCAGGTCTTTCTGAAATGAGCTTTATTGTTTGTAGTTTCCTTTTCTAGTTCATGATCTTGCTCTCTTGTTCTCCAGCCCCTGCATTTGCCTGGAAGCCTTCAGAAGGTAACAGACCTTTTCCTCAGTGACCAGTGAAAGACAAGGCACCATTTCTTATCTGATAGCTTTAGCAAGCAAACTCAACCATCTGATCCTCATTTTCTTCTCATCAGATTTTAACATCCATTTGCTTATACCTGCTCAACTTCAGACTTAGGGAGTAAGTTTAAAGAGAAAATGTCACTTAACTGTACTTAATTTTCAGATCTAGAGCTTTCATAAAGCTCTACCTTGGTAGGTGGTTTTGTTTAGTTTGGTTTTTGGGGAGGAGGAGGAATAAAACCAGCATCTGGGAAAAAGGTGGGTACAAGGGTCGTCTTTGATTCACACAGCAAAACATTGTTCCGTCTTCCCCCTGCTGGCCTTGAGACAGCATAGCACAGACACGCTCTGGTGGCCTAGCATCAGCCTTCCTTCACCTACTAAAAAAAGCACCTTTTTTAGAGCTCCTTAAAAATAAATTTGCCCTAACACAGAGACTTTCTTTCTCCAAATAGTAGAATAAAAATGCATTCTCAGGAGTTCTTGGGTGGTACAAATGGTTAGCATGCTGGCTGCTAACCGAAAGGTTAAAAGTTTGAGTCCACATAGAGACGCCTCAGAAGAAAAGCCTGGCAATGTACTTCCAGAAAAATCAGCTATTAAAAACCCTGTGGAGCACAGTTCTACTCTGACACGCATGGGGTCACCAAGAGTCAGAGTCTAAACTGGAACCTGGAACTCTATAAACTCTCAAGTTTTAATTTCAGATCAAAACTAAGTTTCCTTTTCTTTTCATGTCTACAGATCAAACTCCTACTCCGACTAGATTCCTAAAGAACTGTGAGGAGGTGGGACTCTTCAATGAACTAGCTAGCTCCTTTGAACATGAATTCAAGAAAGCTTCAGATGATGATGAGAAAAAGGCAAGAAAAGGGACTTTTGCCGAAAAACTGGTGATGTTCAGACCTTGGCTGTTTTTGTTGTGCCTTGGGATACTTTGCTTAATTGGTTAAAGCACAAAATTACGGGCTTAGTTCTAGTACCAGATCGTCATTGTTTTTAGCTGCCTTCAAATTGGCCCAATTCCTGGCGACTGTATGCACAATGGGACCATTGTGATCCATAGGATTTTCATTGGCTGATTTTTGGAAGTAGGACACCAAGCCTTTCTTCCTAGTCTGTCTTAATCTGGGAGTGCCACTGAAACCTGTTCAGTAGAACCACTAATCCTGGTCAGCTTTCCAGGTCTTTAGAGGGCCCAGATGATTGATAAGTACAAGTCTATCTTCACTAAAAATCAGTCCACCTACCCTTCCAGTGGTACATTAGTTTAATAATTTTTTTTTCAATAACTATTTTTTAAATACTTCTGTTCTAAATATGTTGAACATGTTAAAAGATTATAAAATTGCTCAGATTTTGTTAGATGTCATTTTGTTGCCAAAACGCCACTGTTTTCTTTTTACTTATTTTTATGTATACGGTGTATTTATCTTTGTGTGTGTGTGTGTGCATTAGGTGAAAGCTTACAGAGCAAATGAGATTCCCATTCAGTAGTTGTACATAAAGTTTTTCGTGCCCTTGGTTTCATTCCTCACAGTGTGCCTGTACTCTCCCCATTTCTACCCTGGGTTTCCCATTTCCTTTCATCCTGATTTTCTACCCCTTCTGCCTTCTCACCTTTGCTTTTGGGCAGATATTTCCCTTTTGATCTCATATAATTGATTGTTCCAAGGAGCACGTTCCTCTCGGGTGTTATTGTTTATTTTATGCGCTTGTCTATTTTTTGGCCTGAAGGTGGTCTCCGGAAATGGCTGTAGTTCCAGGTTAGAAGGGTGTCTTAGGGCCATAGTCTCAGGGGTTCCTCCAGTATTCCCACTGTTTTCTGAGCTGATCAGACTTCATGTCTGGACTATTTTTATTCAGTTAGTCAATAAATATTTTTTGAATTTTGACTGTTCTGTGTTTCAGCACTTGAGGGTCAAGATAAGTAACATGTAGTTCCTGCCTTCAAGTAGCTTTCTAGTGATATCTAATGTACAAGCTTGAAGAAGAATGTTGATAAATTAGTACCTTTCAAAGGGGGTGAACCAGGATGGTGAAAGAACTAGAAATTATATCACTTTGGGACATTTAAAGGAATTGAGGACATTTTACCTAGAAAAGAGAAAATTTAGTGTGGACAGAGTTACGATCTTCAAATATTTGAAGAGTTTTTATGTAAAAGAGGGGTTAAGCTTATTCTATATGGCCCAAAGGTAAAAGTAGGACCACTGGGTAGAAGCTATCATGAAGTATGTTCAATTATAGCTAAGCCACTTAACAGAGATACTATAGAGAGGATTTAAATGTTGGAATTCCTTCTAATCCTGAGGTACTGTGATTCTAACTTAGCCTTTATGTTCCAGATCCCTCAACAATCTCTTAACTGGGAAGACCAGAGAAAATAGTTCAATAAGCAGAATCCAAAGAAACTTGTTCTCATTGAGTAGGGGATTGTGGGGGAAAGGAAATTGGAAAGATCAAAGTTTATTCTCTTTTAGAATTAGAATTCTAGGTTTTTAGTCTCTATTTAAAATTACGTCTGTGCTCCATAATAATTAAGAATAGACTCCAGAATCCATATCCCAAAACATATGTACATTTAGACATGTACCTCCTATAATTACATGGTGCAGGGAGACATAGCATCTCATCAGAATATAGAAAAGCTGGGACATAAGATTTTCCATGGGAGTTCTTTCTTTCTAAGAGGGAGATAACAGGTAAATCAAAACATCTGTGCGTGGTTTTTCATTGAGCTGAAATTGTAAGATTGCAAGATAAAGTATGTTTATCTATGGAGTTCTTTCCCAAATTCTATAACTTTTTATGAGCTTCTGTTCATGCTGTTTCCCTCATTAAACTAACAGAAAGTGGAGAAACTCAGTGGCATGTATTTGTAGTTCTACTTTCAAATGGCAGAACTGGCCAGTCTTCTTGTTACTGTTTTTCCTTTAGAGACCCAGATCTCTCATCACTTAGTTGCTATAGCCTAAATAGTATAATTTTATTTTACAACCTCCCTACCTCACTTCCCCTACCATTTTCCCCCTCCCCTAAAACAAAGAAATTAATTAGTTTTCCACCAAGATGTGAGGGATTTTATGTCAAACTCATTATAGACAAATTCAAGAAAACTAGCATCCCTTTAAAAGTTTTAAGTCTTTTCCCACTGTCATTTTAGCTGTGTTGACACTTCTGGGAGGCTAATTCATAACTGGCCAGGCCTTTCCTCACTGGGCTTCCCTCGGTATTTCTTCCCGACCGTACAGAGGTGGTCTTCACCCCCCTCTTGATGAGAAGCACCAACTCAGTGGAAGATTGTCTCCAGGAGTGTGTAATGAACTTGAAACTTTTCTGAACTACAGCTTCTCTTGAAGATGCCCCCCAAAAAAGGGGGGTTTTAAACATGTAGCTGTACATACTTAGAGGTCATTTTCCCCTACTGCCCCTCTCTCTGACTTACGGTATCTCAGAATTAGCTAAATTGAGCCTGATATTTTAGCAACGTAGAAAAAATGAAGGCAGAAATGAAACCATCTTTGCTGTCATCCCATCAGATTGGAGAGAACCATTATCATTTTCTCTAACAGAGTGGACACCAAACTGTCTAGTTTACGTAGCTACTTAGAAGCTTTCTAGGGATTATGGTAGCAAGGAAAGAGTTGGAAACAAGGTCCTCTTTAACCAAAAAGTCTAAGATATGAGAAGAAAAGAAAAAAAGATCCACCTTGTCACGAAACTGAACTTCAACGCCAACCCTCCTATCATGGTGCAACATTGGAGCCATTATCTAGGATGGTTTATTGTTCCCTTGCAAAACCATTTGTGGCTCCACAGTTCTGTGAGTTGATTACACCACTGCAGAGAAGTATTCTCTTTCCTTTCTGGTTTTCTCCAGTCCTGTTCCCAAGACCAATTTCTGATTTTTTTTTGCTGATCAGCTGGTAAACCTTTCCTTTCTTTGTTACCCCAAAACGCTTATCTGCCTGAAACTCTCAGCCTCTAGTACCAGGTCTTGGGGTGAAACCACAAAAGGCCTTTCCTATCTTGTTTGCAGGACTTTAATAGCCAGTTTGTCTTTTTTTACTTCTGATCATTAGGCAATCTAGTCATTCTGGTTGGCAGAAAAGGTGTTCACAGCCCTCCAGCCACCACCAGCACTGGTTGGGAATAGGCAGAAACTTGACTCAAGAAATCATTTTACCTTTCTTAAAAGGAATAACAAAATATGTAATCATATTGATCATACTGGCATGAGTTTAAATGACTTTTTTTTTTCCTTTAGAGTTAAGCAGGTGTCATCTTCATTTTATAGTTAAACTAAAGCCCTGAGAAGTTAAAATTATTTGGCTAGAGTTTTGTATAAAACATAGGATCCATATTTCTCTGATTTGCAGTTCAATGCTTTGACCAAAGGCTTAATTAGCCTCTTGGAAGCGTATTCCCTCATCTTATCCCGGAAAAAAATTATATTCAACCTGAAGGGAATCATTTCTTTTCTTTAACAGGCTTCTGCTGGGCCCCTTGACATGTCTCTGCCTTCCACACCAGACATCAAAGTCAAAGAAGAAGAGCCAGTGCAGGTAGACTCATCCCCACCTGAGAGCCCTGCCTCTAGTCCCTGCTCCCCGCCACTCAAGGAGAAGGTAAAATTCTTTACCAAGAGTCATCCCAAATGTTAATTGATAGATTAAGTTTTGATTCATTAGTTGTATAAATAGGGTATCATACATGAGGGTTAATTAAGTTTAAAGGGATCTTAATTATTTAGAAGATTCATGTGAATTACACCTATTCACCGACCCAGCGATTCCATTTCTAAGTTAATATGAAAGAGAAGTTAGTGCCAAAAGATGTGCTTAAGAATGCTCATAACAGTTGCATTCATAATTGCTGAAAAACTGCAAACAGTCCAAATGTCCATCAGTAAGAAAATGGATAAATTATGGTATATTTCTAAAATGGAATACAATATGACATTAAATAAGGATGAACTACCGATGTACACAGCAATGTGGAGGAATCCTACATTTTATTGAACAACAAAAAGCTAGACACAAAAGTACATATTATATGATTCCATTTACATGAAGTTCAAGAAGGGCAAAACTAGTCAATGATGATAGAACTCAGGACGTTACCTTACCTCTTGGGAGGGGAGGGTATGGATTGGGAAAGAACACAGAACTTCTGGGGTTTTGAAAATGGTCTCTATCTTGATTTTATATATGTGAGAAGTCACTTAGTTGTATCTTTTAGGTTAGTGCACTGTACTATATTTATATTATACCTCAATTAAAAAGTAAAAAAGAAAAAGTCATATAATCATAAATTAGATACTAAACAATTTAAGGAAAAAAATCTTCCCAGAGGGAAGTCTTCTAGTGATTCAAAGGGAATATCTACCAGGATTATGATTATTACTATTTTTAAAGGACACTTTTTATGTAGTATTATTTTTTAATAAAGTCATTGAAGTATGCCATACATACAGCAAAGTATGTAAATTGTAAGTATACAGTCCAGTGAATTTTCGCAAAGTTAAAACCCTATGTAATCAGCATGCAGGTTAAGAAACAGATATTACCAGAACCTCAGAAACCCCCCTTCCAGTCCTTACCCCTTTACTAATGACTTATTTTTAACATCCACCGTAGATAGTACCTCATCTCACTTTGCTCCAAATTTGGTTTGATAACTTCTCTCAAAACTATTCCCTCCATAAACATTACAACCATCGTGTTCATTACCTCCTCTATTCACTAGCAGCCAGGTCCTAGACTGTCTGAGGTTACTTTCAGGGCCAATATGGCCACTATCAATCTAAGATCCTAGCAAGTTAGTGATGAAAAAAGTTTTTTTTATTACAATATGATCATTATTCAAACTTCCATGGCTTTTTTTAAAGGGGTCTATAGGAGATATTGAGCCCTGGTGGCACAGTGGTTAAAGCACCCAGCTGCTAATCAAAAGGTCTACCGTTCGAACCCACCAACTGCACAGCAGGAGAAAGATGTGGCAGTCTGCTTTTGTAAAGATTTACAGCCTTGGAAACCCTATGAGGCAGTTCTGCTCTGTCCTGTAGGGTCGATATGAGTCGGAATCCACTCTACAGCAGTGGGCTTGGTTTATAGGCAATACTGAGTTGCTTTATCACTGGTATACCTGCCTTTTCCCACTGGAGATCAGAGCACCCTCGGGCATCAAGTTTAGGTTGAGAGCATCTAGGCTGAAGAAAATTATAACCGTCTCTAAAATTTATAAAGTACTACAGTGCTTCTCCAAAGATTTCAGGTCATTTCCCAACTGTCATCTCATTCATATAGCCATCAGCCCTGAAAGGGAGATAGCCAAGAGATCTTAATCCAGAATTCCTGCTGAGTGGGTGAGTGAGGTATAGGTACATGATCGAAATCAGTTTATGATTTACATGAATAGCTCTAGTACTCTTTCCATTAAATTTGTACTAGATTTTACCAGCTATGTGTTTCCTGTAAGTATCCCCTATAAAGCCTTTTGTGATCTGTTGGTCTCTTTTCCCCAGGAGCTTGCCCCCAAGCCTGTCGTGATCTCTACCCCCACGCCCACCATCGTACGCCCTGGGTCCCTGCCTCTCCACTTGGGCTATGATCCACTTCACCCAACCCTTCCCTCCCCAACCTCTGTCATCACACAGGCTCCACCATCCAACAGGCAACTGGGGTAAGTAAAGAGAGCAGGGAGGAACAGTGAAGCCTGAATGTCTTTCTACTTTGTGAAATTATTTGATAAAACAGGAGTACAGATTTTTTAATACCCAAGGAAAAGGAGTCACTGAGACTATCTCTCAAAATGATTTTTCTTTCCCCCATAAATAGAACTTCCTTAACCATTTTGGAAACCCTGGTGCCAACTAAAAGGTTGGCAGGGCAAATCCACCAGGCACTCCTTGGAAGCCGTATGGGGCAGTTCTGCTCTGTCCTATAGGGTCGCTAAGGGTCGAAATTGACTTGACGGCAATGGGTTTGGTTTTTGGCTTTTAACCTTTTTGGTAGACAACCAAGCATTTATTTGGGGGTAACACTTTCTTAATTTGGGGGTTTAATGCTACTTGTTTGATGTAAAAAGAAGAATCCTTATAAGTTTAGGAAATTCGTCACAATGGTGAAGGTCACACAAAGAAGCATGTTTTGGTCTTAGCTTCACTCATATGATAGTTTATTGGGACACTACTGAATGAGGGGCTGCAACCCATTAAGTCGTCCTTTTCGAGGCTGGTATTCTCCTTGGTCCCAGTTAGGGTTCTTGGCCTTTGTGACCCCCAATTTTGTTTGTTTATTTTTCTTCACTCCTAGCATGGCCCATACAGATTTCCTGATGGATGACTTGAAATCCTGTCCCCAGGTACCAATGGGTTAAGAGGTTGTTGTCAGAATTTAGCCTCTTAGAGCTATTGTTCTCTGAGCCTACTAGGAAAAATGAAAAAGGACAGCTATTTTTCTGGGCAAATCATGAAAAGGAACGAATGAAACTTACTCAAATTTGGCCATCAGATGGCATAATTCAGCTTTGCAATTGCCCCTTGCCTAAGGCAAGACAAAATTTGTACGTGCCAGTGTTTTTTTTTAGTGGTAGGGATGTTTGTTTAATTGTTCTAAACTCTAAGTAGGGTTAGCTTCTCATCCACTTGAGTTAAGCAGTATTTCTTAGTTTGCAAGGTTTAAAGATCTTGCCATTTTTCTGTATCTATAAAATAAGTAGCATTCCTTGCTTTCCCACCTTCGTGAGGGTATCAGATTTGCATTGTCACAATGATGCCCTACACCTTCCCTAACTAGAAAAGTTTGGGAATCTGCTACAGTTACAGGAAGAAGATCCATAGGAAAAAGAATATTATGAGCATTTCACTTCATGTCTTCTCTAGGTCTCCTACTGGCTCCCTCCCTCTCGTCATGCATCTTGCTAATGGACAGACCATGCCTGTGCTGCCAGGGCCTCCGGTACAGATGCCTTCTGTTATATCGGTGAGCTCTGTAGTTGGGCAGCCAACCCTACCAACACAATAATCTCTCCCTGCCACCTGAATGCTCATAAACACACATACGCCCCAGGGAAATGTGGGCTCTGGTCTGTATCAGTTGAACATGGCAGCCCGCCCAAACTCTTTTCTAACCCTTGCCAGTGTAGCACTATGGAACACTAGACAAAGACTCATCTGGACAATTAGCTTCTGGTCTAGGAATTGATCTTGCAAGCTGACTGATTTGTTGATTTCGCTTGGCAGTTAACACCTCCCAAATCACATATCACTTTCCTCAAGCTTACTCAGCCTCAGCTTTTCCCACAGAAATTGTCACAGCACTGAAGGGTTAGATTCCTTACCCTGTGGTTCTCCATGGGGAAGGGATTTCCCAGGCTGTCCCCGCATGTCCTATGGGCAGGCTGCACAGAGCAGGCCCTAACATGCCAGTCTCAGAAGCACTTCATTTTGGACAGTTGTTCCTCTACCAATTGTATTATGTCCCATTCTGAGTCTTCTTCTTTCTCTTGATCCAGCTGGCCAGACCTGTGTCCATGGTACCCAACATTCCTGGTATCCCTGGCCCACCAGTTAACAGCAGTGGTTCCGTTTCTCCCTCTGGCCACCCCATACCATCAGAAGCCAAAATGGTGAGTATATCCCAGCCATGGGCAATGTTGGACCTTCTGAAAGAAGTGGTTATCAGCCTAGATTTTTCAAATGAGCTGAGCAAAGGAGCCTTCTGGGGTTTGCAAAGCTAAGGACACCTTGCTGTGGGATGTAGAAAAGCAAAAGCCCTGATTCATGACTCCCATCTTCTCTTCCCTACCTTTAGAGCCTGGTACGTAGACACAGCAGTGAAAAAAGACAGCACAGATTGTTTGGATTGGAATACTTACTGTTTCAGTTCCAGGGTGACAGATGGAGGGTGGGTAGGTAGGCAGGGGAGCTGGCCAAGGAGTGGAATAGCTAGCAGTGTAACCAGCACCTGGCCGGGTTCCAGGAGAGTGCTTTCATCTGGACTAAACAACACACACACACCCCGGAACGGTGCCCAGAACGATAGCCAGGGAATAGAGTAGGCATTTTAGGGATCCAGGTGCACATCCTCTCTCCCTGTCATTTTCTTTTGAGGGAAAATTGGCGTAGAAATTTTAGCTGTCTGTAAAATAAATAGTAAAATCTAAGCCCACTCTTGTCACCCTTGACAGAATCTCACTCTTGACAAGCTTTTATTTTTCCTTTCCCCACAGAGACTAAAAGCCACTCTGACCCACCAAGTCTCCTCACTCAATGGTGGTTGTGGAATGGTGGTGGGCACTGCCAGCACCATGGTGACGGCACGTCCAGAGCAGAGCCAGACCCTCATCCAGCACCCTGATGCCCCATCCCCTGCCCAGCCGCAGGTCGGTTGAGTCCTTGAGGGGACCAGCTGTGTCACTCATACTCTTTTGTATTATATCTGTTTTGCAAGGAGCAGAAAAATTAGGGAAGAATAGATTTCAGCTTTCTGGGTATCTTCCTGCTACATTGGTCGTTGTTGACAGTTCTTTATCCACCAGTATGTTACACTTACATGCAAACAGACTGATAATGCAGACCTGTCATAGAGGAAGTCTCGGTTTTAGCCAGTTGCGTTGGAAACTAAATAGCTCTTAGTTTTCAGATTGTCTGCACTGGGCAGGTGACAACAACCTGAGATCGGTTTCTTGAGTTACATCCTTTGTCCATCCCCTTTTTTCCTGATGTCACCACCTGCTTCTTCAATTACCACCACATGTCCAAACATTTAGTGGCCATATGCTGCCTTAAAGCTTGGCCAACACCACCAAAAGCCTTCGTTTGAGATTTTTGTTAGATGTTAAGCCTGCCCATCCTCCTAAAACCCCTACCGACGCCAGTCCCTGGAGACAGTGAAGCAGTAGCCCCCTTCCTGCTGCTTTGAGTTGTTCTGCTTTCCCTCTTGAGGATATGACATGGCTTCCTTTTTAGTTGCCACTGATTGCTTTCCTTCTCATTTCTCCCTTTTTATTATTATTTTCTTTTTTTTTTCGGTCAGTTCTTTCACCTCCATTCGCTATAGAAGATCTAGTTGCCTATGAGAGACTAGGAGCCTATCTTTTCCTTTCCCTCATCCTCCTTCGAAAGCACTAGTCTTTGCATGTACTCCAGTGAGCTCAGGACATATAGAAAGTTCAAATTGTCAGGAGAATTATTCATAAATTTCTCGAAGAATGCTTTTGGGTTCTACCTTTACTACAGTGAGAAGCAGTGACCCAAGCCCTCCAGCTCACTGAGTTTAAATTTTTCTTTCCTATTTTTTTCTTTTAGGGGAGACAGTAATAGTCCGAATAAATAAAGCCATCTCCTGATTATCTTTATTAATGGAGAACAACAGTCATATAGATCATATGCCTTCATCCCATCCCTAGAGAATGTGATTCAGTAGAGTGGAGTATGTGACCTCACCTGGAGTGGAGTACATGAGTGTTTTTTATAAGCTCTTTAGGTTATTCTCATGCAGCTGAGGTGAACTCTGGCATTTGGGACCTGCTAACATAGATACTCCCTGATAGCAACAGATCCAAGAAGAATTTGTATTTGGCGCTGTTTTACATTATATACTTTTTTTTCTACAGATAGTTGACCTTTATACATTTTGTTCAGTTTTGGCTGCTGTTATGACATTGGTTTATCTTCTGTGAACACGTACCAGCTAACAGAAAGGGAATGTGACCCAAAAGTGCCTTAGTGACAAAGGCTATCAGCCTAAAGTTTAAGAACAAAAGGGGAATATTTGCTGGGAATGATTAATAACTGATTATGAATAAAAAGAATATACAAATCCATATCTCCCCACAATATCCCATATTTTGCTGGTACTGAGGTGAATAAAAACTTCTCTCCTTCTCTGACACCTGTTCTAGCACACAGTTGTTTATATATATTGCTTGTCCAAATCAATGATCCTCAAACTTTTATTTCATAGTTTCCCTAAAATTCTCCTGACACCTATTTCCCTGTCTACAAGATTCCCTATAAAGAAAACAAAAAGTGATCCTAGTTTAATTTTGTCTGCCAGTCTGCCTGTCTCAGAAATAATCAGACTTTCTAACTGAAATGTGGTTTGTCTAAGTATGGGGCTGAGAAGACTGGAAGGAAAACAGGAGGCAGAATGAGGAGGCAGAATAGTGATGAGACCTGCTGTGGTTACCAGAGACTAGTACAACCTTTTACCAGATTGTTACCAGATCTTACTAGTCTAATGTCAGGTTTAGTTTGGAAAAGAATGACGGTCCCATCAAGTAACTCCTCTTTCTTTCTGGGCAACAGGTCTCACCAGCCCAGCCCACCCCTAGTACTGGGGGAAGACGGCGGCGCACAGTGGATGAAGACCCAGATGAACGGCGGCAGCGGTTTCTGGAGCGCAACCGGGCTGCAGCCTCCCGCTGTCGCCAGAAGCGGAAGCTGTGGGTGTCCTCCCTAGAGAAGAAGGCAGAAGAACTCACTTCCCAGAACATTCAGCTGAGTGTGAGTGGGTCTCGGAGGGTTATTAGGATTGTTGAATCAGAAAAGTAGGATTAAATCAGAAAAAAGTGGGACTTTATTTAGACGATGGCAATTCTTTAATTAGAACAGATCCAGAAGATGGGCCAAGAGAAATGCAGAAAGAATCTCTTAAAAGTCAGAGTTGAAATCTCTTCCCTTCTGCCCCGAAATCTGCTACTAGAATGAGTCAGCCATGGACCCATTTGGATGACGGGACTTGGGTTAAGTGCTCCAGGGTGCTCTTTGAAATCATCGGTAGAATCTGACTGGGGTCTGGAACACCCAAAGGGAAATGTTTTCAGCCCAGATAATGCAGCTTAATTCCTAGCTTTGGGAATTACTGTGATGCCGCCTTAGTCCCAGGTCTAAAGGATCCTCTTTTCATTGAGTCTTAAGAAAAAGTAAAGCACAAGTAGAACATAATAATAATCCAAACACTCTCTTAATATTATTTTCCCTTCTTCTGACTTTTTGTTAAAATATTTAATTACAGAGGAGTTATATGAAATTTATACCTCCTGTTAAAAAAGATGTAGACATATAGGGAGAGAGGTTTAGAATAAAATGAAAGCCCCTCTTTAATCTGCTTTTCCCAGTCTCATTCTCTTCCCTGTAGATAAGTTTGTTGTGTACCTTTGACACTTTTTTTTTTTTTTATTTATAGTTTTGATAAGGGAGTTGAGGGATCATGTGTTTGCTTTAACATAAATGGCTTAACCGTATCTCCTGGAGATCTAGCCATGTATACAGAAGTCTACCTCATTCTTTTTAACAGCTGTATAGTAGTACATTCTGTAGTGTGCTTATATTACAAGGTATGGATATTTAGATTATTTCCAATGTTTTGATAGGACAGCAGTGCTGCACTGGACATTGTATGCACTTGAGTAGATAGTTCTGTTAAATAGATTCCTAGAAGTAGGTCTTCTTAGTTAAAGTACATATGCCTTATTAATTTAATTTTCATATAATCATATTATCCTAAATAGTAGTAATTTTTCTATTATAAAACCTTACTTTTCACTGGCTGCCCTTGAATTCATGACCAATCTGGTCCTAGGCTGTCTGAAGCCTTGCTGGATCAAGAGTCTTTCCCAGATTCGAAGGAGAAAATTCAGGCAGCATTCTGTCCTCACTTTAGGGATACCCACTAGGGGTCGAAGAGTAGAGGTTGAATTTTCTTGATACTCTTTTCTTCCCTACCCCAGAATGAAGTGACATTACTACGCAATGAAGTGGCTCAGTTGAAACAGCTGCTGTTAGCTCATAAAGACTGCCCAGTCACTGCACTACAGAAAAAGACCCAAGGCTATCTAGGTGAGTGGCCGGAAAGTAAACTGTGTGTACTGAGTGTCTGCGCTGTTTATAATTTTATAACCCCATCCTGAATGTTCCACGAAGTCCAGACTACTGAGTGAGTAGCCTTTGTGGAGCAGCCAAACCTGCAAAAAAAAAAAAAAATTAATACAAATTTTTATAGAGCTTATCCTAATTATTTATCATAGTTATAGATGAAGGGTGGCAATATTTATTGGGTGCCTACTTTGTGTCAGATACTCTGCCATCTTCCTAATTCTGTCATGAAGTGGATATTACTTCCATTTATAGATGAGAAAACTCCACTCAGATTAGGTCACTTACCGAAGTTACACGGCTGATAAAGTTATGGAGCCAAGATTCACATCCAGGTCTTTCTGATTCCAAAGACACATCTTGGCTTAGAGAGGATATAAATAGCAGATGATAGAAAAGCAGTGGAATTTGTTAAACATTGGGATTTTATCTTTTTAACGATAGACTGATATTGGTTTCAGTTTGTAATGTATGAGTACACATAAAATAGTAATAGAAAGAGATGGCCATGGAGTTGCGCTCAGGTCAAGCACAATTCTGAAATTAAAATTACTGTGAATAATTTCCTTATGGACAGAAAAAGTTAATAAGTATTAGTTTTTCTTTGCAAATTAAATAAATTCATATAAATGTTGGCTATCTGACTGTCTTTATCATTTCAGAGACATGTTCCCATAGAAAAAGAGTAACCACATCACCAGTTTTAAACATCCGTATTTAATTTTTAATATGCACTTCAAGGCATATTCATTCATTAAACAGATATTTGTTGAGTGCCTATTCTGTGTGGGCAGCACTGTTTCACATGCTGGGGATATAACAGGGAACCAAATAGATTAGATTAAAATCCCTGCCCTTGAGGAGCTTATATTTTAGTAGTAGAGAGACAATAAACAAGATAAATAGGTAAGATATATGGTATGTTAGATGATAGTAATTAGATAAAATATACAGTGTGTTAGATGATAGTAAAAGCTAGGGAGAAAAAATAAAGCAGCAGTGTTGCAATTTTAGATGAAGTGGCTTTAGAATAAAGACCTGAAGGAAATGAGGGGAGCTAGCCCTAGCAATGCATTTATATAGGAGGAAAGTACTGCAGGCAGCAGGAACAGCAAATGCAAAGACTCAAGGCGGGAGCGTGCCTAGCACATTCCAAGGCCATCACGGAGGCTACTGTGGCTGCAATGGAGAGAATGCGGGTGGAAAGTAGTTGGCACTAAGGTAAGAGAGGTAATGAGAGCATTTCATGTAGGGCCTCCTTGGTCATTAGTGAGGATCCCAGCTTTTACTCTACACTGGGGGCCACTCGCAGGTTTTCAGCAGAGAAGTGACTTGATGGATCTGACTTATATTTGAACAAGATCACTCTGAGACTGCTGGGAGCAAGGGCAGAAGCAGACAGTCCACTTAGGAGGCTATTGCAATAATACGGGCAGGAAATGATAGAGCCTTGACCAGAATGGTGGTAGTGAAAGTAGTAAGAAATGGTTGACTTCAAGATATATTCTGAAGTTAGAGTGACAAATTTTTGTTTCATTTTTAAAATATTTTATTGTGTTTTTGTTGAAAGTTTCACAGCAAATCAGGTTCCCATTTAACAATTTCTATACATATTGTTCAGTGACATTGGTTACATGGTTCACAATGTATCAACATTCTCATTATTTCCATTTTGGTTTTGTTTCCATTAATCTAGCTTCCCTGCCCCCCGCCCGCCCCCCCCCCCCCCCGCCTTTAACTTCCTATCTTTGGTCTAGGGTAAATGTTTACCATCTGGTTTCCTTTAGATGGTTATTTAGAGGAGCACAGTACTCGTGGCTGATATTTTTTTTTCCCCTAAATTTTATTTATTTTGTTTGTTGAGAATATACACAGCAAAACATACACCAATTCAACAGTTTCTACATGTACAATTTAGTGACACTGATCACATTCTTTGAGTTGTGCAGCCATTCTCACCCTCCTTTTCTGAGTTGTTCTCCATTAACATAAACTCACTGCCCTCCAAGGTTCCTATCTAAGATGGTATTTATTTTATGAGCCAATCTGTCCTTTGGCTGAAAGGTCATTCTGGGAGTGGCTTGAGTTCCAAGTTTAAAGGGTATCCCAGGGTGATAGTCTTGGGGTTCCTCCAGTCTGTTGGTCCTATAAGTCTGGCCTTTTTTAGGAATGTGATTTTTGTTTTACATTTTTCTCCCATTCTACATGGGACCATCTATTGTGTCCCTGGCAGGAATAGTCAGTAGTGGTAGGCAGGCACCATCTAGTTCTTCTGGTCTCAAGGTAGGTGAGGCTGTTGTTCGTGCAGACTATTGGTCCTGTAGACTAGTTTCTTCTCTGAGTCTTTGGTTTCCTTCTTTCTCTTTTCCTCAATACGATCAGAGACCATTAGTTGTACCTTAGATGGCCACTTACAAACTTTTAAGACCCCTGATGCTACTCACCAAACTCAGATGTAGAACATTATCTTCGTGAACTATATCGTACCAATTGACTGAGTTGCCCCACAAGACTATGGTCCTAACCCCTCAAACCCAGTAAACCAATCCCGCAAAGTGTTTGGTTATGTCTAGGAAGTATCGGTAACTGTGCCCCCATGGGGTTTATTTTATGTATGAATATGTATACAGCACACATAAACATATATTCACATGCGCCTTCCTATACGTATGTATGCATACATATCTATATAACCATACACATTTTTTTATTACTGTTGTTGCAAAATTTTATATATATATATATATATATATAATAAACCAAAATCAAACCCATTGCCGTTAAGTCAATTCTGACTCATAGTGACCCTACAGGACAGAGTAGACCTGCCCCATAGGGTTTTCAGAGAGCGTCTGGTAGATTCAAACTGCCAACCTTTTGGTTAGCAGCTGAGCTCTTAACCACTGTACCACCAGGGCTCTGTATATATTATCGCATTTACAGAATTGTTCCTTATTCTTGTGTACTGTGATCATTTACCTTGGTAAAGTTGTGTTGACTTCACCTTATTCAATAACTGCCTTTCCTATCACCAAAACCAACAATTGTCTACTGTCTAGAAAGTGATTTCCTCCTCCTTCTCCCTCCCATCCCTGGTAACCACCAAAGAATGTTGCTTTCTGTGTGTACACCTATTCTTGTTGCGCGTGCACACGCGTGTGTGTGTATGCTTTAGATGAAGGTTTACAGAGCAAATTCATTTCCCGGTCAATAGTATATGCATAAATTGTTCCATGACATAGGCTGCACTCCCCATAATGTGTCAGCACTCTCCCCGTGGCCACCTTGAGTTTCCCATTTCTACTCATCCAGTTTTCCTGCCCCTTCCTTCCTTCTCATCTTTGCTTTTGGGCATGTGTTGTCCTTTTGGTCTTGTTTAGATGATTATTCTGAGGAGCGCCTTCCTCACATGTGTCATTGTTTATTTATAGGCCTGTCTATTATTTGGCTGAAAGGTGATCTCCAAGAATGGTTTCACTTCCAAGTTAGAAGGGTGTCCAAGGGCTATAGTTTTGGGGATTCCTCCATTCTCTCTCAGACCAGTAAGTCTGGTCTTTTTTATGAATTTGAATTTTGTTCTACATTTTTTCCCCTCACTCTAAACAGGACCTTCTATTGTGATTCTGTTCAGAACTGTTGGTGGTGGTAGCCAGGTAACATCTAGTTCTTCTGGTCTCAGGCTGGTGGAGGCTGTGCTTCCTCTGGACTAAATGTTTTCTTGAGTCTTTTTGGTTTTCTTCACTGTCCTTTGCTCGGGATGGAAAGAGACCAATAGTTGTATTTTAGATGGCCGCTCGCAAGTTTTTAAGACCCTAGATGCTACTCACCAAAGTGGGATGTGGAATTTTTTTTAGGAACTGTGTTAAGTCAGTTGACCTAGATGTCCCCCAGGGCTATAGTCCCTAGCTTAGAGTGACAGGGTTTGATCATGAGCCAGATGGGCCAATGCACATGAGAAAGAGAAGAATAAAAAATTGCATCAAAGTGTAAGAATGGGGTTGCCATTAATTGAGGTGGAGAGAAGTATAGGAGATGGCTTGGGAAGTATATCAGGAGCTCAGTTTTGGACAAGCTGAGTTTAAGAAGCCAGTCATGTAGGTGGAGATGTCAAGCAGGCAGTTGGTTTTGTGGCTCCACAATTTAGAGGAAAGGCTATAGATAGCACTTTAGGAGTCAGGAGCATATATTTAGTTTTGAAAGCCATGAAACTGGATGAAGTCCCCCAGGTAGAAAGTATAGATAGAAAAAAGAGAAGTCCCAGGACTGAGCCCTGGGATGCTCCAACATTTAGCGATTAAAGAGACAAAGAACCACAAAAGAGGCTGAGAGTGAGCAGCTAGAAAGGTAGGAAGAAAACTGGCTGAGTGTGGTATTCTGGAAACTAAGAGAAGAAAGTATCTAAAGAAGCTTAGTAATGAACTACTTCAAATCCTGATGATGGGCCAAAGAGGACAAGGACTGAGTATTTGTCAGTATGTAGTCTGTATACAATAAATTTTCTACTCAGTCCCTACAAGAACTCTGACAGGTAGTCAATCCATTAAACCTAACATTTATTACAGCAAAGATGTATTTAGTTCTGCTGTGTAGTATAAACATTATGGTAGGTAACTTTAAACAAAGATGCGTCTCAAGACAAATCAGACACAAAGAGGGTTGTGGGGAAATAAACATGTAAGCCAGTGAGTGAGATAAGTACCGATACCCAGTTAGACAGCTCCTAGACTGGGAGCTTCCTGAAGACAGGGTTCCCATTTTATTCTTTCATACCTGGTACATGGCTGATGCTCAGTAAATGTTTGATGAATAAATAAACATATGCTCTGAAAGCGCAAACGATGAAACATTTAATTGCCTGAGTGTAACAAAGAAGGCTTCACAGAGGAAATAATATTTGAATCCTGAAAGAAGACTCAGGCGTTCATTAGGAAGCTTTTTTTTTTTCCTTTTTCGACACATCTCTTTTTAAGAAGCCATAAAGCCTATCTGATGTTTGGTAAAATTTCTTCATTAACGAGCAACATGGAGCTACACTTTTATGCAGCTCAGGTAACTGTATCTAATAGTAAAATGTGATTGTTAGTTTAGATAGAGTGGCTTAGCTCCTGATGTCTTAAATCATCAGTGCTTAGCTAATTGATAGCCAGGAGGATCTAACAGGCCTCTTACTTATTTGTAACGTTAACTGAACTTTGGCCAAAGACTGACCATGCATAGAGCATCATTTGATTGTAGCTTGATATTTATCCAGCTTCCCTGTGGTGCAAACTACATGCTAAAGGAACATAAAAATAATGGAATGGTTTAATTCCTGTGGGAATTAATCAGAGAGGGTAGCTAAAAAGAGATGTTTTTTAAATCTCCTTTAAAGACACGAAGAAGAGGAATAACGTTGCACATGGGGTAATGGACTATGCAAAGACGTAAAAGCTAGCTGGACAAGGAATTAACATGTTGGGGATTCATTTTATTAGGATACCAAAAAAATCCATTGCTGCTGAGTTAATTCCGACTCATAGTGACCCTACTGGACAGAGTAGAACTGCCCCATAGGATTTCCAAGGCTGTATATCTTTATGGAAGCAGACTGCCACATTCTTCTCCTATAGAGCGGATGGTGGGTTTGAACTGCCAACCTTTCGGTTAGCAGCCAAGCATGTAACCACTGTGCCACCAGAGCTCCATTTTTATTAGGATAAAAAATAAATAAAATTTTTTTTTAGGATAGATAGGTTAACCTTGGCCTCGTTCTTGCTCCCCTTCTCACAAGCGCCCATTTCCTAGCCCTTTAAAGCCAGGATTCTGGTTTGGTCCCCCCCCCGCCCCGCCCCAAAAAAAAGATCAGCTTCATTTTCCTTTGGGCTCCTTTAGAATTTTGGCAAAAGGTAATCCTGCCTCTTTCCCTGTTCTGTTTTCTAACCACTTGATCTCTGCTTTTTGCCCTCCTTCCTGACAGAAAGCCCCAAGGAAAGCTCAGAGCCGACGGGTTCGCCAGCGCCTGTGATTCAGCACAGCTCTGCAACAGCCGCTAGCAATGGCCTCAGTGTTCGCTCTGCTGCTGAAGCTGTGGCCACCTCGGTCCTCACTCAGATGGCCAGCCACAGGACAGAACTGAGCATGCCAATACAGTCGCATGTGATCATGACCCCACAGTCCCAGTCTGCCGGCAGATGATGCCTTCCCTGGTGGAGAGGTCCCCAGTCAGCTCGCCCGCCCAAGAGCCAAGAGAGATGTCATCTTATCCCCTCCCATCTGCCTTGGACGTGGGAGTATGGAGGGAAAATTGTGTGTTGTGAGTAATGGACAGATGTGGGGCTTTTTTCTTCAGCTACATGGTCATGTATGTTTGACACCTGTACTAGGGGCTATTCAGCCCCAGAGCCACATAGATCATCCCCCAAATGTGGGGTTTCTGATGTACCCACAGCCAAAAAACCCTTCCAGATGGTCCGAACAATCAGCCCTGCCCCATGCACGTGTACCTATCTCTTTTAACACTAACCCTTGCACTTCTAGGTTTGGGGTTTCTCAGTTCCCTCGCTTCCCACTAAGCTGTGGCTGTTACCTTCTTGTTCTTTACCAGCATGCCACTTCCTGCTAGGTAGAGACAGGCTAGATTTGATGGTCTATCACCCATTGACTCATCCCTAGCCACTCTATGGACTCAGGACTTTTTTTTCCCAATGGCTGCTTATTTATCCCTCTTTTCCTTTCCTAAACTGTAGTTTAAAAATTCACTTATGGAGAATCTAAGCAGTATTTTCCAGCACTTCCATAAACTTTAGTCCTTCTCTTCACCTACCACCAAAAAAACAAACTAAACCCAAGAGTTCCGGTGTACTCCTTTTTTCATCTATTTCCAGAGCTATTTGGGTACTTCGTTTTGTCTCTTGACTTTACCTAATATAGTGCTGGGGTCTGCGCCACCTCCCCGCTAAGCCTTGACAACCACATCTTGTGGCCTTACATTACTTGGTAGTGAAAGGGGAAAGAGCCCTGGATGCAAGTAGCTGATTCTGCCCCCCATCCACCTTCAGTTCTAATCAGGGCAGGTAGGAACAGTGTAGTTTGAAGCCAGTTCCATCAGGTTATTGGATTAATTGATGCTTTTACATTTTACAAGAGTTTACTAGTCAAAACACATATTCATTTTGGTCATCTTTCTTCTGCCTCTCCTTCTTCATTCCCATCCACACTTCTGCCTCTGTCTTCTGTAACTAGTTCAGATGCAGCCCTCATGGTGGCTCAAGTATTGGGGACTCTGCACTCCCCCTTGTTCTTTCTCCATCTCAGCCTCACACATCTGTCTTCTTCTCTGATCTAGGGTCTTGTATTCGTAAGTCTCCATTACCCTCTGGCTCCACCTTCTTTCTCTTTCTCCAGACTCTGCTTCTCTGCACTTGCCTTTGAAAATTCGCAGCCATAACTTGAGCTCAGGACTTTCCCTTTAGACAACTGCTCCCTCGGATTTTCTCCGGCTTTAGAGTTTTGTTTCATTTTTTAGATTCATCGGTTCTCCATACTCCAAGCCTCAAGACTCTAAGGCATCGTAGCCAAGGTCCTGAGTGGATTTTCTTGAGGATAAGGTTGGATGGGGGTAGGCAGAGGAGAAGGAGTGGGAGGGTGGATGCAGTACTAATCTCAGCAGAGGAGTCTAGACTTACTGAAGTATCTGACCTGCCTGGGAAATTGGTAACTCTCACTGTCAGCCATTCTTGTTGAATAATTGGACTACAGGGGGAGAAATTCATTTTCTGTCCCTCTTCTTTCCCCATTAGGACTTCTCATTTTTCCTTGGCTCTGAACTATGCAATTTCTACCAGAGCCATAGGAAGCCATCCAAAGCCAGAGGCCTGTGGATAGATAGGTCAGTTTTAATAGCCCTTCAGTGTGAAACTTTTCCAATTGTCCTGGAGCCATCTTCTGCCATCTGTCCAGGCCAAAAATGTCCTTTCCTCCATCTTGCTTATCTCCGTCTTAAACATAATACAAAATAACCACGGGCTTCCTTTCTTATTTTGTCTTCCATAGTGGCCATCACAGGGGAATGAGAAAATGTTCTAAGCTACAAGCTTATCATCTCCTAAGTGTGATATACTAGTGAACCAGTCAGGTGACGTATTCTGCTGCATTTGTTTTAAATTTCCTCTCCTGCTTTTCAGATCCAGTGCTGAACAAGCCACTCCTGGTGAAGAGAAAGGGGAGAAAACATGGGTTTTCTCATCCTCTATCACCAGAGACCCCCCGCAGGAACAGCCTCCGAGGTGACTCAGAATAGCAACTGTCATGGCAGATGGTCAGGATGCAGGCTACCACCTCCAGGGACTTCACTTGCCTTTGAAAATTCACAGCCATAACTTGAGCTCAGGACTTTTCCTTTAGCCAACTGCTCCCTGGGATTTTCTCCTGCTTTAAAGTGTTTCATTTTTTATGGTCTTGATTTCCCCCCAGCAGCCTTGCCCTAAAGCTTGACTGAGTTTATGGCTCCTAAGGAGCCTTCATAAGACCCTTGACTATTCTTCTTCCTCCTTCAGTCAAGTGTTTTAAAGTTAATAATCAGCTTGCCACTGCACACATGCCCTGCCTCACTGCTTGGCCTTAAAGGGGGTTTGAATCCTGCCAGTCTGTCTCTTGTGTTAGGTGGCTAATTTATATAGAGGGTCTTACTTAGTTTCTTAGCCCCCAAGTCTAATTCTCAGAGTCCTTATTGCATTTTCATCAGTGGGGAGTTAGTATTTGGGACCTAAATAAGGGCACTGCCAGAACCTTAGAAGTGAAGCAGCAATGAAGTGAGGAACAGGCAGGCCATTACCCTCAAGACAGCCCTTTAGTTAGCCGTCAGTCTCACCAAGAACGCAGAGCAATTGCTCACCCTGCAACTTCTCCTGCAGTCAAGGGGAACTTCACTTATCTTCTGATTGCTGCCGGGCATGTGGTCATTCTTCCTTGATCTCTGCTTTCCAGACTCATCTGGACCAGAACCAAACCTCATGGACAATGTCACTTAGTCCTTCCTAAGGGCCATGGCCATTCTGGAGGCCTAAAGGGGGGCACTTCCAGAAAGGAGCTGGGAGTGTAAATGTCTTGGGATGCTTCCAAGTGAATGCAGGATTCAGGCCTCCCACCTCACTTCAAAGATACAGCTGCTATACCCAAGGCCATAGAGAAAGGGGTAAGAACCAGGTCTTCTGGCCTGCTTGGCCCATTCCCTTAAAAGAAAGTTAAAAAGTCTGAGAAAGCCTCCCATTCTACTAGGAAGGACTGGAAAGCGTACTCCGTCCCTGTTGGTTGAACATCCGGAGACTGGCTTCTTTCAGTTTCCACTCCTCTCCGTGGCCTGACCGCAAGACCATATACTCTAGGTGGTGATAAAAGAGGAGTCAGGCTAACTGAACCTCACCTTGCTGCCTTCCGTGTCCCCATTCTGTTGTTCTTGGCTCCCTTCTTGATTGACTGCCTGCAGCACCACCCAGCCTGGTAAATGAGGTGCTTAACTATAACCATGTCCCATCTATAACCTTATCTACCAAGCAGACACCAAAAAAGTCTTCCTCTGGTTTCCGAAGCTTCCCTGCTCCACACTGAGAGGTTCCTTAAAGGTGCTAGCTCTGAGACAGCTCTCCCCACTGAATTCCCCTCTTTGCTTTATAACTACCTGCCCATCCTTAAATCATTATTTTCCTTTAATATTGTACATTGTATACACAGGAAGGAAATGTAAATCTTTTCAAATTTCATAACCAGTCTGTTTTGATTCCAGTCCTCCTTAGCTGTCTTACATATGTCTTTTTGATATGCTGTGCTTTTTTTAGACTTTTGATTGAGAAGGGGAACAGGACAGGCAAAGATGCTAAGGCAGATTAGAGGACCCCCCCCCACCCCACTACAGCTTTCCACAACCTTATCATCCCTCTCACAACACAGAACTGCTGTCCGTTTGTCTGCATGTGATGTGCATGCAGACATGTACCTACCCACCACCCCAGTGTGATGACCCAGCAGGAATGGGCATAGGTGGCTGCATGCCAACATTCCCACCCTCTGCACCAGTTCACTCATCTTTCTTTGGGGTAAAATCCTACCCCAGAATGAGAAAACGTCAGGGAGAGTAGGGCAGGTTAATGCAGCTTATGTCCTTTATGGATCCAGGTTTGTATTGTAGCTACTAGGGTTTATTTTTTTAATGGGGGGGGGTGCTGGTAGCACAAAATACCTCACCAGCATTAGCTACTGGTGAGTGATGTTTTAGCTGCGAGAAGTGGCTCTGAGCACCAGTTTCATTGGATTTACCTTAGGGAAGTGATTCTCTGAATGTGGTCCAGAACCAGCAGGATCACCATCATCTGGGAACTTGTTAGAAATGCAAATTATCAGGCCCGCCCCAGACCTACTGAAACAGAAACTCTGTGTACTCTTGGGGTGGCTTTTAACAAGCACTCCAGGTGACTCTAATCATACTGAAGTAAACTTTGAGAACCACTGCCTTAGGGGCAAGCTGGGTGTCAAGGATATGTTGAATACCATCCTCTGCCTTAGCACTACCATGTTTTTTCATTCCCTTTAGTCCTTCCCTCTGCTCCCATTAAAAGAAAGCAACCACATCACTCATTTCAAAATCTATGTTTGTCTTCTTTCCAGTCTTATCCCTGAAACCTGTCCCTGGGTCGGTCTGGACAGAGGTTGTCTCTAGTGTTCCCTTGCAGACTGGTCACTCCATGTTCTTTGTTACATTAAGGACCAGCTGGAGCTTTAGCTGTCTTGTTTCTCCCATACACACACACACACACACACACACACATCCTTCAGGCAGGGAGGAGATGAGCCCCCAAACAGTGGAGGCTGCAGCATCCTGACACAGTATCTGTTCAAAAGAAAGCCGTGTGTATCTATGATTATATCTCTGTTCATCTATATATCCTTGACATGTAGCAGCACCTCTCCATCTCATCAAGGAACTCGATTCTGGGTCTGGATCTCCCCCCAACCCCAAATGGTGGGCTTTGACAGGTGGAAGGATGCAGTGCTACAGGCTATTTTGTTACAAACCGTCTTTTCCCTTCTCTCCTCCACCCAAGTCCGCATGATCCCTGTGAGCAGGCTCTCACAATCTCCTGGGACGGAGCTGAGGCAGAGCTTCGCTCTATTCTCCTTCACCGTCCCTTCTTCCTCCTCCCTTGCCACTTAGCAGTTATTCCCCCCCAGCCAGGCCCTCTCCCTCCTCCTTTCCCCTGACATATATTGTGCCTTATTTATGCTGCAAATATAACATTAAACTATCAAGAGAACCGCTGTTATGTCTGATGCTTCAGTACTCTGATCTACAAGTCCAATTGCCCACTCTTTCTGGGACCTCATTGGGCTTTCCTATCTGTGATCTGCCCCCCCTCCCTATTCTAAGGGTAGAAGAATAAGTGGGCATTCTTACCTCTACTTTTTACACAGGGAAGACATAACCTAGAGAAGGTGGATGATTGATATAAACTGCATAGCGTGACAGAAGACATGGAGCCAGAGCTCAGATCTGTGCACTGCCCCGAAACAAGAGGCCCCCAGCACTGTGGGAGCACTCACCAGAGAACTAATGTATGCTTTATGTGAACGGGGATGGGAGAGTATCTGACAGCAAGTAGCCTCTTTCAGTGTTTTGTCCCCACTCCCCTCCCAACAGCAACAAAAAAAAAACAAGCCCTACCTTCAAGAAGCTTCCAGCCTGACTGGGGAGATGAGGATTGGAATGCATACAGAAACAAAGTGAAGCTCGAATGAGCTCTATGGGTCCCGGGGAGAGGCTGGTCTGGAAATGAGGGGTGAAGTTTGTTTAGAAGCCAGTAACAGATTAGTTCACAAGAGAAACAGGTGATGCTCAGGGGCTATGGAAAGTGAGGAGATGAAGGGAGAATCACTAATAATTCCATGCATCTGTGTGTTCCTTTATAATTATCATCACAAGTGAAGACCATGAGCCAGGCTGAAGAATTTGAAAAAAGAGGTAGCAGGTGCCTCTGAGTATTTCCCAGTCGGAGACCCCCACTGCCATGGAGTCAATCCCGACTCATAGCGACCCTATAGGACAGAGTAGAACTGTCCCATAGGGTTTCCAAGGAGCAAGAAGCTATAGATTCGAACTGCCCACCTTTTGGTTAACAGCCAACCACTGTGCCACCAGGGCTCCTCCCAATAGAGAAATTATTGAAAAAGCTGTTTGTCAACAGTCTTTGGTAGACAACTGACACAGATAAGGAGCCCGAGCCTCCTTCGGAGAGTAGGAAAGACAGTGGTGGTCTTCACTGTGTTGTGGGCAGGATCCAGAAAAAGATAAGAAAGGAAGTGGCTGAAAGCTAAATACCAGAGCCTGCAATGAGAGATTTTGGAGGTGGGGACGAGACTCTGAAGGCAGAACATTTTGCCGAATTTTCACAATTAACCCATTCTGATTTCTAACCAAAGAAGAGTCTAACTCGCCTCCATGCTAGCAATAGGAGGCCAACTAGATCAGCCCCTTTCTGAATGCAGCCTCAGCTCAGCCCCACTTGTAAACTGGTGATCAGAGAAATATTAGAAGCAGCAGGGTGGTGAATATTTGAGTGCCTGCTCTGCGCTAGATGCTTTGCATTAAGGCATTTTCTGTAATCTGACAGCGGGAGTTGCTGCCTCGTTTTATTGATAATGAACTGAAGTTTAGTTTAAGACACTTGCCCAAGTCATAGAGAAAAGGCAAGAGCTGGGATTAAAACAGTTCACATTCAAGTGGCCGATAGACACATGAGGAAATGCTCACGATCTCTACCCATTAGAGAAATCCGGATCAAAACCACGATGAGATACCATCTCACCCCGGCATTACTGGCACGAATCAATAAAACAGGAAATAAAATGTTGGAGAGGCTGCGGGGAGACAGGAACTCTTAAGGACTGCTGGTGGGAATGCAAAATGGTACAACCATTTTGGAAAACGATATGGCGCTTCCTTAGAAAACTAGAAATAGAAATACCATATGATCCAGCAGTCCCACTCCTAGGAATATATTCCGAGAGAAATAAAAGCCTTCACACGAATAGACACACGCACACTCACGTTCACTGCAGCACTGCTCACGACAGCAAAAAGATGAAACAACCTAGGTGCCCATCAACAGATGAATGGATAAACAAACTGTGCTACATACAAACAATGGAATATTACGCAACAATAAAGAACAATGATAAATCTGTGAAGCATCTCATAATCATAACATGGATGATCTGGAGGACATTATGCTGAGTGAAATAAGTCAATCACAAAAGGACAAATGTATGAAATGACCGCTGTAAAAACTCATGAAAAGGTTTACATACAAAAAGAAACAATCTTTGATGGTTACGGAGGAGGGGTGGGGATGGAAAAACACTGGTGAAGGGTAAGACAGTACACAATACTGGGGAAGCCAGCACCACCTATACAAGGCAAGGTCATGGTAGTTCCGTAGACACACCCAAACTCCCTGAGGGATGGAATTGCTGGGCTGAGGGCTGTGGGGACCATGGTCTCAGGGAACATCTAGCTCCAATGGCATATAATAGTTTATAAAGAGTATGTTCTACATTCTGCTTTGGTGAGTAGCGCCTGGGGTCTTAAAAGCCTGTGAGCGGCAATCTCAGATACTCCACTGGTCTCACCCCTTCAGGAGCAAGGAAGAATAAAGAAAACTAAAGATACAACAGAAAGATTTAGTCCAAAGGACTAGTGGACAACAACTACCACGGCCTCCACCAGACTGAGGCCAGTACAACTAGATGGTGCCCGGCTACTACCACTAACTGCTCTGACAGGGACCACAATAGAGGGTCCCAGACAGAGCTGGAGAAAAATGTAAAACAAAATTCTAACTCAGAAAGACCAGACTTGCTGACCTGACAGAGTCTGGAGAAACCCTGAGAGTGTGGCTCCCAGACACCCTTTCAGCTCAGTAATGAGGTCACTTCTGAGGGCCACCCTTCAGCCAAAGATTGAACAGGCCCATGGAACAAAACAAGACTAAAGGGGAGCACCAGCCCTGGGGCAGGGACTGGAAGACAGGAGAGAACAGGAAAGCTGGTAATAGGGAACCCAGGGTTGAGAAGGGAGGGTGTTGACATGTTGGGTTATTAGCCAGTGTCATAGGACAATGTGTGTACTAACTGGTGAGACACTGATTTGTTCTGTAAACCTACACCTAAAGTACAATTAAAAAAAAAAAAAAAAAAACCGTTCTGTCTGACCAGCACCAGTCTTCCCAATGCCTCATCCGTCCTCAAAACCCTGCTCCTCTGTGCCACTGTCAGAACAGGCAAGGAACAGAAAGTGATGCAAGATCAACTTCGCACAGAAGAACCATCTACGTATGGACTTTGAAGAAGCAGTCAACTAAAAAAAAAAAAAAAGCAACAGTCAACTATAAGATGTGATACAATCACGTAATGGTAGTAACTCCCACGTTCTATGCCTGGGACCAGCCGTGAGACAAGCTTACAAAAAGGCTCAGCTTAGGCATTAATGAAGAAGACCTACAACATCACATCCAGAACAAAACCTGTCCTAATCTATAAATCTAAAGTATAAACTGGTTTCTAGGTGCTATGCTTTAAAGAGGGGGGCATCTCCCCTTGAGCAGAAAAGTCTAAAGAGCGGAAGAATAAACTGTCTTCAAACATACGAAGGGCTGTTATACATGAAAGAGATTAGAGATGTTCTGTGTGATGCAATGGGACAAACTAAGATGACTGGTGATTTCACAGGGGGACTAAAGCCGGCTTAGTACAAGGATAAAACTGTCCGAAGGCTCAGGAAATGGTAAGTTCCCCGAGACCGGGGTGTACGAGGATAATCACAGCTAACATTTTAAGGACACTTGCCCCAAGGCTCAGGAAATGGTAAGTTCTCCGAGACCGGGGTGTACGAGGATAATCACAGCTAACATTTTAAGGACACTTGCCCCATGCCAGATCCTGTGCTGAATGGATTACAACAAGTATTTCAATGAATCCTCACCACAGCCCTAGGAAGTAGTTCCTGTTAATGTCCCCGTGTTTTAGGTGAGGAAACTGAAGTTCAGAGAGGTTATGCTGGTTGCCCAAGGTGAGGCTGATTCAAAGCCTCCAGCATACGCTAGACAACCACCCTGGTGGGGGTGCTGAAGAAAGGATTCCGGCATTAAGAGGGAAACTGAAGGATCCCATCCTGAGAAACACTGACTCTGAATTTTCCCAAGGCAGAACACAATGATAGCCCAATCCAACAGTATCCCACCACTACCCTTCAATGACCCTGAGACTCCTTGGAGTCAGGGCCCAAGGACTACCCCATCCCACCCCCCTAAGTTCCTCTTTTAAAGAGCTCTCATCTAGAAAAATGGAAACCCTGGTGGCATAGTGGTTAAAAGTTTGGCTGTTAACCAAATGGTGGCAGTTTGAATCCCCCAGACACTCCTTAGAATCCCTATGGGGCAGTTCTACTCTGTCCTATAGGATCACTATGATTTAGAATCTACTCAATGGCAACGGGTTTTATTCTAGAAAAGAGAAATGGCCAGACCTGACAGTAAGGGACCAAGACCACAGGGTGGCAGCAGTGGTTCAGCTGCAGAGAAAGATGACGTAGGTCCTAAGCCGCACTCAAGTGAAGATGGGGGTCTATGAAGATTTGACCTCACCCTCTGGGGAAGGACAGGCTGGGTCATCCAGGCCAACCTAGAGTCTCACCCTCACCCAGCTCTGATCCTGGCTTTTGCCTCTCTCCCTCTGTTCCAGGACCTAGCCTGCCCTCCTGTTAGGATTTTCTCTGTGCTTTATTCCAGGAGTGATAAAAAAAGAGGTGATCAATTGGAGCTCTCCAAACTGTTGAGGGATTGGGGGTTCTTGTAAGGCCCCCCAGGGCCTGGCTCTGACAAAGCATCTGCAATTAATGATTCTTCTTGAGCTCTGGAGACAGGATTTATGCATCTAATAAAGTCTGTAACTTCAGGCTTAGGGGCTGGGGGCCGGAGGCTGAAAGCAGGGAGTCCCAGGTGGCTCCTAATGGAGCCGTGCATTTCCATTGCCTGCTCTAGATTCCCCCTCAGGCAGCTGTGGGCGGGGGGCCAAAGGGGAGAGCAGGTATAAGAGGCGGGTGTGGCTGTAGGAAGGTGGATGGCAGCATGGATTCCAGGCGGGTAGCCGTGCTGCTGGTGGTGCTGCTGCTAGTAACTGACTGGGGCCACGCTGAAGGACCAGGGGGCCAGGATGAAGGAGACCAGATCTCAGTGGTAAGTCCGAGCCTCTACCCACACCCCTCACCATTTTCTTCTACTCTAGCTTGAGACTTGCACTCTAAGCTCAAGTACCTCTTTGGCTGCCAATGTCTTCACTGGGTCCTCACATGAGAATATGACTTCTCAGCCTCCTACAACTTGTCTCTAGAAACCACTCCCTTTTCCTTGAGACCTAAATACCCACGGCATTTGCCTATCTTCCTTCCCTGATGCCCCCTTGCCATAGGAGGAAGACAAGGGACTCCACCCACTGCAGGACGCCCACACCCCTGGGTCACTCTTGCGCTCCCTGCTCCAGGCCATGCAGAGACCAGGCCGGAGCTCAGCCTTCCTGTTTCAGCCTCAGAGGTGAGTCTGAAAGGGACAAGTGGGCATGGCTTGGGGGTAGAAAGGGCAGGAGACAGAGAAGTGGAAGAGGGAATGGGGCTAGATAAGTGCAGTGACTGAGACAACCTACATCTGAGGATGAATCTCTTCTAAGGTTTGGAAGAAATACCCGGGGAACCTGGAGCAACGAATGGCTGAGTCCCCGGGCTGGGGAGGGGCTGAGCTCTCAGTTCTGGAGCCTGGCCATCCCCCAACGCTTTGGAAAGAAGTAACATGTCATGCCCTGATATGTTTGCATGCAAGACCCACACCTAAGTGCCATGTGTCCCCCAAATAAAAAGTCTGGCTTCTGAATCCAAGTGTCTGTGACTCTAACAAGCTGGGAGGGAGCCCCCGTCATCTCCACCAAACCGAACTCACCAGGAATGCAGCTGACAAGGGATCCTGGACATTACCGTACCCAGCCTCCTGCCACCGAAAGGAAAATACGGGGACATGTTGGGGGCTGGGGGTTGGGGTGGGGGCAGGGAAAACCAAAGGCACAAAAAGAAGACACACAGGAAGTGGTCTGGTGCTAACTACTCTCTGCCATCAGCTCTGCTCAGAGAAACAGACCCGAGTTTAAGAATCCACGGAGGAGCATGTTTATTCTGGGCTCCAGGGTAGAGCCCCAGTTTCCTTTCCACTCGTCATCACCACCAATACAATAAAGATAGATCCTGGGCAGGCTGTGGCCTTATGGTCCCTGGCTCCTTGCCCTGCGCTCACCTCAGCCTCAAGGCAGGCAGTCTGTGTCAGAGGTAGAGACAGCACCTCCAGAGGGCAGCAGGGCTGGGTACAGATCCGTAGGCCAGAGGGCAGGAAGAGCAAGGGCAAAGGATGCATGTCTGTGAGTCCAGCTGGGGCTTCACTTGCTGCCCGCCATGATCTTAAGGTACTGCAGGGCACGGCGAGCAGCCTCGCTGCGTGCAGCCTCTCGGGTGGTTGCAGAGCCATGACACACAGTGGCCGGCTGTGTGGACAGTTCTACCAGGCACTGGCAGAGCCCGCTCAGGCTTAACTCCTCTGCGCCAAGAGAGAGATGGGAGGCAACGTTGGGTGGGGAGGCAGCACCAGATGGTATGCATTTACATCCTCTTCCTCTTCTCCCAACCCCCTTACACCCACTCATGCTTGCTCTGGTCCGGTCCCCACCCCTGACCCCAAACCAGCCATACCAATATCCAGGTAGCTGACATGGAAGGCCTGCTCCTCGGAAAGCTCACTGAGGACACTGCAGCAAGCAGGGCCCAGGGCACCAAGGGAGCCCAGGGAGCAGCTGCGAAGGGACAGGATCTTCTCTCCCACAGAATTTCTTAGAGAATCCCAGGTGCAGCCTGGGCCCCGGTTCCGAAGTCCATCCAAGCGGGAGCCCACGCCCTGATGAGATGGGGACAATGACAGCAATGTAGCCAGGGACTGCGGGACACTCAAAATCCAAGGAGAGGAAAGCCCAGAGTGCCTGTTCCAGCTTGCCTCCCCCAGTCAGTCCCCATAAGACCCCTGCTAACTACTAGCCCAGACGGCCAGGCAGCCTTCCTCATCCCAGCAGCAGAAGCTCACAGATCCCTGGGTTAGCTCCCCCACACCACTCAGAGGGGCTGACAAGTGGAGACTAAGAGCTCCTCAAACTCTGGATCTGGTAGGAAATGAGGCAGGAGCAGGCCTTGGGCTGGAGAGGCTCACTCCTGAGTTACAGACCCAAGTCTCCGGTACCCGGCCCTGGCATGAACGAAGGCCCACGGCACCTGGCCCATACAAGCCACTCACAATGGAGAAGTGATCATCATCAGGCTCTGCTTCATTCCCATCCCGGGCATCCAGGGGCACTGTATGCACTCGGAGCAGCATTTTGGCCGCTGCGTTACGCTTTGCCAGCTTTTTGGAAGTGCCACTGCCTGTATGTGGGAAGAGGGTGCCGGATTATTATTCCCAGCAGGTCCAGTACTTTCCACCCGGGACACACTTGGAGGGTCCCCTCACAAGGATGTCAATTGGAAAGGGGCACTGAGGACCTGCTCATGCACCTGACAATCTAGTCAACTAGAAACGAAGGGGAAGGATAGGCTGCAAGAAGAAACTAGGAGGAAGGAGCTGAGCCTAGGACTGAGAAGCAAGGTGAGCTGGGGCTCTGCAGTAAGGCCAGGAGCTGCCCTGTGGCCGGGGATGGAGTGGTGGGGACAGTAGCTCAAGAACCCCCTTCCGCCCAGTTACCAATCTCAATGAAACGTTCCACTCGGCACGTCATGGTAAACTCTTTGCGGTGGGCTGGCCCGGACTCCTGGGTCACTGTGTACTCAGGCAACCGCCAGCCTTTCTGCACCACCAGCTCCTTGGAAAGGGTGGAAAACCAGCGATGCACAAGGCTGAGTAAGAGAGGAGGGATAAACCAAACCAAACCCAACCCAGTGCCGTCCAGTCGATTCCAACTCATAGCGACCCTATAGGACAGAGCAGAACTGCCCCATAGAGTTTCCAAGGAGCACCTGGCGGATTCGAACTGCCAACCCTTTGGTTAGCAACCGTAGCACTTAACCACTACGCCACCAGGGAGGAGGGATAAGGGGGGTGGAAAAAGCCTCCAGTACAGGGCAACCCCCCTGTCCCCACACAATTACATAAGCTTCCCTCATAGCCCTGGTTCAAGGGAAGACAAGCATGCACAGGAAATGAGGATGGGGCACACCTGCAGAGCACCAACGGGGTTGCACTCAGACTGCTGAGGGGAGACAGGGGGCTGTACCTCCATGGAGGGGCTCCTGAAGGAAAAAGGGCCCAGGGCCAAAGCTGAGGGAGATGGCTCCTTCTTGGCTACCCATAAGCCCAAGTCCTAACTATTGCCTTGGCTTTACTACATCTCCCTATTTCCCACTAGGCAGGCAACTGTCTCGCCAAATGTCTAGCATTCCTCCCTCCTGCTCTGGTCCACCTCCCTCTCCCACCCATGTGAGGCCTCCTATGTGTCCTAACCCCATTTCCATTCTGTACGTTTAGGCATCATCTCACCAAGATAGTAGAAGGACTGTGTATACCCAGTCCCAGGAAGCACCTAATGAGACTCAGACATAGAACTATCACGTGGCCAACCCAGAAAAAAATGGGTCTTGCAAGACCCTTAAAACATGGTCCAACATCACCCTTATGACTATTTAAAAATCATAAATTACTTCCTGTCCCAACAGCTTACCAGCTGGTGCAAATTCTTCAAGCTCTGGTCCCCAATTAGTCCACCCTCTGTTTACTCTTAGATTTCCTCATGCCCTGACCAGCCTAGGTCCAAGGGCTGGGGGTCAGGAACCAGGACCCCCTCCTCTCCCACCTCAAGCAGTCAGGGGACAAAAGATACCTGGTTGGGACAGCAGAAAGAACAGGAGTAGCAGCCGCTGCAGCAGTAAAAACCGGGACGTCCTCAGGCAGTGAAGAGTCTAGGGGAGAGAAAGGACTTCCCGAGGGGAAGGGAGCATTTGATTCACACACATGTGTAAAGGGAACGGAGAGTGGGGGATCCAGGTCTTCCTGACATGCCCATCCCCTAAGAGAACCCTTTCCCACTTGAGCCAAAGACTCAGGGAAGCTCAACCAACAACTCTTCCTTCTGAGATCGTCTGCTGTCAAAGACTAACTCAAAAAGACTGCGAAAAGGGGGAGAAGGGTCTCTTCCTACTCAAGGATGCTGGAAGCAACAAACTCCAGCCTAAATGTGGAAGATGGAAAGACATCTTGCTAGAAAGAGAAAGCATGTTGGGAGCAACTCCCTTCAGGCTTAGGCTCCACCCCTCTCCCTCCCTAATCCAGGTCCCAAACCATAGCCACAACCTCTGGATGGGGCTGGCTACTCCCCCCAGAATCCTTCGCTGCAGCAGAAACTCTGGAAGCACCATGCTCAGGTCCAGAGGAAACTCAGGAAGAGGCCAGGGCAGGGTGGTCTACTGGGCAAAGGGAGTGGGCCAGGGGCCTGTCCTGGTTGCTGGCAGAGCCTCTAGGATGCCTTGGCTGTTTCTCCCTCACCTGCTGTCCTCCAGGGCCGGCTCCAGCATGCTCCCCCCTTTGAGGTGCTTGAGGGCCACCTCGGCTGCTTTGTGCTTGGCTGCCTTCTTGCTGGGGCCCTGACCTGAGAGAGGGGATCGGACAATACTAGAGGTCACTGGAAGGGCAGAAGAGGTCACTGGAAGGACAGCACCCCATAGCCTCTCTTCATACAGCCACAGGGAGTCAGCTAGCCCCCTCTGACTAACCTCCCCCTGCCCAAGACTGGAAGTGTTACACTAACTGCTGGAAGGAAGGACTCTTAACAGCCCCCCTCCAAATCCTTACTCAGATTTATGTTTACCTCCTACTTTTTCCTCAGGGATGACGAGGATCTGCCAGATTGCTGTGGCAGTCCTGCTCTCTAACTCTCCCAAGTCCTATCCCCCGTCCCCACCGCCCTGCTCTCCCAGTCCAGTCAGTGGTTTCTCCCCTGAAATTTCTCCTTCCCTCACTAGCCGTGGAGGACTGTGAATAAACTTCAAACAGCAAAGCCATGGCGCCCTGTGACAAGCTTAGCACACCCCAGCCAAGCTGCCCAATCCTTCCTCACCAGTGCAGCTGGTGTTGCCAACGGTGACCCGGAAGGTGAAATTAGGCTGGTGGGCTTGGCCCTCGGCTTTGAGGAGGTCGTACACGGGCGTCTTCCCTATTCTGGTCCCATACTCCTGCAGAAGGCTGATCGGGGTCTTGCCCGGGTTGGCGGCCAGCATTTGCTCTATACTGGGGGGCAGGGGCACAGACCGACATCACACCTCCCCTACACCCATCTCACCAAGCACTGCCATACCAGACCCAGGCACATTATGGGAACGCAGAGAGTCCAGGGGACCCTGGCAATACAGCAGCCATTGGCTGGGTTCAATGTGGAGTAGAGGTGCAGGCTGGGAAAGCAGGATCCATTGCCCCAGGGCAGGAGAGGAATGCACAGTTCCTATCTCAGTGAAGGTATCCTGTACCCCAGCGTAGGTTGGAAGTGCATGTCCCCTGTCACAGTGCAGGCTAGGGACCCAGTACCCACCAAATGCACTAAAATTCGATGGCATAAACCCCAGTGCCCCAGGGCAGTCTGGGAACCGGGACAACTCCAAACTATTTAGGGCTGGAGGCAGTGGCCACTGCTCGGTGCATGCTGGGAATCACTGCCCACTACCCCAGTGCTTGCCGGGAACAACCCTCAGGCCAGGTGCATGCTGGGGCCGCGCGGCTACCGCCTCCGCGCCGCACCACGATTTTCGCCCTGCAGGGCTCTTTACGAGGTGGCTCACCTGGGCAGCACGCAGCCCGTGATAATGCCGGAGCCCTGCTCCTCTTCACTCATTCCCTCCTCCGTCCCCGCGGGCGCCACCGTGACTACAGCCTCCACGCGCCCCAATACTCCGCCGACGAGCTAGGGCCGGGGCCAAGCCCGGAGTCGCGGCCGGTAGGGCCCGGCGCGGGGCATGCTGGGATATGGAGTCCCCCGCCCACCCTACTTCATGTGTCTCCATCAGGAGGGTAGCTATCCTCCCCACAACCCTCCGCGTGGTTCGCCCTGGCAAGCAGCACCGCCTTCTGGGAGGAGCAGACCCCTTCTCTGTCGCTTCCCAAGCTTAGGCTTTTTTTTTTTAATCGTCCCGCCTCCTTCCTTCCGTTCCTCCGTTCCCTGTACTGTGAAGCTGTGGACATGCGCACTAGCGGAATGGAAGCCGCTGGGGGCGGGGCGGTAAGGGCTAACTCTAAAATGGGGCTTTTTGAATTCCGAGAGAACTACAGAACCCAGGAGCTTGCGCGCCATTTTTGTCGCAGCTGGAGGGGCAGGGTCTAATACGATCGAGAAGCTTCGCGGCGTGATTGGTTATTCCCGATTGCGTTTCCTCCTCTAGACAAGTTGAGATTGGTTGCTTTGCCTAGAGGGGTGGGAACAAGGGAAGAGTCGGCCCCCTTTGGCCCCGCCTTTTCCTTGAGAAAAGACTGTGATTGGCCCGGCGTCGAGGAGCGCTTTCTGGGAAGGAGGTGGGCCTTAACCTGGACGCGGGAGGGGGCTGTGCTCTGTCCCCCAAGGCGCTGGGACAAATGTATACTTAAGTTCCTCTCTGAGCGTTGACCCTCACCCCTTGGCCTAAGCCCCTGGTTCTCAGGCCTCCGTCTCGTAGAACCTTCTTTTCTCAAAGGTTACCCTTCACCTCCCTTCCAAAGCCTTTTTAGAGCGGCCCTAGTCTCTCTTTAACCGGCCAGGAAATCCCCTCAGGGGCCTGAGAATCAGGCTATCGGATGAGGCAGGATGAGAAGGACTCAGGCAATTGGGCCCCGCTGTCTGTCGTGGGTCTTGGGTTTCTCAGGTAAAAGCAAATCAAGAGAGGATTCTGACTTCTTAAAACTAACGGACTAATCTGAGTGCAGAACAGAACCCCTATTTTGGGGTCTCAGAGCTCCATCCGTCACTCTCCAAAGTCTTGTAACCACTTGGCTGAGAGAGATAGGGGAAATCTTGTGACCTTGGAGACAGAAATCACGAAAAGTGTCTGACTCTAATGAGTGTCCTAAGAAGGTGTCAGGGAAGCCTGAGCAAGGTTGGAGGTTCAGAGCAATCTTGGAATGATCGTGGAGAGGGAGGGAGGGAGCCTAGAGCTGAGGCGCACAGCGTTTGGTGGAACTAGAGTGATGACAATTCTGGGGAGGAGAGCTGGCAAGATGGGTATGACAGGGGAGCAATGCCAAAGCGCTGGGGGTCCCATAAGGGTAAAGGAGAGAGTTTATAAAACGGGTCATGGGGGTTCCTGTGGAATCAGCATAAAACCCAGGGTAGGACGGCTACAGGATACCACCAGCAGGGAGGCGCAGGGCGCAGACGGGCCAGGGACAAGCCTGGAAAGCGCCGGATGGCAGCAGCGGGCTCCTTTAAGAGGCCGACGGCTCCAGCGCAGCATCCCCAGCTCAGGGCGTGTCCGTCCCGGGGGGCCAGGGGCGGGGGCCCTGAAAAGAGCGAGAGTTCGAGCCGAGAGGGGACGGGGCTAGGGGTCGGGGGGGTGGGGGCATAAATCTGGGGCTGATACCCGTGCATCCGGACACCGCACGAGCCTCGTCTGTGACAGCGACCCGGGTCCGGTCGAGGGCAGCGGGGGGGGGAGGGGGGGCGGGGGGAGGAGAAAGGAGGAGGAGAAGGAGGAGGAGGCGGGAGCAGCATCCGGAGCGGAGCTGCAGCAGCGCCGCCTTTTGTGCTGCGGCCGCCGAGCCCCCGAGGTGAGAGCCTGGGCGAGTTGCGGGGGGTGGAGGGCTGGAACGGGCCCGGGTCCTGGGATCCGGGTGCGAAGGGAGGATCGGGATGCAGATGTGGCGTGGGGGAGGGGGTGGCGCGGGGATGCTGAGGCTGTGGGGATGGGGGGACCGGGAACCTGGACCCGATGCCTGTGGGGATGGGAAGGAGGCGAAACGAACGGTGGGACGCCGCGGCCCAGCTTGGAGACGAAGGGCTTCCCGAGCTGGAAATGACGGTATTGCAGGGGGAGGAGGGGGTGGGGTGACTGGGGGGCAGAATTAAAGAAAGGACAGAGGGCAAGAGAACATCCTCCTCTCCTCCTACTCATCTTCAAGAAGGGGGAGAGAGGAGGGAGAGTTTTGGCTCCCTCCAGAAAAGGAAAGGAAGGGCAAGGCCTGCTGTACCCACCCCCCCCACCACACACACACACACACACACACACACAGAGAGAGAGAGAGAGAGCAGGCTAGACCTTAAGACTGTAGTCAGAGTGCACCTGTTCCTGGATGCCCAGGCATTGGTCTCCCTCCCCTTCCAGCTGTGATGCCCCCAATCCCCTCCAGCTGTAGCATTCACCTTCTTCATCCAGCTGTTGCATCCTCCCCTCCCCCATCTATATATGGCTCTCTCCCTCCTCCTTCTTCCATCTTCTCTGGCTCCCCTAACCCATTCCCCCAGCTCAGGCCCTTCAAGAACCACTTCTCTTTGCCTCCACATACTCCTCAAACTCCTTGGCTTAAAAATAAGCAAGAATCTTTCCACAGAGTTGAGACTCCTGATAACCATGGCCTTAGCTGAGGGGAGAGAAAACAAGGGGTCAGTGCCTCTATAGACAGAGGGAGGAAATGGTGTCCCTTAGAATTGGGGGGAGGTCCCACCTTTTAGCTCTTCTACCTCTTGAGAGAATAGGTAAGTGGACTTCAACCAGGAGGGTGTGCACATGAGGTCTCTTCATCCCTGCCATGGTCCTCTCCAGCCACAGTCAATAACTCCCTCTAAACAGCATTTCCTGTCCACCTCTTAGGATGAACTCCAGTGCTTTGGGAGCATGATTTTCAGCTAGAGAGTCATACCAAGCTAGGCAAGCAGAAGGGATTCAGGAAGTGCCTTCTTTAGTTTCTCTGGGTTTTAGGGCCCTGCTCCCTCCTATCCCACATTTAAGGGTGAAAAAAAACTATCTGCCCTCTCAAGCCTGGCATTGATCCACTCACTCACATTGGAGTCTGAGGTGATCATGCAGAGAAGACCAACAGTTTGATACCCCAACTCCCAGCATACATAAAAACACAACTAAATACTCATCTCCTAATTAAACCCAGTTATGGGCAGAGGAGGCAGGGAGTTCAAGTTAAGGAAGTGGCTCAGGATTTCCTAGGCCTCCTTATGGCTAAGAATGGCAGAACCCCTCTAAAAAACAATTGCTATTCCCTGTCTTTCCCTCCATGGTGATACTGTGGTAAAACCTGCCTTTGCCAAGAAGACCCTAAGCTCTAGTACCCACAGCCCTGGACTCTCCTAGTGGCTCATCCTGGGCAGTCCTACGTCTCTCTGCTGCCAGGACCTGGGGGGAAAGAAAGGATCAGGGAATCAACCCCTTCAGGAGTCCCTGCTGAGGAAAAAAGAGGATAGTGTTAAGATGATACCAGCAGGGGACATAAGGGCTTCATGAGGGGTTGGTTGACTCCAGAGACTGGTCTAGTTCATTTGCTCCCAGGAGAACTTAGGGTCATGTGTGTACTGGGGACAGGGGGAAGGAGACAGCAACAACACTATTCCAGAGAAGGATAAGGATAATGCAGGATAAATAGCCCTTGCCTTTTGATTTCTTCTTTTTGCTCTCCTTTTTTCACCTTGCTTCTCTGCCTCCCTTTTCAACTGTACCCTACCTACTGCCTCTTGCTTTAAGAAAGTAAGAGAACTCATATTTTTAAAGAATCTACTACTATGTGTTAGACACTTTCCACACAGCTAATGTTTATGGGGAGCTTCCTACATGCCAGGTACTGGGCCAAGAACTTTATTTGGATTATCTCAGTAATGCTTACAACAAGCCTAAGAGTTAGGTAGTGTTATCATCAAAAAACTAATTTGTTCAGGGTCAAAAAGTTAGTATGTGGCCAGAGCTAGGATTCAAACTCAGGTCTGTCTGACCCAGAGCCTGTGTTTTTACCCACCACATCTCATCCTGCATTACCACTATGTGAGAGAAATACCATTGTCCCCATTTAAAGATGAAGAAACTGAAGTTAAGATGACTTGTACTTGAGGTCACCCTGCTGGTAAGGAATAGGGACAAGACCTCAACCTAAGCCTCTCTGATTCTAATCCTGGTCTCTCTCCACCACACCAGCCAGCCACCCTCCCCCTAAAGCACAGTTGTCCTCAGCTAAGTGCCAGGAATGGATGAATACTCTGTAATTTTTATTGTCTCTTTTTCAATTTAAGATACATTTATTTTAAAAGTAATTAAAACAAATTACTGAAATATTAAAAAATATAATAAGCCCAAAGAGGAAAATAAAAACACCCATAATGCCACCTGCCTAAGAGCTGTGACACTTTGGTAGCTGTCCATCCAGATCTTTTTATGTGCACGTTCAGCTCAGGAACCACTTGTTAAAATATGCTGAACTTCGTCCCAGTCCACCTGACGTCCTGAGTAGGAAGGAAAGGCCTGGACCATCATACCTTGCTCTTGTCTTCTTCTTCCTCTCAGACCTTAGTAGGTGGGACTGAGGGTGATCTTGTGCCACATGATCAAGGTGAGGGTTTTAGTGGTGTAGCTGCTAGAGAGAGCAGATTCCAAAGAGAATTGGCCAGGGGGCAAGGATGAAGCGTAGAGGATCAGGCCTTCCCCTCTGTGCAGAGCAAGTAGAATGGCAGGATTTGCAGAGGAAGAACTGAAGATCTGGGAAAGGAATTATTGCTGGGGGCTCTAGTACACCACTGCCATTGTAACCTGGTTGCACTGGAACCTGGAGTCGAGATTTGTCCTGGGGTACTAGAAGGTCGGAGACCAAGTCTCCCTTTATCTGGTCAGGCAGAAGAGATGGACTCTTCAGGATCCACAAAGAAAGACCTGGTGTCCAGCCAACCAGGAAGACAAAGCAAGGAGCCAGGCAGCATGCTCACTGCACTCCCTACATCATCCTACTTCACTCGCACCACCTGATAAGGTAGGGCTGGGTGTTTCAGAGAGGTGATTGTACTTAAACTAATCAGCAGCAAAGCTGGGGTTCTAAAGGACCTGATCTCCAACCCCAAAGCTGGCTCCTGTTTCCTAAATATTACTACCCTCCTGCCTGCCTCAAGACCTTCCACTGCCTGTGTTCCTGGAAGAAGAGGTTGTGGCTGCTAGGGGTCTCAGGGCTTGGCCTGGAGGAGGCTGGAGACCTGGATTTAGGGGGTGACCTCCAGGTTTCCCCAGGCTCTCAGGGGAAGGTATTTCCCCCTCGTGAGGGCACTGAGAGAAGCTGTAGTTCCATGTGAGAAGAGCTCTGGGGCCAGCACCATGGACTCTTTAAAAAAGCAAAACGAAAACCAAGCTGAAGCCAAGTGGACAGGAGGCAGGCCATCAAGGGTCAGAGTCCTGTACCCTCCACAGGGTCTCAAAGCCTGCAGAGGTGGGGACTAGGATTCCAAAGGTTTGAGTCTCTTTTTCTTTGAAGTCCCCCCTCCCTGACCCACTCAGGAGAGAAGTGGAAACTTTTCCTGAATGGAAAATGAGGTCTAGGACTGCAGAGAATGCTTAGCCCTAAGAGCCCAAGATTTAGACAGATGGCCTGGCCTCTAAACTGAGCCCCCAAGACAGCCAGACAAGCAACTGGGCATTGAGATTCAGCTCTTAGTGTAGGAGGGAGCCATAGAGAATTCAGAGGGTTCCCTTGCCTCAGGCTTCCAACATCTCAGGCAGGAGAACCTAGGTGGAAGAATAAATGGTGACTCCCTGTCCCCACTCCACCCCTACAGCCTTCTGATGGGGCACTTTGGAAACCACCAGCAAAACAATCTTGTTGTAGCTGAAATTTGGAGTCAAAGGAGTTTGGCATCAAAGATTGGGCTTATGGGCCTGGGCCATCTCATGCCCTCTGCTGATTTAGATGATGGGGAAAGTGAAGTAGGCCTCCCAGGGTGCCCGAAGAGCCTCTTCCCCCAGAAGAGGGATGGCTCAGGGGCACTCTGTCCCCTCACTCAATCTGGAGGAAAGGTCTGCATAGTAAGTACTTGGTAAATATGGTTGACAGAATGACTGACGGAGATATCCACCCCCTCCTGTCACATCCTTGCCCTTCCCCCACCTCCTGCATAATTGATGGTCAGGGAGACAGCTTCCCTCCCCTAGGGTGACCGAATGTCTGGGCCAGGGGCTCCTAGACATGCTATCCCACCAAAGCCCTGGCGCCAAGGCCCAGCTGGGGAGCAGTGGGACACAGCTGGCAGGTCAGGGAGAAAGCAAACAGAAAGAAAGGAGGGTGTGTTGGGAGAGAGGAATCTCCAGTTTACTACAGCTCCCTGGAGCCTCAGCTTTCCCCCCAACTTCTACTTCTCAGGTCGATCTGGAAGTAGTTGTCATTAGCCTGAGAATGGGGGTGGGGGTGGGGTGGTTAAACCTGGCCAGATGCCCTCTTTCCCTTGGTCCCGTTTCTACTTCTTCGGCTGCTCCCACTGCCCCAAAAGATAAACAGGTGAAATGGCTTCTCTCCCCAGCTGCTGGCTCTGGATCAACCAAAGGGACCTCTGGGGAAGCCTGGAGGGAAGCTCGGCTTCAGGCGTCTCTAAGCATGTCACCCTCTCTATACCTAAACCTCCTAGTTGCCAAACAACCAGATGAAGACTGAAAAATTCCTTAAAAAGCAGGTGTTGCGCCTACTCAAAACTCAGCTTCTAGACAGACAACGAATTAGGACGGGAGGGGTGATCTGCGTGCGTTTCAGTTCCATTTCATCTCTTCTGTGTCTTCTGCTTTTTAAAAAACAGTTTTTCAATCCATCCTTCTCAGGTTTGACTTTCTCTGAGTTTCACTGTTCCGGTCTCTGTACATGGCTCACAAAGTCCCTCCTTTCGCTGGGTGTTCTCCTTCTCTAGGTCCTGTCCCCCTCTCTCTCCATTTCCTTCTCAGTGGCACTGCACCCCCAGTGCCTCCCTCGCAAGTCCCCTCCCTCCAACACCAATCGGTCAGACCGAACCACAGATATGTCTGCAGAAGAGGTGGGGGAGGGAGGCACAGAAGGTACCGACCGACGAGGTCGGGGTGCACAGCCACGATTCACGCACGCATCCCAGCAACCAGCCACATGGGCCTGCCTGGGTCAGGGGCGGGGCCCAGGCACCGCCTCACCCCCGCCGTTGCTGCTCACGTGACCTTGGGCTAATCTTGTCCCGGTGACTTCACGCGCTGCCTCGGGCTCAGTCGTCATGGTTACGCCGCAGCGCCCAGCGCTTTCCCCTACCTGCTGCGTTCCCCACGCCCCTTTCCACACCCGGACCCCCTCCTCCCGTTGCCCGAGCCCCCACCCCACTCCCAGCCACGCGCCATGTGATGCTCGGGAAGGAGGTCGGCCGGGGGGCGGGGGGGGGCGGACGCTGTGGCCGTAACCCCTTCCTCCCCGCTTCGAATGGCCCTTACTTGGGCTTCGGTGATCCAACACTGGAGGCCTAGCGGGCCAGTCTCTGACCCCTCCCCGAGGATCCCGATCCTGACCAGGCGAGAACGTCTGAGAGCCCCTGGTCTTCGTCCTGGGTCGTTCAGAAGGGAAGTCCCGGTTTGGGGGCGGGGAGGCGTAGGCGAAAGCCCCCCAGAGGAAATCTCCTGTGTGTCACGTTGCTTGGTCTGTGTTTGACTAATTTGCATAACAAGCTACACTTCACCTTGTGAAGCTGCCGAGATCTTGTGTGGGAATTCGGAGTCTGGGTCTGTGATTTCCGCTGAGCTTCAGTTTGTTCAAGAGTATAATGGGAGCAGTAACACCACCTCCCTTCACTGGGTTGTTACAAGGATTAAGGAAGTTAACGTAAATATATACATATATAGTGAGTATGTGTCCCTAAGACGATCGTCCAGAAGGGGTAGAGCAGTGGTTCAACCTTGCCAAGCACCGGTGTACCAGATGAGTGGGATTCCGTGTTCAGGAAGTCGAGGCTCTCAGACGCTGTACCCCGCTGTGCTGCCAGTATAGCGAGCTATGACAAACGAAGACAGGGGGCTGTGCCAGCCCAGGAGGGGCATTAACCTACAGTGGGGTGGGACAGTTGGGAGGGCTTACCCATAAGCAAAGTAAACTGGGGGTTACTTGTGCTTACTAATTTATAAGTAAGCACATCAAGCCCCTGCATACCTTGCTTACTGGTTAATCTGCCCTTGGGAGGCTTCCCAGAGAAAGTGAGACTTGGGTGGCAAGAGGTGGGCAATGAGAAGCCCCTTTCAGGCAGAGCAGGTGCTAGGGATGGAGCCAGGTGCAAGTTATCCAATAGGCAAGGGGAGCACGGTGCTTACTTTGCTTACCGGATCATCTGTGGTGAGCAGTTTCACATGGGTGAAAGACGTGGTGAAACCCATGTGAAATTGTTCACTACAGATTAGTAAGCCAACCTGTGCTTAACCTTGCTTACTGGGTCATGTACTCCTGTCAGGGACTGCAGATTTGAAAAGAGGCTTTGATTCTGTAGGAAGGTGCTGTGAGGTTGGCAGAGACAGATGCCAGCCATACTTAGAAGCAGAGTCTTTGATGTGGTGAAAAAATGTGAAATTGCTCACTACAGATGATCTGGTAAGCAAAGGAAGCACGGTGCTTACCGAGCCTATTGGCTAATCCACCCCTGGGTGGAGCTACAGCCTATTAGCCAGGGCACCAGAGGTCACCTAACAACATGATTTAGTTAGGTTCCCTGGGTAGCAGTTTGTGCTGGACCATTAACCTAAAGGTTAGTGGTGTGAACTCACCCAGTGGTGCCACGGAAGACAGGCTTGGCCATCTGCTTGAGGAAAGATTGTTGTTAGTTGCCTTCAAGTTGATTCAGACTTATGACCCTGTGTGTGCAGAGTAAAACTGCTCCATAGGATTTTCAAGGCTGTGACCTTTCAGAAGCAGATTGCCAGGCCTGATTTCCGAGGTACCTCTGAGTGCATTCAAACTGCCAACCTTTTGGCTAGTAGTTGAGCACTTAACCATTTGCACCACCCGTGGACTCCATCCGTAAAGATTACAGCCAAGAAAACCCTATGGGGGAGTTCTACTCTGTTATACGTGGGGTCATCATGAATTGGGGCAACTCAATGGTAATGGGTATGCCGCAGTCTGTAAAATGGGCTAGTAGTGCCTAACTTACAGTTTTGAGGATTAAACGAGCTAATGTGCTTATAACAGAGGCTGACATGCATAGTAAGCTTTCCCCAAGAGTTAGGCGTTATCATTACGCTCCCTGGCTCAAAACCTGATGTAGCTTGGTGTGGGGCTCCTCTGTGTGGCCTGGACACCAACACAGTGGGAGGTGAGGCTGTGGAGGCCAGAGGGGCCAAAGCATTGCATTGCTAAAGAGTTTGAAGCAGGAAGCCACTCTGGTCAATTTGTTTTAGAAAGGTCCTTCTGATGGCTAGATGGAGAATGGGTTGGGGAAAGGAGGAATAACTTGGAGATCATTTAAGAGGCAGTTGTCCAGGTCCAGGTGACAGCTGATGAGATCTGAACTATAAGGCAGTAACCGCAGACTAGAGACGAGAGAATAGGATGGCTTTCAAACATGCCAGTCTAAGAATCATGTAAGGTGCTTGTTAAACATACAAATCCCAGACCCACTGAAAAGGTATTCAAGGGAGAGGCCTGGAAATCAGTGTTACAAGAGCTATCAGAGGGTCTCAACCTTCATGCATATCTGCATCATGGAGAGAGGGAGTCCTTTTTATGTGCAGTTCCTGCCACCTGGCTCCCACTGTGATTCAGAATGTTTGACAAGCATTCCCAGGAGATTCTCATGCAGGGCCTTATGGAAAGACTCTACTCTGAGGAATGGTTAGAGGAATTCAGTCACTGACTGGATGTGGAAGGAGATGGGAGAGCAGGTTGACACCTGGAAGCTCTGAACAAGTTTGGTATAGGCTGAAGAGTTCACTGTGCCTAATACCCAGGTTATCCCTTTGTACAGCTGGAGAAATTGAGCCTCAGAGGTCACACCGCCAGTAAGTGGCAGTGGCAAGCTCGGATTCAGGAGGTTTTTTAATGGTTGCGTTTAAAATAACACCCAGCTCTCAACTGGGACAAATCTCCATTGTCTGGAAAGCTGGCCTTGTTTGGGGAGCTGGTCATGGGACAGAGAAAGACAGGGGTCTTCTCTGACTGAACTTGGGCGGGGCAGGGGGTAGATGGTCTGGTGGGAGGGTAAAGGGGGATGAAGCACTGGACAGCAGTGCTTGTCCTGCTACAGCTTCTGCATCCCCACTGGATAGTTCTGCCTTTTCCACCAACTGGGCTGGGGGCTGAGTGTGGGGGAGTAGTGGAGCTGTGTGGTTACAACCTGCACTTACCTTGGACAGGCCGAGGTGTGTGTGTACCTATACCGGAGAGTGGGGCCCACGTGTGAGCCTTTAGGATAAGGCTTTCACCTGAGTTGTATCATGTGTAAGTATCTGAATGGGAGGCCCAGGTGCATCACTGCATGCAGGAGGCCCAGAAATGTCATTTGAGAGTGCCTGAGTGGGAGGCCTGCCAGTGTCACCTGTGTGTGCTTCAGTATGTAAGAGGCCCGAGTGTTATGTGTGCCTGAGGTTGAGACCCAAGGTAAAAGGTGTACATCTGAGATTCTTATGGCACGTGTGTGCCTGTAAGCCTCACGTGAAAGAAACGTGCTCCAGAGATGAATTACAGCAGTCTTACGGGGAGAAGGGAACTAACCTTCCTGCTACCACCGTACTGCAGAATGCGACATATTTCACCAGTATTTAACTAAGTGGGGCTGTTACCTGTGTCTACCTGAGAATGATACTCAAGTATGTTAACTGTATACCTGAGTAAGGAAGACTTGTGTTACTAATAGATGCCTGAGAGGAAGCCTGGATGTATCAGATTTGCTAAGATGGGTACCTCAGGCTGAGGCTCAAGTGTTATTTCCAGTAGGGCTGCTGTGGGCGCAGCTCCCCAACCTGTACCCCTCTCCCCTCTGGGGTTAGCATCCCTAGCTGGTAAACCTGTGGCTTTGACGGCCCCTCCCTCCTTTATTCTCATAGGGCCCACCGCTGACCACCACACCGGGGTCCAGAGGCCATGGCCTGCCTCCATGAGACCCGCACCCCCTCCCCTTCCTTTGGGGGCTTTGTGTCGACCCTCAGCGAGGCATCCATGCGCAAGCTTGACCCAGACACTTCTGACTGCACCCCCGAGAAGGACCTGACACCAACCCAGTGTGTACTTCGAGACGTAGTGCCCCTCGGTGGGCAGGGCGGGGGTGGGCCCAGCCCCTCCCCAGGTGGAGAGCCGCCCCCTGAGCCTTTTGCCAACAGCGTCCTGCAGCTACATGAACAGGAAGCAGGGGGCTCAGGGGGAGCCGCTGGGTCCCCTGAAAGTCGGGCATCCAGAGCTCGAGCTGATGAAGTGCGGCTGCAGTGCCAGAGCGGCAGTGGCTTCCTTGAAGGCCTCTTTGGCTGCCTGCGCCCTGTCTGGACCATGATCGGCAAAGCCTACTCCACTGAACACAAGCAGCAGCAGGAAGGTGGGCAGTGTCCTCATGAGAGCCCCCTCCCTGTCTCCCTGAGCCCGAGATCTGTTGGGCAGTCCCATTTATCACCCAATGACCCCCTTTGTCCTCAGAGCCCAGCCCTAGTCCCTTATCCATCCATCAGCCTCTGACTTCTCAGACTCTTCCCAATCTACCCGTTTCCCTCCCTCCCTGTCCCCTCAGTCCTAGTCTTCTCAGCCTGTCCTGGCTACTTTTCAGCCTTACCCTCACTGAAACATTTCGGCCAACCCAGTGCTTTCCCCTGCCCCTGGCCGTCACCCTCCCTGAGTGTATCTCTTCCTGAAACTTGTCGCACTGTGCTATCTGCCCATAGACCTCTGGGAGGTCCCCTTTGAGGAAATCCTGGATCTGCAGTGGGTTGGCTCAGGTGCCCAGGGTGCTGTATTCCTGGGGCGATTCCACGGGGAAGAAGTGGCTGTGAAGAAGGTGCGGGACCTCAAGGAGACTGACATCAAGCACCTCCGAAAGCTGAAGCACCCCAACATCATTACCTTCAAGTGAGGACCAGGGCAGAGGCTGGGGACACTATGCTGATGGCTGGGACCCACCTGGGGAACAGGGACTTCCCCCCACCTTCCCAGAGGAGATGGATGCCCAAATGGTGTGGGTGGGAATGGGGGTTCCAGGTGCAAAAGAGGTGAATGCTGGCTTGGCCAAGGCCTTCATACCACTGTTTGGCCCCCAGGGGTGTGTGCACCCAGGCTCCCTGCTACTGCATCCTCATGGAGTTCTGCGCCCAGGGCCAGCTGTATGAGGTACTGCGGGCTGGCCGCCCTGTCACCCCCTCCTTGCTGGTTGACTGGTCCATGGGCATTGCCGGTGGCATGAACTACCTGCACCTGCACAAGATTATCCACAGAGACCTCAAGTCCCCCAAGTGAGTAAGCAAGTGAGCAGGGAGCAGCTTATGTGCATGGTCTCCTGCAGGTGACCCCACCCAAGCCAGTGTGGCCATCTCCCTGCTTCCAGACCCTAAGTCCACGTGGCCATCTCAGAATCCCCTAGATTCTGAACCCCCTCCCAAGTGACCATCTCGGGAGGGCTGGCTGTGGTGAGCCTCCTGTCTCTGGGTGACCAGATGATTTAAAACAGAAAGGTAGTTACTGCAGTGAGATGAGTTATGCGGAAAGGCCTGGGCCACAGCTGACTACACTCTCTCCCAGCATGCTAATCACATACGATGATGTGGTGAAGATCTCAGATTTTGGCACTTCCAAGGAGCTGAGTGACAAGAGCACCAAGATGTCCTTTGCAGGGACAGTAGCATGGATGGCCCCTGAGGTGATACGCAATGAGCCTGTGTCTGAGAAGGTCGATATCTGGTAAGGACCAGGCTGAGGATCGAGAGGGGCGAGGAGCCAGCCCATGGGGTCTGGGGGTACCTCAGTCTTGAGTGTAAGATGGGTCTAGAGCAACCAGGGCCTCTAGAGGGAGCCCCTCCCAAGTGATGTCCCCTCTTATCCCCAGGTCATTTGGAGTTGTGCTGTGGGAACTGTTGACTGGTGAGATCCCCTACAAAGATGTAGACTCCTCGGCCATCATCTGGGGTGTGGGAAGCAACAGTCTTCATCTGCCAGTACCCTCTAGTTGCCCAGATGGTTTCAAAATCCTCCTTCGCCAATGCTGGTGAGGATGGCCCGGGCTGGGAGACTGGGCTTGGCAAAGCTGGGAAGCAAGGTGTTGCTGAGGGATGGCCAGCACCTAAAACCGATACATGCAGGCCCAGAAAGCTGAACAGGGAAGAGGTCAGAGTCCCATGATGTGACTTTCTAAGAACCCAGGATCCGAGCTGTGGGTGAAAGGGACTGGAGTCTAGAACCACCTCCGAAACTGTATCTGTATATGCCAAATAAGGATAGCATTATCTTCTGCATAGGGCTGCTAGTAAGGACTGGTGAGATGAGAAGATGAAACGCCCAGTCTTGCCACTGATCATGTCAATTGGCATCAAGTAGATGACCTAAGAACTCGAGGAAGAGTTCTGAACCCTTGTTTGGAACCTAGACCCTGAGGGAAGGATGAATATTGCTTTTCTAATGTTTGGTTGAACGTTTTCCCAATGTGCTTCTTTTAACGGAGTTACCCAGAACAAAGTTTTTTTGGCACCCAAATAGGGAAATATGGAGCTAAATGGATTTGTTTAATGCAGGACTTTGATATGCTAAATTAAAAAAACAGCATATACCATTTTGTAGAGTTGACCATGGACGACTTCTGAGTATATCCTAAAATTGGGTTTTCCTGGGCAAAGATGCTCTAGTTCCTATCTGCTTCTCCATGAAATTCCTGGCATTCTCTTCTCCCACTTCCGTTCCCCCCCGCTTCAGGAACAGCAAACCCCGAAATCGTCCATCATTCCGACAGATCCTGCTGCATCTGGACATCGCCTCAGCTGATGTGCTCTCCACACCCCAGGAGACTTACTTTAAGTCCCAGGTGTGCTGTGGGTAGGAAAATGAGTTTTGCAGAAATGATGCCCTTTGAGGGGGAGGTGGGAAGGCTTCATTGGGATTGGAATAGGTTAGGCTGAGACCCTCCAATCCTGTGCCCCGATCCACAGACAGTGCCGGCACCTAGCAGAGGAATGGCCTTCACCCCTCATTGTCTCTCCATCCCCAGGCAGAGTGGCGGGAGGAGGTAAAGCTGCACTTTGAAAAGATTAAGTCAGAAGGGACCTGTCTACATCGCCTAGAAGAAGAGCTGGTGATGCGGAGGAGGGAGGAGCTCCGGTATGTGTTCGGGGAGGTGATTTTGGCGACAGCAAGGATGTGTATACCACCAATAACAGGGACTGGAATAATTATGGCACCATGGGAACCCAGCTTATGTTGGGGGTCCTTCTGCATCTACTTCACAGACACGCCTTGGACATCAGAGAGCACTATGAACGGAAGCTGGAAAGGGCCAACAACCTGTACATGGAACTTAACGCCCTGATGTTGCAGCTGGAGCTCAAGGAACGTGAGCTGCTCAGGTAACACTACCTGTCCTTGTGTACCTAATCCCCAAAGGCTTCACGAGCAATGCCTGACTCCAGAGATCCAACTGAGCCCAGATCCCCCTTCCTGGACATATGCCCAACTAAGAAAGTGGCTGGGTCTTTAGGCGGGAACAAGCTTTAGAACGGAGGTGCCCAGGCCTGCTGAAGTCACACCCTTCCCGGGGCCTCCTGCATGGGAACACAGTGGAGAAGCTCATCAAGAAGAGGAATGTGCCACAGAAGCTGTCACCCCATAGCAAAAGGTGGGAACTGAGTTCACAAGAGCTGAGGTTTCCACTATGACAGGGGGAAAGACAGGGTAGGGGCCAATGAGGATACTTGGACAGGGAGAGAGATGCAGTGATCTATCCAAGGTGAGGGGGTGTTCTGAGTGGACATGTCTGTTAATCTCAATCTTGTACTTTCCCTCCCCCACCAGGCCAGATATCCTCAAGACAGAGTCTTTACTACCTAAACTAGATGCAGCCCTCAGTGGGGTGGGACTTCCTGGCTGTCCTAAAGGGCCCCCCTCACCAGGACGGAGTCGGCGTGGCAAGACTCGGCACCGCAAGGCCAGCGCCAAGGGCAGTTGTGGGGACCTGCCTGGGCTTCGTACAGCTGTGCCAGCCCCTGAACCTGGACCAGGAAGCCCGGGGGCACTGGGAGGGGGGCCTTCAGGCTGGGAGGCCTGCCCCCCTGCCCTCCGTGGGCTCCATCATGACCTTCTGCTACGCAAGATGTCTTCATCATCCCCTGATCTGCTGTCCGCAGCACTGGGGGCCCGGGGCCGGGGTGCCGCAGGGGGAGCTGGAGATCCTGGCTCACCCCCTCCAGCACGGGGTGACACCCCCCCAAGTGAGGGTTCAGCCCCTGGCTCCACCAGCCCAGATTCACCTGGAGGAGCCAAAGGGGAGCCACCTCCACCAGTAGGGCCTGGTGAAAGTGTGGGGCTGCTGGGAACTGGAAGGGAAGGGACAGCGGGCCGGGGAGGAAGTCGGGCCGGGGCCCAGCACTTGACCCCGGCTGCACTGCTGTACAGGGCTGCTGTCACCCGAAGTCAGGTAAAGTATGGGAAAGTTCCTGAGCCCTTTCCCTTTTTCCTTGTCTTCTCTGGGGTCTAAGTCCATAGCTCATCTCCCATTTTAATCTGTGATCTTAAGCCATTCCCTACTTAATCGGTTACAATTATGTTCCCTTCAGGGTCCTTAATGCCCTCTTTCCACTTTTGACCAGTCCCCTCATCTTTCCTGCAGAAACGAGGCATCTCATCAGAGGAAGAGGAAGGAGAGGTGGACAGTGAAGTAGAGCTGACATCAAGCCAGAGGTGAGAGATAGTGGACAGGAGGTACTGGCATTCTTTTGCTTTCTGGGCTGTAAGAGACAACAGAGTCCAGAGTAGCCCCTATCTTTCCAACGTAGGTGGCCTCAGGGCCTGAACATGCGCCAGTCACTATCTACCTTCAGCTCAGAGAACCCATCAGATGGGGAGGAGGGCACAACTAGTGAGCCTTCCCCCAGTGGCACACCTGAAGTTGGCAGTACCAACACTGATGAGCGGCCAGATGAGCGGTCTGATGACATGTGCTCTCAGGGTTCAGAAATCCCACTGGACCTACCTGCTTCAGGGGCAGTCCCTGGCCCTGAACCTAGCTCCTTGCCCATCCCACAACAGGACCTACTCAGAGAGGAGCAGGTAAGTCACAGCACAACTGAAAGGTGACCAGGTTTTCAGCACGGGGAGCTGGTTATTGAGAGCTTTTGGGGACACAGGGCGGTGGAATGCAGAGTACAAAATTCAAGGCCAGAAAAAGAGCTATTTAACCTTCAGTGTTAACACCGAGCAAGTTAGTCATTACTGAACCAGTTTCCTCCCATGCCAAAAAGACCCAATATCCATGTGGTGGAATTTAAGATGCTTTACCCATAGTATAGAGCACCTAGTATGGTATCTTGCATACAAAATATATGGTAGTCATTAATTGCAGCAAGGCAGAAATCCTGAAACTAGAGGAAACTGGTGCCTTGGGAAATGGCCTGAACAATTTTGAAACTCAGAAGCAATAAAGTCAGTAAGCTGCTGACTTAAGATCCCAATGAGGGACACCCTAAAAGAATCTATTTGTAAGCCAAGAAATGGTGAGTCTCACCTCACTGCTTTTCAACTCTATTCCTTAACAGGGCCCTCCCAATCCTGAGGATTCAGACTGTGACAGCACTGAACTGGACAACTCCAACAACGGCGATGCCTTGCAGCCTCCAGCCTCCCTCCCTCCATGAAAGCCACGATTATTCCCTGTACATAGAAAAATATTTATATAAATAATATATATGCGCCACATAATCAACCGAGACAGGGCTATCCCAGCCTTAAGTCAGCTCAAGGGAGACTGACACTCCCCACCCCTTACCAATTCACCTGATAACACTCTAGGGTTGCTGGCAGCTGTGGAAATGACAAGTACTACCCTAGAGCTGTGGGTAAGGGGAAGCTGGCCCCCTTCCTGCTTCAACCCATTCCTTATGTTCAGCAAGTGGTTAGGCAATAGAAAAAAGCCAGGCTTATCGCCTATGTTCCTCTATACCTTTCACCATCCCAGGGAGCAGGAGAGGGAACCACTTAGACCGCACTTTTTCTGTTTTCCGTTTACTCTGTTTACACATTTTGCACTTGGGAGGAGGGAGACTAAGGCTGGGTCCTCCCCTCTGAGGTTTCTCAGGTGGCAATATAACTCATTTTTTTGTCTTTCCATTTCTCTGCCCAAACCCTGGCTAAGGGCCATGGGGAAGGTTAGGAGACTGTGATAGCATGTGATGGCTCAGGTTGAAGGGCTGGGGTACTGTTCAAGCCCCTGATTCTATCCTGGTGCCTGATTTGGGTGGGGACTGTCATATTGTAACCCCTGTGAAAAACAATGAAATATAACCACTCCATGCAGGCACAGCTGTTGAGGGTTTTCTTGGTGAATGAATGGGGTAACATACATGGTAAGTAGGGGCCTTGGGCTCCTGACCTTATCTGAGGACTCTGGACAAGTCACTTCCCCTTTTGTGCCTCTTCTCACTAAATGAACATCACTTCGAGCTCCAACCTAAACTTATCTGCAAAAATGGCAGGAAATGCACCTAAATGATTTTAGTAGAAGGGCAGTAGATCTTTAACACCCAGCCTTGTTATGGAGAGAGGACTGTAAATGAACAGTTATTATAACACATAGAGGAGAGACAAGTTTTTAGTTTAAAATGTGTAGGCCTGGACAACATGAATCCTAGCCAGCCAGGCATGTTTGGCAGCTGCCACACGCATGCGTGTCTATTAGCCCCACCCCTGCCCAGTGCAAGCAGCAGTACTTGCCTACTACTCACAGATATATCCTAGAAAAGACTAATCCCCAACCTGTGGGGCACAAGTTTTACAGGGACCAACCAAGGGCACAACCAGCTGGCTATAACTATTATGTCAAGAACAGACAGGATTAAGAGCCACAAAAAAAGATGGAGTGGTTAAACAGAAGAAAACATCTTAATTGGAATAAAGACTTCCATTTAAAACCCAAGCAGGGTCCTTGTCCTTTGAGAGATAAAAGGTACAAAAATAACAGCAAGACAACAGGAATAAAACCCACATGAATCACTGTGGCATCCAGTTTCTATTCACAAAGGAAAAGCTCCAGTCCATCTTTTAATTTTTTTGAAAAATTCCTGACATTACAGAACTAAACTGAAATGTATTAATATTCCACTCTTACATATCCATGACAAACAGAAAAAAAAATTCATGAGCCAAAAAAAAACAGGGAGAAGCTTATAAAACTAAATATGGATCTCAGCATTAACAGCTGAACAAAGAAAGGAATTAAAACGCTTTAATTAAAAAATCACGAGTGGATGATAAAGTGTAGAAACCGAAAATTTACAAACTATTTAAAACCTGGAATCGCTGACTGTTCAGAAACGACACAGATGGGTCATGGGTGGTGGTGAACAGCAGAAAGGGATTATGGATGGATCTGCATTGTTCTAGCTGCTCCCCATGCCACCTGTCTCCGAGGAAAGCCTGCAACAGAAACAAATGAGAACTCAAAATTAGTTTTTCCAGTGCCCAGGTGCACCTCACCTCCCAAACTTTCAGCCTGGTTTGTGAAATGTGAAGGAAAGTAAATAACAATCAGTGTTTCAGTACCATGGGAGGCATTTTAAGATTTTTTGAATTAATCGGTACTGCGATCCCTTTAACCCCTATAATCCAAGCTTTTTGAGACAAATTACCTCAGAACTGAGGGGAATAGAGCACCTTGGTCACCAGTTACTGTTGTCCCTTCAAAGTATGTCCTTTGGAACCTTTGTTCCAAATATGAAACACACTCTCAAGTCTCCTTAGAGGGTGGTCACAATGCACAAAAGCATTGTTTCTTTACTGCTGAGCTTATTTTAGCTCTCCTAAATTGCTGCTAAAACATCAGTTTAGGAAACATTTATCCGAAAGCCTAAATGAGGCTAATAATCCTGAGACAGCTCACAGAAACCTTCCCTCTAGAATAGCTGAGTTTCTCTACCAATGGGTTATTACGTAGAGGCGATGCAGTTTTTAACACTAAGGGATGTGAAAGAGGGAGCAATAATTCTGGATCAATAAAAATACTTGTTTTTAGGACTAGTTTTCAGGATTTAATGGTGTTAGACAAAATAATTTCAGTTTCAACATGTGCCTAGCTCATTCTGGAATCTCTTAAGTCTGTGGTATTCTTGTAAACCAATTCTCCATCCAAATATGTCTGGCTACAACGCCATTTTGTTTCAAATAGGTCATCGGAGAACCTGTAATCCAATTTTGGGCTTTGAGGGGAAGATATTTAGGTGTTCCACATACTTCATGATTATTAACTCCCATTTTTAATAGAACTGAATGTTTAAGATTCAGTTCATAATGTTACATAATAAACATCGCAAGTTTACTGGAATAACCTACTTGTGGTATCTGGTCACAAGAACATGACAATCCCCATGTGTAACTCTTCGACAACGCAAAGCCAAAAGCTGGCTACAATAGGGAAAAACCAAGGGCCAGGGAATAGAAAGGTTCTTCAGTAACAAACTACATTTACTTTTAAGCCAGAAATGGTTTCTCTACCTCAGCATGAAGGGAAATATTTAGTCCTTCATAGAGGTAGATTCTTGCCAACTTCAAAATGAGATTGATCTAGGGGGAAGATAAATAGCCCCTGAATTAAAAAAGAGTTCAGTGGAAACTATTTGCTAAATGGAATTTTTTAAAGGGCCAAGAAAGGACCTGCTGGGTACAGCTTAGATCTAGGCCCTAAAATAATTAAGCTCATACAAGAAGGTGACACTCTAGCCCCAAAGACCCTAAAAAGTTGAGAAAGAACTGTTCAGAATTTATGCAAAGCCTGAGCAGGGATATAGGGGCAGAGGCAATGAGAAGAGAAAACCAAACTAGGAACATGTCCAAAAGGACATATTTCCAGATGGACCACATAGGGGAGCTCTAAGCTTTTAAAAATTTAACACCAAATACCTCTGGAGGTGGTGATGGTACTCTGCCCCTTAAATACCTGGATTCCTTCCCATCAATCCTTCCCTTAGGGATTACTGGTTAGGTAAAGAGGCCTTCCAGTCAAGAACTAGATAAAATAAAAAACCAAGTCCCTGGTGGAAGATGGGATCAGCATGACTAAATCCTAACTACAGAGGAGAGCTTACCAAGGGAAAGCTGAACCACCCAATAAGGGAGAAAAAAAACAAGAAAAATCCTACCTGGACAGTGAAATGGAAGTATGCCTCTCCAATCCTTCATGCAGACTTGGGATGCATTTTTAACACTAATTCACAGGCCCAATCTGGGACTGACTGGCCATAATAACATCATAGAATAATATACTGAATATACATGAGCAGTAAGTCTTTTAGCAGTGTAAGCCAAAGGGAATGTGGGAAAGGTCATCAGTGAAAAATCTCTGCATCAAGTTCTCTATGGCCCTGGGAAGGCCAATACACTTTAATTACCCTGGTAGTATTTATTCTGGTTGAATGAATGAATATCAGAGGTCTTCTACCATTGTATCTAGAGTACTTCTATTTTTTTATGGAGAGAGAACTGTGCCAGTCTTGGGATAAGAAAAAGAATAAGCTTCAGGGAGAGATGTACATTTGAGTAAAAGTAAAGTACGAACTGTTAGTTTTGCCTAATTACTTATGTGATCTATGAATTTAAATTCTTTAAGGCCTCTTTTTTTGTCTGTAAAATGAAGGAACCGATGAGTTACAAATCAGTTCATCCTTAAGGTTCTTTCCAAACCTAAGCCTGTAATTCTCTACTCCTGATAGCACTGGTGGGGGAAAGTGTAGCCAGGAAATAGAAGGAAAGGTAAAGGAACTATGTGGAATCATCAGAATTGGTTTAGGACGACTGGACAGAATCCAGAAACATCTTGGGTGACACTATAGGTTGACTGTTCAAGATTTATCACAGAAGAAGGGTAATGGTAATATGGAGGACTGCAAACAGAAGCTGTCAGCCTTTCCCACCATGTGCCCCACTCCCCGAAACCCTGGGCGAAGAGATAACGTCTCTTTATGTATGCCCTGTAAAAGTTTTGCACGGTAAGCACTCACCAGGGTAAACAGAAGCCTGGAATGGACACCCTTACTACCTGCTGTTGGCAAGGTAAGGGAACTGAGAATTCAAATAAACTGTTCTTCACTAAACAAGCTTCTTGTCAATTATGAAGGATCCTCATAATCTAAACTGCCACAGGTCCATATTCCTTTGAGTAAAGAACTATAAAATTTAACCTGACATATAAAAAGGCCCAAGTCAGTTTTATAGGCTTCCTAGTTGAGCAGCCACAGGTTTCACACACGTTCCCACCCCTTTACCCTTCACAGCACACAGGGCACTAGGTTCTTAGGTGGCAACTTTATTACAACTAGAAACACCAATCTGGCCAAGAAGGCCTGCTGATAACCATTAAATAATTTAAAAAAAAAAAAAAAAGATCAACGGATAAGCTTTTATTCATTAACACAGAGCCTAACACATTGTCATATTGCAAGGCAGAATAAAGCTACAAAAAAGGTAACAGAGTAAGAAAGAGCAAAAACTGTGGTTCTAGATAACGAATTCAACAAATCAGACTCTGAAACAGGCACTCAGCTCAAGGCCTAAGCCTAAACAAGGGTTACCATACTGCTCCCACCCTACCCGCCACCCCCCTTTATCCCACCAGAGTAGTAAAAAGGAAATGGTCACAAGCTCACAATTATTTGGTTCTCACCAATATTAACAAAGGAAAACAAAATGAACCAAGAAATACTTGAGGGGAGGTCTCAAGGTATGCAATCAATAGGGGGAGAATCTCTGTTTCTCGCCTTTCAGTTTGTTAGTTACACACGGCACCGCAGAGGTGGTGGTGGTGGTAGCTGAAGCCCCGGTACCCTTAGCAGCAGACACAACATTTAGAGCCAGGAGAGGGATGGGTTTCATGCCAAGAAGACTGGAGACACAAGGGGCGGTCGGAAGAGGGTTGGGGAGGCTGGAGGGTGCGTCGGAGGTCCCCGCTGTGGCGAGTGAGGGGGTGGTGGTGGAGGAGGAAGAAGAAGAAGGGGTGGAGGGTTGAGAGAGGTTGATGCTGAGGTGATCAGGGATCGTGACGGAGGCTGCCTGGGAGGAGGGTTTAGCGTTTTCTAAACTGTAACAGAGGAAAAAAGGAACAAAAAAAAAAAGGGTGGGTGGAAGGGAAGACCACAAAAGGGAAAAAAGTACAGGACAAAAACTGCTTCAGTTATCAGTAAGTGTCTTTGGTTGCCAATTAGGAAGACCTAACACCAACTTATGAATAGTTTCTTTCTTTGCCTGTGCCCCACCCTCTAAAATGCCATATTCCATTCCTGAATGTTATTTATTAACTGCTACAGTGAAGAAAAAACTGACAAACTGAGTAAGGAAGAAAATCACAGAACACGTATTTCCACGTATCTGACACACTGACCCAGCCGAAAAGTCAGAAAAGTATGATTTGAGGTAGAAAATGAAAGAGTATTCATCTAAAAACAGGGAGGAAATCTCTCATCCATCCATCAAATGTCAATTACCCATTCTAATGGAAAATCAAGTATCCAGCAATTACTTGTGTAACTTTGGAATGTTAATTAGCAGACATTTTAATTGTTTTTCTCTAGTTAATACTGAAGTTTGCTTCCATGTCCACAGCAAACTAAGCAATATATTAAGATGCAAAGGGACAAGAGTCCAAAGCAGATCACTGAAAGGAATGTAGCATTTTCAAAGAAAAACGCTGAGAGCAGCAGTGTAAGATAAGAACCAGGGAAGCTTCGTTTCTGGTGGGGTGGTGATAAGAATAAAAGGCTCTTTGTTTTTGACTATACTTCTAACGTGGACCTTACAGAACTGAGAGAGGAATTCAAGCACTGTTGAAAAATTCATGTTTAAAAAACAAAACAGACAAAAATTATGCTGTTTCTAATCCTAAAATAAGCTCCAAATCAGTAATATCCTGCAGTTCCCAAATGTCTGCGTGTGTTTAAGCCAGGACTGAAGATATTTGTTCAAGTCCGTCTGGACAATTCACCGCACAACAGCAGAGACTTGATTTTGTTTGCCTTAAGTTCGAGGGACAACTGCGATCCATAAAGTAGGGGACACAGAAATCAACTACAGAAAAGGCCCAAACTGCTACCATGAAGAATCAAATTCTCAGCAGAAATGCTCAGAAGCAAAGAAATTCTTCTTGCCTAGTATTAATAAAACCAGTTTGATATCTGTACTCAAACCAGGCCAAAACAAGGAAATTTATCTTTGTGCATAGTCCTTGATGCATTAAATGAAGCTTTTAAAATATTTTGGCCCAAATTCATAGCTTCATTCAATAGCATGATCCTGAAGAGTAGTAACTCTAGGTCAGGAATCTGAGGTGGGGAGTTCTGCTTCCTTACAGTGTAGCCATTGACCTAGCAGGCAAGTAGGTCACATTTGAACATTATCTGGCAATATTCAGAGCAAGCCTACCCAAGCACAGGAAAACAATTTCCAGCTTCTAAGAACTTGATTCTTGGCACTTAACACTCCCCATACCTCAGTTAGAAACAAACAAAAAAAGCTTTTGAGAACAGCCATCTGAATAAAGCTTACTACCATCTCACTCTGAACATTAAAGACTTGCGGTGTTTGGTAGCTAAACAAGAAAGCAGATGTGGACACAGAAAAGTTTTCTCTACATAAAAACCAGGACCTCGAAGGCATGAAAAGACTTAAGGCAAGCAAGTCAGAACCACCACTGGGGAGTAAGTTTGTCCATTAGACTGTGACCAGTCCTGCTACAATCTCAAGTGCAGTAATGTTAGCTAAGTTTGGATAATGAAAAAAAAAAAAAAAAAAAAAACCTCAGAAAGTCAGTCATTAAGGGATGACATAGGGAAAATACCATTGGCATTTCTGAAGCATTCTAAAACTCTGCCTCCACTTTTCCCCCTAAGTCTGAACAATGCAGCATATTTGCAATTTGAGAAAAATGGATGTTTTTAGGACAAATAATGGCTACTTCCAAGAAACTGCCTTGCTGTCACGTTACCTTCATCATCCTTACTGCATGTAAGGGTGGCTTTGGACCCAAGATCAAACCAGTGAAAGAAACACTGGATCTACGTGACATGTACTGTAAGAGAGGACCGTAACTGGTTCTGACATTCAGTATGGGTGCCTAGCCACTGTCTTAACAGTGAAGACAGGCTTCAACCTTTCCACTCTCAAAACCATCAAAGGTCAAATGTAAACAATCCATTTTCCCCCATGTAAACTTCCTGCAATCTGGTTGCCTCTTTCTGCTACACTAAGGATGAAAGAAAGTGGGGCTAGACAATAGGGCTAGAAATTTAAAAAACAAAAACCCCAGCACTCTTTTGCAAGCTTCACCTGCCTATATGCCCAAATCCCAAGTAATTCTACATTTAATAATACACTGTTATCTTTCCCCCATACACACAAAATTATGTTATCATCAGTAAAACATAAAGTAGAGAACCCTTACCTGACATTGATTAGATATTGAGCCAGGCTAATGCTGGCAGCAGATCCAGTGATGGTAACCTGCCTATCAGTAGATCCTTCCACTGGGTTCGCAATTTTGATCTGCGCCCCAGACATCTGACGGATCTCATTGATTTTGGCGCCTTGACGCCCGATTATGCAGCCAATCAACTTAGGGAAGAAAAACAACAAAGCACACCAAATTAAGAAAGGTTACATGGCTAGGCCCAAGAATTCCATCCCATTCCTCTGGATTTCACAACTTGGGTGCAAAAACAAGACAATGGAAACTACTACCCGCATTCTACACTTCTCTACCCATATACTTCTGATCAGACAGCATTACAGATGCAGTCTCGTAACTTCTACTCTATTCTTGTCTGACCACTAGAAGTCATGAGTCAATTCTGAGCTGGCTGACTTTGAGCTGGCTGACTTCTAAAGTCCAAGCATTGTTGTTATTAGTTGCCAATGAAGTCCATTCCGACTCATGGCGGCCCCAAGTGTGTCAGAGTAGAGCTGTGCTCCGCAGGATTTTCACAGCTTGTTACCTTTCAGAAGCAGATCGCCAGGCCTGGATCTTGTGAGTGTGGGTTCGAACTGCTAACCTTTTTGGCTAGCAGACGAACACAAGTGCTTAATAATAGCTTGCGCCACCTACGGACTCTGTCCAAGCATTAGCACCTCATTATTTCCAGAAAACAAGACTCTCTCCCCTTCTAACCCAGCGCTGTCGAGTCGATTCCGACTCATAGCGACCCTTATAGGGCAGAGGAAAACTGCCTAGGAGCGCCTGGTGGATTCGAACTACTGACCCTTTGGTTAGCAGCTGTAGCACTTAACTACTACGCCACCACGGTTTCCCCTCCCCTTCTAAGAGCCCTAATCCTGAACACAATAAAGCAGAGCCAAAATGACACTAACCCTAGTGAGATGGCTAAGAATAGAGAAAGACAGAAGTTTCTTCAGTTTTTGGCAACAAGATCCTTCAACTCCGTCTGCCATGATTACCACCTTCCTATACTGACAGAATTCTGATTAATTATTTTCAAAAGCTTACGCCTTAAGGAAAAAAAAGAGGCCTTTATTTGTACTGTCAGTACACAGACACAACATGTGGCTGCTGAGCACTTAAAATGTGCCTTGTGAGAATGAGGAACTGAATTTAACATTATTCTTAATTTAAAGTCGAATTTAAGTAGCCACATGTGGCTAGTGGATACCATGCTGGATAGGACAAATCTAACATTCAAGGACCATTGCCCCCAAAACTTTAACAGTGATTTGATTCAAATAGAAAGGAATGTTTGGTGTAAAGTTTTTCAAAAGACAAATGGGAATTTCCATTCAAGACAAGTTTCTCTCTGCTTCATCATACCTCACGTAGTTTTATCAACTTTCTCTACCAATTTATACTTCAGATTTCTACATGTAACACACATACCCAGATACAAAATTGTAATCTATTTCAGTGTCTAAAAATTTCCATTTTCTTTCACTAGGGCTTAAGAGTACCAGAACAGTGCTGAAAAGACTTCTATTCTTTAAAACCAATTTTATTTTCATTGCACACAACTCAGCGACACTTACATCATTTGGAATGGTGAGTTCATGAGAAGTAGTCTGAGCAGATGCATCCAAACCTGCTAAAAGACAGAAGAGAGCAAGAAAGTTCAATGCACAGCATACAAAACCCCACTGATTTGCACATTAACCTAACAGAAGGAAACAAACTGGAAACCCAGCATTGGCTGTTGGGATTCATCACTAACTTGGAAGCCTCCAAGGAGGAAAGGGGGAAAGGGGTGTAGAAATAATGCTGGAAAAGATTCTTCCGTACACTCCCTCCAAGAGCTGATTTTATGCCATTTCCTGCAAAGCCCAGGCTATTGGGGTGGAGGGGTGGAAGCAAGGGGCAAGGGATTATGGTATCCTCAAAGAGGACCAATATCTAAACATCAAGTCCTTCTGCACTTCTATCCCTTCTCTGCTTAGGATTTCCTACTATGTTCCAATGTTATCTCACCTGATGCTCATGAGCACCAGTGCCAGTATCATGCCTGCTACTGGGTACCATGGACTTTTGGCACACGTTCAGAGTTGCTTTAAATATACCTGTATCAGATTTACACCCCCACCCCAACCTTCTAACCTAGACTTGAAGGTCAGATTAAATGAAATGGCAGTCAAATGAGGGAAGTTCATTTCTCCAGACTTATTCTCTATCTTTTGCTCAATATTACTTCTGGTTATTATTTTTGTTTTCCAAATAAAAAGAAAAAAAAAAAATCCCATTAGTGAACAGCCATACCCATCTATGACACCTGGAGTGAACCAGGCCAGCTGGCTAACCCTCAAGCCTAGTCCTGCCCTCAGCTGTGGCTACTGGTCTCAACAGTTTTAGAAGGGGGTTGGCCAGATCCATCAAGGGACCCTTTGGGGGCACCAGGCCCACCCCTTTGCTCTCTCAGCTCCTCTCTGCCATGTGCACATTGCCGATATGGTTCATGGGCAGTGAAACAAGACTCCCACCAGTTTATTAATATAACAGTAGAATACTACAGATTTTTTTTTTATCATTACCCCAATAGCCTTTCACCTCTGGAGAGCTGGATTCAATGCCTGTTAAGATACAAGTGAAAATGAGTTTGGTGGTCTCATCCTAACCCTATCGGACAAGTTATTCCTTATACAGAAAAAAAAAACCCAAAAACAAAAAAATGAAAATAACAAAACAAAACAAACAAACAAAACAAAAAAAAAACACTACACAATTTGGCACAAATGGGTTTTCTCTACCCAGGTCTATGAACAGCTGGTGGAGAGAAAGGGGGTGCCAATCAGATCAAGGGGGCAGCAGTCAGGATGGGTTAGAAGAAATACCAGCCTACCCTCTGCCTGACAAGCATCCCCAGACCTCACCCCCAAACCTTCCAGGGCTTTTTTTTGTTGTTTTTTTTTTTTTTAAGAGTAACTTATCCCAAATGAAAACACGTTAACAAACACATTACCTCCATGGGTTTAGCCATAGTAGACAGGCAAGTCTAAACCAGCAGGATGCTGGGTAATGAAGTTTGTTTTAAACAGATGTCAACCTGAGACCTTGGGGCTGGCCTCTGTCTTGCACTACACCTTACAGAAATACACACTGAGGTATCCGTACCACTGAATCCAGTGTTGCCGTGCGTCATAGGGAAATGAGACTGTTGCATTGCCAACTGGTGCAGCTTGGTCAACTGCAGAGAGGAAATAAGGGAGGTTCGCATTAGAAGAGTAACAGAGCCAGGGCTCAAGCATATTCAGATTTGAAAATGCAGAGCTCCTGATCCCCAAAGTTGACTCTATTACTCAAAATACAATGGAGGGTATGGATGGGGCTTAAATCAGAGTCCTGGGGATTGGCAAAATATGAAAGTTAAGGGTTAGAAATACAAAGGGTGTCAGTATAAGAGAATGATGCAGTTTGGGCGTGTGAAAAGAAAAGCAGCAGCACCCACTTGACAACCATCCCCTTGTGGGCTACTCAATGAAGGTTGTTTACAGCCATTGCAACAGTTGCCCCAGGGACAAGCACAGACAGGCTAGGTAAACAAACTGTGCAGTGGTGCTAGGGAAAACACACCATGCAGGGTTCTATCAGTACTGGGATGAGGGAAGGAGATGAGGGGGCAGGGAGACTGCAAGGAGAGAGATTAAGAAACAAACTAGGTTTAACAACCAATCCCCTAACCACCACTGACTTCTGTAATTGTTTTTCTTCATCTATATAAACTGTCCTGACTGTTGTAAAACAATTCCTCTTCAAGTCTACTTCCCCACCTTGGGACCTACCACTAACCAAAAGCCAAACTCAACTTTCCAAGTCTAGATACTCGGAGCACTTGAAAAGGTTAGTAAGGATAAAAGAAAAGTGCCGGAAAAAAATACCATTGAAGTCTGAATATCTGTACTTTTAAACACGAGTTTTCAGTGGCAGGAAAGGTTCCGAGCTGAATTCCCAAGTGCTCAACCTCCTATCCCTCCCTGTGTGTATGAGCCGCATCCCATCCCCACCCCTCCAAATGCTTTTTAAATTATCACCCCAGATGGATGAAAACCCAAGGGCAACCCAACCTCCCACTTCCCCCCATGGAAAGGAGAACTCCATGCAGGGAAGCGCAGTCCACTGTTAATTTACACTGTGCAGAGAGAACAACGACAGTATACCATAAACATTTTACTTTTAACAGACTGATCTAAAACATGGGGGAGGGCATGAACTGATAATCTGTTGGGTTGTAATTTACAGGGGTTAAATGCCAAAAGGCAAACAAGGTGTTACTATGCCCTGATAAAGATTATTTAAGGGCTGAAACCACGTGGCTCACCTTGTGAGGAGAACAAGTTAATATTGCAAATGTTTAAGACGCAACTCACTTCTGGCTACTCTGGAGAAAAGCGACAATTTTGGATGGGGGAGGGAGCTGTTTGAAACAAGAAGTGAAAATAAAACTTACATCTGGCTGTGGAATGGCATACTGTCCTTGAATGGTATAGGCCTACAAAAGGAGGAAAACAGTTCCTATTAAAAACCAATCACGGACAGCCACCCAGTGGGGAAAAAAGACAGATTTCAACTAACCAAGAAGCCAGAGTTGAACTAGAGAATGGGGAGGCCAGGGATTGAGGCAGTACGCAGTATCAAATACAGTCAGACCCACGTTGGCCTTCTTTGAACACTAAGTAAGATGACTATTCCAGGGAGCCTACAAAAGGAGCCAAGTACCCTGCAATCAAAGGCAAAATATACTTATCTGTTTTTTAATAAAAATCTAGGAAGTAAAATTAAGCAATGCCTCTGTTGCCCAAGCCCCACCCTCCTCCCTGTATACAAGTTAGCCTGAGAGGAATGTGGTCTCTTCCCTTACCACCCCACCTCTTCTCCTGCCAATCATGGTGACTTGAATGATTTGCATCTGCGCAAACCTAGAACGGCATGTTTCAAACACTTCCCTTTCCGTATCATTTTTCTCTACGTTCACCTTTAGAACTTAAATGCACTAGAAGCTAGCTGGATTCCTAACACTAGGCAGCTGACCACAGAAACACAAAAATCCCTGTGCTCCAATTCCTCCTTTCTCCCACAATCCCTCCCTAAAAGGCACTTGCAGCTCCCACTATGCCCTCCTCCCCCCACACCATGGCTTCCCAAAATGGGAGCTGGGTCTTCAGGACAATGGGGTGGAGGTCGAGGAGGAAAAGGGAATAGGAAGGGAAGGAGTAGCTGTTTAGGATGTGAAGCTTCTCACATCACAGTGGCCAGCACCCCAAAAGTGCACCCAGGGGGGTGGGAGGAGGGTGAAAATGGGGTGGCAGGAGTGGGAAATGGGGAAGAGGGGTTGAACCAAAAACCAAAAAAAAAAAAAAAAAAAAAACCAAAAACCAAAAAAAAAAAAAAAAAAGAGTTGGTGTTACCATCTGGTGGGCTACGCAGCCTGTGTGAAATGAGCTGGGGGGGGGTCAGTCCAGGTCCCCGTGGACAGGTGATGTCCACAGCACAAAAATCACCAGCGCCACTGGCCCCCCGCGTGTTGGCAGTCTCGGCTGAGGCGGAAGGATTGAGTGAGCCTTGGAGACTGAACATCCCCTCTCACCTCTAGAGGTGGTCCCTCCAGGTCAGGGTTGAGGCACATGGACGGGGTGGTGTGGGGAAAGCTCGCACTGTCGCTGCCTGTGCTGTACCTGTCCTGTGGATAAATAGAGGATTTCAGTCTCCAGGGCTGTCAATCCGGCACCTTTGTCACCAGCATGAAATTCATACAAAAAAAAGTTGTTTATTTTTTTCCTTTAAAAAGGAGCTCACAACACAATTTGAAACGAGCTGTAATCAATGAATTAAAAAAAAAAAAAAAAAGTTACCTACTGGCAGCTTTCACACTGCGTATTTGAATTATCTTCAGTAGGAATGAAGGGATGGGCAACGGAGCTGATGCCAGCTATTGGCCAGCGTGGGATTGAGCTGAACCCCTACAGAGCCCACTTTGCCACAAAGGAACAAAAGACACAAGTCCATCTGTGGACACTGCATAAACTGGTCCGTTTAAAAAGGCTCGTGGTAACGATCCATGGCAGGGCCACTCATGGAAGCTGCTGCAAGCTTTTAGAGGTGGTCAACTGAATAAAGGGGAGGGAGGTAAGGGAAGCAAAGAGGTATGACGGGGAAGGAGGGAGGGGAAAGGAAGAAAAAGGGAAGGGAATTGAAGCAATAATTGTAAACAGACAGGATTGCTGCCACACAGAATGGGGTGTTTTATAATCCCAAATGACAGTGGAGAAATCCAGAAGAGCAGGAATCTGGAGTTCCTGGGGAGAAGGGAAAACTCTTACAGCTAATGCTCCTTGCTACAATAACTAACTTTTACTTATCCTTCCAAACTGACTGAGAATCCTTTGACCAAACCAGTGTGTACAAGGTTAGTGCAAAAAGCAAGGTGCTGCACTTGCTGACTCAAGGCAACTCTATGACTTCATTGAACTCTAGTCAAAACTCCCAAAACTCCCAGAATTGTGTGACAAACTAAGTCCCCAAAGCCTTGCTCAGCTTTATGCTAAGTCAATACAATGTGAATGAGACGGACTTAGTTTATACTTTCCCTATAAATGGCTCCCAGGTCAAATGCAAGTAAGATGGAACCAGATGCTTGTAAGAGGCCAACCCCAAATGCAAAATGACACTTTGAGCAACGCATTTGCACCTAGGAATCTACGAAAAATGAAGGTCATTATTTCAAAAACTGACCTACCAACAAAGCATAAAACTACAGTGGTGCTGATCAGTGCTCTTGTCACAACAACCTGACTTTAGAATAAACCCCATGCCAAGGATCAAGAGTTGAGGTGGGTGAGGAAGGAACAGAGGCCAAGGGAATGCTTTGGTGCTCTTACTGCAGCACCAAAAGTCATAGCACCACAGCCCAACATGCTTCCCCCCTTCTATTCTTGCACACTGAACCCTTACCCCAGCTGATTTCAGTTATGGCATGTGGGTTCAAACCAGTGTTTATGAGGTTAAGAGCCTGGGGAACAATACACTGGAGTTTGGGAGTGAAGGGGTAGGAGGAGGCGAGGTGAGGTGAGGGGAAGGGGAAGTTTGTAGGACACTCAAGTTCAGGACCCCCAATTCTGAGAGACCACCATTCAGAATCTCCTTCAGAGGTCCAACTCTTTGCTACCTTTATTCAGACCTCTAAAGATCACCCCACACATATAAAAAGCATGGGTGGGGTGGGGGCAGAAAGTAGTGACACCAAGGTAATTTAATCCTTTCTTCTAACCCAACCCCCCTTATCAAATGTTAATTACCTCCTCAGAGTGCCTACAAAACTTCCATTGCCTGCTAGAAATTAAACAAGGGCTTAGCATTCATAGCTTTCTCCAGTACAAAAAAAAAAATAACTAAATAAAACTAGAAGCAGGTCCAACTATGGCCAGAGTACAGGTTTCGGCAAGCATGCAGAGTGGCCTCATGTGCTGCTGGCAAAATTGACATTTTAAATACAATCCTTGATCATTCTAGGCCACCAGTAAGAATTTTCTTACCTGACCACCTGCAAAGATGACTGGAGAACTGGACGGCTTGGGCCGGTACGGGATGGTCACGCCCTTCGGGGGGGACTGGGAGAGAGTCAGAGGGGGAAAAAAACAAAGAGAGATAAGGTTTCAAAGCTGCTTCAGCTGTGTGGCTTAAGCTCACACAGGTCATTTAAACTAAAAACTGTGTATTTCCATCCCCTCACCTACCAACGCTGTCTCTAAAAAAAAAAAAAATTTTTTTTTTTTTTTTAGAGACTCTGGCTATATCTAAAAATCATCTTCAGAGTTTATTTGCCTTTAAAGCAGTAAGATGGTTTGTGGACTACACAGCTCACACTAATTCCCATCACGGCAAATGCCCCTGTAACAAGCTTAGGCATTATTTCCACTTCTTTAAAGTAAATCTAATGAACAAAAAAGCTTGTATGTGTACATACACATACTTTAGTTGGTAATTCCTAGACTCTTACATTTCTGCCTAAATAGGAAATAAAGCCAGAACAGGAAATAAAGGGCCCCAAAAACTATATCCAGGATAGAGATAACTATCATAAACAGGTTTAAATCCCTAAGGTTTTACTAACCCTTACTTGAAATTCTACTTTTCTTTCTCACCAACATGGGACCAACTCTAAACAGGTTTAATTTCCCTTAATTTTGCTATTCTTTTAATAGAATGGTGTATCATCAAGATCTCGTAAGTCATTTGAGAAAAACCATTATAAACACATTTCTCTAGTACATGTAAACCACTGTTTTGAAGACAGTCCTGCTTTTAAAGCACAGAAATTCATTTAAAGAACGTGTCAGTGTTCCATGTAGTCAAAAGATCATAATCCAAGCGCCAAGTTAATTTTGTTCTCAGGAACCCAAATACACATTTTCCCACTAAGTCCGACAAGTCAATCTTACCCTATCAATCTTCCAAGAATTGCTGTGAACCAAAAGATCACTGCTGCTTAGCAGTTTCTATTTTTGATCACAGACATATAAAAAGTAAAAGCTGGGGGAAAGAAAATATGAACTCAGAGAACCTCTTCCCCACCACTATTGGAGGCTTATAACAACTTCACCTAATTGTAGTCTTACTAAATATAGATCAGTCCCTCTCCCTAGATTTCCCCTCCCCCCATTCTCAGCATGAGCCTGAGGGCTTACCTCCAACATGACCACGCAGATCTGTTTGACACACTCAATGATGGATTGCGGAATGCCAGCAATAGTGATGGCCCGCTCAGTTGAGTTGGGGAGCATATCTCCGGCCACCTGGACCTGAGCCCCTGTACTCTTTGGGGGTAAAAAGAAACTGAGAATCAGACAAAAACAGCTCATGCTCTTCTAATCCCTTCCCACAGCAATTTTATTCTAAAGCTCAGTAAACACTTATTCCATCCCTTATCTCCCCCTTTAAATCCTCCCTTCCCCACTATTCCTTATTCCAAATAGGACTATTTAATCAGTTAAAAATAAGTTAGCCTCTGAGAGCCAAAAATAAGCCTGAATAACAGCCTAAATTTAACCTGATCTCAAGAAAAAGATCCTTGTAGACAATTTCCTCAGAGCTAATAATAGCTTCAGGGGTCAAACAATACTACCACATTTGTCATCTACTTTTCATTCCCTTATTAAACAAATTATTACATCAAGACTGGGAATACACCAACGAACAAAATTAAGATCCCTGCTCTCGTGGCGTGTACAACAGGCTCCCAAAACTCAATTCAGCTTTCCTTTAGCTGTTCAAGTTTCATACCAACACCCAATCCAATAACCCCCAGATACAACTAAAAGCTTCCGTAATTCAATGGAACTTCAACAATTTCAAAGGGTATAGGATTACAACTATACCCCAATGTGTCTTCCCATTTTCCCCAAGTGGTTTAGAAATCTGGCCAGTAAACTGCTATTATTATATATTAAACTGTAAAACTGTAATCTCTTCAGACACCAAAAGTTATTTAGGCCTTCGGAAAAGCTGCCAAAGAACTATAAAAAAAAAAACAACGGAAACTGATCATATGCGATAGTTAGAAATTCTACTTAACTTTTCACATCCTGAATTGTTAAAATTTTTTGTTGCAATATATATAAACAAACCAAAACCCAGTGCCATCTAGTTGATTCCGACTCATAGCAACCCTACAGGACAGAGTAGAACTGCCCCAAAGAGTTTCGAAGGAGCGCCTGGCGGATTTGAACTGAGGACCCTTTGGTTAGCAGCCATAGCACTTAACCACTATACCACCAGGGTTTCCATTGTAATATATATACATAACAAAAAGATCAGGATTAATGGTCTGACTGGGACCGGAGGGACCCCAAAAGACATGGCCCTGGGACTCTCTGTTAGCCCAAAAGTAAAACCATCCTCACAGCCAACTCTTCAGGCAAAGATTAGACTGGACTCTAAAACATTAAATGATACTTGAAAAAAGTGTGCTTCTTAACTCAAGTAGATACATGAGACTAAATGGGCAGCTCCTGTTCAGAGGCGAGATGAGAAGACAGAAAGGGACACGAACTGGTTGAATGGACACGAGAAATATAGGGTGAACAGGAGGAGTGTGCTGGCACATTATACGGAGAGCAACGAGGGTCAGATAACACTGTGTATAAATTTTTGTTGCAGAAACCAATACTAACTATAAACTTTCACTCAAAACACAATAAAAAGTAGAAGTAAAATGTAAACATAGCAATTGTATAATTTTATTCTAAGATCAAAGTCTAATCCTCTAGCATTTCTATTTTAATAAAAATCTTTACCTCATCGAATGTAAACTTATTCTGGCTGTTTTAAGAGCTAATAGAGAAAACCACACTTAAAACAAATAGGTGACATTTCTAAAGTAAGCACAAAAGTTACCAACCTCTCGTATTTCCTTGATCTTGCAACCACCTTTCCCAATGAGAGAGCCACACTGACTAGCAGGGACCACCAGCCTCAGGGTGACTGGGGGTCTACTGGCAGCTGTGCTATTGGTCATAGAGCTGCTGATGTCCTGCACAAGAAAGAAAATTACACCAAAAGGACATATGGTTATGTAGATCCCTGGAAGCCCATACTGCCATGAAAGAATCACTTAGCCTTCATCTTATAAGGGATGTCATGATCCACCATAGAAATGTGAATGAAATGAATACAGCCTCCCGAACTATTTCTGCAGTGAAGACAAAAATTCCTCAGATTTATATCTGCCTTTATCCTGAAAGAACAGTTTTTTTGTGTCTTGGTAGGGAGAAAAGTTTTCATTTCTTTTGGAAATTACAGTTAACTGTGCAAAGGAAAACAATACTGAAGTCAAAACTAAACATTATAAGATGAAACAATCCAATTCCACATTCAAGCCACCAATTCTGTTCTCTGCAAGATGTTAGGAAGCTAAAACGACTATGTACTCTTTATCACTGCTTTATTTAATTTTTTGATATTACCATTGTACAGACAATAAAATTGAGTTTACAGTACTTGCCCCAATCACATCTAAAAAGTGATAAATTTGAAATTAAAGACTGCACTGGCTCCAAACCCATAGTCTTTGGTATTACAATATGCTACAATCAAAAAGCCAGTTAATTTTAGCCTTCTGAAGATCGATGGTTTACACATCACTCACTCCTCAGCCTAGTCTCTACCTAGTAGCTAAACCTAGAAACTGCTGAAGCATAAGCCCCTAAATTCAACAAGTTTCTTATCTGATTAGAGAATAGATTTTTAAACGATTTTTTAACACACAGCTCTGGACTAGCAAGGTACTGCTGATTAACAGAGAACACTTCTGATCTTGGCAAGGCTAAGATTTCAGGCACCATTAAGTATCCAAGCACCAACCAAGCAGCAGCCAAGAGAAGCTCTCCTCAGTGTTGAGTGTCAACTGCACAATTAGCTGCATTACTGCAGGAGGGGGAAGGGGCTGAGGACAAGACCCAGGACAATGGGTATTCAGCCTGTGAAGGTTGTTTGATGGGAAAAAAACTTCCTTCTGCCAAAAAAATCTTCCGATATGAACATTTTGCTTCTGATAACCCAGGAAACATGCACTCTCCTCCCAAATACCGCTTGACTTTTAAAAATAACTGCATCCAGGATTGGCACATAGCTGCATTTAAATTATACTGGTGTTCATCATGGCCCCTTATCACTCAACTGTGATTTAGAGAGAAATAGTCAACTCAGTAGCAACAGGTTTGGTTTTGTTTTTTTTTTTTAAGTTGATCAAAACAGGGGTGCTACACCTTAAAAATTACTGTGCAAGAAATAAAAATAAAATACGCTTGTTTACCTCTCAAAATATTTTACACTGAGTCTCTGGAAATAGTCAAGCAATCTATTTCAATAATTCAAGTGATTTACTTTTTTAACTACAAACAGGTAAACGTGGAGGGAAGCTGAGGGGGAGTAACCCAAGGTCAGGTTGATTCCAACACCTAGTAACCCTACAGGACAGAGCAGAACTGCCCGAGAGGGTTTCCAAGGAGCGGCTGGTGGATCCAAACTACAGACCTTTGGGCTGGCAGCCTTAACTCTTAACCACTATGCCACCAGGAAGAGTAGAGGACCAATTCACAGATTTTTATGATTCACCCTGACCCTGAATTTTAACAGCCCTTAGAAAAGCACAAAGCTATCTAGAAACACTCTAAAATGAAGAATGGTAGAAGAGAGGGGAGGGAACAACAAACCTCTTCCAGTTTGTCAATGATCATGGCAAAGGCTTTAAAGATGGCATTAGTGGGTCCAGCCAAAGTGATAATTCTCTCAGGACAATTCCCTTCTGAGATGTTGATACGTGCACCACTCTGGGTAAGAAACAAGCAAAAGAAGTTAAGTGGTCAGAGATCTGTGCATGCATAAGCTATTTAAAAAAAAAAAGAAACTGCTGCTGTCAATTCTGACTCATAGCAACCCTACAGGACAGAGGAGAACAGCCCCATAGGGTTTCTAAACAGCAGCTGGTGGACTCGAACTGCCAATCCTTTGGCTAACAGCCAAACTCTTAAACAGTGCACCACCAGGGCCCCAATGTGAGCTATACAGCCCTTTCTAAATAAAATGGGCAAGGACTGACTACATACACAATCCCAATACAAGACAAAGTCACTATCACTTCAAATACTGCTCCATGTTTGTCTTCAAACATAGCCTATAGCCAGCTACCTTGTCCTAAGTCCTGAATGAATTCTGAGACTTGCCAGAACTACATCTTAAACAGCATACTATTTGCCGTTACAAATAAGCCAAAAAAATTCCTGCAGCTTCTATTAAATTATTCCCTCTTCTAATTCTCATTAAACAATTTTTTTCTTTTCTGAAGGTTTTTAACCTTCCAAGATAACAATCCCAGAGCCCTCCAAAACTCACCTCTTCGCGCATCTTCTTAACTGATTCTCCTTTCTGTAAGAGGATAAGCCAAGTGTGAGCTCCAACTGCTACTTCAACCCAGATTGACTAAACAGTAATAACAGTTGAAGTGAAACTGTCTTACCTTTCCGATGATACTGCCAACTTCCTGCAATGAAGAAAACTACTATCAATAGTGTTAATAAGAGGAAACTCAGGAAAAGCGTTCATTATCATGAAAAGGAAATCTTAGCTGCCCAGCTAACCAACTGCTGTTTACACTAATTACTAAGGCAAAACAGTAACAGAAATTTTACAACTTAGGAAGAAGGGACTTAGGTATTCTCTTTGCTCAGAACTTCAGAGTGAAGCTACCAAAGAATTCTAAAGGAATAATGATGCAAGGGTGATTAAATATTATCTTTGTTTAATATAAATTATTTTTAAAAATACCAACTATATCTTCCTTTAAGTTTTCTAAAACTGTTCAGACAGGGAAAATCTACTTATCACAAATGTAACAACCTCCAAGAAAAAACTCTTATCATCTTGGTAAGCGATTACATCTCTGGCTGTAGCCTTCTAGTTAAGCTTTGCCTGCTCAGTGGAGCTTCCTAGTAAAGTCTGTCCATTTTCCCACTATACTCAGCTAGAGGAGAGTGCTAAAGCCAGATACCCCATGGTGCTAATCTGATGAGCTCCAAGATGCATGCTCTCTCTTCCTGGCCCCTCCCCTAGCAGTTACTATGACCCAATTTCCCAAGCAGCTGGTGCATACCTTTCCATGCATAAGTAGCCGGATGGTAAGAGTGACATTTAATCCACCTTCAATCACACCGGTGTCCATGTCGAGCAGTGTTCTGGGGAGATGGACTTTTGAGTGGTCAAGTCTTTGGTCACTGGTGGGGGAAAGCCAAAAACTGAAATGCAAACATGACCAAAATCAGAAAAGGGGGGGGGGACAGGAAATATTTCCCAGTTATTTTCCCCATTATTGTTTTCTAATTGACTCTTTAACAGCCTATTAGACAAGGGATTTGCATACATCTGGCATAAGGGCATAATGACCAACATTTACAGCTCAGGTTCTATTACAGGGCAGGGTAGGCGACTTTCCAATCTGCTCATTAGTTAGGTAGGGTTTCGCTGACTCTCAGGATGAATACAGTTCCTTCAATTGGCAACTGTTCTAAGGGAACTGCTGAACGTGCACCAGTTGTCCTTCAGCAGAATAAGCCTCAACAGGATACAGGTACACCTGAAAATCATGAGGGCAATCCTCAAATTAACCACCTACATACAGTGAGGACAAATGACTTTTGGCTTCCCTGTTCTTAGTGGCAGCAATTTCTACTAGAGAAACTGAGATGTATAACACAAATTTCAAAATGCTGACAGATGGCAAACAATATACAAAGATTTAAGTCAACAACCCCACTGAAAAAGGCACTATTTGAAATGTCTTCCATTCAGGCTGGGGTTCCACATTCCTCTTGGAAAACGATTCAAATAATACATTAAGTACAGGCTAAGTCCTTTTCCTATCTCCTCTCTTAACCCAACTTGACAGTAACACAGATTTGACAAAATTTTCTTCCAAAGAAAACAATTAAAACTATTGCTAAAATTATTCTGTGATTGTTTTAAACAGCAGCAGTAACATGCCTTCCTTAACTATTCTCTAAAATAATGTTCCTAACATTACTGCTTGGAATAACTGATTAGTCCATGTTTAAAAAATAGATTTCGGTTTTGGATACACCTTTACCTTCAATGCCTCACCAGGACCTAAAGGATCTCTTCAATTTGCTAAATTTCTCCAATGACATTTTCACTATCCAGCCTTTCAAAACTCAATGTCAATAACATCTCCTGGATGCTAGTTCTCCCCCTTCGCAAAACCAGCCACCTTTTAAACCTTGTTCTAATACAAAGCTCATACCCTAAATATTAAAGTGTTATCATTCTCATTATGGGAAACTGCCCCGTGGTTACCTAGAGAATAAATAAATATAAAAGAGAAGTCTTGCATATTTAAAGCACTTCATAACCCCATTTTCAGAATATAATTATGGGCAAAATCCCAGAATTCACTATTTTCCTCTCACGGAAACACAATAGTGCTTGGTGAGGGAGAGCATTACGTCCATAAAAATTATTCTTTTAAATGAAATACGGTAAAAATCTGTCAGCTTAATTCCTGAACCCCACTCAAATGTAATAGGAAGCACTTTCCAAATACCACACATATGCAACTTCTAAGGGAAACTGAAAACCTATTTGAACCCATTTCTTGAGGTAAGACACAAAGATGCATTTCTAACTCCAACCCATCCAAGTAATCTAAGAAATCCCGGTCATACTTTTCTCCTGTCTAGGTCAACACAAATGTACCCAATCCCAGCAATCCAGCTGTTAATCCTGCAGTCTATTACTCCTTCTCCTATAAATAGCTCGGTCTGGGTCTACATCGGCAGGCATTTTGTAATTTCAAAATTCGTTACCCCAGACAACGTCCTGAATAACTCGATAACTGGGAGCCCGTCTACCCTTTCTTTAACTCGGCAGCCCCCCTCCCCTCGGTCATCCAGGCATTTTCCACTTGAAGAAAAAAAAAAAAAGCCCCCCCTTCCCCGACTAAAAAAGAGGGGGAAAAAATAAACGGTTCGGTCAGGGGGGGGCGCTGCGATCCAGGGGGAGGGGCCGGACTCGTAGCGCCTCCTCGTGTGGCTGCGCCAGCGCCTGACCCCCGCGGGGAGCCGCGCTCACCCGCCGGGCCAGCAAGCCGGCCATCGCCTTCCCCCACCCCCCTCAACCAACAAATCCACCGCCGCCCCCCCTGCCGCGCGCGCGCCCTCCTTGACTCCTGCGCAGCCGCCACCGGGAAAAGGCGGGGGGAGGGGGGATTAGGCCCTGCGCGAGGCCTACTAGGCCGCGCTGGAGCCAGGGCCTCGCGTGAATGGCCGGCCAGGCAATGAAGGAGTAGGCGCTTACACGGGACTACGCGAGGCCGGGGCTCGTGACGAGGACTGGAGCCCGCTAAAAAACGTAGCAAGAAGCGAAACAGGCGTTATAGCCGGGGGCGGAGGGCTAATTTTTAAGCTTACCTGCAGGCGCGAGGCGACTGAGGGGTAAAAGGGGAGCGGGCGGGAAGGGGAAGGGCGGGAGGCCGGGGGCGGAACAATAGGGGCGGGCGGGAAGACAAGGGGGGCCCCGCGGGCGGGCGGAGGAGGAAGGGGGGGGTGGAGGAGGAGGAGAAGGAAGGGGGAAAGAGACCCCGGGGCGGGTGGAGGGCGGCGGAGGGCGGGCGGGCGGGCGGGAGAGGGCGCAGGCGGCGGCTGCTCCGGCTGCTGCCTCTGCTGGTCTGGGAGGGGGACGGGGCGGAGCGGCCCGCTTTCAACCCCGCGCACCCTTCGACCCCGGAAGCGCTAACCGCCCGGGGGCCGGCGAGTCGACTGCGTCCTCCAAACCTTCCCCACGCAATGCAGACGGCCTCCCCAGAGCCTAGAGCGGCTCCACGGACAGCACTGACACTAGCGAGACGACTGGTAGGGGATGGTGAGATGTATGATAGAGCGACCACGTTGGGGCGGGGAGGGAACTAGTGGCCCCTAGCGGACTGGTTGGAAAGCTCAGGTGCAAGTGCCGAGAGAGGTGCAGTCGTCACGGAACAAGGGGAGAAGAAAAAGGTATGGGTGGCAAGAGAATGCTGAGACGGGAAAACCCAGTAGTACACAGCAATACTCGAAAAAAGGAAAAAAAAAAAAAACTAATTCTCCACATTGGAGGTGGCTATTACACCAACTCTTCAGTCTGAAAATTGGTAATTAAAAGGAAGGAATTGAGCGATTACCCTCCCTTTTTAGGAAAAACAGTAGTTCATCCACAGTTGCTAAGAGAAAGCTCTTTTTTTAAAGAAGTCTAGCTAATAAATCTAGAATGAAAGAGTTAGAAAATCACCATTCTGCAACCCAGAATGAAATAATTCATTCAGGCAAGGATCATCGATCATCGAAACTTTAAGTGAAAGGCTGTTAGAGAACAAGATGTTATGCTACCAAATATCACCCCAAATGTTATTTGCAAGTCACACAGTGAAAAACATAACTTTTCAGTGGAGTCACCACCCTACCAAGTAATAACGTTTTGCATCACAACATTGTGTGGTCCTTGATAAGATGCAATAAGTACACCAAACCCCATGCCATCAAGTCGATTCTGACTCATAGCAACCTCACAGGACAGATAGAACTGCCCCATAGAATTTCTAAGGAGCTCCTGGTGAATTCAAACTGCCAACCTTTTTGTTGGCAACCTAGCACTTAACCACCACACCACCAGGGTTTCCAGGTAAGTACACATCATCATCTATTAAGTATTCTTGCCAAAAGAATCTAAATCTAATCAATCCTTTAGATCTAACTTCCAATTTACAGGAGATATAGAAGATATAAAGAAACAAGTTAAAAACCACCACACTACAATAATCAGCAGCTCCAGAATGTGGGGCATTCTACAAAACAACTAGCCTGGTCTCTTCAAAAACATATCAGGTAGATAGGAGAAATTTAAAAAAGCATACTGACCAAAAGTAATGTTATAATGTGTGGATTTTATTTGGATCCTGGTTTGGAAAAATATATATGTAAGACTTTTTTGAGACAATTGAGGAAATTTGAACATGAACTGAATATTAGGTTAGGAAGTATATCTAATTTTCTTAAGCTTGATAATGAAATTGTGTTTATGTAGGCAAAATTCTTCTTAGGAGGGGCTTGATGAAATATTTAAGGGTGAAGAATCATGATGTATACACTTTCAAATGGTTCACATAGGTGTATCGATAAAACATATGACAAAATGTTAATAACTGTTAAATCTAGGGAAACCCTGGTGGCGTAGCAGCTAAGTGCTACGGCTGTGAACCAAAGGGTCGGCAGTTCAAATCCACCAGGCGCTCCTTGGAAACTCTATGGGGCAGTTCTACTCCGTCCTATAGGGTCGCTATGAGTCAGAATCGACTTGACGGCACTGGGTTTGGTTTGGTTTTTTGGTATTAAATCTAGGTGGTTGGTATATGGGTGATCATCATTGTACTGCTCTTTAAACTTTTTATTACAATTTTCATAATAAAAATTGGGAAAAATATGATATGGAATGGAACAAGATCAGCAAAATGCTGATTATTATTGGAGCTAGGTGATGGGAAGATAAGAGTTTGCACATTAAAAAGTTTTTTTAAAAAACCATAGAGGAGCTCTGGCAAGAAGTAAAGCAAAATAAGGAGAAAATTGAAGGAGACAGCAGATACAGGGGTATTATTGTAACTTGTTCAAGTCCTTTGGGCATCTGTTCTGGCCTTAATATCAGTTAAGTTTTATCGGGCAGTTCCAATTCAGCGGAGTCACCTGAAGGGGAATAGCTTCCTGAAGCGGAAAATAAGACTTGGGAACTCCAATGCCTCTTTACCCACCCCCTAAATGAGGGGGTGGGCAGTAGGAACAATGTAAGATAGAAATAAAAAGAAGTCTCATTTGACAAAGGCGAGAGGGAGACCAAATACTGAGAGAGGGAATAAAGTAGGAAAATGTTAGGATACCCAGAAAAAGGCAAACTAGGGAACAAGCTTACTGTGAGGCCTGGGCTAAAGGTCAGTTTCCCCTCAAGATTTTGGAGTTGGGTCATTTTATACCCCCAGACTCTGAAAGCTGGAGTGAAGGTGAGTGGCTATCCATGAAATAATTTCTAATGTGAGGGGTCAGAGTTCAAGTTAGAAGTTAATAAAATACAAGGTCCCAGACATCAAGGAACTCCAATGTCAGCAGAACACCCACATCCTCCAATCCATGGTTCAGTGTAGTAGTGGTATGAATGAGTTCTAAGCAAAGCACTGTGAAGGGCAAAGCAAGGAGTCATTTGGAAGAAGGAAAGGAGGATATGGGGTACAGAGGACAGTGTGGGACTTTGGAGTCAGAAAGTTCTAGATTCAAATCCAAACTCTACCAGTTGAGTGTTCCTAAGCAATTTACTCATCCTCTTTTAGCCTGTTTTCTGCCTTCAGGTTTTATTGAGAACCAACTGGGTTAATGTACGTAACATACCTGCGGAGCACAAGGAATACAGTAAAAGCTCAATAAAAGCTGATTCCAACCCCCTCACCCACCTTCACTAGGAAGAGGTTTGCTTTATCTCATTCACACCTTTGGAAGATAGGAAACTTTAATACCAAAAATTTTTCTGATAAAAACACACGTTTTGTTGTGATAGATGAGTTTATAAAGTACTACTGTGTTTTATAGTAGTATCTAAGTGCCTTATGTTAATAGACAAAAAAACTCAATCGTTCTGTAATAAAGAAAAGAGAAATATTTTTCTCCTTAATATGAAAAAAAAGTTAATAAAATATCATCATCCTCTCCTAATGTGGTTCCTACTTGGGGCTGGCCAACAATGGCAGCCAGTTTTGGAAGAGAAAGATGGGGTGCTCCTAATAGCAATACCTGATAATTTTATGACTTGATAACTTCTTCTCAGAAGGAGAAACAAGCTAACCAAGACAGTGACTTGCCTAGACCACAGAGCAACTTGATATAGGGAGACAATTCCCAAAAGGCAGTAAACTAGATAAAAAACACATCCCCTTATTTGCAGTTACTGAAGCTAAAATATCTACTTGTATTTTAGATCTCGTGGGTTTTAAATTGTGTGGAAATCTTAGTTTCTTTTTAAGAAGAGAATGGCATAATTCCAGATGCTGTCTTGGACACAGGGTGGTAAAGGTATAAGATAAAAACAGTTAAGAACTCCATCTTTACAGAAGCTTATACTGATATACAAAACCAGGGTGCACAAACCCAGTGCTCTCAGGATTCAGGCAAGTACTGTAACTGGATGAACCCTAACTCTATAGCAAGACAAGGAGTTGAAAAGACTGTGGGAAGCCTTAGACTACAGGACCCACCTAAGAAATAACTGCTACTCAAGGCCAGAATTTCTGCCTTCGGGAATGTGAGACCACTTGCCAGTTTCCAGCTTGAAATCTGAATCTTTATGTGAAAATTTCTAATATTTAACACAATAAGCGGTCTCTCCCCCCCCAAAAAAAAATACATACACACACACACACACATATATATATATATATCTGAGGGCCAGATATAGTCCATGGGCATGCAATTTTTCAACCTCTGGGAAAGATACGTGTATAAAGATGTTCACTGCAATAAAAAAATTGGTTGAAAGACAGAAACCATTCTCAAAGCCAACTCTTCGGGCAGGGATAGGACTGGACTATATGATAGAAAATGATACTGGCGAGGAGTGAGCTTCTTGGCTCAAGTAGACACATGAGACTATGTGGGCAGCTCCTGTCAGGAGGGGAGATGAGAAACCAGAGGGGGACAGCTGTCTGAATGGACGTGGAAATAGAGGGTGAAGAGGAGGAGTGTGCTGTCTTATTAGGTGTATATAAATTTTTGTATGAGAGGCTGACTCAATTCATAAACTTTCACTTAAAGCACAATAAAAATTTTTTTAAGTTGCCTGAGTAAGTTGAAGCTGTTAAAAGAATGTTGTCGCATCTCCTGTCTGGAGGGGAGATGGGAGGGTAGAGGGGGTTAGAAACTGGCAAAATGGTCACGAAAGGAGAGACTGGTAGGAGGGAGCGGGCTGACTCATTAGGCGGAGAGTAAATGGGAGTATGTAGTAAGGTGTATATAAGTTTATATGTGAGAGACTGACTTGATTTGTAAACTTTCACTTAAAGCACAATAAAAATTATTTAAAAAAAAGAATATTGTCTATCTACATGCACTGATAGGGAACCAAATCCAAGATAGATGGTTAAATGAGAAAAAGGTAGGCCCAAAAGAGGGCTATGGTATGCTCCCATTTGATACGGGGAGGCGGGGGCGGGGGGCAATAGGAACAGAACAATATGAGGTAGAAATTGAAAGGTAGAGCTTGACTATGCACAGAATAGCTCTAGAAGTTTGCAGAAGAATCTGGCAGTTGTGGTTACCTTTGAGGAAGAAGCTAGAAATCTGGGATAAGAAGAGAGCCTTACTTTTCACTGAACATCCTATTAAAAATGCCATAATTTTCCCCCAAGTACATGTATCATTTTTAACTTTTAAAGAGTTAAACTTTTGAGAAACAATAGTAACAAAACAAAAAAGGTGCTCTGCATATGGCTTAGAAATGCTAGAAAGGGGAGAATTCTGCTCTCCATGGTTAGAGGTGGGGGGGGGAATCAGTGAATTCTCTTCCTCTATTTTTTCTGTTTTCTGGTTTTATTTTTCCCCTTTTCACCCCTTCTCGTAGTCTTCCTTATTTCTGGTTTGTCAACATTTATTTCTCTTCATCTCACGATCCACCCTACCCCCATCCCATCCCGTCCCCCGCCCACATCTCTCTTCTCAAAAAAGGAAAAGGAGCTGATGAAAATAGAGTGATTGGGGGAAAAAAGTTAGAATTGCCCCCAAACCCAAGACTGGAAAAGCAGACCTTGACCTTGGATTTTCTAATATCAGAAGCTAGTGGTAAAATACAGGAATACCTCAAGCATTTTTTTTTTCATATAATTCTCCACAGGGACAAGCCATAGACACGTTACAGCCAAATAAACGTACTCCTTTCCTGTTCTTCAAGCCCACACTCCATCCCCAAGTCCTATGGGTTCCACCTCAGAAACATCTCTCAGGTCCACTCTTTCCTCCAGCCCCATCTCCCATTTCCTGCTGCTTTCAGACTTTTACATAGTAAACTATGTAGGAGGTTCAGAAGCATCTGAACTCTCATCTACCTTTTTACAAAATAGCACAGACTCAAGAGCCTGAGTTCAAATTCTGACTGAACCATTTACTACCATGTGACCTTGGGCGAGTTATTTAACTTCTTAATACTGCAGTTTTCCTCATCTACAAAATGGAAATAGTACCTACCTCATAGAGTTGCTGTAAAGATTACACAAGTTATAAATGTGAAGCTCTCAGTGCCTGGCACATAATAAATGCTTAGTACATGTTAAAAAAAAAAAAATTTTTTTTTTTTTTTTTAGTACATGTTAGCTGATATTATTTACCAGCTGGGAAACGCTTGCTCATCCCAAGACCCAGGCCAGAACTAGCTCATTTCTCACTGATACTGTCACTGTTTCCTCTGCTCCACCATTGCTCGATCCGGTCTCCAATGCAGTCCTTTTTACTATGTTATCATTAACTATTTACATATCTGTGTGCTCCAATAGATCTTGTAGCTCATGAAGGGCAAGAACTCTCTTACTCATCTTTGTAGCTTCAGCATCCAGAATGCAGTAGTTCCTCAATAAACAATTTCCCAGAAAATCAATATAGTCCCAATGGGATACCTGTAATTCTCAGACATGCTAGTTTGTTTTATGACTCTGTGCCTAGGCACATGTCTTTCCCAGCTCCTCTCTTATCCCTTGGTAAATCCATTCTTCCATCTTTTCTACGCATACTTTCTCATTCAAGGCCTAGGAGTTAGTTCAAATGTCACTTCTTTTGAGGAGTCATCTTTGACTCCTTCCTCCCTTCCCAGTGAGAATTATTTCCATGTCTATATCCTCCTGGCATTTTATAGCATCTGTCTTTACAAATAGGAACCCTGGTGGCACAGCAGTTAACAGCTTGGCTGCTAACCAAAAGGGTCGGCAGTTGGAATCCACCAGCCATTTCTTGGAAACCCTTCGGTGCAGCTCTACTCTATCCTATAGGGTGGCTGTGAGTTGGAATCGACTCGACGGCAATGGGGTTTATCTTTACTAACTCTTTTAGATATTTTCCTCCACTAGACATACTTTTGAGAACTCAGTGTGTAGTACCGTGCATGGCATATAGTAAACCAGTGGCCCTTGATTCTAGCTATGTATCAATTATACACACAGTTTTTTAAAAATACTGATTTGTAGGGTTCTATCCTTAAAGAGTCTTATTCAACAGATTTGGGGTTTGGCCCCAAATTGCTCTTTCAGGTAGCTGGTAGACAGCCAGGGTTGAGAACCTCTGTAGTAGCAGCTACACAAACTTATGCTGAAGGCCTATATCCATCCATCGAAGGGAAGACACAAAGCCTGTTCCATTAAACCTGAACCAATTCTGAAGGTTCCTCACTCTTAAGAAACATAGGGGTAGTATGCTATCTACCTCACTAGATGCTTTGGTTCGTGACTGTAAAACTTACACACTTTAAAAGTTCAATGGAAGGTAGCAAAAGTTGTTAAATGTGCTAGGCCCAGCCAAGGTAATGGCACAGGTGAACAGAGACCAGGAGAAATAGCTTTATTTGGACTGAGAGCTGGAGAATGTGAGTAGGACCTGAGATACCATACTGAGCTAAAGAGTAGAGATGAGGTTCTGCAATGGCAGTCAGAGCTCACCAACCAAAGGAACTCCACTTCCCAGCAGGCTTGCAGTTAGTACAAACAATAAAAGGCTTACTGGGAAATGTATTTGCCACTGAACCATTGAATTATACCACCATTACAAAAAAGGTACAGGATTTTTTTTTTACATTGTCAAATTTCCAAACACACCCCCATCCACCACTATTACAAAATAAAGTTTTTTTTCAAATCACATTTTACAGATCTTAAACTTGTCTTCAGCATTTAGTTCAAAGGGCTCACCATCTTCAAAAAACAACGCCCCTGCTAAACTTATTAGCTAAAAATTCTATCCGGGAAGCAAGAAGGCCTTTACTAGCCCATGGCAATCCTTTTCCCACTTTCCCTAGCCAGTTGGGCTGAGCGGCAGGGTGAGGTTCAGGCGGGAGGCACAAGGGTTAATTTCCCTCAGTACAACATGGCATCTGAAGCTTGATGGGAGAGCAGAACTGGTGAGACTTGAGGGAAGGGTCCAGGCCCTGTATTCAGTCAGAGTCACTGCTGGAAGAAGAGGAGGAAGAAGAGGAATGCTGCAAGGGGAAAGGGGAGAGGAGATAGCATCAGATCCAAATGATCCTTGATCATCCCAGTGGCCATTCCTTAGTGCCCCACCCCTACACCCAGGTACCCCTTCCCCAAGAAAGTCAGGAGTTGGGAACCAGACTGTCCCTTCAACAGCAAAAGCAAGGGCTTCTTTCAGCAATAAGCATACAGGAATGGATGAAACCATCCTAAATCATTGCACAGAATATAAGGTATTGCATTTGGAGCAAGTATGCAGCTTTCTTTACCTAAGTCAATGCCCAGACAAGGAATCAATTGTAGGCACTAGAACAGTACAGCGCTTAGAAACAGCTGCTACCTTATAAATACCTGTTGATTAACTGCATAAAAAATTTCTAGTGGCTATGAATCTAAGAAAAGTGAGTAGAAACCGCAGCTGTATGTGCATGTATCTCTACTTTTTCCTAAGCCTCACTGGGAGAAAGTGGGGAAGATGGGAGAGAAGGCTAGGGGAGTCCCATTCAAGGTTCCTTATATGCATAATCCCATCAATACCCACTGCCATCCAGTGGATTCCGACTCACAGCAGCCCTATAGGACAGAGCAGAACTGCCCCAGAGGGTTCCCAAGGCTGTAAATCTTTAAGAAAGCAGACTGCCATATCTTTCTCCAAGGAGTGGCTGGTGAGTTTGAACCACTGACCTTTTAGTTAATAGCAGCGCTTTAACCACCGCACCACCAAAACCAAACAACCAAACCCATTGCCATTGACTCTGACCCACAGTGACCCTATCGGACAGAGTAGAACTGCCCCATAGGGTTTCCAAGGAGCAGCTGGTGGATTTGAACTGCCGACCTTCTGGTTTACAGACATAGCTCTTAACCACCGCGCCACAGGGCTACCATTAAAAACGTTTCTGAGTCTCCAGGGTAATTTCTTCCCCGTTCAATCTCATCTTTCATTCTCCTCAAATTTTAATCAAAGACTCAGAGTCAGGATTCAAGGCCTAATATGGGCCTTAAGAGGGAGTCCTGGTGGTGCAGTGTTTAAGCACTCAGTTGCAAACCAAAAGATCAGCGATTTGAATGCACCAGCCAGTCCATGGGAGAAAGATATGGCAGTCTGCTTCTGTAAAGATTTACAACCTTGGAAACCCTATGGGGCAGTTCTACTCTGACCTACAGGGTCGCTATGAGTCAGAGCCAACTCCATGGCAACGAGTTTGGTTTTTTGGTTTTTATGGGCTTCAAGAGGAGCCCTGGTGGTGCAATGGTTAAGTGCTCAGCTGCTTACCAAAAGGTTAGCGGTCCAAAGCCATCAGAGGCTCCTCAGGAGAAAAGACTTGGTGATCTGCTCCTGTAAAGATTTACAGCCTAGGAAACCCTATAAAACAGTTCTACTCTGTCCTATAGGGTCGCTATGAGTCGGAGTCTACTCAAAGGCACACCAACATAGGCCTTAAGAAGGAGCCCTGGTGGAGACCGTTATGCCCTAAGCTGCTGAAAGAAAGGTTGGCGGTTTGAACCCACCCAGCTGCTACACAGGAGAAGGATCTGGCAATCTGCTCCTGTAAAGATTATAGCCTAGAAAAACCTATGGGGCAGTTCTGCTCTGTCACATGGGGTCGCTATGAGCTGAAATCAACTAGATAGCATCTAACAACATGGGCCTTAAGATGCAAATTAAGGCCTCTTCAAGATCCAGGTAAGCTTAACCCTTCTGGAGTTGTCCTATGAGCTGCTCTTACCCTTGCTAATTAACACTGCTAGAACAGATAGCAGCCCTAGTGGCACAGTGGTTAAGAGCTCAACTGCTAACCAAAAGGTCGGCAGTTTGAGAATCTGCCAGCAGCTCCCCGGAAACTCTACGAGGCAGTTCTACTCTGTCCTATAGGGGCGCTATGAGTTGGAATCAACTCGACAGCAATAGGTTTGGTTTGGTGAAAACTAAGTATGAAACCCTCTTAGTTCCTGGCTTTGTTTGAGGCTAAGTCTTTCACCTGTCCTTGTCCTCAGTATCCCTGATGAATGGTAGGACAAAAGGCCTAGTTAATTAACAATACACCTTGAAAACACCAAAGGAGACAAAGGAGCTCCAGGAATTAGGGCTAGATTATTATTCTGTTAATCATTATAAAGGACTTTGCTTTGTCCAAGGGCTGACCCTATTAATCAGCATTTTGACAAACTCAGTGGATGTGTCCAACTTGTTAAAACAGGCTTCTGGAGGGGGAGGCAAAGGGGACAAAAGCTTTGGGAGAGGGAACACCAGACAAGAAGGGCTTTTGATTCAGCTATCTATTCTTAGGCTCAGCCTAGACCCTGATAGGTCCAATAAGCTAATATTTCTTCTCAGGATTTCAGTGGGAATCCTTCACAAAAAGGAAGAACTATCTACCAAAGCACCACGATCACCATCCCCTATGGCATAAGACTGAGAATCCCCCTCGACCAACCCCAGCCTGCATAATCTTTCTGAGGGAGCAGGCCCTCTCTACCCAGACTCCAGAGGAACACTGACCTTGCCATGCTTGTGGTGTTTGTGCATCTTTTTATGAGCTTTCTTCATTTTCTTCTGCATCTTCTTGTCCATCACTATTCCTGGTCCTACCATGCCAGGAGCCAAGGGATTCATTGGAGGCACTCCAGGGGCAGATGGTGGGTATGGAGGAGGGCAGGGGCCAGGAGGTGGGCAGGGTTTTGGGGGTTGGCATCCTGGATACCCTGGTTGTGGCACAGGTTGAGGGGGCCCACATGGGGGGAAAGCTGGATTCCCCTGGGGAACTCCTGGGGGTGTGGGAAAGGGACCTGGAGGAAAGGCAGGATTGGCAGGATGTGGATAGACAGGGTTGGGACATCCAGGGTTAGGGCGACATGGATTTGGCCCTGGCTGCCCTGGTGGAAGAAGTAGAGAAAAAATTAAGGTTAGAAACTACCCAGAATCTCTGATAACAACAACAACAAAGAGTAGCAGATTCAGTTTCTCACCCTGTACTTAAAAAGGAAAGGAGCCCTGGTGGCACAATGGTTAAATGCTCAGCTGCTAACCAAAAGGTTGGTGGTTTGAATCCACCCAGCGGCTCAGGGAGAGAAAGACCTGGAGATCTGTTTTCATAAAGATTAACCATAAAGATTACAGCCAATAAAACCCTATGGGACTGCTCTACTTTGTCACATGGGGTCGCTGAGTCAGAATCGCCTCCATGGCACACAACACTTAAAGGAAATGGAAAGGCGAGAACGGAGATAAGAAGGGTGGGGAGAGAAGCCTGAGTCAGGGAGAAAAAAAACGAACCTGGAAGAGCTGAGCAGAGACAAAAGCAAATGAACTTTGTAGTCTAAGGACTTTGCTTTTGGGGAGGGAAGAATCTGGGAAAAACTGACACAGAAACTTCCTGGAATGGGGCCCATCTGAAAAGGCGGTGGGGAGGAGAGAAGAGATCTAGCAAACACCTACCGGCATTGGGATTCCACATTGTTCAGGTGTTTCCCTACGCCTGAGGAGAAACAAATGAGGCAAAAAGCTGACGGCCCCCGAGGTGGGAAGGAGATTTTAGAACCCGCGACCACCCTCAACGCTTGCCGCCCCACAGTGGCCTCGCCCACTGTACTTTCAACTACCAGGACCCCTAAGAAACGTTTTCTTCCACTCGTTTTTCGCCCTGAACACCTGTTCTATTCCTAGTACCCTAACCACAGGAACCTCTCTCCCATTGCCCCTCCACCTTCCGCTACCTCCGCCACAGATGGAGGTCTCTAACCCCTCACAAGCAGGGCAGAGTCCTTGAAGCTCGCAGTTCCCGTCACTCACCCTCCCCTTCCTCAGACAGAGTCGGAGGGCTTTAACCATCCCATCGCACTGGATAAGGAAGGATCTCAAACAACTTTACCGCTCCCCAGGAAAGGAGGTGGGGGCAGGACTTTCACCCCAGGTTAAGAGAAGGAGAAGCGAAGAAGGGAGCTCAAGACAGATCCTTAAACGTTTAAATATGTAGACACATCCTCTTCCCCGTTAAAAAAAAAAAAAGAGGAAATGGCGATCTTAGCTCCCAGCGGCGATATACCCCTGACCTAGGGATGGGGAAAGGACGAAGTAACCTCGGGCTTAAAGGATGGGGAAAGGAGGGAGTTGGGGGATCCAGATACCCCATTACCTTTACACCACGACCTGGACCTGGTTTCGTCCTTCCTTCCAACCTCAGCTCCCACTTCCTGGTCACCTCTACTTCATGCTTTGGTACCCGCCTCTGCTACCGTCTAATTGGTAATAAGTGGTCATTCAGCGTTAGGACTGGAGAATACTCTCGTCAATCACCTCATCCCTACTAGGTTGGAGGAAATGCTACCTCTAGGGGCGGAGCGAGGTCCTTTAAGGCGAGGCCAGTCCAAAGGGCGGGAAATCCCGTGGGTGCGGACCTAGGAGAAACGGAATGGGGGAAAGGGCGGAGCCACGCCCTGGGCAAAGTCCTGGAGATGCAGAAGTACTCAGGCCGTCTTCCGAGCCCACAATCTGGTGGATGCAATACCGTGTATTGCGACTACACCATGGTAACTGTTGTGATACAGATATATACAGAGCTCTAGGGAAAGCTGCTGAGTCCCAGGCCCAGTCCCAGCCCCAAACCCTTAACATTGCCAGCTTCCTCCGGTCATCCATAGGGGGCTAAGAAACATTATTGAGGGATACATAAAGATTTCCTAATCTTTCCCAGGATTCCCCATCTCAATTGTACAGCTCCAACTCTCGAGTTGCATAAACCAGAAGCCAAGGGAATCATCCTTGAGGTCTGTTTCTCCATCTCCCCTCCCTCACCCCCATCCAACATGAGAACATGTCCATTTTGTCTGCTGAATAAATCTGGAATCACTCCACTCTCGCCTGGATTGCTGCAATGCTTCCCCCCCCCCCTTTTTTTTAACAACCCAGTTTACAAGGTTGATTTAAGGAACATGTGTAGAACCATGCACTCAAAATTCGAGGAACACTGCTTTTTCTTAAACATACCTAGAACATTTATAAAAATTGATCACATTCTAAGTCATACAAGTCTCAGCTGATATAATTCAAATTTTAAAGAATTGTATAATACATATGTTCTTTGACACCAATACAAAATATAAATAAAAACATACATCTGGAAATTAAGGGGAAAAAAAGCCTTCCAAATAACTCATGAGTCAAAACCATAATGGAAATTACTATCATAATGAAAATACTACATCCAAAATTTGTGGGATACAACAAACAAGAAGAAGATAAAGGTTATGCTGAGTTTATCATCTTGAACCAGAGCCTTTGATGGATTTTTTAAAACTTTTTATCTTGAAATGGAGTCCCTGGGTGGAGCAAACCATTTGAGTTCGCCCAGAAGCACCTCAGAAGAAAGGCCTGGCAGTCTACTTCTGAATAATCAGCAATTGAAAACCCTGTGGAGCACAGCTCTGCTCTGATACAAATGGGGTTGCCATATATCAGAATCTACTTCATGGCAACTGGTTTGTTATTTTGAAATAATTTTAGACTCATGAAAAGTGCAATACTACCCAGCATTCCCATATACCCTTTCCCCTAATGATAATATCTTACATAACCGTAATACATTCTGACAGATTTTTATATCAGGGTTGTGCTAAATACTTGAAATGGAACGTTTTCCATATTTTCTTAAAGCTGAGGGCAATTTATCTATTCATGATCTTTTTCTTAGAAGATTATTGAATTTGAAAGAAATTATTGATGTATCCATATGGGCATGATACCTTTTAGAAATTAAATATTTCACTTACTGCTTTTTTTAAAGCAGCTTTATTGAAATATAATTCACATACCATACAACTCACCTATTTAAAGTGTAGATTCAATGGTTTTTAGTATATTTAGATGGTTGTGCAACCATGGCCATTATCTAATTTTAGAACATTTTCATCCCCCCTAAAAGAAATTCTACACACATTAGCAGTTAATCTCCATTTCTCCCCCACATTGTCCCCGCCCCATCTCTAAGCAATCTCTAATCAAAGTTCTGTCTCTGAATTTGCCTAGTCTAGACATTCCCTATAAATGGAATCATATAATATGTGGCCTTTTGTGTCTGGCTTATTTCACTTGGCCTGTTCTCAAGGTTCATCCATATCAAAGCATACATCAGAACATCATTCATTTTTATCCCAAATAATATCCCATCGTATGAATATACCACATTTTGTTTATCCATTCATTTGTTGACAAATACTTGAGTTTTTTTTCCATTTTTGAGTTATTACGAACATTGCTGCTATGAATACTCTTGTACAAGTTTTCAGGTGGACATACATTTTCAATTCTATTAGGTATACACACCTAGGAGTGAAATCGATGAATCATATGATAACTCTCCATTTAACTTTTTGAAGATGGCCAGACTGTTTTCCAAAGAGACTGCACCATTTTACTTTCCCACCAGCAACATAGGAGGGTTTCAATTTCTCCACATCCTTGCCAGTACTTTTTATTGTCTTTTTTATTGTAGGCATTCTATTAGGTGTAAAATGGTATCTCATTGCAGTTTCCACTGGCCTCTTAACCACCTTATCAGCATCCACTCTGACCTCTTCCAATTCATTCTCCATATTGCAGCCTAGGGCGTGTTTTTTAAAAGCCAAATCTAAGGTGCCACTCCTTAAAATTTTTTAATGGCTTTGTATTATCCTTAAAGATAAAAATTATCTTTTTACATTTATGTATGTATTTTTATATGTATTTTTGCTTGGACAGATATAGTAAAACCTGTAAAAACAGTAACCTATGTAAGGCAGAAACCTGTCAGAGAAGGAAAACTCAAAATTTTCCACTAAAAGGAATATTAGAAAAATGGTAAGACTGCACCCTCTCAAAGGCAAAAAATGTGTAAGACTCTGAAAAACAAGGCAGTCCCATCGAATTTCACTGTAATATGTTCACATGACTTAAAAACCAAAAAGGATAAAGAGGTATAGAGTGAACATGAAGGGTTCTTCTTCATCTATCAAGCCCCCTTCACAGCCCCTGTCATTAGTTTCTTATATTCCATTATTTTTTTATGTTGTTGTTGTTAGGTGCCATTGAGTCAATTCTGACTCATAGCAACCTTACGTACAACAGAACGAAATACTACCTGGTCCTTCACCATCCTCACAGTCATTGCTATGTTTGAGCCCATTGTTGTAACCACTGTGTCAGTCCATCTCCTTGAAGGTCTTCTTTTTTCCTGACACTCTACCTTACTGAGCATGATATCCTTCTCCAGTGACTGGTCCCTCCTGACAACACATACAAAGTATGTAAGAAGAAGTCTCACCATTCTTTCTTCCAAGGAGCACACTGGCTGTACTTCTTTCAAGACAGACTTGTTTATTCTTCTGGCAGTCCATGGTATACTCAATATTCCCCAACACTGTAATTTAAGGGCATCAATTCTTCGGTCTTTTTTATTCGTTGTCCAGCTTTCACGTGTATAAGAGGTGATTGAAAATACCATGGTTTGGGTCAGGAATACCTTAGTCCTCAAAGTGATATCTTTGCTTTTCAAAACTTTAAAGAGGTCTTTTGCAACAGATTTCCCCAATGAAATATATTGTTTGATATCTTGACACCAGAGCTTCCAGACTAAGACAGATTAGAAAGAAAGACCTGGAAGTCTTCTTATAAAAAAAATTGGCCAGTGAAAACCTTATGAATCCAAAACCAAAAACTAAACCCATTACCATCAAGTCAATTCTGACTCATAGTGACCCTATAGGACTGCAGAGAACTGCCTCATAAGATTTCCAAGGAGCAGCTGGTGGGCTCAAACTGGTTAGCAGCATTTTGGTTAGCAGCAGTGCTCTTAACCACTGCGCCACCAGAGCTCCAACCTTATGAATGGCAGTAGAATATTGTCTGATATAGTGCCAGAAGATGAGCTCCACAGGTTGAAAGGCACTCATAATACGACTGGGTTAAGAGCTGCCTAGAGTCAACCTTAATGGCATGGATGGAGTAAAGCTTTCAGGACCTTCATTTAATGAGGTGACATGACTCAGAATGAGAACAGCTGCAAATATATGTTAATAATCAGAACATGTAATGTACAAAGTATGAATCTAGGAAAATCAGAAATAGTCAAAAATGAAATGGAACATAAAAAGATCGATATTCTAGGCATTACTGAGCTAAAAGGGATGGGTATTGGCCATTTTGAATCAGACAATTATATGGTTTACTGTGTTGGAAATGACAAATTGAAAAGGAACGGTGTCACAGTCATCGTCGGAAAGAACATTTTAAGATCTATCCTGAAGCACAACGCTGCCAGTGATAGGATAATATCTGTATGCCTAAAAGGAAGACTAATATAATTGTTTTTCAAATTTACATACCAACCACTAATGCCAAAGAAGAGGAAATTGAAGATTTTCCAACTTCCGCAGTCTGAAATTGATCAAACCTGCAATCAAGATGCATTAATAGTGACTGGTGATTGGAATGCAAAAGTTGAAAACAAAGAAGGAGGATCTGTAGTTGGAAAATATGGCCTTGGTGATAGAAACGATGCAGGAGGTCACATGATAGAAATTTTGTAAGAACAGCAACTTATACTCACTGCAAATACCTTTTTTCAGCAATATAAACTGAGGCTATACGCATGGACCTCGCCAAATGGAAAACACAGGAATTAAATGCACCACATCTCTGGAAAGAGACGATGGAAAAGCTCAATATCATCAGTCAGAACAAGGCTGACTGCAGGACAGACCATCAATTGCTCATATACAAGTTCACACTGAAGCTGAAGAAAATTAAAACAAGTCCACAAGAGCCAGAGTACGACCTTGAGTATATCCCACTTGAATTTAGAGCCATCTCAAGAATAGATTTGACACATTGAACACTAACAACCAAACACCAGATAAATTGTGGGATGACATCAAGGACATCATACATGAAGAAAGCAAAAGGTCATTAAAAAGACAGGAAAGAAAGAAAAGACCAAAATGGATGTCAGAAGAGACTCTGAAACTTGCTCTTGAATGTAGAGCAGTGAAAGTGAATGGAAGAAATGATAAATTAAAAGAGCCAAACAGAAGATTTCAAAGGGTGGCTTAAGAAGACAAAGTAAAACATTACAATGAAATGTGCAAAGACCTGGAATTAGAAAACCAAAAGGGAAGAACACACTCAGCATTTTCCAAGCTGAAAGAACTGAAGAAAAAATTCAAGCCTTGAGTTGCAATACTGAAGGATTCTACAGGGAAAATATTAAACGACGCAGGAAGCATCAAAAGAAGATGGAAGAACTACACAGAGTCACTATACCAAAAAGAATTGTTAGATCTTCAACCATTTCAGGAGGCAGCATAAGATCAAGAACCGAATGGTACTGAAGGAAGAAGTCCAAGCTGCACTGAAGGAATTGGTGAAAAACACAGCTCCAGGAATCGGCAAAATACCAATTGAGATGTTTCAGCAAACAGATGCAGCACTGGAGGTGCACACTCCTCTATGCCAAGAAAGTTGGTGGACAGCTGTCTGGCCAACCGAACGGAAGAGTTCCATATCTGTGATGTCTTTGAATTATGGTGATATCAAAGAATATTGAATACAACATGGTATTTTCAATATTGAATACACCATGATTCAAATACATCATTTCTTCTTTGGTCAGGCGCTGTATCCATTTGTTGAACCCTCAACTGATAAGCTATCAATTCCTGGAGCCTTGATTTTCACCAGTGCTTTCAGTGCAGCTTGGACTGCTTTTTGGTATAGTGACTCTGTGTATTTCTTTCATCTTCTACTAATGTTTCATTGGTCTTGCAAAATGCTATCATATGATATCCTGTGTCATTTCTATCACCAAGGCCATATTTTCCAACTACAGATCCTTCTTCTTTGTTTCTAACTTTTGCATTCCAATCACCAGTCACTACTAATGCATCTTGATTGCATGTTTGACAAGTTTCAGACTGCAGAATTTGGTAAAAGCCTTCAATTTCCTCATCTTTGACCTTAGTGGTTGGTGTGTAAATTTGAATAATAGTCACATTAACTGGTCTTCCTTGTAGGCGTATGTACTTCAGGATAGATCTTGAAATGTTCTTTTTGACGATGACTGCGACGCCATTCCTCTTCAATTTCTCATTCTCTACGTAGTAGACAATGTGACTAACCAATTCAAAATAGCCAATACCAGTCCATTTCATCTCACTAATGCCTAGGATATTGATCTTAATGTGTTCCATTTCATTTTTGATGACTTCCAATTTTCCTAGGTTCATACTTTGTACATTCCATGTTCTGATTCTTAATGGACATTTGCAGCTATTTCTTCTCATTTTGAGTCACGTCACATCAACAAATTAAGGTTATGAAAGCTTGACTCCATTCACGTCATTAAGGTGGACTCTACTTTGAAGAGGCAGCTCTTTCCCAGTCGTATCATGAGTGCCTTTCAACCTGAGGGACTCGTCTTCCAGCAATGTATCAGACAATGTTTTGCTGCTATTCATAAGGCTTTTACTGGCTAATTTTTTCAGAAGTAGACTGCCAGGTCCCTCTTCCTAGGCTGTCTTAGTCTGAAAGCTCAGACCAGTGTTCATAGCAGTGTTATTTACAATAGCCAAAAGATGGAAATAAACCTGAGCATCCATCAATAGGTGAATGGATAAACAAAATATGTTGTATATATACAATGGAATATTATTCAGTCATAAAGAGAAATGAAGTTCTCATACGTGCTACAACATGAATAAACCTTGAAAGCATGCTAAGTGAAATAATCCAGACACAAAACGACAAATATCCTATGATCCCACTTACATGAAATATCTAGAATGGTAAAAATAAATGCATAGAGACAAAAGTAGATTAGTGGTTACCAGGGACTGGAGGAAGAGGGAAGGAGGAGTTTTTGCTTAAAAAAAAAAAAAAAGAGCAAGGGGAACCTGTGCTGTCAGTGGGGCAGGTCAGGCAGTGGTGTTTTCACGGAGGAGACACTGGAGTTGGGGGCAAAAGAAGAGGCAGGAGGATGAGAAGCCCTAGCAGAGGGAATAGCACATGCAAAAGCCTAGAGGCATGAGAAAGCTGGCCTTGTGCTTTCCTTTGAAGCAGACCTACTGAATGGTGAAGGCTTTTCCTTTCTCTGCTGCTTTTCTCCACCTCCTCCCCTCTCATTTTTCTCTTTGCTTGTCTTACACAATCCTATCACCTAGAACAGGAGTTCTTAACCTGGGGTCCAAGGATAGAACCATGGGGGTGGGGGCAGAGGATCAAACTCAGGGGCCTGTGAAGTTGGGTGCGGAAAAATTACATTCCCTTTTCAACTGCCCCTAACTGATAAAACATTAATAAAAAGAAGCTCATTGACTCTTTGCAGGAGTTAATCCCACTGGTTGGAGGCTTGTTAGCACCCAGAATTTATAGGTTGGGAGCCAAGTATACATAGATAACCAGGCTTTCAAGCGTTCAAGCACACCAGGAGAGGGAGGTGGGGAGTAAGTAGGTTAGTGGAGTGAAAAAAGGGTGTACGGATGAGAAAAATGAGGCTCAGAGAGGAGAAGTGACTTATTGCAGGTTCCACCCAGGTCAAGAATCCAGGACACCATCCAATCCACTAGGCTGTATGCAAAGCCCTAAATCCATTGCCTTCAAGTTGATTCTGACTCATAGCAACTTTATATGACAGAGCAGAATTGCCCCATAGGGTTTCCAAGGCTATAATCTTTACAGAGTAGACTGTAACATCTTTCTCCTGCGGAGCGGCTGGTTGGTTCGAATGACTGACCTTTGGATTAGCAGCCAAGCTTTTTAACCACTGTGCCACAAGGGCTCCTCAAGGCCCTAACTAAACTGGGTGCTATAAAGGAACCAGAGGAATATAAACTATGTTCCCCCACACCCTCCATACCTTCGGTGACAGTCCAGTTAAAGATATGAAGCTCACAAATGAAATAAGAATTTCAGCAAACAACATATCAATAAGCACAAAATATGCTATAAGTTGTGCTTATAAGTGCTGACGGGTGGGGCTGTAAAGTCGCATGTGACTGGTAAGGAATATTTCCTAGTCATAATAAATGTGTTTACATGTTTTTCTTAAATTGTAAACGTAATACATGAGAATTAAAGAAAAGTTGGAAAATGCAGGAAAGTAAGATCAGAAAAATAAACTACTTTTGAGGTCCTATCAGTCAAACAGAATCATTATCGTTAATATTTTTGGTGTATTTCCATGTAGTCTTTTTTCTAGGGATAAACAAACAAACAAAAAACCAGTTGCAATCAAATGGAATCTGACTCATGGTGATTCCACATGTGTCAGAGTAGACTTGTACTCCATAGGGTTTTCTGTGACTGATTCTTCAGAAGTACATTGCTAGGCCTTTTTTCTGGGTTGCTTCTGGGTGGACTCGAACCGCCAGTCTTTCGGTTAGCAGCCAAGTGCATTAACTGTTTGGACCACCCACAGGTTTTTAAAAATCTTAGTTTGTTAGGGCTGCCTTAACAAAAAATAGTGCAAATGCATGACTTTAAAGAATAGACATTTATTGTCTCACAGTTCTGGAGGGTAGAAGTCCAAATCAGGCATTGGCTCTAGAGGAGAGTCCCTCATCAGTAATCCTTGCGTTTCGTGGCATTCCTTGACTTGTAGATGGTTCATAACATGGTCTCTTCCCCCTCACCACCCCTGTGTGTGTGTGTGTGTGTGTGTGTGTGTGCATCTGTTTTCCCTTTTTATAAGACACCACAATAAATAGGAAATCAATGCAAAAAAAAAAAAAAATCAGGGCATTGGCTCTAGAAGATTTCTCCGTTAACATTTTACATCAAGTATGGCACATTTGTCAAAATTAATGAAGCAATATTGATACATGATTATTAGCTAAGGAAACTCTGGTGGCATAGTGGTTAAGAGCTATGGCGGCAAACCTAAAGGTTGGCAGTTCAAATCCACCAGGCGCTCCTTGGAAACTCTATGGGGCAGTTCTACTCTGTCCTATAGGGTCGCTATGAGCCGGAATCGACTCGACGGCAACGGGTTTGGTTTTTTCTTTTTTTTTATTATTAGCTAAAGTTCATATTTATTTCAGATTTCTTTAGTTTTTATCTTACGTCCTTTTTCTGTTCCAAGACCCCATCCAGAATATCACATTACATTTAGTTCTCATGTCTCCTTAGTTCTCAAGGCCCTTCTTGCTATGACAGTTTCTCAAACTTTCATTGTTTTTGATGACCTTGACAGTTTTGAGGTTTTGGTCAGGAATTTGTAGAATGTCCCTCAATAGAGATTTGATGTTTTTCTCATGATTAGTCTGGAGTTTTGGGGAGGAAGACCACAAATGTAAAGTGCCATTTTTATCACATCAATCTTGTTACTCAAAGTGTGATCATGAGACCTGAGAGCTGGTAAGGCAAGTAGCATCTCAGGCCCCACCCTAGATCTAGTGAATCAGAATCTCCATTTAAATAAGATTTCCAGGTGATTCACAGGGGTGTTAAAGTTTGAGAAGCACTCATCTACAATTTCTAGTGGCTCTGTTAAATAAAAAAAAGTACCAACTGAGCTTGAAGTTAAACCAGTACACTTTTGTTTCCACCGTATGATTTGCATGTTAACCAGGAGGTACCTGTTTGTTCCCAATTCTATTTAAATCTGTTGTATTTGTATTATAATTGTAATATTATTGAACTCTTATAAATACATAATACATAAACCAAGAAAATATAAGTGTGAAAGAATTTTTATTTTATAAAAATTAAGTTCAGTGCTTTGGAAAAAGTTGATAGATTTGAATTGCTAAAAAACATACTCTTAATTTTTTTTGTTTTTGAATTAGGTGTCAGTAAGACAACTGTGGAGCCCTGGTGGCCCAGTGGTTAAGAGATCAGCTGCTAACCAAAAGGTCAGCAGTTCAAATTCACCAGCCACTCCTTGGAAACCCTATGGGGCAATCCAGCTCTGTTCTACACTGTCAGTCACTATGAGTCAGAATCGACTCAATGGCAATGGGTTTTTTTTTTTTTTAAGATGACTGTAAAATGTGAAAGAAAAAAAAAACAAACCCATAAGATTAGAATGATTCCTCTTCAGATTGCTTAAAGTGTATCTATTTTACGCCCCTTGGGAAAAAAACATATACTGGAAATTGTAAGTCTTAAGCATATAGCCACAACTGTATTACATAAGGTTTTCAACGGCTGATTTTTCAGAAGTAGATCACTAAGTTATTCTTCCAAGGTGCCTCTAAGTGGACTCTAACCTCCAACCTCTCGGTTGGCAGCCAAGTACAACTTCTGTACCACCCAGGGACTCCTCACCCAGGGTACTTACAAAAAAAAAAAAAATTTTTTTTTTTTCACATTTCATTTAATCACCATGTCTTCTTAGACTCCTCTTGGCTGTGACAGTTTCCCAGATTTGCCTTGTTTTTGATAACCTTGACACTTTTTTAAAGAGTACTGGTCAGTTATTTCATAAAACGTCCCTCTACTGGGATTTCTCATGATCATAGCTTTATTTTTTATTTAGTTTAACACTATCATCATCAGTATATGTTTGTATGTGATGCTTTTCATGTGAAATTACCTATTTCTAATTTATAGAGTCTTCAAACATTATTTTTAATGGCTGAAAACCCTTGTTATTTTAAAAGCCATGTGACCTCGTACATGTTTTCTAAGCTTCTCTGAGTCCTTGGTTTCCTTCTCTGTAAATGGTGTTCACAGGTGAGAACGGCAAGTAGACTGTTGAGCACAGGTAAGACATAATGAAAGTTTTATTGAAAAATTATCCAGAGAGTGGTGTTTAGGACTACACTTGAGGAAAGATAGCCGATCAAGAGGTAACTGCAATAGTTGGGGCCTGCCATGCCTAGGATGAAGGCAAAGGGGAGACGCCAAGAAGCAGGCCCGGCCCAGGAAACCTCAGGGGGAACTAGGTAGTGGCAGGGTCAGCTGGGTCACAGGAGGGGACAGAACACCATCCTAGTTGGTTAGGACCCTCTGGGATCAAGAGAAACTTGGTGCCCTTGTGAATCGGGAAGAAGGGGAGGTGGGAACTTGGATTTTGACGTGTTTCGTTTCGGGTGGTAGTTGCCGACCCAAGTGATAATGTCTTGTACAGAACTGGAGATCTAGGTTTGAAGGAAGATGAAGTCTCAGGGCTTGAGAGCGGACAGTCTCTCCAGAGGCTAATTCTGGAACTCTAGAACAACTAAGCTAGAAAGGGCCTAGGGATCATTGCAACACTCAGTTGCAACTGCTGCCATTTAACGAGTGTCCACTACAGCCTTGGTGATAGAAATGATGCTAGAGATCACATGATTGAATTTTGCAAGACCGACTTCCTCATTGCAAATGCATTTTTTCAGCAACATAAACGGCAACTATGCACATGGACCTAGCCAGATGGAATATACAGGAATCAAATCGACTACATCTGTGGAAAGAGACAATGGAAAAGCTCAATATCATCAGTCAGAACAAGGCCAGGGGCCAACTGCGGATCAGACCATCAATTACTCATATGTGAGTTCAAGTTGAAACTGAAGAAAATTAGAACAAGTCCACAAGAGCCAAAGCACAACCTTGAGTGTATTCCACCCGAATTTAGAGATCATCTCGAGAATAGATTTGACACATTGAACACTAACGGCTGAAGACCAGATGAGTTGTGAAATGACATCAAGGACATCATGCATGAAGAAAGACATGCATTAAAAAGACAGGAGAGAAAGAAAAGACCTAAATGGATATGAGAAGAGTCTCTGAAACTTGCTCTTGAACATCGAGTAGCTAAAGCAAAAGGAAAAAATAGTGAAGTAAAAGAGTGAACAGAAGATTTCAAAGGGCAGCTTGAGAAGACAAAGTAAAGTACTATGATAACATGTGCAAAGAGCTGTAGGTAGAAAACCAAAAGGGAAGAACACACTCAGCATTTCTCAAGTTGAAAGAACTGAAGAAAGAATTCAAGCCTTGAATTGCAATACTAAAGGATTCTACAGGGAAAATATTAAATGATGCAGGAAGCATCAAAAGAAGATGGAAGGAATACACAGAGTCACTGTACCAAAAAGAACTGGTCGACGTTCAACCATTTCAGGAGATAACATATGATCAGGAACCGAACAGTACTGAAGGAAGAAGTTCAAGTTGCACTGACGGCACAGAATACCAACTGAGATGTTCCAACAAACAGATGCAGCATTGGAAGTGCTCACTGGTCTATGCCAAGAAATTTGGAAGACAGCTACCTGGCCAACTGACTGGAAGAGATCCATATTTATGCCTATTTCCATGAAAAGTGGTCCAACCAAATCCAGAAATTATCGTACAATATCATTAATATCACATGGAAGCAAAATTTTGCTGAAGATCATTCAAAAGTGGCTGCAGCAGTATATGAACAGGGAACTGCTGGAAATTCAAGCTGGATTTGGAAGGGGATGTGGAACCAGGGATATCATTGCTGCTGTCAGATGGATAATGGCTGAAAGCAGAGAATACCAGAAAGATGTTTACCTGTGTTTTATTGACTATGCTAAGGCATTTGACCGTGTGGATCATAACAAAATATGGATGACATTGTGGAGAATGGGAATCCCAGAACACTTAATTGTGAGCATGAGGAATGTGTACATGGATCCAGAGGCAGTCATTCGAACAGAACAAGGGGACACTGTATGCTTTAAAGTCAGGAAAGGTGGGTGTCAGGGTTGTAACCTTTCACCATACGTATTCAATCTGTATGCTGAGCAAATAATCTGAGAAGCTGAACGAGAGGAAGAAAAATGGGTTATCAGGATTGGAGGAAGGCTCATTAACAACCTGTGGCGTTATGCAGATGACACAGATCTGCTTGCTGAAAGTGAAGAGAATTTGAAGCACTTACTGGTGAAGATCAACGACCACAGCCTTCAGTATGGATTACACCTCGACATATAGAAAACAAAAATCCTCATAACTGGACCAATAAGCATCATCATGATAAACAGAGAAACTATTGAGGTTGTCAAGGATTTCATTTTACTTGGATCCACAATCAACACCCACGGGAGCAGCAGTCAAGAAATCAAAAGACACATTGCATTGGGCAAATCAGCTGCAAAAGACCTCTTTAAAGTGTTGAAAAGCAAAGGTGTCACCTTGAAGACTAAGGTGCGCTTGACCCAAGCCATGGTATTTTCAATGGCATCATACGCATGTGAAAGCTGGACAATGAATAAGGAAGACCGAAGGAGAAGAACTGACGCTTCTGAACTGTGGTGTTCGTGAAGAATATTGACTATACCATGGACTGCCAAAAGAACAAACAAATCTGTCTTGGAAGAAGTACAACCAGAATGCTCCTTACAAGCAAGGATGATGAGACTACGTCTCACATACTTTGGACGTGTTAGGAGGGATCAGTCCTTGGAAAAGGACATCATGCTTAATAAAATAGAGGGTCAGCAAAAAAGAGGAAGACCCGCAGCTATATGGATTGACACAGTGGCTTCAACAATGGGCTCAAACATAGCAACAATTGTGAGGATGGTGCAGGGCTGAGCAGCGTTTCGCTCTGCTGTGCATAGGGTTGCTATGAGTCGGAATCAACTCGATGGCACCTAACAACAACATCTAAGGCCAGGTGCTGGGCAAGACCTGTCACATGTTCATTCTCCCCCTGAATCAACTCTGCAAGTAGGTTTTTGCTTGTTGTTGTTGTTTTTTAATTGCAGTGAATATATAGGTAACAAAACATTTGCCTATAACAAAACAGCAATCTTCACATATACATTTCAGTAAGCGTAGGTGTTTTTATCCACATTTTACAAATGATAAAACTGACATTCAGAGGGTTAAGTAACCTGCTCAAGGACATAGAGCTAGTTGGTCACTCACCAATTGGGAAGCAATCCCGCTGTAGTGACTTTAAAGCTTTCCATTCTGGGATAGGCCAGAGGCCCCCAACTCCCTTATTTTGCAAACAAGAAACCTGAAGCCTAGAGAGAGAAAGTGACTTGCCCAAGGACACTCAGGTAGTTAGACACTGAGCTAGAGCTGTAAACCAGGCACCTGCCCCTGAGGTAACTCTGAGGGGCACCCAGACTGGCTAGGGTGGGAAAGAAAAGCCAGTAAAGACAACACAAAAAAGTGATGAAGACCCAAAGAATATAATCAATGGTCACTGAATTGTACATGTAGAAACTATTGAACTCGTGTATATCCTTCTGTGTATATTCTTACAACAACAAAAATAAATTATATTAAAAAAAAAAAAGGTGAAAGAACTTCTCAGCAGGGCTTCAAGACCTTGCGTACAGTTCTCCATGTCACCTCACCTCTCCTGTCTCCCTCTCTTAGGCTGGGTTCTCTAGAACAGCAAAACCAGTAAAGCCTATAATTATATATAGAGAGAGATTTATATCAAAGAAATGGCTCAATGCAATTGTAGAGTCTGGAACGTCCCAAGTCTGTGGATCAGGATAGAGGTTTCTCTTGATTCACGTACCCACAGGGGCTGGCAAGCCCAAGATTGGCTGGTTGGAGGGCAGGGCTCTTGCTCACAGGCTGTGGAGATTGACAAATCCCAAGATTGGCAGGCAAGACCACAAGGCTTCTCCTGATACACGTAGCTTCAGGGACTGCCGAACCCAGGATCAGCAGGTCAGAGGGCAGGGCTCCAGCTCACAGGCAGTGAAGATCGATGAATCCCAGGATCAGCACATAAGCTGGACAGTGCAAGTCCCAAGAACCAGAGGTCAGATGAACAGGAGGCAGCTGCAGGATCCAGAGTGAGCAAAAAGCCAGAATGTCTGCTTATATTCAGATGCAGGCCACACCCCCAAGGAAACGCCCCTTCAACTGATTGGCTACTAACAGCAGATTCCATCATGGGGAGTGATCCTACATAAATACGGAGAATCATGGCCCAGCCAAGTTGACACACAGTCTTAAACGTCACACTCCCCATCACATACCCTACACTTTTGCCATCAAGATTACTTGTAGTTTCTTAACCCACCAGGTGATATAACACCTCACTGGGCCAGGAATGCCCTACTGCCCCCACATGCTCTGTAAAACTTCGGCTCATTAAACACTCAGCTCAAGCATCCTGTGCTCTGTGAGGCCCTCCTTGACCCATTCAAGCCTAGAATGTGCCTCTCCTGTTACTCCCAGGACACTGGACAGAACCTCAACAAAGTGAGTTGCAGGTTTCTGAGTACCTTCAGGGTAGCAATTTCATTTTATTATTTCATCTTTCCCCAGTTCCCAGCATGAGATCCCAGCAAATAAATGGTTCTGGTGAAGAAAAAGCAGGAGGGACATGAGGAGCCCAGGATCACAGGAACAGAGGAAGGCCCCAGCACATGGAGTCAGGAAAGTTGACTTTAATTCTTTCTTGCACACACCTACCCTCAGTCACCGGCCAGGACTGCAGTGGACTGGATGCCCACAGAAGGGTCTAAGGATCAGCAAGTGGGAAACCAGACGGGCATACGATCACCACATTTATGTCTGCGTGTACATAGGTTACATGTAAACTGCATATTTACACATGAGACATGGTACAGGCAGGTTAAGGATTCCTGGAAGAGGGCCTTGTTGAATGCTGCAGTGGCAGACTCTCAGGTGAGACCTACAAGGGAGCATAACAGAGGGCAGGAGTTGAGGGACAGTCTTCTGGGCAGAGAGGTAGGCGGCTGTGTGGACAGCACTCTGGGCAGGGGTGGGCCTCTTAAGGATGGGCCAGGGCGGCCAGGCGCTGCTGCACACACTCAGCCGTCAGCCGTGCTTCCGGATCTGCATCCCAACAGTCCTCTAGGAGCTCCTGCAGCCCACCAGGTTCCTGGGAGGGATGACCAGGAGGCAGGTTTGACCCCGGATCCTGAGTGGCGCCATGTGCTCGGGGGTTAAAGAGCATCTTCAGTGTCCACCACACCCCTGTTTTCAACACTCCACTTCTGATCCTTTCTAGAGTCCCCTTTTCCTCCCCGACCCTGAAAGCCAGCTTCCTGCACCTTGTTCCCTATGGAAGGGTCTTTGGGTGGCTTCCACGGGGTCCACTTTTTCATCTTAGCACCATTATGCTAAAAAGCTTAACATGCTAATGGGAAATTATTCTCCTTTCTCTTGAGCAATCAGGGTCTTCTGGAGACAACACCTAGGCCTCTGTTGCCTGATCCAACAGACGCTTGTTTAGTGGAAATCTCAGACAGGTAGCAGGGCAAGGGGCATCATGTTAGGAAATTGTGCAGATGCCTGAAATTTCACTGTGAGGTCATTTCTTTATGCCAAGACCTGGCTTTTATTGGGTCACAGGCAGGAACATGAATAGAGAAGACAGAATGGGGAGTTAATTTTGGGCTCCAATGTACCAGGACAGGAACCATCTTGGGGGTAGAACTCAGGGCAGAAGCAAAGCCAGGGAGGGCTTCCTGGAGAAGGGAACTGAAGAACAGAGCTAACCAAGGATGAAGAGGGCTGAGACATACTGGGCAAAGGTGATCAGGAGGTTTGTGTCTCAGGTGCACAGAATGGGTGTGTGAGATATCGGGTAGGAGAGAGTGAACTGAGGATGTAAGCAAGTTTGAGCAAGTTTGCCTGGCTCTGGCTGAACGTGAGTCAAGGAGTGGTTGAAGATGACAGAAGATAGGAGTAGATGGGCTGGCTCTGCATAGAAGTCCTTGATGCCATGCCCAGCCCCATTCTCCAGGTCCCCAGCCAGCCAGTCTGTGGTCTCTTACCATGGCAAAGCAGTGCCAGGTGGATGGGATGTAGGGGCGCCTTCTCTCTTCCACTGCCAAGGCCCATAGCTCGCAGGTGGTGGGGGTGCTGCCCAACTCTGCCTCATAGGCCAGTTGGAAGGATGGTGGTCTGCTGTCTGGGAAAAGGCACAGGGTATAGATGTCAGTTAGCCCTGGGGGTGCCTCCTATGTGGAGAGGCCAAGGGGGAGAAGGGCCGGGCTTCCTAGGAACCATGTCAGTAGGTAGGTGGGGCTTGAGTGGGTGGGTGGGGCACCACTGTCCCACTCATCCTGAAAACCCACTGCCATCGAGTCAATTCTGACTCATAGCAATCCTTTAAGACAGAGTAGAAGTGCCCCATAGAGTTTCTGAGGCTGTAAATCTTTATGAAAACAGACTGCCATGTCTTTCTCCTGTGGAGCAGCTGGTGGGTTTGAGCTGCTGATCTTTCGGTTAGCAACTGAGCACTTAACCACTGTGCCATCAAGGCTCCTTCCCACCCATCCTTACCGGGCTGCAAATCTGGGCAGCGGCTCAGTATCTCCCACAGGAGCAAGGCCAGAGAGTAAACATCAGCTCGCCGGAGGGCTGTGCCCCAGTCCTGTAGGTCCAGAGTCTTGTCTAAGAGCTCTGGTGCCATATACCTCTGGGTGCCAGCCTGGAGAGCAAGTGAGGAGTGTCAAGTGTCATCTCCGTGGCAACCCTCAACACAACGTTGGTTCCATGCAACATTCCCCCAACTACAGACTCAGCTATGTCCCAGACACTGTAGGCATGCTGTCCTGTTGCCACAGCAACAGTCATATCTCCATCAGTACTACCACCAGCATCATGGGCCTCACCTCTACCCAGAGTATTCACCTCCATGATAGTAGCTGGGCCTTGGTGTTGAGTAGGGGCCCAGGCAGGGGGCTGAGTGAGGCCAGGGAGCACCAAGGCGAGGCCCAGGTCTCCAATGGCGCACGACCCATCTTCCCGAATGAGTACATTCTGGCTACTCAGGTCTCGGTGGGCAATACCTGGTTTATATTGACCTGTGGGGGAATCCAAGGTCAAAGGATCAAGGATCTTTTTCCTTTCACTTTTGACCTAATCTTTCCCCTCCAAACTAAGGGAGAATCAGAAACATAGCAGTGTGGTTCCTGACTCCCCTGGCTTCCTAGTCCCAGGTCACCTACCATCTTGCCAGCGTTCCTCATGGAGAAATGCCAGGCCCTGGGCCAGGGACAGTGCCATCTGCAGGGAGCTTCCCCAGTCACTGGTATGCTGGGTCAGGTAGTGGCACAGGGAACCCTGAGGAGAAGCAGGGAGAACAGGGGACACACAGAGCTGAAAGGGGCTGATCTATTCCAGGGAGCAGAGATCAATTCACAGGCATCCCTCTTGCATCTTCCAGCAGACAGATACGCTGAAATCCAGGCCAAAGCAACAGACAGTGGAGGGGTGAGAACATGCACAAATCAGAGTGACGGGAAAAATAATAACTATAGCTCAAGTGTACTGAGCACTTACTCACTGAGCCAGGTCCTGTGCTAGTTTAAACCCAAAACCAAACCCACTGCCATGAAGTTGATTCCAACTGATAGTGACCCTACGGGACAGAGTAGAACTGCCACATTGGATTTCCAAGGCTGGTGCTATAATCCTTACAACAAACTGTAGCATGGGTACTCTTATCTCTCCATTTTACAGATGAGGAGGTGTAGAGAGATTTAAGTAAACTTGCTTGAAGTCACTTGGTGACAGAGAAGTGGAGTGTGAGTCCAAGTAGTCTGATTCTGGAGTCACTCACTATTAACTACCACCCTTTACTGCCTCAGAGAGCTGGGACGAGGCAGAAACAGAAGAGGTGAGACTAAGGCAAGCTAGGCAGGGGTATCCTCAGTTAATCACCTGGCCTGAAGGATCAGGCCTGTGTAGACACAGATGGGTAGAACAGTGGGTGAGAGAGTGAGTGGGAATTAGAAGGGAAGGAGCAATAGAGTTCCTTGTTCAACAAACATTATTGAGCACCTCGGTGTGCCAGTAACTGTGTTCAGACACCAAGATGAATACCTCAGGAAGCTCAGGGACAGGTAAGAGGTAATGAAAACGTATAAATATAGAATGTGGGAAAACGTGATGCTGGGAGAATAAACTGAGTGCTGTGGGGCATTAAGTAGGAGAATTAATTTTTTTTTTTAAGCTATTTTTTAGCTGGGCCTTGTGATATGTGATCAGAGAGGACTTTCCAGAACTTAAGATTTCAGAGGTGGAGCAGCTACAAAAAAAAAAAAAAAAAAAATTGAATGTTCTGTTGTGTACTTTTTCACCAAAAAAAAAAAGTTGCCTTCTATTCTGACTCATGGCACCCCAATGGTTGTGATCTTTCTGAAGTAAATAGCCAGGCCTTTCTTCTGAGTTGCCTCCAGGTAGATTCAAACCTCCAACCCTATGTGGCTAGTAGTGCTCAACTGTTTGTGCCACTGAGAGACTCCAGAGCAGCTGCAGGTGGTAATAAAGTCCAGGAAGGGGCCACTGCATTCAGCACTAAAATAGCTTGAAGGGATTGAGCTACAGTGAAGCGAGGGAGTTGTGCAGGGGTCTTCCACATGGACAGAGAAAAAGTCCTGATGGAGGGGTTAACAGGAGAAAAGCTGTACCATAACACATGACAATGAGCCAGCCTCCAGCGTCACACAGACCCTGGACAAATAATTTCCCTTTCCTGAGCCCCATGTGGGTAATAATTGCTACCTCACAGTGTTTGTGTGAAGGTTAAGTATGAAAATGTGTTCAGAGTGCCTAGTGCAATGCCTAGCACAAAGTAGACAGTAAACCTGTTCCTATGGAGTCTATTCTGTACACAGAGTAGAACTGCTCCATAAGGTTTCCAAAGAGCAGCTAGTGGATTAGAACTGCCAGCCTTCATGGTTAGCAGCCAAGCTCTTAACCACTGAGCCACGAGGGATATATAGAAGCTAAAGCCAGCTTAAAGTCCAAAAGCCTTAGCAGGTCCATAAGACGAATGGTGGTGGTCTGACCCTGTCTGCCTTTTCCTCTTCCTTCTTCTTGCTTATTGTCCTCTCCCTCATCTTCAGTCGTCCTGGAGCTGGCCAGGGTTCCCCTTCTCTCACAGGGTAATTGCCCACCCTGGTTCTACCCTCTACTCACTACCACCATTAACTTTCACCTCCCCTCCAGATCCTGCTCAGCCATCACCCCTTAGGAAAGCCTTCCCTGTACCCCAGACTAAGCCAAGTCTCCTCATTATTTGTTCTCTCTTACGTTACCATAGCCCTCTCTTTCATAGCACTTAGCACATTTGATATTTTTGTGTTTATTTGATCCATTTCTGTCTCCCCGGTTAGTCCATAAAATCTGTACAGGCAGGGACTGAGTATGTTTTCCCCAGCACTTAGCACAGAGCCTGACAGATGGGTCATATATATTTGTTGAATGAATATTTGAATGAGTTTGGAGGGCTATGCCTGGAGGTATTTCTTTAACAATGGCTTTCTTTAAGATTGGAAATGTGAACTGTTTTGATTTCTCCCTTTCCTTATCTATATTGTATGGGTTAAAATAATTCATGTGTTTTCTTTTGTTTTTAATGTTTTGAAGAAAATCTGAGGCAGAAAAATAAGCATGGACAGGGTCTCCGCTGCCATCCGGCGCCCCCCTCTCCGCCACACATATATACATTCCTGGATCCTTACCTTGGGGTGCAGTTCCAGCACCAGTAGGGGCCCATAGGGCAGGGGGCCAGGGCTCCCCCGGCTGGCGGTGATAAAGCGGACAATGTGCTCATGCTTTAGGCCTGGCAGCTCATACAACGCTCGCTCAGTTCGGAACTGGGCCACAGCCCTCGGGGGGAAGGCCTTGATAGCTACCGGCTCCCCGTGCAGTCTCCCGGCCCACACCACCGCATGGCCTCCTTCCCGCAGGACCTGGTGGGAATATGATGCTGGGTGCGGGCCTTTGAGCTAGTGCCAGGGCCAGGCTCCCTCCCCAGCATAACCTCCGGGAGTGCCCAAGAAGCCTTTCCCTCCTTCCTGGGCACCTGGGAGAAGCACAGCTCTGGCAGCTCTGGCAGCTCCTCACTCCAGTCTCTGCTTGAATCTGGCTCTGGTTCTGGTCCCCCTCGCACTCTGCAGGCCTTTCGCTGTAGCATGCCTGGAGCAGAGAAGGACCTTGGGGTCAGGGTGCACAGGCGCAGGGACAGGGAATGGAGGGTTGTGGAGAGGGAGCTTTATGAGAGGTAATGAGGTCAGGCTAGAGATCCCAGGACCATGGAGTCAGGGGAGCCTGGAGTGGGGTCAGTGCTTTGGAAAAGTGTCTTGGGGTCAGCAGAGAGGGATGGGGCAAATTAATACTCAAGATGATGCTACCCAGAAGCAGCAGGAGGAGGAGGAACAGCCCCAGCAGCACCAGCGCCATCCAGATGGACTCGCCTGGACATCAAAGCAAGAACGTAGGCTGGTGAGCCCTGCCTCAAACCCGCCCACTGCTCCTCTCCCCCTCCTCAGAGTGCTTGCTTCTCCACCCACCTCTGCCCTGGTCACAAGCACTGTATCTCCTGGTCACCAAGGCAACCAACTTCTCAAGGCCAGGAGAGAAAAGCAAGGGGCGGGGGTAGGGTGAGAAGTAGCCCTTGGTTCTACTGTTTTTCCTACCCTGGGCCCCAACCCCCACTCAGCTCCAGCACCCATGAGGATGGCTACCTGGGGCAGTCTGGGGACCCTGGGAGCCAGGAGTCCCAGGGCTCCCCAAAGGAGGCAGATGGCTGTAATTGGCATTGCAGAAGTCAGTGCCACAGGAGCAGGTGAAGAGAATAGAGCCGGGGCTGGGGTGGGCTCGGGGGGTTGGGTCACAATGGGGGGACTCACAGCCTGGCTCATCACTGTCTCGACATCCTGATGGCGTGGGATTAAGAGGAGAGAGAGAGCGTAATGGGGTCTCAGAACAGAAAGGATAAATTCTTTCCCTGTCAGAGGCATCCCTTCCATCTCACGTGGGCCTTTCTTTTGCTCTACACATTCCATTTCTCCTCTTCCCCCTCTGCTGCCACCCCTCTCCCAAGGATGCTCCTGTCTCCCACCATGGTTATCACCTGCCATATACTTTGCCATTCACCTTGCATTTCCACTTGTGCCTGGTCTTGGGTCAAGTTCCAGATCCCAAAGCAGCAGTGGCTGTAGAGGCAGCGGATAACCCTGGGGGGCCCTGGTCCTGCATCTAGCAGCTCCCCCAGTGTCTTTGCACTTCCCCGTACACCAGGGGCTTCAAAAAATACACAGGTTCGCTTTCTTGGGGGTGCTGCAGCCCAGGATGGGGAAAGGAGAGGGTTCAAGATGGGAGTGAGTGCAGGGGCAAAAACAGCAGCCAAAAGGAAAGATCAAACATGTTTTATATCCCAGAGTCAGCCTATAAAGCCACAGGAGCAAATAGGGTCAGCAGAGGCCTGGAACCTGACCCCCCCCCCCCCCGCTAACATGGGGATACATAGCTCTATCCTTCTCCCTCACTCACCGACCCCGCTCACCCTCCTTGGCTGCTACTTCAAGTGCCCTTTTCCTTCACTGGGTGGGTGGAAAGACCCCGCCCCTCCCCGTAGACACTTACCCTGCACAGCTGCTGGAAGCAGTGCCCAAAGCCCCAGAGTCCCCAGCATCTTGCTGAAAATGGCAGCAGGAGGAGAACAGCTGCCCTCCTCCAGAGTTTCCTTCAGATACTGGGCACTGTGGGCTTTTCCACCCCTCAGTCCCCAACTCCGCCTCCCTTGCTCCTATCCTAGTTTCTGTGGGGGAGACGGCTGCTGTGGAGGAGAGGGTGGTTGTGGGGGATAACAGGGAAGAAAAGGGAGGAGCAGAGAACCAATCTCATAACCTCCAGCCTCTTCAGCTACCTCTTCTTTTCTCTGAATAGCTAGAGGAGGGGGCCAAGCTGAGAACCCAGTGATGCCTGAGTTCAAACCTCTGCCCTTTGATGACCCTGGAAGAAGGTGCTGGTCTCTGTCAGCCCTTCTCAGGCTGGAAACCTAAGTATGCACCAGTGCTCAAATCCACTCAGCAGTACCCAAGATCCTTTCTAATTTATGTTTTCAGGGCTTAGGTCTGCAGTCCCCAGAGGGAGGCACACAGCCAGAAGGGCCTTCACAGCACATAATTAGAATTGTAATCCATACTGAATTGTGTAGTCTTTGATCTTCATCAGTAAGTGCTTCAAATCCTCTTCACAGTATGGATTACACCTCAATATAAAGAAAACAAAAATCCTCACAACTGGACCATTAAGAACATCATGATAAACACAGAAAATATTGACGTTGTCAAGGATTTCATTTTACTTGGATCCACAATCAACACCCATGGAAGCAGCAGTCAAGAAATCAAATGGGCAAATCTGCTACAAACAAACAAAAAAAAACAAACCAATTGCCGTCGAGTCAATTTCGACTCATAGGACCTCTTTAAAGCTAAAAAGCAAAGACGTCACTTTGAGGACCATGGCCCCAAGCCATGGTATTTTCAATCACTTCATATGCACGTGAAAGCTGAACAATGAATAAGAAGACCGAAGAAGAATTGATGTCTTTGAATTATTGGGCTGGCAAACAATATTGAATATACCATGGACTGCGAGAAGAATGAACAAAACTGTCTTGGAAGAAGTACAGCCAGAATGCTCCTTAGAAGCAAGGATGGAGAGACTTCGTCTCACGTACTTTGGACAAGTTATCAGGAGGGCCCAGTCCCTGGGGAAGGACATCATGCTTGCTAAAGTAGAGGGTCACTGAAAATGAGGAAGACCCTCAACGAGATGGATTGACACAGTGGCTGCAACAATGGGCTCAAAATAGCAACAATCATGAGAATGGTGCCAAGACTGGGCAGTGTTTCGTTCTGTTGTAGATAGGGTCGCTATGAGTCAGAACCAACTCAGCAGCACCTAACAACAATTAGAATTGACCTCACTTTCCAAACTCAGAATCAGGAAGCATTTATATAAAACTTCTCAGAGTTTAAAAATCACACTGAGAATGGTTATGAAGGTAAATTTTATATTATGCGTATTTTACCACAATACAAAAAAATCACATCGAGTCACACACTGAACAAATCACCATTATTGAAGAGGTAAACTTTTTTTTTTTTTACTGAGCACCTACTGCATACTAGGAACAGCTAGTGCTATGCATTTTACAATCACCTCATCTAATTCTCCCACTGAGATGTTCATTATCTTCACTACATAGGTAAAAACGCTGAGTTTAGGTAACCTGCCCAAAGTCACTCTGCTAGAAAATAGAGCTGGGATTTGAACCTAGATAAGTCTGACTCCAGGAGCCCTAAAGGTCAGCAGTTCGAACCCACCAGCCTCTAAGCAGGAGAAAAGACCTGGCGATCTGATGCCATAAAGATTTCAGCCAAGGAAACCCTTTGGGGCAGGTTACTCTGCCCTATAGCATTGCCATGAGTCAGAACTGATTTGATGGCACACAAAAACAACAGTCTGACTCCAAAGCCCAGGCTCTGCTCTTTGCATTATATCATCCTGCCTAAAAACAAATAACAAAATTCAGCAATCAAAATGCATTTAATACTTGAATATTTGACTTTGGATTGTGGAGAAAATATACACCACACTACCTGCCAGCAGCCCACTAACTAGGAAGGGAGGATATAGTTCAAACTACCACCACCAGAGGTCAGCAGACATAGGAGAAATTCAGGCTGTGGTGAGGGGGCAGAGGACGCCTCCAGTGATGAATAACACACATCCTACACCTCCCTAAGTTGCAGAAGCTATAAAATGTGAAGGGATGTCAGCAGGGAGATGGAAGGAGAGGTCTATGGCTTGTGTCACAACGCAGCAACCGAAGTCCAGCTCCGTCTGGCTCTTCCCTGGCGTTGAGAAGCAACGTAATAGGTAATTATTTCCACACCTGTGAGCAGCTGGGTTCCATGAGAATTACGGTCAGAGGGAATTAGTTCCCTGCTAAATTTTTTTTTTTTCTCCTAGCCTTCTGTCCCCCTGGTGGCTGCCTGGGAACCCTTTCTGGGAATTAACTAGTTTGGACCAGGCATGAGGGTCTGAGTACTAACTTTAATTCTAGGACCTTTCTCCTGGGGTAGCCTGGATGAAAAGAGAGGGCAAAAGCTACAATAGTTGTGAAGCAGAAGCTGGAGGAATGACCAGAGCTAGGGGCAAGTGGACTATTGCCTATCTTTCTGTCAGCCCCTCCAGGAGTCTGCAGGGCCCTGACAGGACGGTGGAATGTTATTCTTACTTCTGGCATCATCTTCCTTTACCAGCTCTCAGATCAGATAGGTCTGGGGGACAAGGAGGAGGAATGGAAGGATAAATAGCTTCTTATGTCTGGAGTATCTCAGGAGACTTTATCTCCTCAGAGTGGGAGCAGGGATAAGAGGCAGGAAGTAAGTCTCCGTACCCCATGGCCTTAGATAATTACCCTTCTCAAAGACAGACATTCCCTCCAAGTTTATGGGAACTACACCTGCTCTGGGTGATCAGGACTTAAAATTAAGATGGTGATAGAGAAAGAACCTGAAAGCTGAGGGATTAGGAAGGTCCAGAGAAATGACCTCAAGGGAAGAGTAAAGGCTTCCTGGATTCCACATACACAAGGAACTTCATTAACAGTTGCTGTCAATTCTGACTCATGGTGACCCCATGTGTGTCAGAGAACTGTGTTCCATAGGGTTTTCAACGGCTGATTTTTTGGAAGTAGATCCCAGGTGCCTCTGGGTGAACTTGAACCTCCAACCTTCGTGTTAGCAGCTGAGCAAGTTAACCTTTTGCGCCACCCAGGAATTTTCATTAGGGTTCCCCAATTCAAGCCTGCAATGGCCCAATAATTTACCTTTGACCCCACTGACTACAGGGATACAGTGAGCTGGCTATTCATTCAATTCAGCAAGTATCTAGTAGGTCCCAGTCTTAAAAAGGTACTTAATTAGGTCCTGCCCGTACAAAGATAGAGCTGTGATCCCTGCCCATAGCTCATGGTTGAGAAAGGCAGGCAGGTATATCAATAAGCAACCAGAATATTCTGTGTCATACTAGGGGTATGAGCAATGAAATATACAAGCAGAAAGATTAAATAAGCTAATTCTGCCTAAGGTATTAAAAAAAAAAAAAAAGGGCATAGAAGGGAAGAAATATGCCCAGAGGGTTTCATAAAGAAAGGGATATTTAAATCATGTCTCACAGGTAAACAATGATGTAACAAGAGAAAGGTGGTTATTTTAGACAGAAGCAGGGTGGTGAACACAAAGTGTGTGCATGTGTGTATAGTTTGGTGGGGGTGCTGAAGAGGGGACAGTGAGCAGGAGAGATCGGGTATATAAGGCAGAAAATCACCTTAGAAGGGTAGACTGGAATCAGATTGGAAAGGCCTTCAATTCTGTATCAAGGAGTTCAGCCTTTTCCTAAAAGTAAAGTTTAAGCAGAGGCCTGGTGGCAATGTGGAAGGTGGATGACTGGAGCTCAGGAAGACTAAAAACAGGGAAATTAATTACAAGACCTAAGACCTGAGCAGTAACCAAGGTTGAGTACTAGACTACTGGACAGTGAAAATAAAAATTAAAAGGGAAAATTTTGAGATACATTGTCTAGGTAGAATTGTCAGGATTTGGTAATCAAATGTGAGAGAAGTAAAAGATGACTTTGAGGTTTCAAGTATGAGTGATCAAGGGAAGGTAATGCTTTCAAGGGAGATAGGGAACATAAGGGTTATTTCCTCTTTTCACATGTTGAGTCTGAATTATCTGTAGGACATTCAAACGAAGAAGTCCAGTAGGCAGGTTTCAGGTCAAGAGAAAAGTTAGGGCTTTAGGATTTAGGAGTACCCAACATGTATATAAATAGCTAAAGAGTGGGTGGGACTTGTTTAAGGGTGAGAAAGGTAAAGGAAAGGGTGAAAGACAAGGAACACCGACGTTCAAGGGACAATTAGAAGTAAAAAAAAAAAAAAAAAAAAAAAATTTTAAGAAGGAGAATCTCATGGTGGTAAAGATTAAACACTAACCAAAAGGTCTGGTGGTTCAAACCCACCAGCCTCTCTGCAGGAGAAAAGACCTGGAGATCTGCTCCCTGCACCTGTAAAGATTAAAACCCCCCAAAAAACCCATTGTCATCAAGTCGATTCCAACTTACAATGAATCCATTCAACGGCCACAGGATAGGCCAGAGTGGAACTGGCCCATACAGTTTCCAGGCTGTAAATTATTAAGGTAGCAGACTGCCACACCTTTCCAGCAGAGCGGTTGGTGGATCCGAACTGCTGACCTTTTGGTTAGCAGTCCTGTGCTTAACCACTGTACCACCAGGGTTTCTTCCATAAAGATTATAGCCTAGGAAATCCTATGAAGCAGTTCTACTTTTGTCACCTTGGGTCGCTGTGAACCAGAATTGACTTGACACACACAACATAAAGAATAAAAAGAATATTCAGAAAAACAGAACCAGGTGAGTATCAGTTTCACATTCTATGGGAAGAAAGCTTTAAGATGGGGTGGTAAACAGTGGTACATTGTTGCAGAGAAGTCTAAGAGGCCAAAGACCCAGATCACTGGACCTGGCTGCCAGGTTATGATATGTATGAGAAAAATGTTGGTATATGATGGGTACTGAACAAAGTATGCAGTGGCCTGAGGGCTGAACAAAGAAAGAAAGAAAGAGTGTAAACTACTTTCAGTAATTTTGGAAATAGAATTAAATCAGTAGCTTGAAGAGGAAGCAGAAAAGTTTTTTCAAAACGGGGTCGGGGAGTGATTTAACTATGCTTGCGGGCTGACAAAAGAGAACCAAATGGAGAGACTGAAGATACAAGGTGAAAATATCAGTGAAACAAAGAACAAAAGGAAGTCAAATAAAATGGGGTTGATAGCCAAGCGGCAGGAGGGGCCCTGCAAAAGAATATTTCTCTCCTAGGAAAAGAAAAAAAAAAAAAAGAGAGAGGGGCCGTGTAGACTTGTGACTGTACATATGTTTGTAGGAAAAACCCAGTGCCGTCGAGTCTTTTCTGACTCATAGCGACCCTATAGGACAGAGTAGAACTGCCCCAGAGTTTGGAGGATTCAAACTGCCGACCCGTAGCACTTAATCACTACGCTACCAGGGTTTCCTTTTGTAGTAAAATGAAGACGTTTAAGGAAATTCATGCTTCCATTTTCTCCATTGAGAAAGAGGCAAGTCATCTGCTGAGAATGGGGTCAGGGTTGGGAAGCCCGCAATTAATGCTATCTGTCTCACTCACCAAACTATTAAATACTTAGTGGCAGAGCTGCCTTTTTTAACCATAGTATAAACTGGCCAAGGATTCTTTGATGGGTAGAAAGGGAAAGCCATAGCCTAATGGGAAATTGGAAAGGCTATCAGGAACTTCAATTTCAATTTCAGAGGGGACACAGTCCAGATTAAATCATGTTAAATGCTGGTTTGTATTAACTGAATGTACATACCAAGGCCCCTTGTAAAAAAAAAAAAAACGAAAAAGGCTTATTCTAGGGTTGGTGCAGGAATTTATAAGCCTAAAGCATCTTGTGTATCAGAAAGTAAGAAAAAGCTCAAAAAGCAAAAGAATAGGGACATGTCAAAGGGACATAGGAGCCAACCCAATGGCCAAAGCTGGGACAATGTGAGCAATAACATAGTAACGGATTATAACCCAAAGTATAAAATAAATGTACATGAATTCATGCTAATATAAATGATTGAATAAACAGACGAATCTTCCTTACAGAATTCTGGATATGTATACATTACCCTCTCCAGGAAGTAAAGCTTAGTACCCCTACCCCAACCCCATTGAGGCTGGGCAAGATTTACCGATTTGCTCCCTAAGAATAGAGCAGGGAGAAAAAAATCATTAACTTACAGTGGGGAGACCTGGCAACACTACCTTAACCAAGCAATGAAGGTTATCATCACCGATGTCATGTGAATATCACATACCCCTGATACATTATGATGAGAGGGCACCTCACCTCTCTGGTATTCTTTCCAAAAACCCATAAGCTCAGTCTTACGAGAAAAACATTAGACAAACCCAGAGTAGGGGATAGTCTAAAAGACACATGGGCAATACTCCTCAAGACTGTCAAGGTCATGAAAAACAAGAGAAACGTCACAGACCAGACTGGGGTAACATCATTGTAAAAACTGGTGAAACCCAAATAAAGTCTGGAGTTGAGCTAATGTACCAATGTCAGCTTCTTAGTTTTGACACATGTACCATGCTAATGTTAACAATAGCGGAAACTGAGTGAGGGGTATATGAAAACTCTCTGTACAATTTTTGCAACTTTTCTATAAATCTAAAATTATCCCCAAATTTGTTTAAAAAAAAGTTTATTAAAAAAAGTTGGGGCTGCCTCCATCCTCTTGGTCCTCCACATTTCTATGAAGTTGTGACACACTAACCTGGCCGTGGGATTGCTTACCTGGTAAGTGTGGTACAGCTGCACTGATTAACATGTATGGAAGCACAACATATTGTAGCTGGAAACCTTTGTTGGTTTCCGAATTTGAAGTTATAATAACCATATTCTTTCCCCCATTCCCAACCCTCAACACACCAGAGACATGGCTTTTTATTAAAAAACTTTTTTTTAATTGGTTTACAAAGAAGCTACAGACTACATTGAAACTAATCTTTGTACAAAAAGGCAAAAAAAAAAAAGAGAGAGAGAGCCCCAAAACACCCAGAGAAAAAAGGTAGGGGGGGAGACAAGACAGGAAGATATAAGAGAGCAGGAAGAAACTGAAAGACAAGAGATTAGCTTCATACATACACAAGACCAAGGAAAAGAGAGAAAAAAAAAAAAAAGCCCAAGAAAGATGAGAGTGCATTTAAAAGTATTTCCCCACACAGCCCTGGTGATAATCAGATTGGAACCAACAACAAACACAGCATGAGATTATTAAGAGGTTTAAAAAGGCAACAGTGGTATGGAGACTGGTTATTGCCAGTGTTAAGAGAGAAATAAACTTGTTTTAGGCACCAGAGATTGGAGCACCGCCCCTTCCCCCAGAGGATGACAGAGGAGGGAAGAGGAAGCAGGCCCTAGGGCAGCTGCCATGGGTATGTGTAGAAGGGGTATTCTCAGTCAATCTCAGCATATTTTCCCCAAAGTCTATATGCCCTAGATTCTGGTGAAGGCTATGGATGCCATTGGGAGAAAAGGGTAAGCAGAAATATGAAGGCCTGCCCTTGTCCACACCGTTCAAGGGCAGTTGCCGACAAAGTGGAGGAAGCCCATCCCCCAGGTGAAGGCACAGTGTAATTCCTGAAGGTGAAATATAGGAAAACACACACCCCAGGAGAGGTAGCAACAAAGTCCTCATTACCTGAAGCCCCAACCTAACCCCGTTTTTCCAATACTGAGCTGGAACTTAGGGGAGCTGCGGGACAGATCATCGTATCTGTTTCCTTAGCAGAGACAAGGAAGGCCGGGACTGTTCGATGATGAGGAAAGGGTAAAATGGAACAAAATACTCAATTCTCTCAAATGAACATTGAGAAGGAAATCTTTTTGGGTTTGGGGAAGTCAGACTGGAGAAGATGTAGGGAGAAATGAAGCCAAGGACTCCCTTCTTTTCCTTTCCCAGCCTTCAATCTGAGGCAAGTGAGCCAAATCTGGAAGAGGGAGTAGGAATTTAAGCTTAGGGCTGCTTACCGTCTTCCTGGGGACTGGTGTTTAGGGAAGGCAGACAAAGAAAAGAAACAGGTCAACCTCAAAGCTGGTCTGCTCATCCTCCTAGAAGAGGTCTGTACCCCAGGAGTAGAGCCAAGAGAGGCACCAGAGAGAGCACAGGCTCCCAAACAAAAGTAATAACCTGCCCATATTTTATCAGCAGATTTCAAAAGCAATGTTTTCCGGGGTTGGAGAAGTGCCATATCCTCCTCCCTCCCTTTCCCCAAAGCTACTGCTTCTACCTTTCATCCTTGCACACAGTTACTGGCTCTCTTCTAAGGGAGATGAAACTCTGAGATTTCAGGATTCTCCTCCCAGCCGCAAAAGACTACCCAGCTTCAGACAGGAGAAGCTGAGCTATACAAAGGGACCCTCACTTCAGGCAGCTACACTATCCTCATTTCCTTGGTATGTAATTTCCAAAAATCTTTTGATCTGATCCCAAGGTCCAAAAGGCATCAAGATACTTACAATCGAATGAAAACTTTAAGCAAGTAGCACCGGGGCTCCCCCAAAGCAAACAGGGGCGTGATGCGCACCCCTAGAAGAACCCCTCAAATAGTATATAAATTTATTGCGTCCTAGCAAAGATCTGCAACTTCCAGTATTCACATAACGTGAAGATATCAACAATACAAAATATATTCTGAAAGTCGAACACCTGCAGTTCATAGTGCTTTCTCAGATTTGTTAAAAAAATACAATGCTTAGTTTCCTATATAGGATATACAAAAGCAAAAAATATATATATGTATATAGTAGAAATAAATCAGCCATAGTAATTTACAGCTTTTGTCTCCAACCCTCCCCCAATCATAATCTTTACCCCACACTTCAGTCTATACTTTCTGGGATCAAGGGTTCTATTTACTCTGAACCAGGCTGAGAAACATCCATTAAATTGCGTATCTTCACAGCACCCACAGCTATACCAGCTGGGAGGCCCCTGAAGGAAGATGGTATGGGTTGTTACTGCTCTGGTTTAAAAGTGAGACAGTCAAATGTGATGAACAGATGAGCACGAATGGGTAACTTGAAAGGATAAGTGTATGAGTGCCTTAATATTACTACTCCTCTGGGTAACCTACCCCTGCAAGGTTTGGTCATTAAAAAAAACTAATAAAAAAAAAAAAAACAGAATCAATATGCCTGTCAGTTCCATTAATTTCTGCTGGCCAAAAATTCAGGGAAAGGGAATTTTCAGTAATGAGCTCCTGACTGAAGGAATGTAAACTCCTAACTTCCTGTGGAAAAGACAGTGGCTCACTGCTGCTGGGAGACAAAAGCAGAAGCTGTTTCAGTTTTGGGGCTAACTAAGATACTGAATCTGGAGCTTCCTTGGTGAGAAGGGAATAGGGAAAGCGGAAAGAAGAATTTAATATAAATTCACTTACAGTAATGCTAATGAAGTAGGTTGAGGATAAACCAGCAGCTTTCCATCCAAAAGAGAATCAACATCATCAATTAACCATCAAAAATCTTGCAGTCCTCAGCATCATTAAGCTAGTTTATATGCAATAATTTCATATTGGAGATTTCATTCCTTGAAATGCTCTAGAGCAAAACACTACACACTCCTGTGAGTTATCCTGCCCTTTCCTCCAAAAGATGCCAAAGTACATGATTACAGACATAAAATAATAGGTTCTGAATTCCACCTTTCAGTAGAGAAATGAGGGTTTCATAGTGGCTGTGCATGCATGCCTTTTACTTTAGCGTTAATGAATTAGATCTGGGGAAAGCTCCTTGCAATAGTTCCTGAGTATTGCAAACAGGATTCAGTCTGCGAGAAAGGACCAAATGAAGTGAACTATTGCTAAGAATATTAACAATTATTCTATATTAGGTTAAACAACAACAATACAAACTTATCCAAACCCTAATTTAGATGGATTTTATATAAAATATATAATAGAATCACAGCATCATCTATCTGTAGCCAAGGCAAAAAGACTTATGAAAAGAACTAGGACTCTGCCATAGATCTGGATGCTGGTTTCACTTTCAAACACAAAAACAGCTTCCTCTTTTAAAAGTGCAGTAGAACAGCCCCCATTCATAATTACAGCTGATTTAGCATAAGCAAAGAAATGACTTCAGGAACATACCCAGGTTTTAAGATAGATTTCTAGGTAATGGGCCTGAAAGGCATTTGATCTGGATTTGATTTACTTTCTAACAATTTCAAATATAATGTTTCATCCGTGTGTAGATATATACAGGCACGAACACACATTCGAACACAGTCATACACAAAAACTTCACTTTCTATCAGATCAGGGTAAATTTTTATTGCAGGTCTCTTTTAGAATTGGCTAACAGAAAACCTATCCCCCAATCTAACAGATTACACACATACGCACAGTCATTTCCACACTTCCTCACAGTGAAAAGCTCTCTGACAAGATACCAGAAGGTCAAGAGAGACAATGCTTTAATGGCTGGGCCTTGAGGACAATTCTGGTTGCATTTAAATCTTAGTGCCAAATGCACCAAGAGTTCCCTGCCGCTGTAATTTTTGGATCAGTCTCTTCTGGAATCAGGCCATGTAGAAAAGCAGGATGATTTCTCCCAATCTCTCCTGTAAACCACAGTGGTAAGACAAGATTTCTTTTTGTTCTGGGCTATCACTCCCATGATCCTGTGCTTCCTTTTCCCTTAAGAACCACCCAAGTACATACAGGAAGAGTTAAGGGAAGAGAACATAAGAACCACTGCCTTGCCACTAGTACATGCTCTGGAGCTCTACAGAATGGAAACCCACAACAGATTCATTAGCTGATGCTCCTTAGTAACTCAACGGGAAAGAAACTCTGAAGATGTTCAAAAGAAATGTATTTCCTTTCAGAATGAGAACACAAAGCCCACACAACAAAGCCTAGAGCTACCTTGGAAGGAAGACAGCTGTACAAAAGTCCAAATACTCCACTAACTCCTGAATCCAACTACTCTGAATCACCTCCTTTTCTGAACACATCGTTTTCCCATTGAAACCCCTATCTATTATTTAACCATCTTTGGACAGTTTATTCATTCTGATCCCAGATTATCACCTTCAGAGGGTCTCTTCTCCATTTATATAGAAAACTTCTGAATCTCGATGCTTAGAGCAGCTAGGGAAGGGAGGTGCCTTGACTCTCCAGCGCCAACAGGGTGCCTGCGTCAGTAGTTTTTTTAAACACTCCCCCCACAGCTACCTCAAGCATCAGCCTGGGCTTCAAGGCTTCTCTGTTCTGCTGCTAGGACTAAGGACTTAAAATATTGACAGAAGAGTATCGTTCAGGGATCACTACCAAAAATAAAACATGACGTGATCAGGTAAGAGAAGGGGAGATTGAATCAGGAAAGGAGCACAAGAAGCTGATCCCAAATAAAGACAAAATTAAGAGAGGAAAACATTATGTATGTATATATAAACTAAAAGCAGAGCATATGAATGCTTAATCTGGTGGGAAGCCAGGACAACATCTACAGAAAAGCTTGATGTGTCACAACAAGGCTCAGCCATAGGGAAATAAGGCAATATAAAAAATGACCAAGGTATTTTGGTCACAGAATGGTCTCCTTCCTCCTCCCAGCCAACCCCTGTGAATGCATCTCTATATATCTTTATATATATATATTTATATATATAATATAGAATCTGTTTTTTGTTAAAAAGTATTTCAATGATCATATATATTTATCAAGGCATGATGGCTTTAGGAAAGGGGAGGGGAATCCATCATGGGGGAGCTAAGATGGGAAAGGCAGGAAGGGGAGGCTGGGGTAAGAAGTGTAAGAGGAAACTGTCTGGGGTCAAACAAATGCTCATCAAAGGGTGGCACCAACAGAATTTTCACTAGTTTCACACTTCAAGGAGCCACTGATGATACAGGTGGGTGCCAAGACCCCATCTTTTCTCTCGCATCCCTCCCCCAATTCATCCCACCACCATACATGTTAATGCCTCATGGCTCTCTCTCCCACATGTCTCTTGGACCCATGCTACCTTACATCCCGGGGTTGATGGGTATGGCCCATATATGTCTCTGGCCCCGGGAGCCTGATCTCAGAAGCCATTGCCACTGATATTAATGGACTGCAGATCCGCCACCTGCATGACGTTGATGCCACTGTTGGCAAGACGAGCAATACCCTCAGGACAGATGGCCTCCATGGCTACCATATTGGTGGTAATAAGAGCTGAAGGAGTGGCAGTGCCACTGCCTTCTGAACCTGCCCCACTGTCCAGGGGCAAAGTGCCCACACTCAGGGCTACACCGGGGCCCCCTTTCTTATTCTGGTGGGTCTTGATATGCTTTGACAGATGGTCACTCCTCATGAAGCGCTTGGGACACTCAGGGCAGGCAAATTTCTTTTCACCTACATAAAGGAAGAAAAAGAAGGTAAGAAAGTTGACATCGTAAGAAGTGGGGATACCCTGGCCCGATTCACTGCCACTAAACTATATTAGGCAGAATAAGATGATAAGAACAAGAGAAAGCTGCCTTTTTTGCTTTTTGGGAGAGAAAAATAATATAAAGCTGGGGAGTACTCACTCAGTAAGGAAGGTGGAACTTAGCAGAAAGTTAAAGCAAAACAGAAACCATGAAGAATAATGGGTCAACTCTCCCCCTTAAAATTCCACTCAAAACCCTAGCTTCTTTCTTCTTGAACGTTTTCCAGATTAACCCCAATTCCATTTGTGGCTCATATATTCAGTTTCTAATGTATGTTTTTCTTAATTTTTTAGTTATTTCATACGTACATTTTATATCTTTCTATTTTGGTCTATTATTATTTCTTTCTTCCTCTGGTTTCTACTCACCTGTGTGTGTACGTTTGTGCCTCTGCAGCTCATCTGAGCGTGTGAAGCGTTTTCCACAGTATGACCAGGTACACATGAATGGTCTCTCGCCTGTGTGCCAACGCAAGTGTGCCCTTAGGTGTGAGGTCTTGCCATATACTTTGCCACAACCTTGGATGTGACAAATGTGCTGTTTCTTTTTGCCAGGGTCCCCAGAGCCCCTGCAAGTGAGGACACAATTATTTATCATTTATTCTAGAGACAGAATTAAACCACAAAGCATCAAGAGCAACTACTTAACCCACTCAAAACTAACGCAAATTATTATTTTAAAAAAGGGCTTTTCTTTAGTATCAGAAGATAAATCTTTATTTGATTATGGTTCTTAACACCCCAAATTCAAGTTGTAGGTTTGTTCTCTAATGGATATTTGTGCTTTCCTCCTCTACTGTTGCTTAATCAATGAGTTTCTCACTCAAAAATTTATACACAAATTGTTTTTGTGACATTGGTTGCATTCCCCACAATGTGTCAGCATTCTCCTCCTTTCCCTTTCCACTCCGGGTTCCCTGTGTCCATTCATCCAGTTTTCCTGTCCTTTCCTGCCTTCTCACCTTTGCTTTTGGGCAGGTATTGCCCATTTGGTCTCGTATACTTGACTGAACTAAGAAGCACATTCCTCAACTGTGTTATTTTTTATTTTATACGTCTGTATAATCTTTGGCTGAAAAGTGGCCTTTGGCAGTGGCTTCAGTTCTGAGTTAGCAGGGTGTCCAAGACCATAGTCTTGGGGATTCTTCAGTCTCTGTCAGACCACTAAGTCTGGCCTTTTTTTGTGAATTTGAATTGTGTTTTACATTCTTCTCCTGCTCTGTCCAGGACCCTCTATTGTGATCCCTGTCAGAGCCGCTGGTAGTAACACCATCTAGTTCTTCTGGGTGCTTAATTTTGATGTTTGAATGTTTGGATATTTCTCGTGCGACTTGTGCAGTTGGTGAGGCATTTTCTTGAAATTTTCAGGAAGTTTAAGTCTCAATCCAAGGAAATACTGTGATTTTGGTGATATTTTGGGCTGGGAACTTACTTAATGAGCAAGAGTTTTCTTTTTAAGACCTGGTGGAGAACTTTAAGGAAAATATAATATTTTGCAACTATATAAATTTTCTCCTAGAATAAGGGTCAAGAGGTAAAAATGGTGAAGACTGAAAACTGAAAAGCTGGGACAGTATTAGTGATTTCAGTGGAAGAAAAGGATGGGTTGGATCTAAGTTAAAAAAAGAGAACATCAAAACTGATTAAGCAAAAGGAGAGCAGAAAAGAGCAAATATCCAGTAGGGAAGAAACCTAACTAATTCAAAGTATATAAAGAAAAATTCCCTGTATAAAGAGATCCCAAGGTTCTCTCAAGAATTAGTTCTGCAAGGTTTTTTTTTGTCAGACCAATTTATTCCATGTGTGATCCATTAGTAGGCACTGGGGAGATTTCCAACAGGGATTTTACTTGGGTTTTAACAGCACGTTATTGGCAGGGGAAAAAAAACCCTAACAAAAATGAAATCACACTTAGGTGGAAATCAGACGATTTCCTTCAGAAACTTAAATCCACTTTAAGCTCTGCTAGAGAGAAACTGTACTTACTCAGTACTTTTGACTCAGGAGGACTTTGCTTTTCCTGTGACTTATGGTTGTGGTTAGGTGCCGTCAAGTTGGTTCTGACTCACTGTGACCCTACCGGACAGAGTATAACTGCCCTGTAGGGCTTCCAAGGAGCAGCTGGTGGATTTGAACTGTCGACCTTTTGGTTAGGAGCCAACCTCCTTAACCACTATGCCACCAGGGCTCCTTTTCTGTAACTTGGGTTAACCTATAAAGAATTCAAACTATTTTTTGTTTTGGTGCTTTTCCTGTTTCTTGTATTTTTGTACTTATTTGTATTGGGACAAAACTTCTAACAGATTTTTCAAAGGCATTTAAAAGACCAAGTGGCTTAGTTTACTCTTCCTATTATCTTTCAAAAGCAGTGACACTACAGGGAAAAGAATTTAGAACTCTCTAGAGATATTAAATAACAGGTATTACTAATGAAAAAATTCATCAGACCTTTGCTCTGTAGGACACTTTAGATTCTCTGATGGAAAGTTTTTCTATCTGGAGTAAGCATTTTTGTCTATTTTAAAGAAAGGCTCAAAAAACTTATGATTCCCACATAGCCACTATAAAAAAAAAAAAAATCATTACAGTAGGTAGGTAGGCGTAGTTTCTTTTTCTTTACAAGGCTGTTTAGCAGGCAACTTTGTTAAACCCATCTCAAAACAGACATTTGGTAGCAACTATCAGACCTGCTGGCTCACCTTATTTCCTTATCTCTAGGTGAAAGCAGACACCTATTAAGGTTCAAGGTCTTAATGGATGAAACAGCCAGAGCTGGAACCAAGATCCTGTAATACAATCTATTCAAATGTACCATCTCTGATCCCTTTGTAAAGCTGCTGAGTCTTAAACTTGAAAAAGTTAATCCTCTTTCTCTTATATCTAAACCCATTAACTTTTCTTTCTTATACTCTTAAGAGACTGAGTGGGTAAACTCACCTTCCTTCACTGTCTTTACAATAGGGACAGGTGCATGCTTCCCGCCGGGTCTTCCGACCAGGCTGGGGTTGGGGATCTGGGCTGTTTTCTCCTTCTTCTCCACCTGCTGTGTCATCGTGTATTCCATCACCACCAGCCCCATGGAGGCCAAGCTGACCTCCATGATCACCTGAAATTGGGAGAGAAGAGTCAAGGCGGAAAGCAGAGGAGGTCATTACAACTTCAGGCATTTAAGTGACATCCTACATTCACAGCACCATTTCTTCAAAGTTCTGAAGCCACATTCACTGATACCACTCATGCCTGACATCTAAAGAATCACCTTTGGAAAAAAGTCAATAAATATATGAAAATATGGTCAATCTCACAACTTTAAAAATGCAACTCTACTTATGATGAATTTTTTTCATTCTTCACATATCAGATTATAATACAGAGCACTTGTAAAAAAAAAGGCATTTTCATATACATGTGGTGGTAAATTGGTACAACCTTTGTGAAGGCCAATTTGGCAATATTATCAAAAATTTAAAAGCACATCTTTTTTGAACCAGCAATTCTGCTTTGAGCCAGCAGTGTCTAATGGATATACTCATAAGTACACAAAGATATGTGATGATAACGTTTCCTATAGCTCTGTAATAACGAAAAACTGGAAACAATCTAAATGTATACCATTAAGGAACTAAATAAGAAAATGATAGATTTATAAAACAGACAATTAAATAGCCACTAAAAAGAACAAAATAGTTATGTACTGTTATAGAAAGCTGCCTGGCAAATCTCTTATTCACTTCCAGGTATCTCCAGAGCTAAAGTTCTATGGAACCAACCAAATGGAAATGACTGAAAGTAAGGCTTCACGAGATTCCAAACCAGAAATCATACAAAATCTAAGTGTTTTAGTCATCTAGTGGTGCCATAACATAAAGACCACAAGTGGATGGCTTTAACAAAGAGAAATTCATTTTTTCAAAGTAAAGTAGGGTAAAAGTCCAAATTCAGAGCATCACTCCAGGGGAAGGCTCTATCTCTGTCAGCTCTGGAGGAAGGTCATTCTTGTCAATCTTTCCCTGGACTAGGAGTTTCTCTGCGCAGGAACCCCAGGTCCAAAGGACGTGCTCTGCTCAAGGTGCTTCTTTCTTGGTGCTATGAAGTCCCCCCTCTTTGCTAGCTTTCCTTTCCTTTTTATCTCTTGAAAGATAAAAGGTGATGCAGGCCACACCCCAGGGAAACCCTCTTTACACTGGGTCAAGGATGTGACCTGGTAAAGGTGTTAGAGTCCCACCCTAATCCTCTTTAACATCAAATTACAATCACAAAATGGAGGGCAACCAAAGAATACTGGGAATCACGGCCTAACCAAGTTGACACATATTTTTGGAGGCCACAATTCAGTTCATGACACTAAGCTAGCATGAGGCTTAGATGGTATAGACAGAAACTCATCACTCTGCCTTCTGAAAATGAGCAAAATTGTGGCTGAATATCCAGCAGAGAATAGTACATGTATATTTTTAACTTTGACACAATGAGGAGAGAAAAAAACTGATGTCAAAGTGAATTCTGTATAGCTAAGCTATACACTCCAAGAAGATTTTGATTTGGGACTGTATGTTTCTTAAAATGCTAAAAGAAAGAAAATATCGAGTGTACGTTCTAGTATGGTATTTGATGTCATGTGCTTTTACAAAAACTTTTTGTGATCTCACTATAATTTCTCTCCTGGTTAACACAGATAAATGCTACAGATCTGTAGGCCAGTGTTTTTCAAACTTTTAAAACTTGCAACCCACAGTAAAAAAAAATGATATCGTAACCTGGTACACACAGACTTAACTGAAACAAAAGTTTCACAAACAATACTTACCCTTATTATAAGCAGTGTATCCTGAAATTTTCTAGACTCTACTTTTTTCCTTAATGCTGGTCGTGGTCTAGTATATACTGACACAACTTAATTGGCCACTGCTGGACCAATAAGCAACATCATGATAAATGAAGAAAATACTGACGTTGTCAAGGATTTCATTTTACTTGGATCCAAAATCAACGCCCACAGAAGCAGCAGTCAAGAAATCAAACAGACAAATCTGCTGCAAAAGGCCTCGAAAGTGAGGATTAAGGTACACCTGACCCAAGCCATGGTATTTTCAACTGCCTCACATGGATGTGAAGGCTGGACAATGAATAAGGAAGACCGAAAAAGCATTGATGCCCCTGAACTATGGTGTTGGCAAAGAATATTGAATACACCATGGACTGCCAGAAGAATGAACAAAACTGTTTTGGAAGAAGTAAAGCTGGAATGATCCTTAGAAGCCACAATGGTGAGACTTGGTCTCACCTACTTTGGACATGTTATCAGGAGACACCCGTCCTTGGAGAAGGACCTCATGCTTGGTAAAGCAGAGGGTCAGCAAAGAAAAGGAAGACCCTCAACAAGATGGACTGACACAGTGGCTGCAACAACGGGCTCAGGCATAGTAACAATTTTGAGGATGGCGCAGGACCAGGCAGTGTTTCCTTCTGTTGTACACAGGGTCACTATGAGTCGGAAGTGACTTGATAGCACCTAACAACAACCTATTGATTTTAGGACCACTAATGGGTTTTTTTTTTTTTAATGGGTTACACCTGACATCTGAAAAACACTGCTCTAGGGTAATGGCTAAAACGTAATGTTTTATAGAGACAGATAACACTTTTCTCGAGTTTTCAAAGCATCTAATATATTAAGTATTCACTTACAAAAACAACCTGTAAACAAGTTAATAACTATTGATGTTTAAGATTCCAATAAATGGTAGGTGTTGAATTGCCTGCTTAATTTTATCTGTTTTATAAAGAAAGAAACTAAGCAACTGGGGGTCACTTAGGCTTAACATGTAAAAATCTAAGCTCTTGGTTTTACACTGTGCCTAATTCCCCACCTTTTCAGCTCATCAACATAGTTTTGAGTTACCATGCCTCCGCTTTTTGCTTTCCATTTAACTCTACCACTTTTAGGCAATAACTGATGACATTAAAATTCATTTAAATGTTCTGAGATTGTCATGACACTGGTGGAGCTAAAACTGGGAGGAAGTACTAGAGTATAGGGTTAAGAAGAGGTTTTGGAATAAGATAAACATAGATATGGATTCTTATACCACCATTTGATTTGCTTTCTAACAGCGAGCAGGCGACTTAACTTTTCTAGTTATCAATTTCTCCCATCAGAAAAATTTGGATAAAATATTATCAATCTGATAAAGTTGCAAAAAAAAAATAATAATAATACGGGTAAGGTGCTTCCGCACCGTTCCTGTCACACAGCAATCATTCAACGCACTGTAGATAATATTACTAGGGAAATAATCTTGAGGAGTAGCAAAACCAGTGAGGAATTGTGGCACAAGATATACATTTTGTTTAATCAACTGCTATTAAAATTTACTTGTTACTGAATGGAAACTCCCCCTAGTGGGGGTGGAGAATTTATATTTTGAATTATAAGTACGGCAGGCAAGGCAGGATATCTAGTACTGCCAGTGGATATGGATATCTACCAAATCACCTTTGGAAGAGAAATTTATGAGACTGTAGATCCAGCTATCCACTCTTGGTCTTTAGAAACAAGTCAAAATTGAGGAGCAAATAAGCAAACCAACATCTTCTTTCAACTACTTTCCAAGCTAACGTAATTCCACTAAAATTTGGGAAGCAGTTCATTATTCACCATAGTTCTCCCCTGTCCCATCTTCTACACAGTTAATTGGGAGGTAAACCTTCCTCCACTTTATTGAAATGTCGGAAAAAGTTTCAGGGCAGGCATTCGGTAAGGAGGGAAACAAAGAAATAATTAAGTAGTAGGACTCTAAAACTTTATCTCCAACCCACTTCCAAATTCTTACTAAACAGATGTCAAAACTAATATCCTCCTGGCTGCCACACCATAAATTCAAAGAATTATTTTTTAATATAAAAACTGGAAATGGGGTAACATAAAATGAACAGTTTCAAATTTCAAAAAAAAAAAAAAGAGTGAAATACCAACAAAGCACTAATATCAGACCAGAATCAGTTTCCAGCCCCCTTTAAAAAGTTTTAAAGAACAATTTTATCTTAAAATATGGCACTAACTAAGCAATGAAAAAAATTAAAAATTCTCCTTTCAATGATGGAAGCAAATTAGTAAACTAGAGCCACAGTTTAATGACAGCTTTGCCTGGCCCACTGTTTGGCTCTAGCATCAGGTTCTGAAATAGCAATAGCAGTTACACACTTTATTTCAGTTTCTTCAAAATGATAAAATGTGCCAAAGTCATGAACTTTCAAGCAGACCATGATAGGTCAAATATCCTATTCCTCTCTGAGAAGAAATTTGGGCAATAGTAAAATAAGATGAAATAAGAAAACGCCCCAGTAACTTTCAAAAGGCTGGTTCCTATGCACTTCCAAAGATACTGCAGGGCTAGAATTTTCCTTCCCCCTATTCAACTGTGTTCTTTAATTCAGTATTAATACAGAAAGGCTGAATCTGAAAACTATACCTATATTAAGCACATACTGGATGTTTCATTTTACACAACAGATTTAATCCCAAGAAGCATATCTCAGACAATGAAGTATTTATGTGGTCAGCCATGTTGAAACAAAATACTGGTAACATTTATCACTGACGTGTGAGGAACATCAGGAATCCAGAATTCAGGGGGAAAAAAGTCTCTAGGTAACAGAAATAGATGTTTCATAATACATGGTACTTTTTTTTTAAATACTGTAATAATAATTTTACCTATCTGGTTTCCTAGTCAAAAGTGAATTAGAAGTTGCAAATTAGAGAGGAAGAGGGAAAGAGAATATAAGGGAATAGAAAAATTGTACTGTTAATGACAGAAAAACTGACAGCTAAGAATGATAAAATTTAATACTAAAAAATTATATTACTTGACCTTCGAAATTTATCCCCATTATCAACTATTTTGTTACTGTGAGGTACAGTTAATGTAGGAGAGACAGGATAAATACTTCATTGTTTTTAATTATCAGTTTTCAAAATAATGGTTTCCTAGAATCCTCTAAAAATGACCAATGAGTTTTCCTTTTCTTAAACATCAGGTTCATTGCGATACAATTTACACATAACAAAATTCACTCTTTTGATAAGTTTAGACCAGGGATTCTCTAGTGGGAACAATTTTGCTCCCCAGGAGACATCTGTCAATGTCTGGAGACTTTTTTTTTTTAAGTAATTTTTATTGTGCTTTAAGTGAAAGTTTACAAACCAAGTCAGTCTCTCACACAAAAACCCATATACACCTTGCTATATGCTCCCAATTTTTTTCTATTTTCTATTTTTTATACACTCCCAATTACTCTCCCCCTAATGAGACAGCCTGTTCTCTCCCTCCACTCTCTCTTTTCGTGTGCTTTCGCCAGCTTCTAACCCCCTCCACCCTAGTCTCAAGTGTCCACCTGACTGGAGACATTTTTGATTGTCACATCTGCTATCTGGTGCTGCTAAATATTCCCACATAACAAAGGATTATCTGGTTCAAAATGTCAACAGATTGTGTGCCTAGATTGAGAAACCCTGGTTTAGAAAATGTATACAGTAGTCTAAACACTACTGTAAGCAAGATATAGAACACCTGCACCTCAAAAAGTTCCCTCATGCCCCTTGCCGTCCATCTGTTTCTTTTTTGTCTAACTGTGAAAATTCATGGATTTAAACATATCTGATCCATTGCACTTATTATCCCCATTGATGCTTAAACTGACCCACACTTAGGCCACAGAGACATATGCACATCAGCTTCCGAGTCCTTTGGATATGATCTCTGTAGCCTTCTTTACTTTCTTGTGTGAAAAGATACTCCATGTCTGGTATATTAATTTTCGGCTCCAAACCTAGGATCAGGTATTTCTTTAAGTATTCCTAAGTTCTTTTAATGGGTAACAGTATTTAAACACCAAATCCGGTTCTTCAGTTATTCTGGTTATTTGAAGCTCTAGTAGATTCCACAGAAAGGAATCATGTGAATACGTCCCTGAGTGTTTATGTTAGTATTAAATTGTCTGTGGCCTTTATACTTGATGGTCTATCTGTCTGTATATAAAATTCTTGGCTCAAATTTCATTTCTTTGCTTCTCTTAAATTTTAATCCACTGTCTTCTGGCACTAAACATGCTGTCACAAGTCTGATGACAATTAATTTTCCTTTCATTTATAAGTGAATAGGTCTTTTTGCTAGGATGCACAAATCATTTATTCCCCTTAAAGTCCACTAGTTTTCTAGAATATATCTCAGCATTGGCCATTCTGGGTCAATCTCCCCAGGTGTACTTTGGGAAAGTCTTCTTCCTGTTCCACAGCTTTGGTTTGCCTCCTTTGGAACTTTGTTCATATGAATGCTGGTTCTTCTTTGCCTATATGTGTATCATTTTACCTCTTTTAGCTCTCTTGTATCTTTTATTAAAATTTATTGAATTTACCAAATTAAAATTTATTATATACTATGTATAAAAATATTAAAATTTTACTTTGTCTCTTTCTTTTATTGAGACATCTGCTATGCTTATTTACTTACTCATGTTCCTTTTAGGTTCACCTTTATTTTTGAAATTATTTTCTCATCTATTTCTTATTTTTTCCTGAGGTCTGCCACTTTTCAAATTCTCTTCTTTTCCAATTACCTCATCTGAGTTTTTTTAAATTTGAATTTATACTTTTCCTTCATAAATTCTATCATTTCCTTAATATCTTTTTAGATTATTTTGAACCACTAGGTTACTGAACATCTCAGATCTATCCTGAAGTATAATGCTGTCAGTTACAGGATAATATCCATATAACTACTACAAGAAGACCAGTTAAAATACAACTATTACTCAAATTTATGCCCCAATCACTAAGGCCAAAGGTGAAAAAAGAAAATATTTTTACCAACTCCTGCAGTCTGAAATTGATCAAACATGCAATCAAGATGCACTGATAATTTTTTTGTTTGGTGATAGGAATGCCAAAGTTGGAAACAAAGAAGAAAGAACAGTAGTTGGAAAATAAGGCCTTGGTAACAGAAACAATGCTGGAGATCGCAAGATCAACAACTTCTTCACAGTAAATATCTTTTTTCAACAACATAAACCGTGACTATATATGAGGACCTCGCCAAACGGAATACGCAAAAATCAAATCAGCTATATTTTTGGAAACAGACAATGGAAAAGCTCAATATCATCAGTCAGAACGAGGTCAGAGGCTGACTGAGAAACACACCATCAATTGCTCACGTGCAAGTTCAAGTGGAGGCTGAAGAAAATTAGAATAAGTCAACAAGAGCCAAAATATGACCTTGAGTATAACCCACGAATTTAGAGACCACCTCAAGAACAGAATTAATGCACTGAACACTTAAGACCGAAGACAGGTGAGTTGTGCAAGGACATCATACCGGTAGAAAGCAAGAGGGCATCAAAAAGACAGGAGACGAAGAAAAGACCAAAATGGATGTCAGAAGAACCTCTGAAACTTGCTCTTGATCGTAGAGTAGCTAAAGCGAATGGAAAAATGATGACGTAAAAGAGCAGAACCGAAGACTTCAAAAGGTGCCTTAAGAAGACAAAGTATTATAATGAAATGTGCAGACCTTGAGTTAGAAAACCAAAAGGGAAGAATATGCTCAGTATTTCTCAAGCTGAAAAACCTGAAGAAAAAATTCAAGCCTCAAGTTGCAATACTGAAGGATTCTATGGGCAAAATACTGAAAGACACAGGGAGCATCCAAAGAAGTTGGAAGGAATGCAGATTCACCATACCAAAAGGAATTGATCGACATTCACCCATTTCAGGAGGTAGCATGTGATCAAGAACCAAATGGTACTGAGGGAAGAGTTCCAAGTTGCACTGAAGGTTTTGGTAAAAACAAGGCTGAAGGAATTTATTGAGTATCAACTGAGATGTTTCAACAAATGGATGTAGCACTGGAAGTGCTCACTCCTCTATGCCAAGAAATTTGGAGGACAGCTGTCTGGCCAACTGACTGGCAAAGATTCATATCTGTGCCTGTTCCAAAGAAAGGCGATCCAAAAGAATGAGGAAATTATCGAATAGTATCATTAATATCACATGCAAGTAAAATTTTACTGAAGATCATTCGAAAATGGTTACAGCACTACATTGAAAAGGAACCTCCAGAAATGCAAGCCTTATTGAGAAAAGGACGTGGAACAAGGCATATCGCTGCTGATGTCAGACAGATCTTGGCTGAAGGCAGAGAATACCAGACAGATGTTTACCTATGTTTTACTGAATATGCAAAGGCATTTGTCTGTGGATCACAACAAATTATTGATAACACTGCCAAGAATGAGAATTCCAAACCAAATAAAACAAAACCCACTACCATCTAGTTGATTCCAACTCATGGTGACCCTATAGGACTGAGTAGAACTGCCCCATAGAGTTTCCAAAGAGCACCCGGAAGATTCGAACTGTCGACCTCTTGGTTAGTGGCCGTAGTACTAGGGCTATCAGTATGGATGGCATCTCAACATAAAGAAAAAAAAATCTTCAAAACTGGACCAATAAGCAACATCGTGATAAACAGAGAAAATATTTAAGTTGTCAATAACTTCATTTTACTTGGATCCACAATCAATGCCCATGGAAGCAGCAGTCAAGAAACCAAACAATGAGTTGCACTAAGCAAATCTGCTGCAAAAGACCTCTTTTAAAGTGTTAAAAAGAAAAAATGTCACTTTGAGGACTAAGGTGCACCTGACCCAAGACAAGCCATGGTATTTTCAATCGCCTCATATACTCACAAAAGCTGGACAGCAAGGAAGACTGAAGAAGAATTGATGCCTTTTAATTATGATGTTGGCAAAGAATGAACAAATCTGTCTTGGAGGAAATACAGCCAGAATGCTCCTTAGAAGCAATGATGGCAAGACTTCATTTCAAGTAATCTGGACATGTTATGAGGAGGGACCAGTCCCTGGAGAAGGACATGATGCTTCATAAAGTAGAGGCTCAGTGAAAAAGAGGAAGACACTCAATGAGATGGATTGGCACGGTGGCTGCAACAATAAGCTCAAACACAGCAACGATTTTAAGGATGGCACAGGACCAGGCAGTGCCTTGTTCAGTTGTACACAGAGTAGCTGTGAGTCAGAACCAACTTGATGATGCCTAAAAACATTTTTTATATCAAACAGATAACAGCTTTTAATTTTCTTCGTCCAACTCCCAGAATTATATTATAAGTGAGTGAGCATCTAACAAAAAAATTTAATGGTGAGAATTTATTAAATTAGATCACACAATAATAGAGAATGGGCACCAAAGACTTATTTGCTCTGTGCCAGAATACAAGCCCTTGCTCATTCATGAGTAACCTGTGCTCCACACAAATCCATAACTTGTTTCTACGCTTACTTCTTCCATACTGTCTTCCCTGATTATCGATAAAATTACAGTATACACGTACACATAAAACCATAATTAATAAGCCTTACTATATATACAAACATCAACAAACTTGTCTCCTTCAATATGTACAGTCCTTTAAAACTTATCCCTACGTGCCCTATACCATATGGACCTCTTATGTAGACTGCAGAAATGTTTATCAATTGTTTACTGTCTATTGTTCCATGTACTATACTAGGCTCTGACGATTCAAAGACACTGTTCTTGCTATTCAAGAGCTGACAGCTTATTAAAGAAGACAGAAACAGAAAATTTCAATATAATGTGATAAACGTTATAGTAAAAGGCATTCAAAGGATGTTCTAGTACTGTAAAGAGTAATTTCCCCAGCCTCAAATTGCAGAAGCGACATCTTAGAGGAGGTGACACTTGGGCCAAACTTTAAAGAAAGAATAGGAGTTAGCCAGGTGAAGAATGGTGGCAAGAGGAGGATGTTCAAGGCAGAGGGAACACAATGAACAGAGTAAAGGAATGCTGCATAGAAAGAACATGGTGTGCAGGGATGGAGGTGGGGTGGAGGAAGAAGAGGTGAGAGATGAACTTCGAAACAGGTATTATTAGATGCTAGACAGGTATTAAAATTTAAAAAAAAATTTTTAAGTGATAGAAAATACGGCATAGAGAAACAAGCACTTTCATACAGTTCCCAGTAGTATAAGCGCACAAAAACATAAGCAGGAAAACATCACAGTGTGTGTGTAGGGCTTTTGGCAATATAGATCAAGTCTTCCAGGTGTGACTAATCTTCTAGGAATAAGGACTATGTGTCAGATGCTGTATTAGGCTCAGGGGTGGTTAAAATAGATATAATCCTGACCATTATAGAGCTTGTATCTCACTGGGAAGATACAAAATGAAATAAACAAGTATAATATATGCTCTATAATTTGTATAATAAAGTACTAATAAGATGTTCTGACAAAAGAAGCATAAGAGTTGAATGGAGAAGTATTAGAAGAAAAAAAAGTAGAGTATTCCATTAGATAATGTCGAGAAATAATAAAGGTCTCAAGTAGGCAAACAGCTGCAGTGATGAAGAGAAGGACATGGATAAGAAATATTTAGGAGTAAAAATAGAATTTAGTAGTTGAATAACAGAAACTTCAATAATGTCTGGGGTAAATAAGTCAAACAGCAAGGCTGCCATGAACAAAAAAGGGACAAAAGATATTCCTAAGATCTTTCAAAGATACAGGCTAAATAACTCATCAAAACTGAATCTAACCTAGCAATTCTACTTCTAAGTATATACCCAAGGGAAGTGAAAATATTTCCACACAAAAACTTGTACGCAAATGTTCATAGCAACATTACTCACAATAGCCGAAAAATGGAAACAACTCAAATATCCATCAACTGACGAATGGGCAAACAAAATGTGGTATGTCCATACAATGAAATATTATTTGGAAATATAAAAGAATGAAGTACTGTTACTTGCTACAACATGAATCTTGAAAATATTATGCTAAGTTAAAGAAACCAGTCACAAAAGACCATACATTATATGATTCTATTTATATGAAACATCCAAAATAGGCAAACGTATAGAGACAGAAAGTAGATTTGCGGTTGCCTAAAAAAAAAAAAAAAATTGGGGGGGCTAGGGGTTGGGGGCAGGAATGGGGAATGACTGCTAATGGAGGTGGGGTATTTCTTTTTGGGGTGATGAAAATGTTCTTTGTTTGTGTTGATGGTTGCACAACTACTAAATATACTAAAAACCACTGAACTACACACTAATGAATTATGTGGGGTATGTGAGTTACAGCTCAATAAAGCTGTTCAAAGAAAGTACGGTTCAAAAAATTCTAAAGAAAAGGTTCAAAGAGGGAAATTGAGGAAAAAAAAATCTGAACCTAGATTGCGGGGTGGGGGGTGCCACAGAAATAGGGAAGGAAGATAAAAACACACTTTATATTTAAGACTGCAGTCAAGGAGCCACAATCTAAGAGATAACACACATTAAGAGAATGGGAGTTATCTCCGGTTGCCCTTTTTGCTCTAGATGTCAGGAGACTCAGAGACAAATCTGATGTTCAAAATAACTTCAACTGTTACCACACTTCGAAAATAATTCTGGGTAAAGTTCAATGTTTACAAAATTGTTAAAACAGGCACACAAACGTTCACATACTACAAACTAAAATACAAAAACATACACGTAGTAAAATGACTGAAAGGACAGACTAGAAGGAAATTCAACAAAACACTAACATTGGTTTCTTTAAATGATAGGTTGCCTTCTTCCTATTTTTTAATATTAATTACAATGAAAAATAAAGGAGGGGGAGTTAAGTACATATATTTTTAAATATGGAGGAAAGAAATGAATTATCAAACTTTTAGAAGGTATCCCTATGTTACAGGATTTTTTAAGCCATCAAAGAAATCACAAAAGATTAATTCATTTGACATATAAAAATAGATGGCTTCTGTACTAAAAAAATAAGCACCTACCAGCCAAAAGACAGTGACTCATAAAATAAATAATACTGCCATGAGTACTGTACTCCTCTAAACAAGCATCTAAATGAGACCTAACATTTACCCTAGACCAAAAATGAGACGGTAAGGGGGAAGAAAAAAAACCAAACCCATTACTCTCGAGTCAATTCAGACTCACAGCAACCCTGTAAGACAGAATAGAACTGCCCCGTAGGTTTTCCAAGGAGCGGCTGGTGGATTTGAACTGCTGTCCTTTTGGTTAGCAGCCAATCTCTTAAGCACTGTGCCACCACAGCTCCACAGGGCACAAGAAAGCTAGATTAATAGAGACAGAACAACCAGAATGGAAATAATGAGAATGCTGACACACTGTGAAAAGTATAACCAATGTTACTGAGTAATACAGACCAAACAAAAAACCAAACCCATTGCCATCAAGTCAACTGTTAAATGAGAACTTAATTTGCTATGTAAATTTTCTCCAAATCACAATGAAATATTTTTTTAAAAAATAAGCAAACAAGAGTTTGAGGAAGTTGTTTTCAGCAAATTTGAAAAGGAATTAATTTCTTAAAGTTCAGGCAAATGGCAAATAAAAAAAAAAACCTACAACCAACAAAACTGAGCCTATGTGCCCCCTCCCTTTTGATTAACAGTGTTCTACAGATTTAAGAACTAGCTCTTCACAACTCAGAAAACAGGCAGCTTTCCTTACATACAGGGCAATCAGCACAATGGTGGCAAAGGCTCTCACCAGCAGGTGTCACTGTACCTAAGTGATAACAAACAACCAAACTTTGCCATGGAGTCAATTTCGACGGCAACGGGTTAAGACCTTATAGGACAGAGTAGAACCGGCCCATAAGATTTCCAAGGAGCACCTGGTGGATTCAAAAGGTCGGCAGCCATAGCTCTTAACCACTAAGCCACCAGGATTTCCAACTAGGCAATAGATGGGTATTTTTTAAAGTCCACCCTCCCAGGCAAGAGATTTAAATATGAAGAAGGGAGAGAGGGGGAAGTGGTTTGTATGGGGGTGACACAAATTTTAAATGGGACCATTTGAGAAAGTACAAAATAATTCTGATGCCTCCACTGAAACTAGATTTTTTTTCAGCTTTGGTAGTTTCCTTACTAGTTTTACATTATCCATTATGAATCCAAAGGTACAGATTTCCCCATTTTTCAAGTCCAAGAAAATCAAGGATTTGGAAATTTGATTATCAGTAACATCATTCTGTCCTGTAGGGTCACTATGAGTAGGAATTAACTCAACTGCAACAGGTTTAGTTTGGTGATAGGTAACATACTGAGAATCTTGTGAATTCCAAGACTTTCACCTATTTTCCTGTCAATATCATTCTATAGTGAAAATTGTTTTCCAAGGCAGAGATATTAATTGGAATTCTCTTATCATCTCCCCCAGCTCTCACCATAGTGATGATTTCCTGGGGAAAGCTACTAACTTTAGCATCCCTCCCCAAACTAGCTATGATTACCTATTATTCAGATTGATAAAATAAAAAATTCATTTAAAATATAATACATACATAGCATATAGAGGGAAAAGGTAGAGGAGAGAGCATAAAGGTTAAGAGAACATAGTCAGGGACCAAACTGCTGGGCTGAGGGCTGTAGGGCCCAAGGTCTTGGGGAATATCTAGCTCAACTGGCATAACATAGTTTATAAAAAAAATGTTCTACATTCTATTTTGGTGAGTAGTGTCTGGGGTCTGACAAGCCTGTGAGCGGCCCTCTAGGACACTCCACTGGTCTCACCCGTTACGGAGCAAGGAAGAATAAAGAAAACTAAAGACACAAGGGAAAGATTAGTCCAAAGGACTAATGGACCCCATCTACCATGGCGTCTACCAGACTGAGTCCAGTACAGTGAGATAGCGCCCAGCTACCACCACTGACTGCTCTGACAGGGATCACAATAGAGGGTCCTGGACAGAGCTGGAGAAAAATGTAGAACAAAATTCTAACTCAAAAAGAAAGGCCACACTTGCTGGCCTGACAAAGACTGGAGAAACCCTGAGAGTGTGGCTCCCAAACACCCTTTCAGCTCAGTAATAAGGTCACTGCTGAGGTTCACCCTTTAGCCAAAGACTGAACAGGCCCAGGGAACAAAATAAGACTAAAGGGGCGCACCAGCCCTGGGACAGGGATTGGAAGGCAGGAGGGAACAGGAAAACTGGTAACAGGGAACCCAGGGTTGAGAAGGGAGAGCGTTGACATGTCGTGGGGTTGTTAACCAATGTCATAGAACAAAGTGTATACTGTTTGATGAAAAACTAGTTTATTCTGTAAACCTTCATCTAAAATTCAATAAAAATAAAAATTAAAAAAGGAAAGAGAATACAGCCAGTTTTTGGTTTACTAAAAGAACAGCAAGAGTGTTCCAGAGGAGAGTGACAATTTTGGACTTTGTTTCACACCCCTATCATTTCTGTGAATCAAAGGAGTATGAACATAATTAATTCCTTCCATTTGGGTTTTAATCAGGTTCTTATAACTGACTGTTGCACTGTTCAGATTTATTAATTGATATTTAAAAATTAATGAGAGACTTTGATGCTTAAAATTAATAGGGTCATTACATACACACTGTAATATACTGTAATGGTTCAACAGAACAAATCTAGGTTTGACTCCTAGTTTCACCATTTATTAGCTAAATGACTTTGAGCAAGTTACTTATCCTCACTGGGCCTCAGTTTCCTCACTGGCAAAAAGGATATAATTATATATATTATGAAAATAAGCTCTCATTGTGATGTTTAATTTTTTTTCTTCCATCTACACATGAACCTTTACTATCCACCTAGGGGAGTCCTTTGTAACATCAAATTCAATTGTCAATATTTCTAAAATAGCAGCAATAAAAGAATATTGTAAAACAAACAAAATATGAAATGCACAGGAATCTACCATTTTGTTTCTCACCACTGGATTTACCATTGAAAAAGGATGACCATGTCAGAGCCTGCAAGCTATACTTCATCTGTTAAAAATAGCTTGGGGTTGATTAATAATGCAGAAATAACCTTTCTGAATGTACAAGGCTGTCTTGAAGGAAGAAACAATACAGATTAAATTTCCTATTTTCAGAAAATTTTCTGGATAAACTATAGAATAAGCTGCTATGTAATAAAGCATGAGAGAATGCAGTAGAAAAGCAGAGACCTCTGGGGGAAAAAAAAACCAAACCTGTTCCTGTTGATTCTGACTCAAAGCGACCCTGTAAGACAGAGTAGAACCACCCCATAGGGTTTTCAAGGAGTGGATTTGAACTGCCAATCTTTTGTTTAGCAGCCGAACTCTTTACCACTGTGCCACTAGGGCTCCTCCCAGATTCCATTTAAATAGTCATCGACATGGTGGATACATTTTTATGATAACCTACCTGTACTACTAAACCTGTTGCCGTCAAGTCGATTATGACTCATACCGACCCTACAGGACAGAGTAGAACTGCCCCACAGTTTCCAAGGAGCACCTGGTGGATTGAAACTGCCAACCCTTTTGTTAGCAGCCGTAGCTCTTAACCACTATGCCATCAAGTATTCCAGATCTTGATAGGGCTCTCTAAATTAATGCATGAGCAACGGCCCTAGAACAATTATATAATCTGATATGCTACAGCTGATGGAGCCCTGGTGGGACAATGGTTAAGAGCTCAGCTGCTTAGAAACCCTATGGGGCAGTTCAACTCTGTCCTGTAGAGTCACTATGAGTCGGAATTGACTCGATGGCAATTGGTTTGATGTACAAACTCTAAGGTAGTTTTTTAATGTGAGAGATGGACTTCACCTTGTCTTAATTTGTCCAGATTACTAGGTAAGTACTAAAAGCAGATACCTGGTTTTATACCTACTTGGTGCTACAAAAAAAACACACCACAGCTTTAAACTGCTAATGTCAGTATGACAAAAGGATTTAAAGATGGAAAAGCTATTTCTTGAAAATATGCAACCAAAAAAAAAAAATCATTACTTGGTAAGACCACATATTCAGCAGCAATGTTAAAAAGTATTAGGAAAAGCAAACATTTTGTGGGCTTTAATACCAGTAATGAATTATTTTGTGAACTGGGGTATGGGTAAAAGAATATCCATTGCATTATCCTTTATACCTGCTTAGATATCTTAAATTATTTCGTAATAATTTTCAAGTGCCAGGATTTTTTTTGAGAGGACGGGACAGGTGAGAGACAGGAATTAGTTGGGCATGGGAAATGATGAAAGAAGTAAAACAGTGCTTAAGTAAAACCAAGTTCTAGAGCGATAAATGGCAGAAGAAAACAATTTTTTTTCAATTTACAGAAAACCAAACAACTTTTAAAATGAAAGTAGGAAGAGTAAAATAATTCATTGAAATAGGAAACTGAGAAACCATACGATCACTAGATGGAGTATCAACAAGGTGTTCATCAAGGAGAATGTTTTTCTAGCAAGCAGACTATAGAGAAAACACAGAGACACTCTGCAGCAAGTTCATAACCATGCTAACGTGAGATTAAGAAACAGAAAATCCACTGGTAATCCCCAAAACCTTCTCCTCTGTCACCTATGGTTTTTACCAGAATGGCTTCTTAAAGAACAAAGCATGCTGGCTGGAGTTCACTTCCTCTGGTAGTAGTGGTTTGGCGAATAGCACCATGGACAAGAGAGACAAAGGGCAAGAAAGAATGTAAAGAACTGGATAACAACTTGAAAGATCAGCCTTGAACTAAAAAGTGACATTCTATGTTTAATTGAGAGGGAGGACTGCAAAGAATGAAACTTTAAGAGAACTAGTATGTGTTAAGCACCTATTATGTGCTCTTCCCTGTTGTCTATTTCATTTAATTCTAATAATCCCGTGAGGTAAATATCAGTATTAACCCTTCTTTTACAGATAAAAGAAACCTCATCTCAAAGAAATTAAAGAACGTTCCCTAAACCACACAGCCATATATAAGAGGCAAAGCTATGATTTGGACCCTATTCTATCTGCCTACAAATCACATGCTCTCACTTCTATCCATATACTAAATATCGCATTGAGGACATAGAGGGACAAACTTTCTTTCTCTTTCACAAAGGATTTGCAATCAATTACTGTTTATTCCAGAGCTGGAGTTTATTTTCCCCATTAATTCCATCAGATTAAGGACTATACTCATAGCTAAACCATTCAACCATACTACACAGGATGTGAGAGGTTCATCTGCAAAGAACAGTTTGTAAAAAAGAAAAACAAACAAACAGCATTTTGGGTTTAAGATTCCACTACATTAATCTGTAACAGCCCACCCAAGGGAATGCTAATCAAGTGGGGAAATTTTATTTGAAACTATTTCCCAACAATTTTGTGGATTTTTATATTGTACTTTCAAAGAATGACTTCATTTTTCCCTCACAACAGCAGCATAACAAACGGGGAGAAAAGCAGTAGCCTTTAGCAAGCTCCTGAGTTTGTTCATAATACCAACGTCACATAGGAGGTAGGGAATAAAAGTGGGGGTAGGGTGGAGGGAGGTATTAGAAAATTGGAGACATGACACAATATGATTAATTTATAAATAGAACTTCATTCACGTGCAATACGCAGGTTTCATTATCAGCCCCCATTTCTGCTTTTAGAAGGCAGCTGTATGAGCCTCGTAGAGGTTTAGAACAATCATAACTAGAAAAGTCTCTGAAGAACTTGACTTCCTGACTGAACAGAAAGCTTGTTTTCCAAGCATAACCTTTATACTTTTGTTTCCTCTAGGCACAAACTTGCGGCGCATGCTGAGTACAATGTCAGTTATCTCCAACAATCTTCCATTGAGTCCTGGGATACTTCACTTTTATGAAGCATCTTCAGGTGATGGAACACTGGTAGTCAATTAGTTGTCGGACATTCTTGGGAATAAATCAAAGAACCATCAGTAATTTAAGACTGGTTGCATCTGAATTTGCTTCAAGATTCAGTTAGAAACAATGTAATGTGATGATATGTTAATACTCTTATTAAGACCAGCCAGCCATTTAACTAAAAGATTATCACTACAGCAAAGTGCCTGGCCATGCTGCAGTTTCCTACACATCTGTATAAACTAGAGATGAGAAGTATTCATTGTCTGGGATGACAGGGCAATTGTCATTTTCTGGGCCTCACAGGGTCACTGAATTAACTCCAACAAAGGGAAATCCCTCCCAGCAACAAGCCTTCTTTGGTCTTTTACACTGCAGTAATTAAAATAAGGAGGTAAACAATTACCCGTCACCTAAAAATGATTTATCTTTGAAAGCATGCTCAAACGCACTGCATATCATTACTTTTCTTGTGCAATGCTAAACAGCACCAATCCTTGTCTCAAGTTTAACCTCTGAGCCCCATATTAAGCATCTAACTTTACAGATATTTAAGATTTAAACAAAAGCAGGTGGATATCAGCTGGAATGTATCAATGCCCTTGCTCCATTAGGCTGGGAAATTAGGGAACACTCTTAATAGAAAACCACTGAAGTAGAAACGCTTAGAACGCAATTCTGACTAAAATCATGGTATGAACATGTGAGGTTTTTTATGTTTGTTATAGAAGTTAAAGGAATCCCTAAGTGGCGCAAATGGTTAAGCATTCAACTACTAGTCAAAAAGACTGGCAGTTAGAACCCACACAGAGTGGCCTCAGAAAAAAGGCCCAGCAATCTGCTTCTAAAAGGTCACAGCCTTGAAAACCCTATGAAGCAGTTCTAGTCTACTCTTAACCATGAGTCAGAATCAGCTGCAATGAGTGAGAATCAACTGCAACTAACAATGACCCAGAACTAAAAGAAAAGGTGTATATAAAAAAAAAACAAACGCCTACTCCTCACTTATCCACCATTTCATTATCTGACATTGCGCATTTAGGACAATAATAATAAAAAAAAAAATCTACTATTCAGCTATTCTGCACACTTACAACATACATCTGGCAGTAACGAACACCAAGGTGCGAGGTGAGAGTAAAACCGGCTGTGATGGTTAAGACTACGTGTCAGCTTGGCTGGACCATGATTCTCGGTAGTTTGGCAATTAGGGAATGACGTAATTTTGCAATTATGTAATGATGTAATTTGGCAGTTACACAATGATATAATCTGGACGTTTTGCAATGATGCAGTCATCCTCCATTTTGTGATCTGACATGATTATCCTCCATGTTCACATAACTCCAATTTCTGCATAACAACCCGGTCTTTGGAACCTAACCATGTTGATAAGTGAGGAGTGGGTGTACTGTTCTGTATATACTTTCAGTTAAGAATGTCTTTCTCTACAAATATATAAATAGGGATTTAACAGTGAACAAAAATATCATTAAGTAAATCCAATATTTATGTATTTCTCCCTCCTCTTTTCTATACTTTTGCTTTTATAATTTGGGCCCAAACTATAAGCCAAGGGATAAACAGTTAAGAAAATAGAAGGATGTGGTAGCATTTTTAATTAATAATATGACCTGAAAACACAGAATACAGCAACAGGAGATTATAATATAAATCCAAAATACATGTGGGTCCTGTTATTTCATGTATTTTGCTACAATTCTCAGGAATAACAGTGAAAACTGGCATCCTCTGATATGCGCTAAGAATAGGTAACTACAGCACAACAGCAACTGAGGCACCATGAAGACAGAGGCCATGTCTACTTCATTCAACTTCCAGAACCTAGCAGCACATTTGGCACATAGGAAGTGCTCAATAAATTCTGTTCCATTTGTTTATGAACGAAGCATCAAACAATTGGAACCCATTTCTACATTTATACTTTTGTACCTCATTCTTCTTAGACCTGCTGGGAGCAATTATATTATTGAGTATATTGGTCTCCAGTAAATGCCTATATAAGCTAACTAAACGGCATTTAAGGCTAAACCAGAAGACTATTAAAATTGTGATACTGCCAAAACAGTTTTTTAAAGGAACACTAAACTAAACCAAAGAAGCTTCTTGATGATTTGGAAAATTTCTAAATAAAGTTTTCAGAGTTAAGGGATTTTATCTTCAAAACAACTAACTGTAAAAAGTACATTTTTTCAATGCAAAAAACTCAAATAATTCAAAACACAGCATGTTTCAGATACGTCAACAATAACTGTGAGCAACAGTACACATGGAGTACCTGGACAAAATTGAGCCCTGTATAGTCTCACATGTTACGTTAACTGCCATCAAGTCAGTTCCAAATCACAGCGACCCCATGCACAACAGAATGAAACACTGCCTGGTCCTGCACCATCCTCACAATCATTGCTATACTTAAGCCCGCTGTTGCAGCCACTGTGTCAATCCATCTTGTTGAGGGTCTTCCTCTGTTTCACTGACCCTCTACTTTACCAAGCATGATGTCCTTCTCTAGGGACTGGTTCCTCCAGATAATACATCCAAAGTATGGAGACAAAATCTCACCATCTTTGCTTCTAAGGAGCATTCCACAGTCACCATTTATGTTGTAGAAAAAGGTATTTACCATGAATAAGTCACTGGTATTGCAAAATTCTACCATGGGATCTCTAGCATAGCTTCTAACACCAAGGCCATATTTTCCAACTACTGATCCTTCTTTGTTTCCAACTTTTGCATTCCAATCACCAGTAATTATCGATGCATCTTGATTACATGTTGATCAATTTCAGACTGTAGATGTTGGCAAAAATCTTCAATTTCTTCACCTTTGCCATTAGTGGTTGGTGCGTAAATTTTGTTTATTTTTTTTAATCCCAATGTACTAGTTGGGGATATGGTTTGACCAACCCATAGTCTCACACAGGACTGTTTAAACCATATCCCCAACTAGTACACTGGAATTAAAAAAAAAAACAGAAATGTGGGGGGTAGAAAAAGGAAGGTATTAAAAAGGAACTTCCAGAATAACAGAAAACAACAGACAGGGAACAAGGAGATAAAATTCGCTATAAAAATGTCTCAAGCATATCAAAGAAAAAATAAGAAAGGAACAGTCAGGGAAACAGATCACATCTTCCTAATTTAAAAAAAAAAAAAGGTGGGGAGGAGGAGTAACCCCATACACACACATTCACACACACCAGATATGACACAGTTGACCTTCATGTTTTCAAAGACTGATTATATAAGTCCTTGATTTCTCTTTTGCCATCTTGCTCCTCTTTTCCTATGTTTTGATCATATCACTGGTCATTTACACTTCATTTCATTACCAGATTTCCACTACACTATGATTACAACAAATTCTGATTCATAAAGAACCTTATAAAAAAGTTGTTTATTAAACCATGTCTTTTGCTTCTTTTTCTTCCTATTTTCTGTCCTAGACTACAAATGTTAGTAACACACCCAAATAATTAAACTTGGTAAAGAAACAAATCTATTTTTCTACTTTGGAGAAGTCCAGGTAAAGCGTGGTAGAAAGGACACTGCTCTGAAAGTCAGAATACCTCTGTACATTGTGTCAGCAACCTTTGGCAAGTTACTGTATCTTTATACAACTTAAAAAACAAACAAACAAACAAAAAACCTGTTGCGGTTGAGTCAATTCTGACTCAGAGCAGCCCTGCAGGACAGAATAGAACCACCCTCCCTATATGGTTTCCAAAGAGCACCTGGTGGATTCAAACTGCCAACCTTTTGTTTAGCAACCCTAACTCTTAACCACTACGCCACCAGGGTTTCCAATTCTACACCTTACCAAAACCAAACCCAGTGCCGTCGAGTCCATTCCGACTCATAGGGACCCTACAGGACAGAGTAGAACTGCCCCATAGAGTTTCCAAGGAGTGTCTGGTGGATTCGAACTGATCACCCTTTGGTTACCAGCCATAGCACTTAACCACTACGCCACCAGGGTTTCCTTCTACACCTTAAAAAAAAAAAAAAAAATGTCCATGAAAATAAGGGTATTGAATAGGATGAGGATTTCCAGCTTTAGCAACCTTCAGTCTAATTACCAATAGTGTATTTGCAAAGAGCTATAATTTTAAGCCATTCTTTGATCTGAAAAACATATTGAACAATTTGAAAAGAATCACCTCAGAGCATTTAACTGAATCTACATTATTTGCAGCAAAAGAGATGTATAGATTTTAATTTAGTTCTCTCATGTCTCAAAGGGCAAGTGTTTGTCTTGATCTAGGTATTTTATATTTTAATTCCTTCTTTAAAGTTGTTAAATTATTACGAAAAGAGAGAGTGGAGGGAGGTAGCAGGTTGTCTCAGGGGGAGAGCAACTGGGAGTATGTTTTTAGCAAGGTGTATATAAGTTTTTGTATGAGAGACTGACTTGATTTGTAAACTTTCACTTAAAGCACAATAAAAAGTTTTTTTTTAATTTAAAAAAGTTGTTAAATTATTTATTTTGTACAAAGATACAGAGATAAGAAGGAAGATTCACAGTAAATTAGATGGGCACATTCAAACTTGTCAAACAAGTAATACTGCCCAGGTTCCATAAGCCACTCAGGCTAAAACACACTGGAGCAAAAGTACAAATTCAAATCACAACCTAGATTCGCAACCAACTTTGACAGTCATTTAGAAAAAAATTTTTTTTCTATAGAAATGTCTTTCAGGATCTTCTAAAGTGAACAACTCTTGAAACCTAGCACAGCATTAACAATATAGTCCTGGTATGGGCGACCACATTTTTAAATAATGCTTCGGCACACCAGGTCCTGTATTAACACTGCTAAATGTTAGAGAAGACCTGCTGCCATCGAGTCGATTCAGACTCAGAGTACTATTGTTATATACCTTCTATATAGGGTCCCTATGAGTCAGACTCAAGGGCAGCGAGGTTTTTTCTGTAAAAAACACGAAAAAACAATGTGCTTGTTTTTCAATTAAATGAAAAAAAATTCAACTATTATCTATTAATATTTACAGATACCAGTAACTTACAAAGCATTATATAACAAAGCTTTTCCACAGATGTTCATCTTCCATCTTAGAACATTTCCAAGGAGGAAAAACAAAACAAGGAATTATTAGTGGCAACATTTGCATGCTACTTGACAAAAAAGAACAATTAAAGGAAAAGGGAGATATGAGAACAGAACAGATATTAAACTTTCCTGAAACACTAGTCACCCTTGTGCTCTTGTTATTTAATTAAGAACTAAAATGGCCACATCACACAATGCAATGTGATTTTAACAATGACGTCATTTACAGAAAGCCACCAGAATGAATAAATAGGAGCAGTTGAAAAGGTCTCTGAAGACTACCTTTTGGTATCCCACTGATTTTCAAATCAATCAGAGCACCTAGGTTTCTAACGTTTTCTATTTAAACTGAAATCACTATTTAAAAACCATTATCATTCTAAGAAACAAGCACAGTGCATAAAAAAAAAAGGAGGCAAAAAATGTAGACATATTTGCTGTTATATCAAATATACTTTATAATAAAGTGTATCATTTTTTAAATTAAAAATTCTCTTATATGACCTTTTGCACTAGAATAATTCTAAATGTATTTTAATCATATAAACCTACTTATCACTAATGTTCAAATGCACTAGTCTAAAGCACAACTTTTTAACAAATTAGGTCCCAGCAATCTGACCCCAAGTTTAGTGACCCTGTTGGCAAACTAAACCTGGTATCACATTCTTCACTTTAACTTCTAAGAGAAGGAAGACATTTTCCTGATCCCAGTAAAACCAAGCAGATGTGAAATTTTTATTTTTAGTGCCTGAAATTTGCTTCTTGAGTGAATTATAGCCATCAAGGAAATATGTTCTATTCTCCTGCCAAAGCCCAGCCCTGCACTCATTATCAGGCAGAACTCCCACAAAGTCATCCAAACTCAATCTTTCACAACCCGCCTCCCCTTAACCTGGGGCAAGAGTTTTCAGCATTTAGCCGTGGCTGAGGAAAAAAATCTGAGCTTTAAACTGAAAAAACAAGGTCTGTCAGTGTGACTACAAACTGAGAGGAAAGGATGCTGATAAAGAGGAAAGGGTAATGTCTTGAAAAAAGAAAACAGTCATTTCACTGCTTGGAAACTAAGCTCAGTTTACTGGGTGGTCCTTTCCTCACTATCATCCGTGAGGGGCAGAGCCATGAAAAACAACAACATAGGTGCTGGTTTATTTTGGTTCTAACATTGTGCCTTTGCCTGTGTATTCAGCAAACTGAAGCAGAAGGAAAGTCAACCGGATGGCTTAAAAGATTTTTAAAAGGTAATTAAAAAAAAAATAATACATGTAAACAAAGTGAATACTTTGTAAGACGCAGCCTTCCACAACCACTTTGTAGAGTGCTATATATATGTATATACGTATATATATACGTATATATACGTTTATATATATATACACATATATACACACATACATATATCTATCTTACAAGATGATTTCACATCAATGCTTTCTACTATATCGTACTGCCAAGGGGTTCAATTTTCCAGTAAAAAAAAAAACTGTATGCCAGAAAAGGGGGTAAAATGAGACACTTTGTAGCAGACGGGCAACAGCTGAACGACACTAAACTTCCAGGAAATGATTTTATTATCATTCATTAAGGATAAAGTCAAATTAAAGGGGAAAAAATGTTGCACAATTATGACTAACTAGAAAGGAGGAAACTTGTTTCTTCAGACACCACTACTAATGAAGCAAACAATTTCAACCCTCACAAAATGGCCTTTCAGTGCTGCTTCATTCTCTCATTAGAGAATGTCAAGCGCTGCTATCTTACAGAAGGCATGCATTTTCTTGAGCTCAGAGACCATCAATAACAGCTAGGCAGCCCTATCATGTGACATATTACATGGCAGACTTCCCCAGAGCATGATTTAGCAATGAGAATGCCTCATAACTTTCTCTAGAGCTTAAGTTATAAACCTTTTAGAAATTGCAAGGATTCAAATTATTATTAATTTAAGAATAATCTCACAGCCTTTTTTTTTCTTTAAAGAAAAGCCAAACAGCTACAACTACTGAAGAGTAAAGAAAAAACAAACATGCTGGTTTACATCGCCCAGAAAGTGTCCAATTTTCAAGACTGCTGACTTCAGTTTTTACAAAACTTTTGCAATTTCTACTCCTATTAGATGAAGCCTTTTAGCCTATAAAACCTGTCAGCTCTAAAACATTAAATTTTTAAAAAGAAAGACACATTTTCTAAAACATTTTTAACAATCTTAAGGGTTTCTCAAGTCCTAAATTATAACTAGCAGGACTAGGAATCGAGGAACTAATGCAAGGCCTAGCATTGTCAATGACTGGCTGTTGTCTCATTACTTAACTGCTTCTCACTACCCGTTTTTTCATCTAGAAAATAAGGCCATTGTATTAGATTATTTCTTAGGTCCCTCGCAGCTCTAATTTTCTATTCCAAGATCTTCAGTTCACTGAAAAATATTACTGCCTTGTTAAAGATCAAAATATAGTCATTTTAAACACACTAGAGAATCTAAGAAAGTTAAGAAACTTTAATAAATGTTCCCCCCAGATTTTCTGAAACTGGAGGACGCAGGAAATATAATTGTCTATTTACTATCATCACTTACAAAAGAACCAACCTAAAGGGAAAGAGAACTCTATAGCAAAAGTAAACAACTCATAAACCCATAGGTGTTCAAACAGAACCTGAAGTTTGATGGTATTAAACTATTTTCCATAATTTGTATATATCACCCCAGATTATAAAAATATATATGTAGCCTTCCATTTTGCTTTATTAAAAGATTAACTCCACTGTAATGAAATTTAAAATGTTAAGTTCTAAAGAGACTTCCATTCCCACCAATTTTTATGGATATTTTAAATTCCAGATTAACCTATAGTGAAACATTGTTCAAATTAATGATCAAATATTGTTATCAACTGATTCAATATATATTCCAGTATATACCTCTTCCCTATTTTTCCTTCAGTGCTGTCTTTACTAACTCTCTCCCTTCCATTGCCCACCTTTCCTACTCCCCTTTTCTCTCCTTCCTTTGTCAACCATACACAGTACTTTCTAAAGCAGTCTAGGAAGTGGTTCTCTACCAAGAAGTACCAGAGTCACCTTGGAAGCTTATAAAAATACACATTAGTGCGAGGAATTCCGCTTTTAAAGTAACTCTGAGTAAAAATAAATTAATAAACCTTGGTTAACAACCAGCTTGCTCAGAGATGCCCTAGCCAACTAAAGATTAACCAGGGAATTTACTTTGTTGAAAAATCTTTCCGGAATTCATTGGGTCACTTTTCTCTTGCTTAGCAGCTACAATTCAAGACAAACATCTGATGATTTAACAATTGTTTTACAAATAGGTCAAGTTTATAATCAATTCTTTATTCTAAAAATAACTGGCAAACAATGGCCCACAGGGCAAATACAGCCCTCGAGCTAAGAATACTGTTATGTTTTTAAAGGATTGTAAAACAAAGAATATGTGACAGAGACCACATGTGCTCCACAAAACCTGAAGTATTTACTATTTGGCCCTTATAGATAAAGTCTGCAAACCCGTGTTCTACAGCACCAAAGACACTGGAGGTACAGAGGCTCCAGGACATCCCCCGGAAGTGCTCCTTTCTCATTAGATTAATGGAAGGGAAGAGTGAAAAAACTTTGTTAATTTGGTTTCAACAGTATCACTTAAACAGAACCACTGTTATTTCTCTAATTGACTTGCCTAAATAACTAACCTTTAAGAAAGTGTTATCCCAAAAGGCAATCTATTCCATTCCTCAGACCCAATAGTTTCAGAGGAAAATTTCTAGAGATAGCTCTGGAAACACAAAAGATTGGAAGTCTTACCTGAGGCATTTGCTATAGTCAATGGCAGGCCTGGAAGCTGGTGCACCTGGATTCCTGAAGCACCCAATGCACTGAGGTTAATGGTCTGGAGGCCTGGCATGGAGGAGAGCTGTGCAGCATTCACAGTGACTGTGCCAGCAGGGATGGAGGCAGCTGAGGCAATGGGTGTAAGGGTGGTGTTGCTGCTGCTTGTCTGCCCCAAGGAAACACCCTGCATTGGAGCCAAGGTGATTGTCTGGGCCTGTGGGTTCTGAACTTGGAGGTTCTGCAGCTGAAGAGTCTGCCAACTGACCTGTCCATTGGGCCCCACCGTTGGTGTCCGGATGATGATAGGGCCAGAGTTTGGAACAGCCTGAAGCTGGAGGTTCTGGAGGGTTTCCTGGGAGATAGCTTGAGTTGTAAAGGTCTGCCCTGACAGTGGTGCTGCTTGAAGGGCCTGAAGGGCCTGTCCCCCTTGAACTAGCTGAGGCTGAATAAGAATCTGTTGTTGCTGTGTCTGCTGGTTTTGCTCTCCCTCTTTTTGCTGACTTGTTTGCAGTGAGCCTCCAGATGTCTGGTTCTGCTGGATGTTCAGAGCATCAGACCCCTGTAGCCCACTGACCCTCTGGGGTGTCTGGCCTTGAGAGTTGGTCCCTGCTGATCCGCTGGTGGTAAAGTTCATAATTCCCATGTTGCTGGTGGTAGTAGTTGTTGAGTAGCTATTGGCATTGGTGAAAAAGGAGCTGGAACTGGCTTGTGATACCAGACTAGCAGAACTGATGGCAGTCCCTGAGGTGACAGGCTGTGAGCCACTCTCCTGGGACCCAGAGCTGCTGATCGTGACTGCCTGAGAGCTGGGAGTCAAGGTAGCTGCAGAAACGCTGTTGACAGGTAGCAAGGTGATGTTCCCATTCAGGGCCACTGGTACATTGGTCACATACTGAGTCTGTCCTGAGAGCACATTATTAGCCAGGCCTTGCAGGGGGACAGCCTGCTGGAGCAGGTTTGGCATAGCAGCAATGATGTTGCCTCCACTTCCTCGATTTGTGATAATCTGTTGGTTTGCACCTGGTATGATCTGAATTTGACCAGAACCATCCTGCTGCACTTGGGCCCCAGTGGCTGCAAATTGCAGCTGCTGCCCATCAACGGTCTGGAACTGTGGGATTACTTGATACTGAATATTGGGCATCACCCCAGGCAGTCCTGTTAGGACTTGCTGGTTCTGCAAATTGGGGGCCGCAGCCACAACATACTGCCCACCAGAAACCGTGCGATTCTTGGAAGACTCACTGCCATTGCCGCCATTAGTGCTGCTGCCACTCTGCTCCTTTGAGGTAGGGGTAGCCCCAGAGGAGGAAGAGATAATCTGCCAGCCATTGGCACCCTGTGAGAGTTGTGTGGCTGCAAGGTCCAGCTCACCTGTGCCCCCTGACTGGCTTGGGCCCTGGGAATTGTTGCTGTTTTCATTGGGTGACTCAATTCTGCTGCAAGTTGCTGCTAAAAGAGCCAAAGGGGATGGCTGGGACTCCTGGTCAGAAAACAAGGAAGAGAAAAGGTGTTATTGACACCCAGCTGCCAGCCTAGGAGGACAGTGCACAACAAATAAAGAACAAAATAGTGCAGACAAATAACGACTAAAAACCAGAAACAAAAAACCAATCTATCTGTATTGCTGCAATTTCCATCTCTGGGGATCTCCAAGTCATTTCTCTCTCTCTATACTTACTTCCTCTATCTGTAAAACTGTTTAGTCCTTTCCTAAAATTTTTTGTGTGAGTAGTTAAAACAATTATCTAGGAGTATTTACATGCTCTCAACATATTCCCCACACTTTATCTCTAATCATCACTTACCTGACCTCCTCCTCCTCCACTGCTGCTACTGCCTGTGCTGCTGCTGCGAGCCTGAGAAAAGGCACCACCACCATTACCACTGCCCCCATTATTGCCACCAACTCCTTTTTCAATCTTCACCACTGTTGTCATTTCATCCATGGAGTGATCTTGTTCTAGAATGAAATAAAAATAAACAACATAAAACTGGGGAGAAAAAAAGGGTAAAAGAACATTATGATGAAACAGAAATGACTAATAGGAAGGTAAAAGGTGCCTGTGTAAAGAAAATGGATTAGGGGGGAGCAGTTGTAGGACAATATGACGTGAACCAGGCTCTATGGTGCCAGAACTGGGCCTCAATTTTCCTTTGTACAAAATTAAACTCAGAAAACATTCAAAAAATGCTTTTGGGATAGGAAATGTGAGGGACTGTGGGTATGTTGAAAGAGTTTTAAAATAAAAAACATGCCAGGGGAAAAAAGGGAGAAGGCCAGGTAAGGCAAAAAACAACATGTGGGTGGATGGAAAGCTTGCTAAAATTAGTGTTAAAGGACACGGAAAAAGAAAAAAATACAAACGTAGAAAGTAACAAGAGAACAGAAAAGGGAAAAATAAATGATGAAAAATGTGAGTGGAGACACAGTAGTAAATACAGGTAAGGAGCTAAAGGGGTCTTGGGATTAGAAATCAGGTTTCGGGGCGGGGAGAAGGCGGGCCCTAGTGAGAAAGGGCGGTTTCGGGGTGAGGGGCGTGGAAAGGGCGGGACGATGGGGGGGAGGGGAAAATACAGAAAAAGGGGGGGGGGAGGGCCTTGGGGCAGGCGGCGACCAGAGGGCGGGCCAGAGAGGCGGTTGGCCCGGGCGGGGCCTGCACGGCTTGGGCCGCCCCCGCGGCTCCAGCCCCCGGCGGGAGGAGCCTCAGGCGGGCAGTCGAGTAGTGGGGGGTAAGGCCCGTCCCCCGTGGCCGGGGCGGGCAGGGGGCGGGCGAGGCCACGCTGCCCCCTCCCCCGGGGCGGGCGGCCCATCCCCCTCCTCCTCCGAGGCCCCGCCACTGCCCCTTCTCCCTCCCTTCCCTCCGCCCCGGGCGGGACCAAGGCCGCCGCCGCCGCCGCCTCCCGCCCGCCCCCCCTCACGGCGGGGACCGCCCGGTCGGCCCTCGCGCGCGCCCCCTCACTCCCCTCCCACCCCTAAGCTTGGAGTGGACTCATCCTTACCGCTCATGGTGGCAGCTGAGGGACGAGCTCAAGGGGGTCCTGTCCGGGGGGGTTGGGGGGGGCCGGGAAAAACGCGGACGCTGACGAGGCAAGCGAACCCGGACCGGACGGGGAGGGGGGGGGTAAGGAGGAGGGAGCAGCGCGCCACAAGCTCGGCCTAGGCCCCGCCCCTTCACTGCTGCCCCGCCCAATGAAGGAGGGGGAAAGGCGGGACTTGTAGAAGAAAGGCGGGCAGGGTATCCAATAACACGACTCAATTGCTCTCTAGGGCGTGTAAGACAGAAGTGCGTGCCTGGTATCCGCCCCAAAATGCCGCCCTCTCAGTTTTAAAAACCAGTGAAAGATGCAGGAAGTGAAAATGGGCGGGAGCTGGAGATGATAGGCTTGGAGGGAAGCCAGTCAACTGCCAGGCGGGCTCCCTGAGCGGTAGCGATAGGGAGAGTTTTGATAGGAGTGACAGAACAACGACCAACCAGAATTCTGGACATGCCTGGGCAAAGTCCTTGTGGGAGGAGAGGCCGGAACGGGAGAGGATGAAGTTGATCAACACCAATCAGAATTCAGGCGGGCAGCCAGAAAAGTCATGATTGGATAGACACTGAAAAGAGACAGATCAGGACTCATATTGACGTGACTAAAACCCTATTATCCGCCGAATGAACTCTGGGGGCGGGAACCTGGAGGGGGCAGAGCAGAGTTGGCGTCTACCTCAATCGCTCGGCCCAATGAAGGGGCGCAGTAGGCCAGGGACCGCCCCCAAGTTGGCCAATGGGCGTTACTAGAGCCGCCCATCATGGGGAAGGGAACAGGGCTGTGCCAAGAGGAGTTCGTCGCCATATTGGCCCTCCTTAGGGGACGTCTTTTACAGTGATTAGATGGTACACTTAAGCAGTACCCTGTAGCTCCACAGGTGTCAGGGCAAAGACCAAGAAGTCCCTTCAGCGCGCAGTTCTGCCCCACCACCCCGGCTCGTTTGAGTCCTCATTGAACCGCCCTTAGAAAGTACCTCTCACCCCTCCCGAGGCCGACGAATGCCTCTGAGTGTGGGTGTAAGCCCTGTGAGTGTAGGCGAGGTGAGATCTGGCGACAGCACTGTCAAAATCAGTTAATACGGAGCTGACCAATTTATAAGGTTTTTGTGAGACTCTAGCAAACACTATTAAGTTCCCGCAGAGAAAGCACAAGCTACTTACAGCGGGTTAACTTTTCAAGAGTTTCTCTTTGGGGCTAAAGTGCATTGGAGAACCTCCCCAAGGTCCTAAACGGCTTCCTTTTTTAACCCCCTTAATTGTAAATACCGCGTAAGTGTAAAGCAAGATAGCCGAGTTCCTGTTTCTTGAGACGAAAGTTAAAGGACATGGTTTTGCCCGAGGCCCCTTAAGTTCTGGCCTCCATTTTGCCTCTTTATCCCTGTTTTAGTGGAGGACGACTGGGTGGCTTGTAAGTGACGTAATGAGGTCATTCTCTTTAGCACTTTTATCTTATCACTTCTTTATATATTTTCCTGTTTTAAAGTCTGAATTTCCCCTAAAAGATTTTAAGCCCTTTGAAAGCAGGAACTTAGGCTCTGGTCCTTTGGGCAAGGCTTGGAAGCGATGAAGTGATTGTTGAATGCATACTGTGTTAGGTGCCAAAGTGGATTAGGTGCTTTGCGTACCTTTTGTCATCTTAATAAGAACGATATTATTAAGTAGTGTTAATATTATTTTATAAGTGAAGAAACTTAAGCTGAAAAGTTAAATAATTTGCCCAAGGTCACAAAGCTTTTAAGTTGAGCCAGATTCCAGACCAGAACAGTTCCGCAAAAAAAAGTCTACAAATTGTTAAGTGAATAAAACAATGCCTTATATAACCATTTGTATAAGGACATTCTCCAATTTTTGTTGTTGTTTTTGAAGAAAACTGCTTTTGCATTGTTACTTTCTATCTCCTGAGAAAAACCTACCTATACACTTTTTTTTTTATACACTCAGGGCAGCTGAAATGGCATCATCTTGTACACCTTTATTACAAAATTTATCACTTAACCAACATCAAAGTTTCTCAAAATGTAATATCAGTCTGTAACAATCATCTGGGGTGCTTTTTTAAGAAGCAGATTCCTAGGCCTCACCCCAGACCTAGTAAATCAGATTCTCTGTAGTGGAGTATGGGATGAGGTTTAAGAATATGCATTTTTATGCCGTTTTTTCAAGTGATTAGTTCCTAATCCAGAGTTGGAGAAACACTAAGGGAAGAACTGCATTACTCATCTTGGTAAACTAAACACAGGAGATTCTAACAGCTGTTCAGTATAGTCAACAAAAGACCACACCTAAATTTACTGGGGAAGGGGAAAGGAACTATTTTTAGCACACTCTCTAAACACTTCAAATATATTGTCTAACTTAATCCTTTTAACTGATAATAAGAGACGCCATACCCTTTTACAGATGAGAAGAGAGAGGCTCAGACACTTAAATTATGGCCTGTTGTTTTAGCTCCAAAGCCTGTGGGTTTTTTTGTTGTTTTTCCCATAGTTCTTATAAGCTAGTCTATGCCTGAAATGGAAACTAGGGTTTGGTTTTATTCCCAGGTACTGAGAAAAAGATCTACATTTAGACTCAGAAATTCAGTAGCCATCCTCCCTTTCACAATTCTTTCCCTTTGCTCTTCCTAGGACTGGATAGAATTCAGCACCTGACCAATGAGGAATGTCTTTGACATATCCTTGCTTATTGATAGTCTCTGAGAGCAAATGAACCATGATCCATCTTGTCCAACTCTCCTGCAAAAACTGTAGCAAAAAAAATTTCTTTAGACCAAACCAAAAAAATTTGTTTTTAATGCATAAACTTATTTCAGGTCTTCTCAAAATCCTTCCAGTGTCTGTCTACAAAACCATTTGCAAGATCATTTAAATAACTCCGAAGGACTTTCTTTAAAGAGCAATGTGATTCCTATGAACTTGAATTGTGCCTGGCTGTGATGTAGTAAGCCTCACACATACTAAGTGCTAACACAGCAGCATGGCATTGAAGTCTCTTAGCGGTCAGCCCTTCACTTATTCAGGCTCATTATCCATTACTGTCCACTGTACTCTCTTACCCTTCACTTTGTTCTTGTTGAAATTTCCCCCAAAAGCCATGCTTTCTGGGATCTTCAAAGTCTGGACTTTTATAAGTACAGTCCACTCAGCCCGTCTTCCTTCTGGGCTACCAGACAAACTCTTATTCGTATCTTTGATAAGTACAACTTCTCTGAAGTCTTCCCTACCACTCCCAGGTATTGAATATTCTGTCCACTATATCTTTTTTACATACCTCCATTAAAAGTATCTAAGTATCCATTGTCCCCCAACTAGACTAGGCAACTTGAGGACAAAGATGATGTCTTTTCATTTTGTATTCTCAAGATAGAGCATATAGTTGACACCCAGTAAACACTGTTAAATGAAAGGAGAGGCCTAGTAGTGACCATCCTGAATAGGTCTCGAGACACACAATGGAATAAATCATTCTTCCTGATTCTGAAGCCACTCTTCAGCTTTGATCAATTTCCCAGTTATGGATCTGGTAATTATCTGATAATTGGGAACATTTTGTAAATTAAAATATACAGATGATCAAAACCCTCCTTTTATACCATCATTATAACCTTGCCTTTCAGCAAACTTTCAACTAAAGCTAAGAAGAAAAAAAATAGTGACTTAAGATAATAATGTCTAAACAGTCTTCTAACCTTTACTTTCTAGCTCTCTGAACAAGAAAACAAGCCTAAGTTTTTTTCTCATCAGTCTGTAGTTAGTAGGCTAATACCGTTTGCAGTGCAATGGTGACTGTAGAGGCTGGATGGGTCATCACACACATCCCTCAGCCTTTTAAAGGCCCTGGAAAGGCAAGAGCCTAATCCAGAAAAGAACTGTAACAAGGCAGGCTTTTTTTGTTTGGGAAGTCCAAAACCTGGCTACAGATATTATTATTACTATTTAAAACAACTCATCCTGTACCCTTTCTGTGCCTTTGTTTCCTTATGTGAGAAGCATTGTGATTCATCCCTGCCTAAACTGTACTAGGAAGGCATTCATTCAGTCCATGGCTGTGATGATCCTGAAGGCCCAGGAGGAGGAAGAAAGGGAGGGCAGGAGCAGGGCCGGATGTGTTTTTCTGTGACAGTTGGGAGAAACAGTCAAGAAAACAATTTAGTTTTTGTTGGAGCTGAACTCTGGCCCAGCCTTCCTGAGTATTCTCTTCTGAAGGATACTCTTAAGATCTGAAGAGGTCTGCAAGAAGACAGCCCAGACTGTAAACCTAGCTGATAGTTTCTGACCCTTGAAGAGTCTTTGCCAAATAAAGGTGGTTTGAGGTCTAGTGGAGAAGAGGAAGAGAAATTCCTGAGCCTGCAAATTCCCAAATCCTTCAGAATCGAGAGCTAGAGAAGACAGGCTCAGGGCACCCAGAGGGGTCAGAGACCAGCCTAGACCATAAACAGTGCAAACAGCGCTTTTCTGCACATTAAATCTGACCCCTAGGGGTTCCTGCTTGGAACAAACACAAAATCAAAACATTTCTCTCCCCCAAAATACTCAAACTCCTCAGGGAGCCAGAGCTCACCAGAGCTAGGAGCTGCAGCAAGAGCAAGACACGGAGAGAGGAAGCCAGTGCTTACTACCAATGTACCCTCCTCACAGACACACACACACACACACACACTCCTCCCAGCCACTCTGCACCCCGAGGGCGACTGGAGTCCTGCCTGGCAATTCAGCATTAAAAAAATAAAATAAATTCTCTTTTAACCAAAAATGAAGCAGTTTCCTTTTCTCCTTCCTCTCCTGGGCCGAGTAGCCCTGAGACTCCACCAGAATCCAGGGTTGGGGAGAGAGCTACACCACTCCCAGTCTCCCATTCTCAGAAACGGAGAGTGTCCCCGACAGGGTCAACAGGTCTGGGAAAAAGACGTACCCTCTTCGGGCACCCACCGCAGAAGTTGAAGGAAGAAAAGAGAGCAAGCAAAGGGAGAGGCCAGGGGGCTGATCCTGTTTCCCCCTCCCAAGGAACTTGGGGCCACCCTGAGGGCGGGCGGAGGGCCGGGCTGGGGACGAGGGTGATGAAGTCGTAAACAAACCCGCCAGGGCCACGAGGTGCCCAGAGGAATGGGGTGGGGTTTACAAGCTTCTCAGGCCCTGCCGGGAGCTGGATGACTGGTGTGGGCTGGGCCCAGCTGGGGCCTCGCCACCCCCAGTTTCCGGCTAGAGTTGGGCCATCTGGCTCTCCCCAGCCTCAAACCCCTCCTTGCTGTTTTGCCCTCCCACGCTGGAGCCCAAGAGGCCTGCCGAAGTTCGTACAGGGTGACACCTGACCTCTCTTCTTGCCGAAGATTTCACTGTCCCCAGGAGGAAAAGCAGATGCTGCGGTGGATGGTTCATGTGGGGAAAAGGCCCTGAAACACCCTCAATTCTTTCTTGCCATAGTCAGGGAGATTGTGGGTAGGGGAAGGTGAGAGAGAGCATAGCTGCTCAGACTTTTGCCTCTGAGAGGGGGTTTTACCTTTTTTTGCCTGTGACACAAATCCCTGGCTTAGAGTGTTAACCTTTACCACTGTCTTCCTCCACAACTGTGTCAGAGGTGCCTGGACAAAGGTCCCTGGGAGTCTTCCAGGAACAATTTATCTTCAGTCACTCCCAGTTAACACCCGTAGATATTGCACTAGCGCCATCTTAGAGATTAGGAAATCAATTCAGAATTTGACAGATGTGCCCAGCCAAAGTCACAGGCAAAATTTTGTGGATCCCTAACTCCAGTTCTACTTATCCAGCATTTCCCAAAGTGTGGTGCACTTAGTACTTGAATTTTAGAAAGAAATTGAACTACTTATCAAGGGAATGATTTCACAAATATTGTTAGGATAAAGAAAAATACAGTATACAGTGGAACAAGCAATACCTGATTATGGTAAAAATGATGAAGGTGGTGTGTTAATGATTGAAGTTTGGGGAAATATAATGCTGTACCATACTGATTTTACTATCTTACATGCAGATATTCCTAAGGAAGAATGAGGGAGAATGGCAATGGTTCAGTGAGAGGATGAGTCTAGATTATCCCAAGGTTCCTTCCCCTCTGACATTCTAAACTTTAGAGCAATCAAAGACCATTTTAAGGCAGGAACTGGGAGCCAAGAAAAATGGAGCTAATAAAGTTAGGAATTTTCTCTAAGTCATTCCACCTCCAACCACCACCAAAGGGTCCAGAGCCAAACAGGAAGGATTCCTGCTCTCCATAAGTAGAGAGTGGCAGGATAGAGTGAACAGATTTTGGAATGGTCCCACCCCAATCCTTGGGAATTTGGTTTGGTTATTTTCATTCATGTAAGGTGTACGTGCCAGGAATGAAGGGCGACTCACCTTTGCTCCCCTGCACCACCGCTTATGTGGTATCTCTGTCCTACAAGACCTTATGCCCAGTCCTACCTACCCAAGAACTGAGCCAGCCCCCAACATCAAGGTATCTTAGCTGATGCTTCTCTGAATGCCTCCTCCCTGACCTCAGCCCACTCATGCCTAGGCCCCCTCAGGTATAACATCTTCCAGCAACTTCAAAGACACTGGCTCAGACAAGCAGATAATACGTGCATTATGTGCCCCTGATGTAATGTAATCTAAAATATGCTGCATCACCTAACAAATATTCTTTCAAAAAATATTGAACCTCAATCTAAGCGACTCTTTAGATCAAATCTCCAGTTTGCGGAAAATAGGGGCTAGAGGAACAAGATAAAATACAAAGAAGCAAATTAGAAAAATCCAAAAGGTGGGACATTCTACAGGGCAACTGACTATTTTTTCAACAAGCCATGGGTTTCTTGAGATGGGACCATGTCTCCTTCATGTTAGTTTCCCCAATGTCTGGAGCCCTGCCTTGCATAGAGCAAGTTCAACACAGAGGAAAAGAGAATCCAAAGAATCAGTAGCTGGAACTGGGATGGAGGGAGCAGAGTATGGTAGTGGTGTAAATAATAACACAGAATGGGAGGCAGGAAGTTCCCCAGCCTACTCCCTCCCGCCTCAGCCTGGATCAGAAGCTTGCCCCAGTGGGGATTGTTCAGTTTTCCCTGTGCCCTCTTCATCTCTGGATTAGCTGGGACATGAGTGGCTTCAGTGCGTCCCATGTTTTGCCGCCACCACCTGGTAAATGATTTTGAGACGGTGTTGAGGAGAAGCCTCAGACTTCTGTTTCCCTACTCTAAACCACGAAACCCTCAGATGGATGGCAAGAGGTGGCATGTCTTTGGCATTCTGCCATAGGCTGATGTGGCAAGGGGAAAAGAGGAGAGCACAGCTGAGAAGCTGCTGAATTCCACAGAAAGGAAAGGCAGCCCAGGCCTGAGACTGGGAGTGTGAAAGGAGCCAATGGATGTTTTAATTTTTTTTTCTTTAAAACATTTTTAACCGTTTGTATTATTAAAAATTATCACCCAAAATATTTCCAGTTTCACTTATACTAACACTGTAAAAATGATAGTTTTCCCAAATTCTCCCCCATTTTAAAAATTATCAATCTGATAATTCTGTTATTGAAATTTGCATTTTCTCTCTATTATTGTCGATATGCATTTTGTGGTCTGTGAATTATCTTTTCATATCCTTTGTCTGTTTTCTGTTGAATTGTTCGCCTTATAGAAGCTGTTTATGTTGATTCTGACTCATAGCAGCCCTATAGGACAGAATAGAACTGCCCCACAGGGTTTCCAAGGAGAGGCTAGTGGATTCAAACAGCCAGTGTTTTGTTTAGCAGCTGAGCTCTTAACCACTGTGCCATCAGGGCTTCTGTTTATGTATAAAAAAATTTTTATGTATACTAGATATTAATTCTTTGTTTAAAATATGGCAAATGTTTTTTCCCTGTCAATTGGTTTTTGTTTTTAATTTTGAGATTAAAAAAATACTAACTTTAGTGATGTATATTTTTTATACAAAGTACACTTCAATGAATTTAGACAAATGTGTATGCCCATGTAACTACCACAACGATCAAGATACAGAACAATTCTATTACCCTGAAAAGTTGGCTAGTGTGCCCTCCTCCCAGACAATCCCTGCTAACCACTCCCTCCCCCTAGCCCCAGGCAGCCTTTGACAGGCTTTCTGTCACTATAGATTAGATTTGTCTTTTCTAGATTCTCAGGAATAGAATTATACATTCTTCCCCCCACCCCCCACTCCCGCCCCGGTCTGGCTTCTTTCACTCGGTTTGTTTTTGAGGTATACCCACGTTGCTGGGTGTATTGTAGCTTGTTCCTCGTTATTACTGAGCGGTATTCCAATGTATGGATATACCACTATTTGTTCATTCCTTCACCTATCAACGGACACTTGAGTTGTTTTCAGATTTTTATTATGAATAAAGCTGCTATGAGTTGTCATACAAATTTTTGTGTGGATATGTTTTCTCTTGGATAACTACTTAGGAGTGAAATAGCTAAGTCTTACGTTTAACTTTATAAGAAACTGCCAAACTGTTTTCCAAAATTACTGTACCATTTTACATTTTTAAATACTTTTTTTTGTATGCTGGATATTAATCCTTTTTTTAAGTATTGGAAATATTTATTGTCAGTTGGTTGCCTTTTAAATTTGTTTTTGCTGACCAGTACCCCTCACCATCTAGTCAATTCCAACTCATAGCGACCCTAAAGGACAGAGTAGAACTGCTCCATAGGTTTCCAAGGCTGTCATCTTTAAGGAAACAGACTGCCACATCTTTCTTCCTCAGAGTGGTGGTGGATTCAAACTGCTAACATTTTGGTTAGCAGCCCAGCACCTAACCACTGTGTTGCTAGGTGAAAACCCCAGGTTTTGCTCCGCGTGATTTGTTACAGCCAATAAACAAGAGGCTGAGGTGGGAGATCAGAAAGACATCTTTATTTTGTTGTACAAGGAAAGGAGGAATCAGAATGCTGCCTCTCAGACAGTTTGGGAAATGGGCTTTCACAGGAAGCTGACCAGGAAATGCAAATTCGTCATGAATATTCGGGATTGACCTTCAGGCAGGCACTCAGAGTTTAGGGATGGCAATGGATTTTCTTTAGACAAGTATTTGATCCCCCAGAATGGAGGAAGGGATGAATTTTTCTTAATTATTGTGTTAAGTCTCCACCCAGAGGTGGGTTGAGGCCATCTATGGCCAGTCCTGTGGTTATATTGTCAAGGACAATTTCAGAAGAAAGGGCAGCTTATTTTGCTCTGTGTAGGAGGATAAGTCAGAGCAGGTGCCTCGTAGAAGGGCTGGGATCTGAGGCTGCCTGCCTCAACTGTGCCATAAGGGCTCCTTATCTATTCAATAAAAGTTATTTTGTATGGATCAAATCTGTTCATGTTTGCTTTTTATACCAAGTTGGGTCTTACTTGTCTTCGCATCCTCAACACTTGGACCTGTGCTGGGCACAAAATAGCCCACCAATAAGTGTTTACAGAATGTCCCAACAGCAAGAGTTAGGAATTCCACTGCCATCCCCAAGAGTGTGTAAATAGGCTCAAAAACCAAAAAAAAAAAAAAAAACCAAACCCACTGCCATTGAGTTGATTGTGACTCATAGCAACTCCATAGGACAGAGTAGAACTGCCCCATAGAGTTCCTGAGGAGCGCCTGGGATTCAAACTGCTAACCTTTTGGTTAGCAGCCGTAACACTTAACCACTATGCCAGCAGGGTTTCTTAAATAGGCTCACCTTCTGATAATTTTTTTTTTTTCTGATAATTTAGCTAATATAAGTCAAAGGGGATTGATTCAACTATCTGTAAAAGAAATCTGTGACACAGTGAATGACTTAATAAGGCCCCTTTAGCCATAGTCTTTGTAACTCACATGGAATGACTGGGTGGGACTATGCAAATAAGGTGCTTGTGGCCCACCAAGGGGATTAGGTAGCTTGTTAATAATGTAAATAAGGTTCATGGCACACTTGTGGGGTTGGGACCGTGCAAATAAGGTATATGGGACCCTAAGGAGGGGATTGGTCAGTTTTGCCATCCTGCTAGGCTTAAAGGGAGACACTGGGTGGAAGAAGGAGGGAGAAGTTGTAATACAGAAGACAGTGAGAGATGGCAGCACAGGAGTAGCAAGAGCAATAGCAGCATGAGATGGCAGAAACCAGGAGATGGGCATGAGATGGTATGTAATACTTGCCCTAAAAGGCTCCCAGCAGGGCTCAGTGGCAGCAAGGCCCCAGCAGGCCCCACCAGCAGAGGGCAAGAAGGAGCTGTCCTGATTGAGGAACTGCATCCTGAGTTGTTTCTGTTACTTCCAATTCAAGATACTTCCTTAATAAACCCCATAGTCCATGAGTATGGTCTCTTAAGACCTGCGTGCCCATTGCAATGAGTTATCAAAACCAGCAGAGAAGTAGAGAGTGCAGTGGGAGGGACCACTGGTGTCAGAATTATTGAAAAGGTTGGAGAGAGGCGGTATGTTTGACCTCCATTTCATAGGAATCAGCCTTGGGCAGATGCTGATGGTGATTCTCTCTCCCTCTTGTGAAGTTAGAGGATGTGAGACAATGTTGTCACGCTATTTTTACAGTCGGTATCAGAAGTGGGATTCATTGCAATGGCTCCAGAGTCATGGAATCATGGGACTGTGTAAGGGAAAGAAGGAACGGATGTGGGAAGTGAAACTTTTCTTAGATGGTTACTTTGGTTGTTGTTATCTGTAATGGCTGAAAGGAAAGTTTAAGAGATGTTATGCTGCAGTTGAGTAGAGAAAAGCTGCATCTGGAATGGGGCAAAAGCTGGGCCGGATAAGCAAGATAATCACAGGGGGCCAGGGTATTCTGGCTCCACTAAGCCAGAGACCCAAGGCCAGCCATATGTATATGAATGGGAAGGTAGTCAAAGGTGTGGAAAAAAGAAGATGAAATTGGAATGTTTTCAAAACAGTTATGTGCTTACATGAATATATGTTTCTCCTACTTAGTGTTGTAAAACAGACCTAAAATGTATGATGGAAATGAATATTGGGCATTATAGATTACAGAGAGTGTGTAATTCCGCCTTCAGACAATACTTGATTACGCAAAAAACCAAACCCATGGCTGTTGAGTCGATTCCAACTCAGGGTGACCCTGTAGGACAGAGTAGAACTGCCCCGTAGAGTTTCCAAGGAGTGCCTGGTGCATTCAAACTGCTGGCCTTTTGGTTAGCAGCCATAGCTCTCAACCACTATGCCACCAGGGTTTAATACTTGATTACCCAGTGCGGTCCAGTCGATTCCGACTTTAGATATGCTAAAAGAGGAACTAGGATTTACTGGAAGGAAACACAGGCTGTAGGTTTGAATGCAGTAGCCCTGTATATAGAGTACCGGAGGCTTAGGTCCAAAAACCTGAGCACCACCCTGGAAATTTGCATTTGAAAAGACATGCAGACCTAACCTGAACTGCTGGGAGAGGGGAAAATTTGCATTTGAAGGAAGGACTTGAAGGAAAAAAAAGACTTGCTTTTTAAATTTTCAGCAAGTGGTGTGCCTTTGGGTGCATTGAGGCAGGAAAAGTCAGTGCTTACCTGAAGAACCCCCTTCCAGGACTGGAAGTTAAAGGGAATCAGCAAGTAGACAGCCTGGTGTGCTCACTTGAGGCGGCCACTTGGGGCCACAAGATAAGTGGAAGTGGGGGAGGTGCAGCAATGAAAAGATGGGCTGAGTTTGGACATGTTCCACTGGCATCCACTGACGTACCCCACAGGGGCTAGGGATGAGAGAGAGAAAAAAAAGGAATGGCTGGTCTAAAGTGCAGGGAAGTGTGTGGACTCCTGAGCCCACAGCAGGTACCCGTTGACCTAGCCCACAGGGGCTAAGGGGTGAGCTGACCAGAACCTGACTGACTGAAGAGATATTTGACACTGTAAGCTGGTGTAAATTGCTGCAACTTGATGGCTTGCTGTGGGCTGGACTTTGCTTATGGATGCAGATGCTCAAAGTTCCTACTGGAACAGAAGATTCTTCAAACAAAGGAACATGCTTGTCTCCTCAGAATCCAGGATTCATAGGGACGAACGATTTGAATATGGGCTATCTAAAGGGGTGGGGGGAGGAGATAAAGGCATAAAAGGGCTGGCCCACATGCCTTCATGAGTGTGTGCTAACACTCAACATGAAGGGGGCAAAGGGAACTGTACACATTCCTACATTTCTTTGGGGAACCTGGGGAAGAGGGGGTGGGAGAGGATGCTGGTGCCACTCTACAGTTCTTCCCACATCACCTGAAATTGCTTTATCCCTGCAGAATGCTACAACCCCAGGACCAGGGATGCAGCTGTGGGTGCTGGAAGCAGGGATTATCCCTTAGCGAGAGACTGTAGCTATACCCCTGAACCTGTATGCTAGAATTCCCAAGGGACTGATGGGATGGATTGTACCTTCCCCCTATCTGGCAAAATTGGGGTTGACAGTGAATATTGCCATATTGCCTAGTGGTCGAGATAGCCCACTAGTGTCGTACCTATGTAACTTGACCCAGTGTGAATGGGAGCAGACTGAGGGGGAAGCGCTTACTAGATTGGTCTTGGTACCAGCACTCTGAACTAGCACAGCAGCTGAACTTGATGTCCCTTCCCAAAGTGGGAAAGTTTGGGTAAAAATAAATGACAAATGGGAGGAAGAAGAAATAATGGCTGAAAGTAAAGGAATGAATAAATGAGTTATGCAGCAGAGGAAATCTGACATTATGCTGATACTTTGAGAGAGACTCATAGCAAAGGAATAATCTTCTCTCAGCTAAATTTTATCAGAGGCCGGAGAAGGTGAAGCCAAAACGACTTTTGGAAAACCTGACCAGATTAGATGGATACCTGCAGCAGACTTGAGTGGCTGGTATCCGAGTAACCTCACTCTGAAGACAATTTGCCCTTTGCCCTACTGAAGGACTAATTGTTAATGACTGTTTTAGACTGGTAAAATGTTTGGGAGGGGAAAGTTAATCCTTCAAGTATGAAAGGGCCAATGGCTAGAAGAGCCAGGGGGTAGCCTGCAGTACAGTGAATTCCTTAGTACAGTATGTCCCTTCTAGAACCATAGTTACATGCTTTGTAACTCCCACCAAATGATTGGGTAGGACTATGTAAATGAGATGCCTGTGGCCCACCAAGGGGATTGGATAGCTTGCTAATAATGTAAATAAGGTACATAGCACCCTTGTGGGGGTGGGACCATGCAAATAATGTATATGGAGCGCTAATAAGGGGATTGGTCAATTTTGCCATCCTTCTAGGCTTAAAGAAAGAAACAGCTGCTTAGCAATAGCAAGAGTGATAGTGGCATGAGACAGCAGGAACCAGAAGACCAGAGCAAATGGCTGCAGTGGGGTTTGCTGGGGTTTGCCAGCCCACAGAGCTAAAAATTATGATACTTGCTTTGAAGGACCCTAGGAGGGCCCAGAGGCAGCAAGGGTCCAGCAGCAGAGGGCAAGAAGAAGCTATCCTGATTGAGGAACTGCCTCCTGAGTGTTCCTGTTACTTCCAAATTGATTTTCATCCCAAGTTGTACCTATTACTTCCTTAATGAACCCCATAATCCTGAGTATGGTCTCTAAGTTCTGTGTGGCCACTGCAACGAAGTATTGAAGCCAGCAGAGAAGTAGAGAGTACAGTGGTAGGGAAGGCTGGTGTTAGAATTAGTGAAAAGGTTGGAGGAAGGAGGTATGTCTGACCTCCACTTCATAGGAATCAGCCTTGGGCAGATGCTGATGGTGATTCTCTTTGCCCCTCGGAGCCCCTAGTGAAGTTAGAGGAGGTAAGAGGCTGCTGCCAGGCCATTTTACAAAACCCATGAGATTATCTGCAGAGGAGGGACTGATAAATTTTGGGAACACCCAAATCCAGTCTATACTCCACAGTACACCCACAGAGATCCTTTAAAAATGCTAATCTTATGCTTTTACACTCCCCTGCTTAAACCTTTTCAAGGATTTCCAATACCCTTGGGACAAAGTCTTCCAGCCTTAACTTGGTCTGTAAGGCTCTGGGCCATCTGGTCTACATCAAGCTTGGCCACCTTCTCCTCCTTCCTGTCCACACATGCTTTCAATTCTTCCAATGTGCATGTCTTCCCCACTTCAGGGTTCTTTCACATGCTGTTCTTTCTCCCTGGAGCACTCTTCTGTCTCCCTCTACCCCCACCTAACTTCCAGTCACCTTTCTGGACTCAGTTTAACAAATTCCTCCAAAGGGAAACCTTCTGCAACTCCTGAGACAGCCTTAGGCTTCATATAACCCTGCAATTATTTGTTCAACTTTTGTCGTCCCGGAAAGACTGTAAGCTCGACAAAGGCTGTAATGCTCTTATTTGCCTCTTTACCCTCATTGTCTAGTATATTGCCTGGGTCATAACAGACACTTGGTAAAGGTTGAATGGATGAATGAATTAAAGATTTAGAACCAGAAGATATTGTGGGCCTCATTAAAAAGTACGGACTTTATCTTGGAGCTAAAGGGAACCACTGAAAGACGTTAAGCAGAGAAATGGGGTATAAAAGGACTCAATCAGTCCCACTAGACTGAGATGAACGATTTTGATAATTCAGCAGTAGAAATCGCACAGTGATAGAGTGAACACGTAAGGGGATCCTAATCCAGCTTGGAAGTACCTGAACTGAGCAAGAGATCATGATTCTTAAGCAATTTAACCCAGTGTCATCGAGTCGATTCCGACTCATAGCGACCCTATAGGACAGAGTGGAACTGCCCCATAGAGTTTCCAAGGAGCGCCTGGCAGATTTGAACTGCCGACCTCGTGGTTAGCAGCCGTAGCACTTAACCACTACGCCACCAGGGTTTCCAACCAATTTAAGGATCTTTTAAAAAACACCCATATGTGGGCCCCTCTCCGGTCCGCTTAAATCAGTACCTCTGAGGCTGACTCTCGGGCATCTATCTATATGCTTTAAAAGCCTGTAATGTGACTTTAACATGCAGCCAAAGTTGAAAACCACTGAGTCATAAAGACACTCCAGGCAAAGAGAAAGGTAGAGAAGTGAAAAAGAGCACAGGTGTAGTGGGGGAGGAGGGACATTTACAAGCAGCTAAGTATTGCAGGACATAAAATTCTAGACAGAGAGCCTTCGACTTGATCTTCCAGATTACGAGAAGCTTTTGAAGAATCAGAGTCTAGAATACAGACTTTTTTTTTCAACCTAGGTGCAAGGGGTTAAGTTAATCACACTTCTTGGTTCATAGTGCACTATCATCATGTGGGTTTATACAAGGCTCCTCCCTTGTTGATTTTATTCCCTCCTTCACTCCTACTTCCTATAAGCATAGTCTAATGTGTTTATTTACCCTTAAATATACATATATCCTTGTTTTGTGTTTAATTTGCATGAAGAGTTTAATTATTCTCTAAATCAAATTTCTAACTTTTTTTTTTATTTAGCATGCTTTTTAAGATTTAGCCATGTTGCAATAGGTATATCTAATTTATTACTTCTAACTGTTGCATAATACTCACTTTACTTACTATCCCCTAAGAGATGGATAGCTTGCTTCCAGCTTCCTGACACCACAAATCTTGGGTGAATATCGTCATATATGTTCTCTTGTGGTTCTGTTCGATACTTTCTCAGGGTGATTGCTCTAAAATAAAAACCCCGCCATTTCACTCCCTGCTCCACGTCCTTCAATGTCTCCCCATTTCCTTAGGGTAAAGCACAAACTCCTTAGGATGACAAAGGCAGCCATCCATCTAGATCTGGCCCCTGTCCACCCCCAGTCATCTTCTGCTACCCATCCTGAGTATCTGCAGCTTTCCAAATATTCCATACCGCCTTTGCACCACTCCACCTTTGCACGCATTGTTTCCTCTGCCTGGAATTCCCTTCCATTTTTGGCTTTGCTATTACCTTTACATCTTTTAAAAGGAGCCCTGGTGGTGCAGTGGTTAAAGTGCTCAGCTGCTAACTGAAAGGGCTGGCATCTCCAGCTCATCAGCCAGAAAAATATGGCAGTTCACTTCCGTAGAGATTTCAGCTTCAGAAACCTCATGGGGCAGTTCTACTTTGTCGTATAGGGTCGCCATGAATCAGAATCGACTTGGCAGCAGTAAGTTTGGTTTTAGGAGCCCTGGCAGTGCCCTGGTTTAGCACTTGGCTGCTAACTGAAAGGTCAGAGGTCCCCCGGAGAGAGTATTCTGCTTCCATAAAGATTTATGCCCTTGGAAACCCTCTGGGGGCAGTTCTACTCTGTCTCAATTGGAATCAGCTTCAGCACTGAGTTTGGTTTTTTGATTTTACATCTTTTAGAACTCAGCATAAGCACCTCCTCTCTCTGAGATGTCTGTCCCACACTCCACTCCCCTACATCTCTAGGTAGAGTGTCTGTGTACTGTCAAGTCCTTTTCCCAGTGTAAAAGAGAGGCTGCTTTCTGCCCTTCCACATTCCTTCAGGCTGCAGAAGAAGTCACAGGGAGCAGAGACAGGAACGCTGAGAGACTCAGTAGTTAGTTGCCCTTGAGTCAGTTCTGATTCATGGTGAGGCCAAGGGTGCAGAGTAGAACTGCTCCGTAGGGCTTTCCAGACTGTGACCTTTCGGAAGCAGATTGCCAGGCCTGTCTTTGAAGGTGCCTCTGAGAGGATTGGAACTACCAATCTCTCAGCTAGTAGTTGAGCACCTAACTGTTTGCGCCACCCAGGGACTCCACAAGTGAGTGAGCTTGGGCCAGTCGTTTTATATATCTTTTGCTTGTTATGAAGACCTAACAATACTTGCCTAGTTGATAAGGCTCTTGTAAAATTTTTTTTTTTTTTAAAGATCAAATCAAATGAGTTGCTGTAGAAATAGTACCACTAAAACCTGTAAAAACCAGCCAATTCAGACTCATGGAGACCCCATGTGTATCAGTGTACAGCATGTGCTCCATAGGGTTTTCAGTGGCTGATTTTTCAGGAGTAGGTTGCCATGCCTTTCTTCCAAGGCACCTCTGAGTGGACTCGAATCTCCAACCTTTTGGTTAGCAGCCAAGTGCATTTACCAACCTTACCAACCAGGAGTTTGAACTATAGACATGTTGATTTTATTAGTAGATTCTAATAATGTTTTCTCCCCTTCAGGGTAGGTTTCGTGTTTATTTCAGCCAGACTTGAATGGTACGAAAATGTGGGTGGTAGGGAACGGGCATCCCACTCATTGGATTTTCCTGGCAGTGATCAGGACTCAGTGTTAATTGGGTGGTGTGATGACAGAGTGAGAGTGAGAGGGCTAAAGGTGAGCCAAGCCCAGGCTAGCAAGACTAAGAGGTTTGGGGCCCTTCCCTTGCTTCTCCCAAATTTCTGTAGGCTTCCTGAGAATAAAGGTCATGCTTTTATTTCTTCATTTACCTTCATTATCTCTTACAACTCTTGAAAGAGGTCCTCAGTAGGTGCTCACTAAACGCATATTGATTTATGGAGAGAATTCAGGCTATGCCAACTTCAAAATGAAAAGCTAGGCTTGTCCTCAACCCTGCTGCTGGTGATCAGGGGGTGTGCATCGATGTTCCCCAGAGTTTGTCTGTCTTACTCCTTCCCTGCCCACCTGCTCCAACCCCACCTCATTCCCATCTTCTCCCTACCCCACCACCTATGTATCTCTTACTCATTCTTCAAGTTTCCACTCAGTGGAAACTTCTCTGGGAAGTTTCCTCTTGCCATCACAACTGAGCTGAGTGCCGCACCCCTAGCGTTCAACACTTACAATAACGACTACATGGCAGGCAATGCCTCTGTATACATTATCTTTTGGCCTCCTTATGAGGTCATTTACCCCCATTTTACAAAGAGATTGTGGCCCAGGGGAGATGCACAACTAGGAAGTGATAGAACTTGAATTCACACCCTTGTCTGTCTGACTTTCAAGGGTGTGCTCTTAAAACTACTCGAACGGCCTCTCAGCATCGTACTCGAGTGTCGCTGTCAGCCAGTTTCTCACCCTCAAGATTGCACTCCTCTTGTTAATTGCTATATTCTACACTTCTGGCACAAACCTGGCACACAATAGACGCTCAGGAAATGATTGTGAAAGGAAGGCAGGCAGGCAGGTGGGGCAGGAATACACCTGGCACTACCTGAATTCTGGACTAGGTCACAATTCAACAGTCAGGACACCATTGTGACCATTGAGAAGTGCCTTGCCCTCTCTAAGCCTCAGGATCTTCATCTCCTAAACAGAGTTTGGATAATGACCTTAAATGTCCTTCCAATATTCAAATGATAAAACCAAACCCGTTGCCATCAAGTTGATTCTGACTTATAGCGACCCTATAGGACAGAGTAGAACTGCCCCATAGAGTTTCCAAGGAGCGGCTGGAGGATTTGAAATGCCAACCTTTTGGTTAGCAGCAGAGTTCTTAACCTCTGCGCCATCAGGTCTCCTTCAAAATAATAATACTGTAATGATAATCGCGATAACGGTGTTTTGTTTTTTTTTTTTCCAGATGGGAGGGGCATAATCAGTACCATATCCCTCTGAGACTTCTTCCCACCCCAGCCCTTGCCTCTGCACAGAAAGATCTGTCACTGCCCCTTTCAAAAAGTGGCAACGTTCTGCTCCCAGGCACATCTCGGCCGGAAGCTCTGGAGAATGGGTGATAGGCGGAGTCTTGGAGCAGCACACTCCTGCCATCTAGTGGTTCTGAGCACTCTTGCTCATTGTCCTACAGAACAGCCGGTGTGTGGTTAGGTGCAATCGGCTTGGTTCAGACTCACAGCGGCCCTATGCACAACCGAAGGAAACACTGCCCAGTCCTGCACCATCCTCACAACCGTTGCTATGTTTGAACCCATTGTTGCAGCCACTGTATCAATCCATCTGGTTGAAGGTCTTCCCCTTTTTTCGCTGACCATCTACCTTACCAAGCATGATGCCCTTCTCCAGGGACTGGGCCCTCCTGGTAACATGTCCAAAGTACTTGAGACAAAGTATCTCGCCATCCTTGCTTCTAAGTAGCATTCTGGCTGCACTTCTTCCGAGATAGATTTGTGCGTTCTTCTCAAATCCATGGTATATCCAATATTCTTCAACAACACCATAATTCAAAAGTATCAATTCTTCTTTGGTCTTCCTTATTCTTTGTCCAGCTTTCACATGCATATGAGGCAACTGAAAATACCATGGGTTGGGTCAGGTGCACCTTAATCCTCAAGGTGACAATCTTTGCTTTTCAACACTTTAAAGAGGTCTTTTGCAGCTGATTTGACCAATGCCATACATCAGTTGACTTCTTGACTGCTGCTTCCATGGGTGTTGTCTGTGGAGCCCAGTAAAATGAAATTCTTGACATCTTCAACCTTTTCTCCATTTACCATTATGTTGCTTATGGTCCAGTTGTGAGGATTTTTGTTTTCTTTATGTTGAGGTGTATTCCATACTGAAGGTTGTGGTCGTTGATCTTCATCAGTAAGTACTTCAAGTCCTCCTTACTTTCAGCAAACAAGGTTGTGTCATCTGCATATCACAGGTTGTTAATGAGTCTTCCTCCAATCCTGATGCCATTTTCTTCTTCATATAGTCCAGTTTCTCAGACTATTTGCTCAACATACAGTTTGAATAAGAATGGTGAAAGGATACCACCCTGATGCACAACTTTCCTGATTGTAAACCACAGTGTCCCTTGTTCTGTTCCAAAGACTGCCTCTTCGTCTGTACAGGTTCCACAGGAGCACAACTAAGTGTTCTGGAATTTCCATTCTTCACAATGTTATTCATTAGTTTTCTATTATCCACGCAGTTGAATACCTTTGTGTAATCAAGAAAAACACAGGTAAACATCTTTCTGGTATTCTCTGCTTTCAGTCAAGATCCATCTGACATCAGCAATGATATGCCTCATTCCACATTCTCTTCTGAATAAGGCTTGCATTTCTGGCAGCTCCCTGTCGGTGTACTGCTAAACCATTTTTTAATTATCTACAGCAAAATTTTACTTGTGTGTGATATTAACCATATTGTTCAATAATTTCTGCATTCCGTTGGATCACTTTTTTTGAAGTGGGCACATATACAGTATGGATCTCTTCCAGTCGGGTGGCCAGGTAGCTGTCTTCCAAATTTCTTGGCATAAACCATGAGCACTTCCAGCATTGCATCCCTTTGTTGAAACATCTCACTTGTTATTCCCTCAATTCCTGGAGCCTTGTTTTTCTTCCAGTGCCTTCAATGAAGGTCCCGAAGCTTTGTTTTTAGCCAATGCCTTCATGGAGGGTCTTGCCTGAAAAGGCTAGAAGCTACTTGTACCCTGCTCTTCCCTGTAGGAAATCTTTCACTGGAATTCCTTCTGCACAGCGCACCCTTGACATTCCTCTTATCCTAACCCACTTAGTTGATTTGAACTGATTTAAGGCCCTTAGAGATCCTAAGCTCTGAAAAGACTGTGTTGCACATCTTTACGTCAAGAATGCCAAGAAAAAAACAATACTAAAATTAAAATAAGGACAAGTAAGGAAGTACCACAAAATTCTGATTTTTCTCACAATTACTACTTTATTACTTTTATTTTTTTTAATATGAATTATCAAATTGTTTCCCGTTGTTTTAGTGCCAGTGCTTACTGGGCCTTGATTTGAACAAAGAGAATTTTTCTAAAGTAACCTGCAGTTCTCTACGTAACTTATGGGCTGCTTGAGGGCAAGGGCTGGTTGTATTTTATGTCTTTGTCTCTCCTGGAACCCCACTGTGCCAGGGATATAACAGGAGCTTAATCAATGCTTGTTTTTTAGTTTTTACCTGAAATGAAGCTCTGGCCTGTTGTCAGGATCCTTGGGAGCTCATCTGTACCTTTTCACAACCTTTCTGGGTGACTAATACCTGCCTCTTTGCATCCTTTAGGGTTTTTTTTTTTTTTTTTCCTCTTCTTCTTCTTCTTTGCAAATCAGAGGGCCCCTCTCCACTCCAAGAAACCCAATTTTAGTTCTAAGAAAAGATCCTCAAACTCTAGAACTTTAGGCTAGAAGTAACCGAATACTAATATTTTTACCATTTGTTGAATCCTGTTTTCCAAATGAGATTTATTAAGAATAACCATTTGAATGTTGTCAAATGTCTTCTTAGCATCTATTGAATTAACTTTTTTTTTTTTTTTTTGCTTGTTTGTTTTCGTTTAATGTGATCTTTATTAATGAATTCCATTATCAAAGAATGGTTCTAGCATTCCTTAGGCAAATCAGAAATGAACCTTGGAGATCATCTAGGTCAGTGATTCCCAATTAGATGCAGCCAAATTCCTTCAATTTCAGAGTAGGAAATGGAGACACTCAGAGGAAAAGTAGATCATCTATGCTTTCAAATATCCTTCCTAGTTTTTTCATGCATCTAGCTTTCCTAACCAGGCCATTAAGCTCCCAAATAGCAAGAACTGAGGATTCTATGTACCATTTTTTAAATAGTATTTCACCCGAGAGAGCACTCAATAAAAGCTATTAACTACTAAATTAATTAATGGGCTTCTTGCTACAGCAAGAAGTTGCCTGCTAAAGAGGAAGATGAAGCTTACGCCAAATAAAGGAGTTTTGAATAGTTTGTGAGGTAACCCATTAGACAGGTGAGTAAAGATGTCTTGAGGTATGGCCTTCCCAGGTGAACTTGAGAAAGAGGAGGATGTGTCTTCTAGCTGGGCCACAAGACTGGGGAAAGGACACAGTGACTTTTGGCCAGGCTGACTGTCTTTGATTCTCCTTATGATTATCATATTCCCTCATCCCTCTATGGTGACCTTGTATTCCAGATTTTCTGGAATTTTCCAATTTCAAATATTTCCCCTAAACCAGTAAGTTGTTCCAGAAAAGAGCAAACTATGTATTTCCATCCTCAGCTTTTCCATAACTCTGTTCCATATTATATTCATCCACAAATCTGTACCCTTCGTAGGAGGAGGCGAACACGTGGAAGTTGAGATTTCGGGCCCTGTACTGGAAACGTGGTGGACAGAAGAAGCTAAAGAATGGATTGAGATGAAGACACAATCCCCAAGCTTTCCTCCATCACCCTGGCTGAGATAGAGAGATCAGGGAGAGCTGAAGAGGTAGGGAGAAGAGAGGGTTCAGGGGTGAGGCCACAGGTCCCCAGGCCCCCCAGTCTTCCTGTCTGCCCTAAGAGTTAGCCTGGTGTAGTGTTCCCCTTCCTCCTCCAGGCTCTCAGAACTCCCTGCAGCTGCACATTCTTGACCTGTCTTTGTCCCTTGGCTGCCATTTTTTGCCATGAGTGAGCTCACTGGACACCATACGCCTTTTTGAAGGAATCTGGAGGCATGAGCTTGAGGCAACCAGAAAGTGCTCTGAGGGTAGCACTCCAGAGGGAACACCCTAGAGTCTTCTACGCCCCTTCCCAGGACCCTGGAGAAAGGGGTCAGGCTACTTAGTCCTCCAGAAGCGGAATGGGGAGGTGGGTGGGCACAAGTAGCCTTACATGTCTCAATCTATCCCTGACCCTGTGTTAACTAAGGTCTCACTGTTGTCCTACCCCAGTATTCTTAGACTTCTAAGGTCCGTTTATCTGGCAAGGAAGACCCAAGACCCAAGGACACGTTAGAGGGGTAAGGGGCTGGGTGGAAAGTATGATCATTGATTGGTGTATGTGTATGTTTATGTGACTTTGTATGTCTCCTAGGACATGGCACCTGTGGTTCATGTGTGTCGCCTCCATAAGTGCCCATGGATATGTGACTGTGGCATGTACTGTGTGCCTTTGTTGGCCTTTGTGTGTCAAAGCAGGAGCTCCCTGTGTTGTGCATATGTGTTGGGAGGGGATGATGGTGAGAGCCTGGCTCCCTCTCCTCCTCCCCCATCTCTGCTCCCATCTGGCCTTGATCAGGCGGTCCCCAGGGAGGGAGCCGCGGTTTCGGATACAGGAAAATGTTCCAGGAAGCGGCCACTGTGCTGGGCCCTGCTCCGGCTCCCCCAGCGGAAATTGTCCAGGGGGGAGGGGGGAAGGGAGAATTAAGATAGGATTAAGGGAGGAGAGGCAGTGGCTCTTGGCTTCCCTCTCCACAGGATAAAGCAGAATAAGATGATAGGAAGCTCAGATCATCCAGGAGCCTGGATGCAGCTGCCTAAATCTTCTAATGCAGGAAAACTGGTAGCCAGCAAAAGAGGGACCGCTTTCCTACCTAGTTCTCTTTCTAGCAAAATTTAAGGATTGGGATCTGGGTGGCCCTGGGGGCCCCTTTCCTGGGCCTGCTATCATGTCCCAAGCTGAGGATCAGGACACCTGGGTCTTGCCTGAAAGTGGTGTGGCTTGGGAGAAGGGGGGAGAGAAAGGATTCAGCCCCCTCCTCCCCACTGAGGGGGCTTTGAAGCTTGCATCCAGGACTGGGAGGGCTGCCTAATTGGGATAATGGAGGTTAATGGGGCGCCTGGAGGGGGTGGCCACGCTCCTAGATCAAAGAGGCCAGATCTTCCCAACCACCACAGCTGGAGGTCACAGCTGGAGGGGGAGGGGAGGGGGGGCTTCAAGCCAGCCAGCAGGGGGTGCTCTGGCCCCTGACTGCCTGTCTTCTCCCGTCTCTGACCCTGTCCTTTGCATAGAGATTGCTTTGGGAGGAACAGGGGGTTGCGGGCGCCCTGAGACTCAGATTCCTCTTTGTGTGAGGGGAGCTGGGAAGAGAGAGGTCATGAGAGACTGGCAGCCTGGGGTCACCGGGATGCTAGGACCGTAGGGACCTCGGGCACTCAGGGCCTAGAGGGCGAATCCTTAGACTTAGGTCTCGAGAAAGCCAGGGTTGGGGAGGCAGGACTCCAATCCTAGGTTCAGGCTGTTAGAAAGGACCGAGCCCGGCAGCTGGGGTGCTGGCTGGGGCGGAGGGGAAAGGGGCACACAGAGCTCCCCCGCCGCCGCCCACCCTCCCCCCTCCCACGGTTGGCGCTCCTTCTCGGGCTCTAATCGGCGCGGCGGCCGCAGCGGGCAGAGTCAGCGCCGCCAGTCTCCGGGACGCGACTCCCAGCAATTGTGGTCGGGACCGCAGATATGCAGCTGCCTCCTGCCCGGGCGCCCGGCCCGGCTGGCCCCGCCCGCGCCCCGCCCCCCTGCCGGCCCGCCCCTGCATCTCCCCGCCCCGCGGGGACACTGAGGCACTGAAAGGAGGCGAGGTCCCCGGCGGCCCTGAGCTCGTGTAGGCTGCGAGAGATTGTGGCCGAGGCCCTCGGCTTCTCCCCGCGTCCCCCGACTTCACGACCTGTGCGTCTGGGGGCACCTATCCCCTCAACAGCTGGAGCTGAGGGCCGAGACCTCCAATGCTACTTTAACTTTACCGCTCCTCTTGCCTCAAACCTCCACGCCGAAATTGTCAAGCGGTGCTTTGAGATAGAGACGGGGCGTCGAGTTGAGGTTGTGTGGAGAAGAGGCGATAGTGGTAATGCCTAAATCCCAGACTATCGTTAATCCGGGCAGTGGAAAAAGGAAGGATGGGGAAGGGTGGTCTAAGCGGACTCAGAATTTACAGACACTTCAGAGTTGTTTTTTTTTTTTTTTTTTTTTTTCAGAGGAGGAAGGGATTGGGAAAAGTCAGGAATGGGTGAGAAAGGAGGGATTAGGGCAAAGTGCAGGACAGGGGACCCTCCTGGGAGGCTGGGGGCCAGGTTCTCAGATACAGCACTGTCCCTTCACCCTTGTTGACCAGATCTAGCGGCTGTCAAGGACATCCTCAGATCTGAATGAAAAAGAAAACCAAACCCTTTGCCGTCGAGTCGATTCCCCGTAGGACAGAGTAGAGCTGCCCCATAGAGTTTCCAAGGAGCGCCTGGTGGATTTGAACTGCCGACCTTTGGGTTAGCAGCCGTAGCTCTTCACCACTACGCCACCAGGGTTTCCCAGATACAAATAGTTCACTATAAAATGCCTGCATGTTTTATGTGCACGAACATATTCAGGAAAGTAGTCCTTGACTCTGCACTGTCCCTCGCCTCTCACATACAGTCACCAAGTCCTGGCTATATGAAAAAAACAAACCTATTACGGTGGAGTCAAGTCATACTCATAGCGGCCCCACACGTGTTTCAGAGTAGAACTGCACATAGGGTTTTCAAAAGTTGTAATCTTTAGAGGAGCGCTGGAGGCACAGTGGTTAACAGCTAGGCTGCTAACCAAAAGGTTGGGGGTTTGAACCCACTCAGCGGCTCCACGGGAAAAAGACCTGATAGATCTGCTCCTATAAAGATTACAGCCAGGAAGGCTTTATGGGGCAGTTCTGCTCTGTCACATGGGGTCCGTATGAGCTGAAATGAACGCGACAGCACCTAACAATAACAACAACGATCTTTAGGGAAGTAGATGAACAAACTTTTCTTTCTAGTCTGTCTTAATCTGGAAGCTCAGCTGAAAGTTGTTCAGCATGGTAACATGCAAGCCTCCACTGACAGACAGATGTAAATGGCTAATTTACCCAGAACTGCTTGGCTTTAAGCCTCTATTTATTTCATTCTCTCTGTGCCTGGTGTGTGGTGTTCTGTGCCCTGAGTCGAATCCGACTCATAGTAACACTGTAGGACAGAGCAGAACTGCCCCATAGGGTTTCCTAGACTGTAATCTTTACAGGAGCAGATTGCCAGGTCTTTTCTCCCATGCAGCCACTGATGAATTCTAACTGCTGACGTTTTGTTAGCAGCTGATCTCTTAACCATCGTGCCACCAGGGTTTCATATTCTCTTATTATCTCTGTAGCCAGGGTCATCTTTCTAACATACAAATATTCCCTTATATTGCCCTTTGGATTAATCCCAGGCCCCTTAGACAGCTGGTTAGATTTCATCAGCTTCCATTCTCTCTACTCCAGCCACATTCAATTATCATTACCTCAAAAGTGTGGTTAATCTTTCATGCCTCTGGGCCCCCTTCCTATAACACTTTTGCTCTCTTCGCCTGGCTAACTCCTATTCATCTTTCAGTTCCTTTACTTAGTCATCCCTTCTTCCAGGAAGCTTTGATTTGCTTATATGCACTCTTTTGTCTCCTATAACATCCAGTGCTTTATCAAAATGCTCATCACTCTTAATGTTAGTTGCTTGTTTATGAGGCAAAGAGCTGGGTCTGGTTTTTTCATGGTTCCATGCCTGAGCCAAGTACTGTGTGCTTCCCAAAAAGTAGGTGCTCTCTGAGCATTTGTTGAGTTAAAGAATGTCCACTGCCTGTCTCAAAAAAACTGTGTTCCCAAGAAGAATCAAAACAGGTCAGAGAAAGGCGGGGTGAGGGGGAGTCTTCAAGATTTTGAAAGACCTTTCCTCTGGGTTGTCTAGCCCCATTCCTTAGGATAGAAAGTGCAATCAGGACCCCATCACTACAGGTTCTCTTTATTTAAAAACGCTAATATATTTCACATATCAGATGCTAGGTTATCTTCTTTATAAAGGGATATTTTCTGAGGATGAGCAGGGTCTTAATTCATTGCTAACCTATGGGACAACCCCCCACCTAGGGTGGGTTCCTTTGTTCCTGATCAGGCCTTCAGTCATGAAGCCCCTTCCCTCCACTTTCCTCTTTGTCCCTTGCATTCTAGCTCCTTCCTCCTTCTCTCCATAGCCCTTCTTTCTCTGATCTGCTTCCTCTGCAAGTACTGTGTTATCTTGGGGTTCAAATGTCAGTTAAAGAAACTGAGGCTCAGAGAAGAGGGGAGCCAGAGCTAGTAGGAGGAGTCCTGCCTTGTAGCTCTGTGCTGGAAGGAACAGGGAGACCTAGCAGAGAGGGAGGGAGGTTGAAGTATGCAAGTATGTGTAAATGCATATACATGTATACAGAGGCTGCTGGCCCCTTAAAAGCTTCCCATCTTTTCTGTGTCCTCAGCTTTGCCTCCCAGAATTGAATTCTCTTCCCCAAGCTGCCGGAGCCTAGACTCAGAATGCTGGGTCAAGACACTAGGCAGTGTCCAAATTCTGAGGCCATGACTGGATCTCCTCCTATAACTCCCCTCTAAGGGTCAAGCTTCTCTGAGGCCTGGTCACCAGCCCCTTCGCTCTTGGGGGAATCTACCAGATTAGCAACTGTCCCTCTGGGTCTCTTATCTGTATCCCCACCACCTCTATGCCTCTCTTCTTGTTCTGTTTCTCTGTCTCTTGGTACCTTTTTCTTTCCTGTTCCTTCTGTGTTCTTTGTCACTAAAGTCTCCAACGGAGGCAACGGCTGGGCCTAGGTGCATGGGGGAGTAGTGGCCAGACAAGGGGCCCGGGACATGAGCGCAACTTTCCAAGCTTCTCTTCCAGGCCCCTGTGGTTGGGGAGCTCCACAGAGGGAGAGATGAGTCAGCAGGGCCGCAGAGCAGGGGGGGCCTGGGTGGGTGTGGGGTTGCCGGGGTTCCCCAGGGCCAGAGAGTTCTCTGGGTCCATCTGGGACTCAGAACTCTGATGGGTGTGGGGAGAAAGGGGTCAGTGAGTCCCCCAAAAGTAAGGTGGAGTTTTCTACAGTAGTAGGAGTCATAGGCAGCAATTGGTAGGACTGACAGTGCCCCCCACATCACCCTCATCCCCAGATTGTTTTAGAAAGAGGGGTCCCTAAATGTCCCCTAGGAGACCTTAGTGTCTTTATAACTGTAAAATTGTGATGATAGGCCTGTGTGTATGTATGTGACATTTGCCATATCTGCAAATGTGCGTATTGATGGGAGTCTGTGTGTGTCCACGTGGGGGGTATCCTGGATGACTGAATCTGTGTGTGTGTACATATACTAGTGTGTGCATTTTTGTGATTGGGGGTTAGGGTGTAAGCCTTACCTGTATATGTATATATCAGTGTGTGTCAAGGTGGATGTCTGCGTAGTACATATATATGTGTGTGTATGAATTACGTAACCCAGTGTGTGTGCAAGTATGTGTCTGAATGTGTGTTACTTACTACATATGTATAGAGCATGCATTACTCTTTGCATTTCAGGAGATCTATTCTTTGTGTAGGAAACCCTGGTGGCATAATGGTTAAGTGCTATAGCTGTTAATCAAAAGGTTGCCCATTCAAATCCACCAGGCGCTCCCTGGAAACTCTATGGAGCAGTTCTCTTCTGTCCTATAGGGTCGCTATGAGTCAGAATCAACTCGACAGCAATAGGTTTGGATTTGGTTTTTATTCTTTGTGCAAGGAACCCTGGTGGCACAGTGCTTAAGAGCTCAGCTGCTAACCAAAAGGTCCGTGGTGGTTCAAACCCACCAGCTTCTCCGTGAGAGAAAGATGTGCACTCTGCTTCTGTAAAGATTGTGGTTAGGTGCCATAGAGTCAGTTCCAACTCATAGCTACCCTATGTACAACAGAACGAAACACTGCCCAGTCCTGCGCCATGCTACGCTTGAGCTCATCGTTGCAGCTACTCTGTCAATTCATCTTGTTGAGGGTCCAGGCCCGCCCACCTGTAAAGATTACAGCCTTGGAAACCTGATGGGGCAGTTCTACTCTATCCTATAAGTTTGCTGTGAGTCGGATTAGACTTAAGAACAAGGGTTTTGGTTTTGGATTTTTTATTCATTGTTGGTTGGTGATTCTCTCTAGGTAGCCAAACCTTCTACGGTAATAGCAAAGGGAAGGGTTAAGAGTCCCTTTGAATTAGGAATATCAGAGTGTGTCTAGCCCAGGAGAGTAAGCAGAGGGTAGTCAGGGTGGAAAGAGATAGCTTTCTGAGGAATAGGGGAATAGAAGTCTCTCACTCTCCCCAGCTTGCATGCTCTCTCCATTCCCACTATTCTTCCCCAAAAGATCCAAGGCCACTAGAGAGAACTGAAGCAGATTCCAGATTCAACCCTCTGTAACCTAGAAATCCCACTCTGATTTTTCTAGGGGAGGGAGTGAAGGGAGCGGTCCCTTGTGGTTCAGCTCAGTCCTGGGGTTGGGAGATCAGAAAAGCACCATCCCACCCCTTCCTTCAGGGCTATCCATCTCTGGGAGCTCAGCGTCTGGGTGGCCATGGGTGGAGGCTGAGGGGCCCCCAGGGTGGTGGGGGGTGGTGGATAGAAACCAGATGCCTAGGGGGTTTATACTGGAAGGACCAGAGCCGCAGCCTCAACCCGCCCCTGCCACATGGCGCCTCTGCCTGGGCTGCCCCACCCCCTGGGAGCCTGGGCAGGAGTTCTGTGAGGGTGGAAGCAGGTCCTTGGTCAGGGTTTCCAGTTGCTGCCCCCAGCCCCTGAGGGTACTGGGAAGGGCATGATGGGCTGGACCCAAGAGTACCAGGGGCTTGGCCAGGCTGCAGGACTATCTTGAAAAAGAGCATAGAAGTCAGAAGCCAGGGTCCTAAGGGTAGCAAGCCTAAGGAAGGCCGCCAGAGGACTCAGGCAGCCTCCCCACCTGATTTGGCATAGGCCTTTGGGCAGCGGGTTCTGTGCCCAGGGACTATATTACTGGGATTGATATCAGGGCCCCTGACTCACACTGACCTGCTCCTCCTCTCCCTTCCCTAGCATTCTAGGATTTGAACACTTCTGCCCCTTTCCTGGTAGGATTACAGACTAAAGCCCAGAGTGGAGCGGAAAAAGTTGACCCTCTCTCCCTCAATCTCCTCTCTTCCAGTGCTGTCCTTTCTTTCATCCTCTCTCTTTTTCCCTGTCAGTCTCCTTCCCTCTTCTCCGTTCTAACTGGAGCCGCAACCCTTTCTCTCACCCGCCATCTCTTCTCTAGATTCTAAACTTTGCTCCTCTGCCTCAGTTTTCTGTCTGATCTGACTGGTCTCAGACTTTTCTGTTGGGGGTGCAGTAATTTCTTCAAAGCTTCCCACTCTTCCCAACTTCTGAGTCGGGGACCCCAGAGGTCCATCTGGCACCTCACGCTCAGGTTTCTCCCCCACCAGGGGGAGACTGTGAGGCCACTGGGACACCCCACCACTGGCACTTCCTCTTGGGCAGACGGGTGGGGTGGCCCTTGTAATCATGGGACACAATTATGTGCTATTTATACCCCATCCCCGCCCCCCACCTGCCAGGCTGCTTAACCCTCCACCTCCTCCAGACCTGGCCATGCCTCCAGCTATTTTCCCTGTCCTTCTAACCCATTGTCTCCTCATCTTTGTTCCTCTGGGCTGCTTCTTTTTAGGTTTTTCTCCTCTCTCTTTATAAAGCCACGTCTCTGGTGATCTGTTTCCTCTTCCCTCTCTCTTTCCTATGCTCCATACCTTCTCCTCTTGGTTTGTTACAGTTGCTTTGTGTGTCTTTCTGTGTTCCTTCTGTTGCTTCTTTCTCTTTGTCTCCCAGCCACCGTGGTTCCTTAACCCTTTTCCCAAAAGCTGGGTTCACAGGATTCCTTGGAAATCAAATGGGGCTGGAATCCAGAACTCTTGGGTCCTACCCTGAACTATGCTTCTGTCTGCTGTTTAAACTGAGACTGCTGTGTAACTCCCCCTGGACCTCCATCTGTTTCTTCTCCCTCCCCACTTTTTCCTTGAAGAGTTAAGAGAGCAAAGGAAGCATGGAAGTGGGCACTCAGTTGTGGTCAAAAGAGAAAGTGAGGGGACTGTGTTGGCAAGTAAGGAGGATGGGAAAGGACAGGGCTTCATTCCTCTGAGGGGCAGGGCTGGGAGGGGTGAGAGGTGTGTGCTGGGGAATAACTTGTGAAACAACCCCAGCTGGCTGGGCCCCTCTGTGGGAGAGATGCTGGTTCTACCACTTGCCTACCTAGCCCTTTCTCTCCCATAAGCTTACCCCAGAGCCCAGGTTTCAGTTAATAGATTTTTTGGGTTTCCCTCTCCCAATCTGGTTGAACTTCCTTCTCTTCTTCCCCATTTTGGTGGGAAGTAAAAGTTGGGAAGTCCCGCCTAAGTTCTAACTCCAATTCTTCCTGCTGCAGAGGGAACTGATGTATGGCAAAGAAAAAGGAAATCAGAAGCTCCTTCCCAGGAAAGCATGATCACTCCCGAGAAGATCTATCCACTAAATGATGGCTATCAGATCTGTGGCTAAGAGGGACCTAGGGATGGTAACCAGCAAGGAATGATAGAGGCTAGGGCATTTCTTTTTTGAGGAGTTGATTCAAAGGGGCTAGGCCAAGGCATGAATGAGTTGATCCAGTTACCTTCTATCCCTGCCCACTCTTACTCCTGCCTGCCTTAAAATTTTCTCGGAATTAAAAGATCCAGGTTCTGCCCCACAAAGTGAGATAGACTAGAATGCTATTTCCCAGAAGTGAAACTGAGGCACTGGGAGGAAGACTTGGGAAAACCCACAAGACTGTGCCAACCCCCACCCATTCACTTCAGGCCTTGCTCTGGAACCTAGCTCAGTAACCCTGAGAGTCTGAGCAGTAGAAGCCAACAGCGCACGCGTGTGTGCATGCGCGCGCGCGCGCGCACACACACACGCACACACCCGTACACTGGTCTCCCCATCAAGGGGTGGGTGACTGGAGAAGTAAGCACCTCCGTGGCCAACTTGGGTATGTGTGTGCCTCCAGCCGTGTCACTGTGTTAATTTGTGTGTTAGTTCGTCTGTGTTCATTCATGACCGTGGCTGTACCCGTGTGGGTAGTACTGTGTGTGTGTACGTGTGCATGTATCATCCCTGTGTTTGTCCATGAGTGTGTGTGTCAGTGTGTTCCAGTCTCTCTGTGTGAGTGTCGTCCCCAATCCCCCATCCCCCCCCTGGATCTCTAATTAGTGGTTTGGGGTTTGTTCCTTTTCCCTCCTGTTCCTTTCCTCAGCAGCGGTAGCGGCGGAGGCAGCAGCAGCGGCAGCAGCCTCAGCAGCAGCAGCAGCAGCAGCCAAGCACCAGGAAGGACTCTGGAGTCAGAGTAGGATCTTAGAACCGGAGCCTGAGTGGGAACAGGAGTGGAGCTGGCCTGGGACAGGAGCAGATCCTTTCTGGGACCCACAGGCCTTCCCTTGCCTGCACTCTCACTGCCAGACCTCCAGAGAAGAGAGACCCAGGACACCCAGCCCCAGACTCTCGCCAGGTACATGATACCACAGATGCCTATGGGAGTGCTAGGGGTGTGTAGGACACCTGGGTCCACAATTCCTTTAACCTTTCCCCTCTCAGCACCACCTAAGGAAACCCTGACAACTTGCCCATGTTCCTATTCCCCCTTCTGGCCTCCCATCCCTTCCCTGGGTGCCCCTTTTTCTCCTCTCCCTCCCAGATCCCTTCTTGGGGAGCTCAGCAAATGGAGCAGGAAATTTGGACCCTCTGCCTCCCTCTCTCACCCTCCTCATTGGATCCGGAGCCTTCTCCGCTGGGAAAGCTGTAATTAGAGGGTGGATCCCTACAGACAGAGAGCAGCCCCCCCCACCCCCCACCCCCCAGTCCCTTCTAACTTTAGATCTCTTCTCTCCCATTCTCCCATTCTCCCTCCCTCTCCCTCTTTCTCCGGCTAGGCTGTCTCCATCTGCCTGGTTCCTTGGGACCCGTTCCCCAGCCTCAGGATGGCGTCCTCCCTGCTTGAGGTAACTGCCCCTTCCTTTCCCCAGGAAACCAGCAACAATCTTAATGCCTCATCGCTGCCCACCCAACCCCCAACTCACACAGACAGTAGCTGTGGTGCTTGTCACTTCCAGGGGTCCCTCTGATGAGGAGAGAGGAGTGGGTTCAGAGGAAGGGAGAGCAGAGGAAAGAGGAGCAGAGGATAGGAGAAGGGGGAGGAGACAGTAGACCAGGGATCAGAGAACAATCAAACGCAGGTGAAGGGCGGGGGTAAGTCAGAAGGCATGGACCCTAGTGTCAGCCAAACAGTCCAACTCTGAGGAGTGAAAAAGGAATGGAGAAAGAAGGGAGAAGAGATGGAGAGTGGGGAGAGAGGGGTGAGAGATAGATGGGTTGGTAGCAGACGGGGCAGAGATAGAGGACAGAGGGGACAGGTTGGGTGGGCATAGAGTGACAGCTGGATACAGTTCTTTGGGGGTGCTGTCTGCTGGGACTCCTAGCCTTAGCAACATCTCGTCTGGTCTGTATGTGGCCAGGGGGCTGGGCCTCTGGGCTGGTGTGTGTAGGAGAGGAGGTGGGCTATGAGAGAAGGAAGAAGGGCAGTCCTGTGCATGTGGGGGGGCTGGCCAGGGGAACTGAGCCCAGGCCTGAGAGGGAACCAAAGGGGAGGGACAGGGTCTGAGGCCGCCTGCCCGGCTCACAAATATTTAGCTTTCAGCCAAAGACAAACTCAGCTCTATTTTGGGAGTGGGAGGCTCCAGGGCGGACTGGGCCACTTCCCCTCCAGGCTGGGACCCCAGCATCCCTTGCCTCTGGCACTGGGGATGGAGGGAACTGGGCTACCAGAAGGGTTCAGGGTTTGGATCCTTGAGAAATCACTGACTACCAGAGTTTCTGGGGGTCCCACAGTGCGTAGCTGAAGGAGGCCTGGAGGGCAGCATCCTGCTGGGAATGGGGAACTCCAGTCTGTTTTAATGTCCTGAGTTCTCCCTGCTTCTGGGTCGCTGACTATTTATCTGTCTCTATCTCTGTCCTGCTTTCTAGGTCCCCCTGCAGAAATTTGGGGCCAAGAGCCATTCCTGAATGCCAGCTCTCTTCAGTAGCCTTGAAACTTTACCACTCTTTGTCCCCTTTAAAGCTCCCATCCCTGGTTCCCAGTACCCTAGCTCAGGTCCTAGGGGTGATGGGCCAAACAGGAAGCAGACTTAGCCCCCTGTGAGAGAGAGCATGCGTTGAGATGGGATGAGAGTCTTTTAGCGTCTATGTTCACCGGCCTGAGCGTATGCATTAGAGTGTAAACCAATGCACTTGCATGTGGTTGGTTCCCTGAGAGTACAGGTGTGCATGTGTGCAAGCTGTGCTATCTGAGTGTCTGCTACTCTAATGAGGAATGGTGTATTTATAGGGCTGTGAGAGTGAGTTTGTGACTGAGTTTGTGGAAATGGCATGCAAGCCAATACGGTGGGTTCCATGCTCTTTTCACTGCTGTGTATTCAGTCAGGGGCCTCCAGGTATTGTACTCTACTCCCAGCAGCAATGGGGGCATATTGCCCACCCTGCCGTCTCCCCAGTGAGCTCTATATTAAGTCATCATTGTAACACTGTGGTCCTGAGGAAGCTAGAGGAATAAAAAAAAAATGCATGGAAATCCTGGGTCCATCCAGGGCAGGGGCAGTGTCAGTGGGGGTGGGCATCATGCCAGAGTTGCCAACGTGGCACTGGTGCCTGGGGGAGGGGCTGGCCCAGGAACCTGCAGGAAAGACATGGAATGGGGATAGCACTGGGCAAGAGGAGTGTGTGGAGGAAACTGGGTTTGCATGTTCCCTCACTCCCTGTGAGCCAGAGATGCCCCCAACACAAAGATACTCCAGTCCCTCCACCTCTTTCATCTATCTTTTGGTGACCTGGGCCCTTAGCCACTTCTACTACCACCAACAGGAATCCCTCTGCCTGGTATGGGCAGGATCTCTGGCAGTGGGAAGAACTTAGGGTTCAGAAAAGGGAGCAGTTCCTGCTTGATGGGAGTCTCACCTGAGCTGGGCAAGACAGCGAGGAACAGGGAGGAGGGAGAAGTGGGGAGCTGGGTGGGACAGGAGAATTGGGAAGCTGGTAAAACTAAGAAACTTGAGAGGGGGCTGAGAAAGATGAGATCTGAAAACTGGGGCCTTGGGTCCCCAGAGTCCATGGCCCATCAGCCCTCAGATGTACAGAAAGCCTTTCCAGTGGGAGGTCGGGCTGGGCACCAAGACTCCCCGGAAAGAGGGGACCCCCTTCCTCTACTTCCTATCTGGATCTCTTAGCTTCCTATCTTTTCTTTCTCCAGAGACTCCCCCTTCAGTACTTTAAACATTAAAAAAAAAAAAAAAAAAAATTGTTAATGGGGTGGAGGTGGTGGGGGGAAACAACTGGAAGGCTGGCCTCCTGGGCCCTGGAAAGATAAAACATTTGATCAGGTATGGGAGAGCACACTCGGAATGCTTAACCAGGACCTCCTGCCCAATTCTCAGGCGAGAGCAATCAGCAAGAGAAGAAAACTGAGGCTGTGGTGAAACTTAGCCTGGTGCCCAGCTCTTGGCCTCCACAACAGCCTGAAGGTTGGGTCCAGTGCCTTGCTTCCTCTTCCCTGCCCTCAAGGGTCCTGAGGGCCTCCCTTCCCAGGGCTGGGGTCCCTTGTTGGCCTGGGGCTGGCTGTGTTCTTTCACCCCTCCTTCTCTCCTCAGCTCCCCACAGCTGGGTGGGGTCCCTGGGCTTGGCTGAGGCCCTTGTGGCCACAGTGTGAGGGCCGGGCGGGGGGACCGCGTCGGCGTTTTTAAAAATAAACCGACCGCAGGGAAACCAACGGAGCCGGAGCCGGGCTGGGCTGGGCAGAGGAGGAGGGGGTGGTCAGGGGGAGAAGGAGGGAGGAGTGGCCTGGTCTGGGGGTTTTCTGGGGACTAACACCAGGGTGATTTTCTCTTAGGTAGGAAGTTAGCCTTTTTCCTCTCTCTTCCCTTCCTATTCCCCCCCTTCCCATCTTCTCTGTTTTCCTTAGCTTTCCTGTGCCAGTCTCTTCTGTCACCTCTCCTTCTTTGTTTATTCTGCTTTCCTCTCTCTCTCCCTTTTATCTTTTTTACCTTTCTGCTGTTTTGGGTCCCTCCCATTTCAGTCTTTTAATGTCAGCTTTCTCTCTCTGTTCCCCCATTCCGCCTCCCCATGAGGTTTTTATGTCAGTCCTTTACGCTGCACAGGGACCTTTCCTGTCCATGTCTCTGGGTCTCTGCCTCTCTTATTCGAACTCCATGTTTCTATGTCTTTCTGCTAGGATTTGACTCCTGCCCCATCAGCTACCCTGCCTTAACCCACCCTCTGCCTGGAAGATTAGAGGCTCCAGGGAAACTCTGATTGGGAGGGACCCTAGGGGTTTATTGTGGCCAGATTTGAAGAGGCTTTTGGCATCTCAAATTTAGGAACTCATGGAGCCAGCAGGACCTCAAAGAGAGGTAATGGGGCGGGGGGGCGGGCAGCAGATTTGCACTTGTGGAGCAGTGCACACACCCCTCACTGCAACCTTAAGACCCCAGACATACCTCCAGGATTGAAATTACACACATGCTCATCCCCAAAGCTAGGGGCCACCAGGGAGGAGCTGGGAATCCTGGATTATTGGGTTCTTTCTCAGCCTCACTGGGAAGGCACCAGGCAAGGCCCCTGGGTGGTGCAAAGGGTTTGCGCTTGACTACTAATTGGGAGGTTGGTGATTTGAACCCATGGAAGAAAGTGGCGCTCACGAAAAAAAGGCCTGGCAATTTGCTACTGTAAAGATCACAGCCAAGAAAACCCTATGGAGCTCAGTTCTACTCTGTAACGCACGGGGTCAACATGAGCCAGAATCAACTCAATGGCAACGGGTGTGTTGTTTTTTTTTTTTTTAAACCAGGGAACTGCGCAAGGTCAGCTTTGGGGGGCATACTTTTTGGGGGAATTCTCTATAATGAATGCCTATCTATGCCAGGAGTTCTGGAGGGCATCTCCTCCAGGGAGGTCCTGAGGCTGACCCAGGGAGGGCACCATGAGCTCTTAAGTAGTGTGATCTTGATTGCTCTTTGTCCCACCTCTTGCCTGGTAGCAGCAGCAAAGTTAGAATTAAGACAATACCTTTGTGTTTCTAAGAGACCCTATGCTCCACATATACATACTTTCTCTTGCTCACTGTGCTAGAAGGGTGAAGAAAGACCAACTTTGCGGACTGCATATTAGGGGACACCGAGGTATGGAGGAATGTAACTGTTAACCAGCTGTGAGCCTTGGAGGGGTCTGAGGGCATCAAGCTCTTCCCACCCTCCCAAAGGGGTACCAGCTGGCGCCACAAAGCAGGAGATGCCCACTGCCCGCTTAAAAGACATTCTTGCCTCAGCCACAGTCCTGGTTTGGCGGCAGCCCTGTTCCCTCTCAATGTCCCAGTGTCTCTGCCATTGCCCCAGCGTTCCTGCCAAGAGATTCCTTACCAGGGACATGAGGACTGACCTCAGGGAGACCAGGCCACTGCCTTAATCAGGGGCTGAAGCAGAGACAGGAAGTGGAATATGGCATGAGATCAGAAAGACCTGGAATGGGGGCAAACTCCAGTCCCCTAATAGATTACTTTCACTTCATGCTGCTTTTCAAGCGTCAACTTTCCTCTCCAAGCCCCTGCCCATGACCTCTTCCAGAAGTCGGGATCTCTAATTCTTACCTCACCCAGATGCTGCCTCTTTTCCAGCTCTTCTCATAGCTATTTAAGAACAGTCTCCTGTTCTTGGGAGGCCCCGTGCACACCCCTAGTAACCCCACAATGATCTCTGCTTCACGCCTCCTGGAGTGGACTACTGGGTTGCAGAATTGGGCCTCTGCTCTCCTTCCATGACTCCATCCTGACTGTGACCCTGGTCCTCACTGACCCCTCTTACCTCTAATTCCCCTGACTGTCAACTCTTCCCTGGCCCCTCTATTTTGTTCTTCATGTGTCCAGGGCTCAGCCCCAGAGCTTTGCCCTTCATTCTGCATCTCTCCTCTCCCTCTAAGCAGTGCTCCCTTCTCCCCACAGGAGGAAGCTCACTATGGCTCCAGCCCCCTGGCCATGCTGACGGCAGCGTGCAGCAAATTTGGTGGCTCCAGCCCTCTCCGGGACTCAACGACACTGGGCAAAGTAGGAGCAAAGAAGCCATACACTGTGGGCAGTGACCTTTCAGCCCCAAAAACCATGGGGGATGCCTACCCAGCCCCCTTTTCAAGCACCAATGGGCTCCTCTCACCTGCTGGCAGTCCTCCAGCACCCACCTCGGGCTATGCAAATGACTACCCTCCCTTTTCCCATTCATTTCCTGGGCCTACGGGCACACAGGACCCTGGGCTACTAGTGCCCAAAGGGCACAGCTCTTCTGACTGCCTGCCCAGTGTCTACACCTCCCTGGACATGGCACATCCCTATGGCTCCTGGTACAAGGCGGGCATCCATGCAGGCATCTCACCAGGCCCAGGCAATGCTCCCACCCCTTGGTGGGACATGCATCCTGGGGGCAACTGGCTTGGTGGTGGTCAGGGCCAGGGTGATGGGCTGCAAGGGACACTGCCCACAGGCCCTGCTCAGCCTCCACTTAACCCCCAGCTGCCCACCTACCCATCTGACTTTGCCCCCCTTAATCCAGCCCCATACCCAGCTCCCCACCTCCTACAACCAGGGCCTCAGCATGTCCTGCCTCAAGATGTCTATAAACCCAAGGCAGTGGGCAATAGTGGGCAGTTGGAGGGGAGTGGTGGCGCCAAACCCCCGAGGGGTGCAGGCACCGGGGGCAGTGGTGGATATGGGAGCAGTGGGGCGGGGCGCTCCTCTTGTGACTGCCCCAATTGCCAAGAGTTAGAGCGCCTGGGGGCAGCTGCAGCCGGGCTGCGGAAGAAGCCCATCCACAGTTGCCACATTCCCGGTTGCGGCAAAGTGTACGGCAAGGCCTCACACCTGAAGGCCCACTTGCGCTGGCACACGGGTGAGAGGCCCTTCGTCTGCAACTGGCTCTTCTGCGGCAAGAGGTTCACCCGTTCAGATGAGCTGGAGCGCCATGTACGCACTCACACCAGAGAGAAGAAGTTCACCTGCTTGCTCTGCTCTAAGCGCTTTACCCGAAGTGACCACCTGAGCAAACATCAGCGCACCCACGGCGAGCCAGGCCCTGGGCCCCCTCCCAACGGCCCCAAGGAGCTGGGGGAGACCCGCAGCACGGGGGAAGAGGAGGCCAGTCAGACCCCCAGACCTTCCACCTCACCTGCACCCCCAGAGAAAGCTCCTGGAGGCAGCCCTGAGCAGAGCAACCTGCTGGAGATCTGAGCTGGGTGGAGGGTCTCCACCTCAGGGCTGTTCTGCCAGCCTCTCCTGGCTCCTGGGCCACTGCTTGCCCCTCACCCCTTTGTCCCATGCATGCTGCCCCTTGGGGTTTTCTCCATCTCTCTCCTGGTCATTCCGGGCCTGAGTATTCCCTGCACGCTTCCTCATCTCATCTCCTCCCTTCACTATAATCCTGGCTTTCAGCAAACTCTCATCCCAGGCCCTCACCTTGTGCCTGGTTCCTGCACTCTGGCTTCCTAAGCTCTTCCCTCATTCCGGCCCACAGGTTCTCTCTCCCTGTTCTTGCTATACCACTTCACTTTCCTTCCAACTGGGCTCCCAGCTCTTTATCTCTCCATCTCACTAACTCTTTGACATGCATCTCTTCTGCTCTCCAAGCTTATTTATCTCTTCCTCAGCTTCTAGGCTTGTCTCCCCAACTTCTTACTCCACTGCTTTCCACTCTCCAGAGCTTTCTTCCTTTCTGTAAACACAATGATAATAATGATGATAATTTATTGCCCCCTGGTGGCCCTTCATTAGGGACCAGGATTAGGGGGACTGGGGTTAGTGACCTGGCAGAAAGCAGGGTGCCAAGATGGGGGCAGACCAGCGGGGATCTGATCCCAAAGATGGGGTGACCCCAGGGTCAGGGAGGCTGCCCCCAGGCCTGTGTATTTAACCCCTATGTACCAAGAATAATGAATAATAATAATAATAATTCTATTTATCTAAGTTATGATGACAGGTCAGGTAGAGTGAACTGGGGAGGGAAAGGGGTCCGTTTCTGCTAAGGCAATTCTAGCCAAATGCATCTCTGTGTAAATGAAGTGTTAGTGGAGATCTTGTTAATAGGATTCCTATAATCAGGGTCTCAGTTAATGACGTTTCTCTTTTAATGGAGTCTCTGCTAGTAGGGTTGGTTAGCTAGATGTATGTTAAAGAGTTAACGGGGATATCTCTCAATTTGGGAATCCCTAGTATCCCCAGCCCCAGCCAGAAGCTGTGAAACCTCAAATCCTATGGAAGGGAGAAGGACTGGAATGTACCCCAGCTCCCTTGACCCCAGAGCAGGTTCTTCCCACTGCTTCTCAGACACCATGACCCCATCAGGCTAATCCCCTGTTGCCATGGTTATGGAGAGTTTGAGGCTACCATTTTAGACATGCTTTCTTGGGAAAACCCACCTAACAGGAGGAGGACATTGATTTGGAGGTGTCTCTCCTGAATGGGTGGGGAAGCTTTCTCTGGGATCAGATTCAAATAGATCAAGCATTTATTGAGTGCCTACTATGAGTAAGGCACTGTATTAGGCCTGGTGCCTAAAAACCATGAGAAGGAAGAAATTATCGAGCTAGGAGGGCATAGGTCCCCAAAGCTGATTTAGGGGTGTGTCCACAGGCCCCCTACCTAGGACTTCTGATGCTCCCAACTCCACCTCCAGTGACTTTTAAAGCCGCTTCGTGCCTTTGAATACTTTTCCTGTGACTTTGGATCCTCCTTTTCCCATCCCTGCTCCCTCAAGCCCCAAGTTAAAGGGTTAAAGCCGCTGGAGCTTGGGGAGTGGGTCATATTGTGAAAGGAAAGGGACCATGCCCTCATGGAGTCTTTTTTAAAAAATTTAATAAATAAAAATCTGATTTGAAATATCGTACTGGTGAGAAAAGGAGAAGACGAATGGCAAAGCGTGGGCTACAGGATTTTTTCCTTAGCAAACTGGGGAGTCCCCGTGGGCATTCCATTGTGCACGTTTGCAATTTATGCCCTCTGTAAAATACTTCGTAGGCCAGGCCCTCCTGCTGAGTTCATCTGACTGCCCGGTGCCCTCTGCGCAGTTGGGAAGGTGGGGGCACAGAGTGGTTTTTTCCTTCTTAAAACACTGCACCAACCGATCTTGCTCGGGGCAGTGACCTGGCCGGAGCGCGGGCACCGGCGTCCGAGCGCGGACTATTGTGTGGTCCCAGCCCCGCTGCGATCCGGCTCCCGGCGGGCGGACCCGGCCTGGCACGTAACCCGCCCCCTGCCCGGGGCCTGCAATCAGTCGTGCCCGACACGGAGTTAGTGGAGGAACAAAAGCCACTCTGTGGCGGCCATCCCTAAGCCACAATAGGGCTTTGTACGGCCCCCGCCCCCCAGGACTCCCCCGCTGGGCTGAGGGGGGCTCACAGGCCGCTCTCCTTCCCACCCCCGGCCTGGGCTCGACGCCGGGCGGCGCCTCGGGTCGGATGGTCCACTTCGCCGGGACCGGAGAGACGCTGGCTTGGCTGGAACGGGTGGGAAGAGGTCTGGGAGTCCGAGAATGCCGGCTAGAATCTCTTCGGTTACTAGTCCCTCTACCCCGCGGCCACTCCCGCCCCGCCCAGGTGTGAAATCTCCTGCCCTCGGGCGGGGCGCGCAGCTTCAAAGTCGCTTTGGAGAAATCCGAGTTCCGAGTTCTTCTTTAGTGGGCTGGGGGCTGTGGAGGAAGAGAGGCTGGGAAAGGGGGTGGGAAGGATAAAAGGCGGGGGTCGCCTTAGAGATGGTCTGAGAGGGAAAGCCCTAAGTGGAACCCCGGGCTCCCGCCCCCACCCGGCAAAGCAGACTCCTCGGGACCCCCCAGGGCCTGGCCCTTTCGCCTCCCGGTCCCCGTCTGTCCGGTGCCAGCTCCTGCCCGCCGCAGCCTCGTGGTCCTCCCCTCCCCGGCCCCTTTCATCTTTCCTAGACTCCACTTGCGGTTTTTCTGGTTTCTGGGAGATAAAAACCGCCTCAAATAGCGGCGGCGCGCTGCCAGGACAAACAGGGCCGGGCGGGCCATGTGCGCTTGGTTACCGGCCCTGGGCCGGGGCGCCCGGCTTTCAGCGGGCCAGGGAAGGGGCGCGGGCCGAGCTCCAAGCACCCAGGCTCTGGCGATGCCTCCGGCCTCCCAAAGTGGGGGCCCTTTTAGAAGTCTGGGTTTCCCGCCCAGGTCGTAGGGAGTGGCCCGGGTGGAGACCGCGGGGAAAGCGCTCTGAGCCCCGCACACTCTTGGTGTCTCCGTGGCCGCCGCGCCCCCTGGTGAAGTTAGTGAGGAGCGCACTAGGCCTGAACTGCGCGCTAGGCCCACTTGCAAATTTTAAAAACCGTTCAGCAAGCGTTAAATAAGCAGTATAGGGGGCGGGGAGGGGAGGTCTTGTGCCAGGCCCGGGTAGGGGTGGGGTGGGTATGAATGCACATCTCTTTTCTCCTTTCCAGTTCACATTACAGGGTGAGAGGCACCTAAGCAGTAATTATAACGTAACCTCTTAAGGCTGAGAATCAAGGCTTCATCGAATGGTGGTAAAAGTTGCAGGCGGGAGTGATTTATTTCTTGGGATGTCTGGGGTTGGATGGTGCCACGATAAAGGTATAAACAAGAACTTTATCAGTGGGTCCTCAGAGCTGTCCATCAATCTGTCAGAATCGTCGAGTCCCTTTCCTTCAAGTCTGCTCATACTCTCTTCTCAACTAGAACTTTGCTAGCCAGATTTCCCAAACTACCCCGTCTATGGCCTTTAACC